>NC_073307.1:150444241-151644241 GCF_027595985.1 Sorex araneus | reverse complement strand
GTAGTTGTGTCTTCATTCTCATGTGTTTCGAGGTATCTCTTGATTTCTTCCTCGATTGCCTTCATGACCTACTCATTGTTCAATAGTGAGTTGTTTAATTTCCAAGTATTTGATTTGGTTTTCCGAGTCTGTGCGTGATTAACTTCCATCTGCAGTGCATCATGGTCTGAAAAGATAGTTGATACAATTTCTATCTTCCCGATTCTATTAAGGTATAATTTGTGACCCAGAACGCGGTCTATTTTGAAAAATGTTCCGTGTGTGCTGAAAAAGAATGTGTATTCTTTCTTTTTGGGGTGGATAGCCCTGTATAGGTCTATTTGCCCTGTCTCCTCCATTTCTTCCTTCAGAGCCTTTGTTTCCTTGCTGAGTGTTGTTCTTGTCAATCTATCCAGAGGTGATAAGGCAGTGTTGAAGTCTCTAACTACTATCGTGGTGGTGCTAGTTATGTCCTCCTTAAACTCTGTTAGGAGTTCTTTTAAGTATTTAGCTGGTCGTTCATTAGGTGCATATACGATTAAGAGTGTCATTTCTTCCTGTTGTACATATCCCTTGATGAATAGAAAATGACCTTCACTGTCCCTTCTGATCATTTTCAGCCTGAAATCTATGTTGTCGGATACTAGTATGGCTACCCCCGCTTTTTTTTTGAGGGAGCTGTTTGCTTGCAGGATTGTTTTCCATCCTTTGATTTTGAGTCTGTGTTTGTTCTGACTATTCAGATGTGTTTCTTGTAGGCAGCAGAAAGTTGGGTTTAGTTTCTGAATCCATTTTGACACTCTGTGCCTCTTGATTGGTACATTTAGACTGTTAACATTAAGAGAAATTATTATCAGGGGATTTTGTGCCATTTTTCTGTAGGGTTTGTTGTTCTTGCAGTTTTTTTCCTTGTCTTATAGTAGCCCTTTGAGTCCTTCTTTTAAATTTGGAGTTGAGTCTATGAAGTTCCTGAGCTGTTGCTTCTCCGTGAAATAGTCTATGGTTCCTTCAAGTTTAACTGAGAGTTTAGCCAGGTAGAGTATTCTTGGTGAGGCGTTCATTTCATTAAGTCTTTTCACTATATCCCACCATTGTTTTTGGGCTTGGAAGGTTTCTTCTGATAGGTTTGCTGTGAATCTAAGAGGTGCTCCTTTGTATATGATCTCCTTCTTTGATCTTGCTGCTTGCAGAATTGTGTCTCTATCCACGGCATTCATCATTCTGACTATGATATGCTTTGGGGATTTTTTATTTGGGTCCCTTTTAGCTGGCACCCTTCGGACTCCTTGGATCTGGATGTCCACATTCTCTAGCTCTGGAAATTTCTTAGCAATGATGTCTTTAATTGTGTTTTTTTCATTGGGATTGGTTCCGTGTGGTTCTGCACTTGCTCACTGATTCTGTCTTCGGCTGTAGTCATTCTACTATTGAGGGCTCCTACCGAGTTTTTTATTTCATCTACTGATTCTTTTAGTTGTGTGACTTCTGCACTTAGCTTTGAAATTTCTGCTCTCATTTCTTCCTGGATTATCTTGGTGGACCGTTCCAATGCTGCATTCATGTCCTCCCTTAATTTATTGGAAGTTCGTTTCATAGTTGCTTTGAGTTCGTGAACCATCCTCACAATTTCCTTTCTGAATTCTTTATCTGAGAGGAGGTTGTATTTCTGGGGAGTCGCTGCTGAGGTTAGTGAGATATTTTCTTGGATCTCTCCTGGTGGTGGGGATTTTCGCTGTTTCTTCATGTTGCTATGGGCTTTACTGTCCGGTGCTCTCCTTAGCTTGGGAGGGGCTTCAACTGAAGATGTGGGGCTATGCTCTTTTTACAAAGGACTTTTATGTGCAGCTTGATGTGTTCACTGACAGTTTTTGTGAAATTAGGATTGGCTAGTTTAGTTGACTATTAACATATAGTGACTAAGATGACCAGGGAATTCTTCAGAGGAGTGGGTTCTATCAATTGTGGCCAAAGGACAATGCATGGAATGATAAAAAAAAAAAAAAAAAAAAAAAAAAAAAAACAACTGTGGCAGCTTAAGAGGTGCTGCTCCTGAAAGATGACACACCCACTTTGAGGCCACACCCCTAACCTGAGGACACGCCCCTAATTAGCAGAGTGGGGAGTGGTCAGGACCTGAAAGTGTGGCGGCACAAAGGTGCCAGGCGGGGGTGTGGGTGTCAGGGCAAGCCCCAAACTGCGAGCAGGGGCCTGGGAGAGGGCTTCTCCGTGCTGGACAGGGTCTCCAAGGGATTTCCTATTTACCTGCAGAAAGGGGAGTGGTCAGGAACCGACAGTGCGGTGGCCGTTGCTCCAGCCACAAAAGACTATATTCAACAATATGGCCAGAAATTATGAAAAATGACTTACTGAGGGCAAACTTGGGCCAATGCAAAAGAGACACTCTCCTAAATTTAACTTTCTTTCCCCTTCCCTTTCTTTTCCCCTTCCTTCCTTCCTCTCTTGCTCCCTACCTTGCTCTTTTCCTCCCCTCTTTCATCCCCCTCGTTCTCTCCTCTTTCCCTCTCTCCCTCCCTTGCTCAGTGAAAAAATGATTGCTTTATTGATCAAGTAATTGTTTATACGATTTCTTTCTTTCTTTCTTTCTCTCTTTCTTTCTTTCTCTCTTTCTTTCTTTCTTTCTTTCTTTCTTTCTTTCTTTCTTTCTTTCTTTCCTTCTCTTTATTGCTTCTTTCTTTCTCCCTCCCTCCTTCCCTCCCTCCCTTCCTTCCTTCCTTCCTTCCTTCCTTCCTTCCTTCCTTCCTTCCTTCCTTCCTTCCTTCCTTCCTTCCTTCCTTCCTTCCTTCCTTCCTTCCTTCCTTCCTTCTTCTCTTCCTCCATTCCTTTCTTTTTGCTTTCATTTTCTTAATTTCTTTCTCTTTCTTTTTTTTCTTTCTCTTCTTGTCTAGAAAATGGTCCAAAGAGATAAACAAAGGCAAATAAACTCTAATAACTACCAAGTGGGGGTATACACTTAAGTTCCCTTTAAAAGAAAATAGTCTTAGAGTTTTATTTATGTATTACTTGAGAGAAGAAAATGCTCGAATAAAAAGGTGAAAGATATAAAATAAGACATGGGAAGGAAAAAAAAAACAGAAGTGTTATAAAAGGGATGAAAATAGTTCAAAAGTTAACCCTATTAATACCTCTACTGCAAAACACAACACCCAAAAGGAAAGAGAGAGCAAAACGGAATGCCCTGCCACAGAGGTGGGGTGTAGTGGGGAGAGGACTGGGTGGGGTGGTGGGAGGGATGCTGGGTCCATTGGTGGTGGAAAATCAGCACTGGTGGAGGGATGGTCACTGGACCACTGTATGTTTGTATGACTGAAATGCAAGCATGAAATTTTGTAAGTCTCTAGCTGTACTTCATGGTGATTCACCAATAAAATATTTTAAAAAATACAAAAATCAGCCCTTGGGGCTGGAGTGATAGATAGTACAGAGGATAGGGCATTTGCCTTGCAGGCGGCCTATCCAGGTTCGATTCCCAGCATCCCATATAGTCCCCCGAGCACTTCCAGGAGTAATTCCTGAGTGCAAAGCCAGGAGTAACGGCTGTGCATTGTGGGTGTGACCCAAAAAGAAAAAAAAATAAAGTCAACTCTCATGGTTTTCATTTCCAAAGTGAAAGAATAGAAGATAGCACTACAATCCATTCATGATATAATCTGTAAGATTCTTGTCATTGAACTCTCCAGAAATCAGCAAGGTTAAGTATTTTCTAACTTTAGTTAAATTAAAAAGTAAAATAGTCACCCTAGGCAGTGCTGCAGGGTCACTGTTTCCACTTTTCCCAACCAAAGAGAGTTATCAGGATAATTTTGAGAAAATAACACTTAGATTAAAATTAAAAATACCCTTGAAAGAGAGAGATTTTTCTTACATATGTTGATTAAATAACTTGTGCTTAATGTATGTCGAAGTACATTAGTGTAATAAACAATTATATGATCAAAAATAAACTTCACTGAAATGCTTTGTATTCCAGTATGATCTAATATGTACTTATTGATTACATGTCAAATTCAGTATTAAGGGAATTTTAGTACTAAGGTTTTAGAAGTTATTTTTAACAAATTAAGAAGAATCTAATTGCCAGTTCTCTGTACTGACTGATTATGAAGAGAGACTTTTGGGAAAGGATTTTCCCAAGGTTATTACCATTTTGCATTACTCCCTCTACAGATAACTTATAAATAACCAAGAAAAAAAAATTTTCTTGCTAGAGATACAATGAAATGGCCAATTGTAAAGAGAGATAAAACAAGACACTATTATTTGATTTCTCCTAGACTTGCAATTTGGATTGTCAGAATTTTTCGGTCCTCATCTTTCACTGATCACTTTCCAAGGTACAAGTTTTACTTGTATTATGAGAACTACATCCTAATTACATCAAGAAGGAAAGAAAACTAAAGAATATTCAAGCTCTGCACAAAACTGGTAAGACCCTTTGTTCTCCTAAAATTCAACAAAATGATTTTTGGACTGCATGTAATGTAATTGCAACAAAAATTCTCAAAAATAATAGAGAAAATAAGTAAAGAATGAAAAAATGAAATGATAGTAATGAGCAACTACACAAAATTATAAGACAAGGTTGATATTTATAATTAAGAAATTCCAAGAAAGTAAAAAAACGTGTTAGTGTGGACAAATGCTCAAGTTATTGTCTTGAGGATATTCCTAGAGACAGAAGAGTTTCATTTCTTTTTTGTAGTAGGGGGTTGTCACATGAGCTAGAGCTCAGGAGATGCTACTAATATGTAGTATCTGTGGCAGTTGTGTCTGGGTGACCAGGTCATACTAATGATCACATCTGGACCTCTTACAGGAAAAACGTGTGTTTGTGCACATTAAGCAAAGACTCTGGCCCAAGAAGTTCTTCAGAATCTTCCCATTTGTCTGGGTAGTGGAGGCACAATTTGCATACAGATGTTACATGAGAAGGAAGTGAAAAACTCACAATCATCTAAAACTGCTCTGATTGAAAGGCTCTTAAGTAAAAGAAGGGTTCTCATAATGGAAAAAATAATAATAATTCCTTTAATTCAGAGGGAAGATCCAAAGTATTTTCATATGTTCAATAAATAAAAGAACAAACAAAGTGCTCTAGCAGAAATTGATTAGCATTATTGTGATCAATGTTAGGATTATTGCCATAATTTCATACTCTGTAAGATAATGCAGACCATTTCAGACTACTTTATGAGATCTATTATGATTTAAGGAAACAAAGTTCTTTAGTTTCTCACGATGCTAGGATTGTTAGACATAATGCTGCTGCAAGGTGAGTTGAGAGCACTGAGTTCAGGAGTTGTAAGCAAAGACTTTACATATCTTGAGGGAAGTAGCCTCAGGTGAACAAAATTCATAATAATTATTTAATACACTGTGTAATAGTTTCATGGCCTTTAGTAATGAAATATGTAGTTGCATATGTAGCTGGGGTTGAGGAATAAGTCAAAATGACTCTATACGACATTTTTCCACTCTCACATTCCAGTCACCCACTAGAGAACCAGAAATTTCACTACTGGAGATTTAATCATTTAAATGAAGTATTTTCCTCTTTCCATATTCATGTCAAGAACCCTTAGGTGATAATATCCTCGAAAATTATTTAATTCATCCTGAGAAAACCAATATACAAAGTATGAATTTCGATGTGGCCAGGGAGCTAGCTCAGGGGTCAGAGACAGAGACTCATCACAAAGTCTCTGGAATTGATGTTCTTGACTCACTGGCCAAATATCACCAGCAGTGAATTCTGGCCTTCTCAGTTCTGATTGCAAACAGACATACAAACAACTGAAAGTAAGACTGTTCATCCTTGATATGTTTCAGATGTTTTGCTCCTTGTAAGGTGGTCTGCTAGCGTAATTCTATGGAATGAATTAACAGTCTAATTGTATCCATTTTCTTAAGTTTCTCTCTGAATAGGAAGATAGAAAAATATGTTTATTCTTGTTTTCCTTATTTTAAACACACACACACACACACACACACACATACACACACAGACAGAGACAGAGAATCAGACAGAGAAAGAGAAAGAGAGAGAGAGAGAGAGAAAGAGAGAGAGAGAGAGAGAGAGAGAGAGAGAGAGTATGAAACTTGAAGTACTAAAAGGATATGCTAAGGAATGGTGAGACCGAGGATAAGGTCCTAGCAATTTGTCCTCTTTGGGAGAGTAGGTGGGTCTTTAAAATACCCAAGAATGAGAACACTGGTGGAGGGAAGTTGATGATGTTGGAGGGATTAGTGTTGCATAATTATATACAGTACTTTGTAAATCATGTGTCTTTAATATTTTTTTAAAGAAAAGAAATCAGTAAGAGCCAATTTGTGTTTGTACATTATTTTAACCTATGTAAATAAGGGACATGAAACTCTTTAATACAATATAAAAAATAAAATAACGAACAAAAGTCATTACTGGAAAATCTCAAGATATATTTTGAAAATAGAGAAATTACTTGAGATATCACTTATCTTTTCTAAGTAAAAAAATTCTCTCTTGAGCAGTGTCTGTAAGTAATATGTTTTCTCTTATTTGTGCATACTTCTCAGTGTGTGATAGCACTTCTATGTGTACTAGACTGGAATTTATGGCAGAAATAAATGTTTTGATAGTGCAAGTGGAACTAAATTTTTCTTGACTCACAGAGAGAATAACAGAAAACCCATGAAGTTAAATGATTTATTTGATGTTGCCACACCATTATCTAGATTTTACTTATGCCTTCTTAGTTTTCTTCCTTCTAAACATATTTTGGGCTGGAGCAATAGTGCAGTGGGGAGGGCATTTGCCTTGCACACAGCAACCTGAATTCGATTCCTCTGCCCCTCTCTGAGAGCCTGGCATGCTACAGAAAGTATCTTGCCCGCACAGCAGAGCCTGGCAAACTACCCGTGGCATATTCCATATGCCAAAAACAGTAACAACCAGTCTCAGGATGGAAACGTCACTGGTGCCCACTCGAGCAAATCAATGAGCAATGGGATGACAGTGGCAGTGACTGTTGTGGGGTCCCGTCCTGTCGTGCAGGGAGGACCCTTCGTGGGGCTAAGGAGGGGACGCAGCCAAATGAACAGACGCAGGGCCAGAAGGAGGAGGAGAGAAAGAGAGTTTATTCTACTGCAGTTACAATACTTATACCTCTGCTGGGAGGGGGTGGTATGCATGCTTGGACCCCCATAGGAACAGTAGTAAAATGCAGATCAGGCATGGGCTTTGGCTAGTGAGAGAGGAATGGCAAACTGATAAGATCAGTAAGGTCAGCAGTGGTGACCTTGTTACAGAAATCCCAAGTAAGCCTTTGCTTGACTAGAGGACAAGAGCCGGGCTTGTAAATCGGCTCCCTACAGACAGTGAACCAGGTTTTGACTATAGACTTAAATATCAAATAGGAAGATATAAATTAATGTACACAAAATGTGTTTCACTTGAAGAAAAGGCTGCACAGTGCAGGTGACCTAAAAAATTACTTGAATAATCAAGGCAATAATCAGAGGGTAGAAAGTGGTTATCATTTTCATTTCTGTGTCAAAACCAGAAAAAGCTTCCCAGACATGCAAATTTTGTTATATTTCAAACCCAGACTATCAGTAATTTTGTAAATTATGTCTTTTAAAAAAATTTTTAAAAATCACACAATTCATCAGGAAAAGACATTGTTTCGAATTCATGCTTGAATGCCTTATGCAGTGATGCATTATGGAGGGAAAAAAAAGTTCAGGAAAAAAAATACAGATGGAAAAACATTACCACAATTGAAGGAGGTAAAATTCTTGATTAGTTTTGTGACTACTTTCTGGATCTATTCTTTCTCAGCTGAAAAGAAGTGATGCATCATCAGATAAAGGTAAGACACTCTCTTATCTGTAGGTGAATCTCAATTTAATTTAATGTGAATGATATTTCAAAGCAAATCCATGGTTCTGGTGTCAAATACCTTGATCATCCAATTACTTTTGCGTTATAAATAAGTACTGTTCATCCTTGTTATGTCTTTCCTTTCAGATATTTTCTTCCTTGTGAAGTTGGCCTGCAAGAGTAATTCCATGGAAAGAGTAAACAATATAACTGTATTCATTTTCTTGGGTCTTTCTCAGAATAAAGAGGTACAGGAAGTATGTTTTTTGCTGTTTTCCTTGTTCTACACACTCATTCTAACGGGAAATAGCCTAATCATACTGACAATTTATTTGGGAAACCTTTATAAATCTCCTATGTATTTCTTTCTCAGCTACTTGTCACTTGTGGATATTTGTTTCTCCTCTGTGACAGCTCCTAAGCTGATTTCTGACCTGCTTTCCAATAAAAAAACTATTTCTTATGTGGGCTGCATGTTGCAGCTCTTTGGAGCCCATTTCTTTGGTTGCACAGAGATCTTCATCCTGATAGTAATGGCCTATGATCGTTACGTGGCGATCTGTAAGCCCCTGCACTATATGACCATCATGAATCCGGAGAGATGCTATAAAATGTTGCTGGGAACCTGGGTAGGTGGGCTTCTACACACTATTATACAATTGACTTTAGTTATACAATTACCTTTTTGTGGACCCAATGAGATTGATCACTACTTCTGTGATGTTCATCCTTTGTTGAAACTTGCCTGCACAGACACCTACATTGCGGGTGTTGTTGAAACAGCCAACAGTGGCACCATTTCGCTGGGCAGCTTTGTGATCTTACTCATCTCCTATACCGTCATCCTAAAGTCCCTGAGAAAGCAGTCAGCAGAAGGCAGACGCAAAGCCCTCTCCACCTGTAGTTCCCACATCGCCGTGGTCATCATCTTTTTTGGTCCCTGTACTTTCATGTATATGCGTCCTGATACTACCTTTGCAGAGGATAAGATGGTGGCTGTCTTTTACACCATTATCACACCCATGTTAAACCCCCTCATTTATACACTAAGGAATGCAGAAGTGAAAAATGCAGTGAAGAAACTCTTGAACAAGAAGGTTTCCTGGAAAGTTAATGGTAAATGATTGGAATGAAGAATATAAGCAGAATAATTTTAAATTGAATCAACTCCACCGTGAAGACTATAATAGCACACTTCATAAGTTTGGGAAATAGAGAAGGTAAATAACACATTTAGCAGAAACGAGTTTTTCTGTCAATATGATTCTTTTTTCCTTATTTCAGAATCATATTTTTCTGGAAATTTTGGTCTCGTTTTGCTAATCAAATGCAAATGCTCAGCATTATTCTATCCCTCCTTTCATATTTATTTGCCATCTTCTTTTGAGTGATATTTATTTTGAAATATTTAGAACTTTTTACAATTGTTTACTGCAATAGTCCAAACTGAAGCAATGAATAAGTGTCTACCAATTGAACAACATTAAAAATTGCAGCAATGTGAGCTAAATCATCTTGATATGAAGATATCATTAAACAGTGATGTCTATATTTAGTAATATAGAAATGGGATAGGATGGATGTGAAGGTAATGAAAGTTAAAAAAAATTCACAGGCTTAAAAACCAAAGACCTATTTTATCTTTTCTTAGAGACCAGCTCTTTCTTGCTGTGGGACCATGACCTATTTTCTTTACCCATGTTTTAAGAAAGTTTGGGAAATGATCTTTAATACTCCCCCTTAATATGGCTTACTTAAGATCATAACTGTGTTGACATGATATTGACATAAGAACAGATATCGGGTTTCATTTCATTTATGATTTTCCCATGTGGAAGGAATACTTGTTATGATTATATACGTCTGTCTACACTATCATTTTTAGATTTTACATTTGGTTAGAAGACTACAGACAGAGGTGGTCCGGTGCTGTTTCAAGCTTGTCATAAGGGATTTAGAGGGGTGTCATTCTTGGAAATGCTCAAGAGACCATCTGGAGGCATCCTTCATGTACAGTGCTCAGCCCATGAGCTATCTCTCGAGCCTTCACCATTTGTACCTATTGCTGTTGCTGTTGCTTTGGTCTTAGAGTGTTGCAGAAATTCCTATTATGAACTAGTGAAAGACAAATGGCACACATTGAAAGATGGAAAAAATAAGTTATATTACTGTATAAAACTAAGGCTCGCCGAGGGGTGCGAGCACTCTTGGGCTCTCTGGGCGACTCTGTCTCACCACCCGAGTCCGGTGCCCCGGAACCGCTGTGTGTGCGGTCGGTCAAGGGCAGGCGATGGAAGGAAGAAGGAAAAAGGCCAAACTGGTTGCTCGATCCATTTATTTCATTCTCTCTCTCCGCTTCTCTCTCGCTCTTGTGGATCTGGGCCCCATGGATCTGGCCCCGTGGATCTGGGCCCCCAACCCACTCTTACAGCCTAGTTAAGTCTCCACAGCATGAGGGGGTTGGGGTGGCTTACACATAGGTGTGGTTACCATCAATAGGGTAAGGTCCTTTTCCCCTAGGGGATGCTTCTCCTAGGTCTTAATTCTCTTTCAGCAGGAGGATCCACCCAATGGTGGAGTCCCATGAATGTGTTTCTCTTCTCCTCAGCCAGAAAACATATAAGAATTCATAATATTAATTATTTTGTATGGACACAATAAGAGATGCATTAAAGCTTATAGAATTGCTCTCCTGGGGCCATCTCAATCTCAGACTACAGTGCTCAGGCCAGATCACTTTTTCCTATCCCTGGCAGGGTCCTAGTCTCATAATTACTATTGGATCATGACAGCATTTGTCTATCATCAAGCTCTTAACTTATAGTTAAGAATTAGGCACTTTGGCCAGGCCCATCTCGATGCCAGGGTAGCACATAACTCACCGCTTGCCCTGGATCCTTCCTGTCCCACGTCAGCGACCCTGCTTTGGGGTGCTAGGAACTGAGGGCAACTGAGGCTTAAGTGGAGAAAGCAGGTGCCTGGGAGGGAATAATATTCGAGGCCAATTAATTCCCAAGTTATAAAAACATAATATTGTCTTCTTGTGTCTATACAAAACAGTCATAGCTTTAAAGTAAATTATTCAAAAGGCACAAGAAGAGGAGAAAGGCAATATTAACTTATATAATATAAATTCAGTATCCTAGGAAGCTCTGACCTTGCAAATTAGCAGAGTCAGATTAAGGGAAAGCCGAGGATTAACTCTTTTGGGGAAGAGAGCATGGAGAAGTGATTATAGCTAAATAAAGGGATGGGAGTGATTCCGGAACACCTTGATGGGTGTGACTGGGGTAAGCCTAAACTCTGGGGAAAACCGGGACAAGCTACTTGTGGCAAGGAGGGAAAGGACAAAGTAATGTCATCCTACATATTACATAGGGGACCCAGCAGAGCCTGAGTTTGAAAAACTGAGTCACAAACAAAGGTAAGAATTCCATTTTATAGACTATCTGATGCGAGATGGGGCATTTTTAGGCAGCTGGCAGAAGAGTAGAATTCTTCTCCTAAGCATGGGATTCCCAAGCATGATACTTTATAAAGCACGGTTTGGACCACCTCAAGGACACAGCACATTTCAAGCATAGTCCCTGGTTACTAAGATCACATAGTGAGGTTGACATCTCAAGGATCCCAAATGCACTCCAAGTTCGCATCATGTCACTCAAACTCAATTGCCTCCTCAGCCAGACTTTTTCTTTGTTATTAGCCTATTTGAAGTGTGGGCAGGCATCTATTTTCCTCATTAGGGACACAATTGTCTCTGCTTTGCACTTATTCCTGTCTCTGATCTCAGGGGTTACTCTCGGCTGAGTTGAGTGGACCATGTGTGTTGCCAGAAATTGAATTTGTGTAAGATGAGTCAAGACCAGCACCTGACTCATTGCACTCTCTCCTATCTTATCCTTCATCATTTTATAAACAATGAACACAGATACTGATTAACAACTTGCTCTAGTTTTATTTTTTACCAAATTTTTTGGAGTTTGATCTCCAGTATCAAATGTTTAGGGTGATAGTGTATGTGTGTGTCTGTGTATACACACATGTGAAAGATCCTCCGAAGTATTATATATATACTGGTGCTTTAAAATTTCTCTAATGTTAACACACTCGCAAAATCCATCAATAATAATAAAGGCCAAAAGGAAACAGAACACGTCAGTCTGAAGCTGTAATTAGGTATAAATTCATGTTTGGGGTCTCAACTTGGACATCCACAACTGAAGAGACTCCTTGGGTCTTCATGTGCTCAGATCAATTCTCAGGAAGATTAATCTCTTGGAACTATGTTGGATGATTTTAATAGATAGAAGTTTGTTTTTTTCAGGAACTTGTGACCAGGTTAAAAACATGACAGAAAAATGTATTTTTTTAGTATGATTTGATCATTCTCATACAGTGTCTCCTGAGTCTTAGTTTTGGAAACATTGTGAATAGATATTTTATTAAAGCATAAGACATCTGTGGGTCAATGAAAACTAAGTTTTTATATACACACCTGTTTTTTCTGTTAAACCACATGGAGACATAATCTGTAAGTGAATTTTAAAAACTAAAGAAATAAATGTTATCTATTTAATAATTTTTCTCTACAATTCTTGTTCCTTTATATATTTGTACTAACAACCTGACCTAAAATGGATATTAATAAAGAGTTGAAGTCCTTAAATATAGAGAAATAATCACTATCACTGTATCACTGTCATCTTGTTGCTCATCGATTTGCTCGAGCAGGCACCAGTAACATCTCCTTTGTGAGACTTGTTGCTACTGTTTTTGGCATATTGAATACACCATGGGTATTGGTGCATGCATTTAATATATAAAATCTTATAAGTGTTGTTCTGGTACTCACTTTATATTGTATAGATATGTACAAATTAAATATAGATATATGATGCTGGACGTTCCCCTTTCACATGGCCGACCCAAGTTCCTTTTCTCCGCCCCTCTTGGAGAGCCCCAGGAAGTTACCAAGAGTATCTATCAAGCCCAAGTGGTAGAGCCTGGCAAGCCACCTGTGCGTATTGGATATGCCAAAAACAGTAACAATAAGTCTCTCAATGGGAGACTTTACTGGTGCCCACTCGAACAAATCGATGAGCAACAAGATGACAGTGACAGTGAAATACAGATATATACATTCATTATTAAACTATACATATCTATATCTGATGGCATTACGTATGCTGTTCACACTTACTTCTATCTAATCGACTTTCCCTGTGTACATTCTCTAAAAGATACCATGTTTTACAATATTCTACCATTTCATTATCTGAATAATACCACACACAACATGTCCCTCATACAAAAATGAGAACTTAATGAAGTTGAAAATCACATAGGTATATTATAAATGTGCAGTGGAACTAAATATTGATTCTTGAAGAAAAAGAAAAAACAAGACTCCAAATCAAAGCAGGAAAATGTTTTAATGATTTCCTATTATTTTAAGCAACATTCCTCTTTGGTTATCATTGAGTACTTGATTCTCTCCACTTTCTTCTTTTGTTGAGGTAGTTGGGGGACATTGATATCAGGGATCAAACCCTTGCTCAGACCTCTGAGCTTTCAATCAACTTCCTTAGCAGGTAAGTGTAACTAGGAATAGAGATCTACTTGCCTATTTCAAGACCAAATAACAATGAAAAATATGTACTACACAAAAGATTATATGCTCTGAGCATGATAATGAAGAAAGAATAACTTATTAGGCACACATAAATTATATAAAAGATAAAAATGTGTTTAGCAATGTCTGTTGAGGGTTCAAAATAGTTTGCCAAAAAATAGCTTTAATATACATTGGTATTATCCAAATCCAATCATATTTGTGTGAAATAGGATCAGTCAAAAGGAGAAAAAGAATCTAATGAGAACAATTTTTGTTTAAATAGTATAGAAACATAAATTTAAAGTCCTAGAAAACTAAAATATACAAACTCTTGGCTTAAAATATTTCTGGAATATTGTGCAAGTCTTAGAATCTCTAATCATTAGTATAGTGCTATTCTACCTATGACAAATGAACAAAAAGTAAAAACCTTCAAGTCAGTACCTATAGAATCTTGTGATTCCACAGGTAAATACCATCAAAAAGCCTCCTGAAGAAATATCTCCTGCCCATCCTATTCATAAATTATTTTTTCTTGCTGTGGCTTAATTGTTAAAGAAAAACAAAATAACTGTGCCTGAATCCTCTCTCTTTTCTCTCTCCTCTCTCTCTCTCTCTTGCTCTTTCTCTTTTCATATGTGTGTCACATACATAACACTCATATAATCTCAGAAATACATATATAGAGAAAATTTTAATGACTAACTTGGAGTCAATATTTTTACATACTTTTGTGATAGAATTTCCTCTTGAAAATATCTTCTTTAAGTTTTAAACCCTAAGAAAAAAATAGAATTGTTTGGAAAGACGTAAGAAAGTATATTTTTCATATGAAATAAAACATATAAACAGACAAAGAACATGAGATAGAATAAAAACAGTATAAAAATGTTAAGGCCCATTGATATGGTTTTTGTTTTTTAATCATGTTTAGAGTACAATGTTAAGATAACACACTAAGTAATTATATATTCCAGTCTTTTACTAAAAACTTTTTAGTATCAGCCAGTTCCTCTTCAATATTGCCTGAATAAGTAGATATTGTAGAGATTGTTTATTACTGTTCCAGTTTTGCAAGTTAGGAAACTGTCACTGGAGATTTTGCAAGTCTACCATTGTTTGTATATATTTTGTATACTTTGGGAACTTTAGACTGATTCCACTATATTAAGTGACTTTTCACATAATGCCAGTAATGGCTTAGAACCATTACTATATCTTATAATTATTTTCCAAAAATATTTTTAAAAAATTCCTCATTTTTAAAAAATGAGTGCATGTCACCTCACCTGGAAGGATGACGAGGGACACCGGGATAGCTTCCAGCCCTTTATACTGAATTTGCCTTTTTCACTTTGGGGACGAGATGTTCTAGCTAAGATGGAAGTTAGGCTTTGCACTTCTTCGCGCCTTATTGCTGTTTCTGCTGACCAAAATTTATTATAGGGGCCGCTGTGGAAACAGAGGACCCGGTGTGGGTTCCACAGTGGCCTTTATCCTCTGAAAAATTAGATGCAGCTGAAGCCTTAGTTAATCAACAATTGTCAGCTGGACACTTAGGTTCTTCTGTATCCCCCCAGAATACTCCTATTTTCGTAGTTAAAAAGAAATCCGGTAAATGGCGTTTGTTGCATGATCTTCAATATGTTAATGCTCATATGCGCGTGATGGGGCCTGTACAACGTGGCCTGCCTTTATTAACCACTTTACCAAAAGATTGGCATGTAATTGCCATTGACATACAAGATTGCTTTTTCTCTATTCCGTTACATCCACAGGATATTCCCCGTTTTGCGTTTACATTACCCTCTAAGAACCATGAACAACCAGATAAGCGATATGAATGGATAGTCCTCCCACAAGGGATGACAAATAGCCCCACTCTTTGCCAGCTATACGTAGGTTCCATCATAGCTCCTTTGCGAAAGTGTTTCCCGAAAGTACAATGTGTGCATTATATGGATGATATCCTGCTGGCAGCAAAATCCGAAAACGCTCTTAATAACGCCCTACTCAAATTAACCTCGCTCTTACAAAGTGCCAATTTAATTATTGCCCCTGAAAAAATTCAGAAAGGAACAGTTGTCCAATATCTAGGCGCTAAGATAACCCCCAAAGCAGTACATCCCCCAAAAATTACGCTTCGGCTTGACCACTTACACACACTTAATGATTTCCAACGTTTGTTGGGAGACACTAATTGGATAAGGGGATGCCTTAAATTACCTAACTATGACTTAAAACCTTTGTTCAATATGCTTCAAGGTGATCCTTCTCTTTCTTCCCCACGGACTATCACACCCGAAGCTAGAGAAGCCCTTTGCAAAATTGAGCGGTCCGGCATACACCTCTGCTAAATTCACCGCATTTTGTGCCCAGATGAGAGTCTCTTTATCTCATGGCCTCCCGTATAACCCACAAGGACAGGACATCATTGAGCGTGCCCATTCCACCCTTAAAGCATGCCTAATAAAACAAAAAGGGGGAGTTGGCCTGGGACGGCCCCCTCGAGAAAGAACCTCTATTGCACTTTTTACTCTAAATTTTTTTATCATTGATGATAAGGGCACCTCCTCTGCAGACAGGCATTCTTCAAAGATCCCTGTGTGCCAAGGATATGTTAAATGGAAGGATATCCTTTCTGGTGAATGGCACGGCCCGAGACCCCGTGTTAACCTGGGCCAGGGGTTCTGTTTGTGTTTTTCCACAGGACAGGGCAGAACCAGTGTGGATTCCTGAACACCTGACACGGAAGACCGCGCCTCCAGTAGACCAAGAGGTGGAAACTGGTGCTCCTGTTTAGCCTGGTTCCTGTGATGATACGAGCTGAAGAAGCAGCTTCCTGGGCCATTGCTACACCATGGCCTGCTTTAATCCCTTCCTTACCCACCTTAATAATAAGATCAGAGTAGAAGTTCCCTCTATTTTATCAAAGAGTGGGTGGGGGTGGGAGTAGTACTATCCTTATTGCTTCTCGCTGCTTTGGTTTTTGCCTGGTGTCTATACAAAATGCAGCAAGAACAACTATTTACAAAGGCGTGATATTTACAGGCATTCGTGGCCCTGGAGGCACAGCAATCCCTGCAGCTTTGGCTTGCAACTTTGAAACAATAATCTAGTTTAGAACAATCAGGTTAGCTGGATGTAGCAAAGGTATTATGCAGCTGAGAGCCCTTAAGTGCAGGGGGCCTCCTGTAGTTGAGGAGTTTGAAAGGGTGCATTATACCCCACCTGACTCTTGGACCAACCTAAGACAGGGACCTACAAGCGAGAGGGCTCCCAATGACCGGTAAGGCCAAGGGGGCCGAGGTCGCTACGCAGACTTGCTGTTCTAAAACAAAAAGGGGGAACTATGGAGAGCCTCCACAGGACAGTGCTTCGTAAACAACACCTGTTCTTGTTAATTTCACCGTGCTTTGAAAACAGGATGTCCTGTCACGCCCACAAGGTGTAACTAGCCTATCAGCTGCAGACACTTGGGTGTAAACAAGAAGCGAGAGGTATATAAGGGGGGAAGTCACCTAGCTAATGGGTTCTCCCTCATGCGTCCCCTTTTCCTCCTTCCTCCTCGTCCCCGTTCCTGATTTCTTCTCTAACGCATGAGAAAGTTCCTGAATAAATCGCAGCCAAAAGGATCTCCGAGTTTCGTGTTTCTTCGCTGGACGAAGCGGCGCGGGACAAGGATGTGCACATTCTGTGATAGCTCTGTGCTTAAGGATCACTCCTGACTGTACATAAGGATCATATGGAGTGCTGGGCCTCAGACCTTGGTTAGTGGCTACAGTGCCAGTGTCCTGCCTCCAGGACACTCTCTGGCCACTGGACTCTGTCTATGGCCAAATACAGTTGTATTCCACATCTGATCTTAGCTAAAAGGCTGTGAAGTGATCTACATTTGTGTTCTAAAAATAAAACCAAATTATGTATAGTTTCTTCTCTTATAACATTGTATTACAAAAATAAACCAACTAATGTATAACGAAAAAATAAATACTTATTAAACACAATCAAATACCCATAAAATATATTTTATCTGCCTTATAAAGTCTCATCAAAATAAAGGCATATCAGAAAGTTATGTATAAATTACATTTTTGATGGGGTACACCTAGGGATGCTCAGAGCTTACTCCTGGCTCTGTGCTCAACGGTCATTTCTGAGTGGGCTAGCTCCAGGGACCACATGTGGTGTTGAGGATCAAACTAGGTGGGCTATGTGCAAGGCAAGCACTCTACCTGCTCTACTATCTCTCTGGCCCTATGTGTAAATTCGCTATCACTGTATCACTGTCATCCCATTGCTCATCAATTTGCTCCAGTGGGCACTAGTAATGTCTCTATTGTGATTAATTACTGTTTTTGGCCTACCAAATCTGCCACGAGTAGTGTGCCAGGCTTGCCATACAGGGGAAATACTCTCGGTAGCTGGCCAGGCTCTCTGAGATGGATGGAGGAATCGAACCCATGTTGGCCGTGTGCAAGCAAAACGCCTACCCGCTGTGCTATCATTCCAGCCCATGTGTAAATTAGTAAAGACAAAAAGAACAGCTATTAAAGAGGATTTAAGATTCTATTTCACAATTTTAAGTTACTTGTTTCTCTTATATAGAATGCTTTATGTGCATATATGTTTTATATGCATCAGTTTGAATCAGGCCCAGGTATATCTCCAAGCAACATCATGGAGTGTTTTGTCTGTTCTTTCTTCAGTGTATTCTATGGCTAGTAGTTTAATAACAAAATATTTCATTTTTGTTAACCTTCTTTTACTTTTGTCTCAGAATTCTGTGGTTTATGTAAATTTTAAGAAAATTCAATTTACTTGAAGAATATGACTCTGATAAACATGGCATTCAAAAAAACTAAAAAAAAACTCCTGATTAAATAAAGAAGACTTGAGTGGATTCTTTATCAAAGATGACCTGCAGATTGACAGCAGGGGAATGAAGCTCCGCAGGAGAAGGAGGCTAGGCAGGCCTGGTAGAGGCCTGTGGGTGCCCTATGAGGCAGCCCTTAGGTCCACCGGGAGAAGAGCAGCTCAGAAGGGGTCTGTCTGCAGACAGCAGATCCCTCCCCAATGCTTAGTCCCAGCACGCAGCCACAAAGGCAGGGTGTGGGGGATACCTGCAGCCCAGAAGGAGGGGAAGGGGTGAATGGAAAGGTTTAGGGGGATAGCCAGCAGCTCCCTTAGCTGGATTTTCCTACTAAAAGGCAGCTCTGGGTTCTGCCAGCAGGGACACCAGGCCCACAGTCACCCCCACAGCTCACAGCAGCTCTGCTCCGTGGGGCCTGAGGGACCAGTCCTGTTCTCAGGATAGGTTGGTTCCTATTGTCTATGTGTGTCTGGGTGTGTGTTCTCTGAGTCTCTATGTGTGTGTGTTTATGTCTCTGTGTGTCTGTGTCTGTCTCTAGGTCTTCTGTGTGTGTCAGTGTTCTTGTGTCTATGTGTGCGTGTGTATGAGTCTATGTCTGTGTGTGTGTCTATGTTCCTTTGCATGTCTGTACCTGTCTCTATGTCTCCTGTATATGTCAGTGTTTGTGTGTCTATGTGTGTGTGTCTGTGTGTGTGTCTATGTCTCTCTGTGTGTTTGTGTCTGAGTGTGTGTGTCTATATCTCTCTCAGTTTGTCTGTCTCTGTGGGTCTGTGTGTATCCTGACAGTTGCCAACTGAGCAAGCCTGGCAAGCTGTGGCCTGCAGATCCCAGGAGCCTGAAGAGAGCAGGGGGTGCTGCTCCCCCAGTATGAGGGGTCTGTCCCCACCACCCATGCAGTCAGCAGCAGACGTAGGTGCTCAGGACCCACTCAGCTCAGTGCAGTGCAGGGCCTATAGGATGGGGTGACTCTGAGAGCCCTAGTACAGGCTCAGAGGCAATGGGTGAATGCTGGGCACACCGCCCCCACTTACCAGCCTGGCTTCCAGAACCCCCTTCTAGAAGGCCATCCAGAGAAGTTTCCTGGACCTGTGCTCCCCACCCAGCACCCCAACCACACCAATGCTTCCAGAGCAGTGCTGCAGGCCAGCACCATCCAGCACTGACCACGCAGCAGGACACAGTGACTGGGGTCCAGGGCTTAGTACCTGAGTAGCCTAGAGACAACCCCACGTCCCCCACATGCATGCAAGAGGAAAGAATTATGCTCATCATCAGTTATTCTCATGGAAATACTTTTCAGAATGACAGAACGTCACTCCTGTTCAGAATGTCCTATGTTGAAAAAGGCAGAAACATTCCATTGAATTGAATATTGACTTGAGAGCTAAGATGTACATCTAGTTAGGTTTTGTTTATTCTGATTATAAATCAATAAGCGCAAAAGTGAGTTACTGTGCTATGTGGGGTCATTGGTCCTCACCATGCAGAGAAAATTGGATCAATGGCCCCCACCGTGGATGTAAGAAATATGTCTAGAATAATGAACATGGGACATTTTATTTTATTATTTTAATATTGTCTTGTCTGAGATTAAGGTGAAATACTATAATGACCAGATCCAGGCAAAAATAAAAATGATGTGGAATTTTTCACCAGTAAAGATGTATTTCATCTTTCCAGGCACGTGGCAAATTTCAGTGCTTGATGCAGGTACAAAATATATAAAATGAGTGAAAGGATAAAGCAGTTGAAAATA
Organism: Sorex araneus; assembly: GCF_027595985.1. NCBI lineage: Eukaryota > Metazoa > Chordata > Mammalia > Eulipotyphla > Soricidae > Sorex > Sorex araneus. Next base: position 151,624,137 of record NC_073307.1, on the reverse strand, counting down.
TTAATTACAAGCACTTTAGAGTAATAGAAATCAGGACTGAGGTTTTAAATCTCCTTCTTAGACTATAAACATGTTTGTACAATTCTATGTCTTTTTTTTTTTTGAGGACTTTGTCTTACCTTTTTATTTTTTTACTTTTTTTAATTAAATTTTTTATTAGTAAATCACTGTGAAGTAGTGAAGTATATTTACAGAGTAACAACTTTCTGTGCTTGTGTTTCAGTCATTCAATGCTGGAGTACCCATCCTTCCATCAGTGCCCATTCTCCACCACCAATGATCCCAGGATCCCTCCCACTCCCACTCCACCCCCCCATCATCCCCACCCCACCCCACCTCTGTGGCATGTCATTTCCTTTTGTTTTCTCTCTCTCTTTTTGGGTGTTGTGGTTTGCAATAGAGGTATTGAGAGGCCATTATGTTTTATCTATATTCTAGTTTCAGCAAGCATCTCCCATCCCCAGAAGGTCCTCGAACCAAACTTTACCTGGTGTTCCCTTCTCTATCAGAGCTGCCTTTTCCTCCAGCATGTGAGGCCACTTTCCAAGCTGTGAACCCTACCTCCTGGTCCTTATCTCTACTATTCTTGGGTGCTAGTGTCCCATTCTGTTACTAATATTATTATTTACAGAATAACACTATTCTGTTAATATTCCACAGATGAGTGCAATCTTTCTATGTCTGTTTTATTCTTTTTGACTCATTTCACTTAGCATTATACTTTCCATGTTAATCCACTTGTATGCAAAAGTCACGACTTCATCTTTTCTAACGACTGCATAGTATCTCATTGTGTAGATGTACCAAAGTTTCTTTAACCAGTCATCTGTTCTCGGTTTTTTTCCAGATTCTGGCTATTGTAAACAGTGCTGCTATGAACATTTGAGTGCAGATGTCATTTCGACTATACTTTTTTGCCTTTCCGGGATATATTCCCAGGAGTAGTATTGCTGGGTCAAATGGGAGCTCAAGTTCTAATTCTTTGAGAAGCGTCCATACTGTTTTACAAAAGGGCTGAACCAGTCAGCATTCCCAACATCAGTGTAGGAGAGTCCCTTTCTCCCATATCCACGCCAATAGCGGTTACTTTTATTCTTTTGGATGTGATCCAGTCTCTGTGGTGTGAGGTGGTATCTCATAGTTGTTTTGATCTGCATCTCTCTGATGATTAGTGATGAAGAGCATTTTTTCATGTGCCCTTTTGTCACTTGTATTTCTTCCTTGAGAAAGTTTCTGCTCATTTCATCGCCCCATTTTTTGATGGGTTGCATGTTTTCTTCTTGCAGATTCCAACCAGTGCCTTGTATATCCTTGATATCAAACCCTTTTCAGATGGGTATTGAGTGAATATTCTTTCCCATTCTGTAGATTGTCTTTCTATTTTGGTCACTGTAACTTTTGCTGTGCCGAAGCTTCTGAGTTTAATATAGTCCCATTTGTTTATCATTCTAGAGTCAATTTTTGACATTTTTAACATTTTTTAAAGTATCTCACAATATTTTATTACATTTAATATTCAAACACCAATCCCTCCACCATTACACCTTCCCACCACCATATTTCTGTGTTTCCATCCCAAATCTCAATCCCTGCCCCAAAGCAGAACCAAAATAATATAATATTTCCCTCTAATTCAAGAGTCTTTAATGTTCAGTTGGGAGCACTAATAAATGGATTATCCGAAATAACATGGTGGTCATTGTCCAGTAAATGGAAAAATCTAAAAAAATTTACAGAGTAAGCTCACCCACCCTAGAAGAGAATTCTGTTGAGAGCCTTTGAACAGACTCATGAGATCCATCTGTTTGGCAGCCTGCACACTGGTGTATTAGCCCCACTGAATGTACTGCTCAGAACTTAATAAAGGTTTTGTTTATTTTTTATAGCAGTTCATGCTATGTTTTTTCTTAATTTGGTTTGCTTTAGCCATGTCCAGTGTGTGAAGGGATACTCCCCACTGTATCCTCAGAGGTCATTTACAGGGTAATGTGATGGTAGGAAATAGAGCCCATTGCTCTCTTGTGCAACGCATTTGGTCTAACTCTTTGAGTCAATAACCATAAACGACAAAACCATTTGTTTCATAGTACATGGTACAACATAACGATTGTTTAACATCTTGATGTATAACATCAAGAGACCAATGTATAAATATAAATGCTAGTATTAACACTTTTTAAAAATTTTTTCCTTCTGGTTAAATCATTTTTCCATTGTGTATATATGCATACAATTTCCTTATCGATTCATTTGTTGGGCAATTTGCTTTCCACTTCCTTGCTGTTGTACGAAGAGCTACATTTAATATAGGCATGCATTTTTCTTTTTGAATAAATGTTTTTGTGATTTAGAGGTAAATACCTAGATGTGAGATGACTAGGTTAAATGGAAACTCTATTCTAACACTATAAGGGGGAATTTATAACACTATAATGCAGAATTTGATAGATTTTCAGGTGCAAAACAACATATAACTTTATGTCAAGGTACTATTTCAAATCATATGTTTAGAATGCTTGATGTTCTGAGGTAACAATTTTAGTCTTCTGAACCAAATACAAATTTTTCCTCCTTAAAATAAGTGAATTGTACCTCTGATCTTCCCATCAGAGATAGACTGGATTACATCCACTAATAAGATAATTCTATTTAATTTCCAACAATATCCCATACAATTAGATAAATAGAAATGCACAGTGTAAACTTTTATGCTTTCCTAATATGTTACCCGGCATCATGTATTTCCCTAACTTTGGAGCACCCTGTGCTCTTGTGATGACATGAAATTTATTGTGAAATTACAAAAAGATGTGTATTTTGGTTATAACCTTGAGCCTGACTAGACAGGTCCTTGATTCAGTCCCATGTGGACACATTTATAATTTCTCATCAGATGATTCTTTTGAAATGTAAAATGATAAATGTTGAGTGACATGATTTTAGCATAAAAATATTCAATAGTCCCATGTTAATTTCCACTATCTTCTATGAGTGTGAGACATATTGAGCAATCAATGTATCACTGTCATCCCTTGATTATTGATTTTCTCAAGCGGGAACCAGTAACTTCTCCATTCATCCTATCCCTGAGATTTTAGCAGCCTCTCTTTACTCATTGTTCCCAGAGGTGCCGCATTGGAGGCTCTTTCAGGGTAAGGGGAATGAGATCCATCTTTGTTACTTTATTTGGCATATCAATTATACCATAGGGAGCTTGACAGACTCTGCTGTGTGGGCAGGATGCTTTCGGTACCTTGCCAGATTCTCTGAGAGGGAGAATTAGGCTATAATAGGTTGTGTGGCTGCAAATGTGGCCGTGTGCTCATTATTTTATACTCTCTGGATCTTGGCCATTGATGAGATTACGAATTACCGGGAACAGTTTGTGGGTGTGGCTGTCAAACTACTGGAAAATGGGGGGTCTGGGTGGAGGAGGCCCAGTCCCGATCTGAGCAGGCTTGGAGATCTCAGCCCCAAACCCGCACACCTGGATTCTTCTAGAGGTTCCTTCATATGTGAGGCTCCTCTGAACGTCTGGAGAGGGGCCTTGAGTATGACTGTGGCAGAGTCTCTTGCCCCTGCGTCTGGGTGTCTTCACCGGGGCCCCTCAGAGCAGGGCAGGTTGAGTTTTCCTCCCCATCCCGAGCAGAACCCTGGCAGCGGAAGACCTCTGGAACTCTGGAACCCAGCCACAGCCATGTTCAAGGCCCCTCTCCACACATTCCAATGAGCCTCAAGACGAACAACACGATGACAAGTGATACAAGTGATGAAACTGCATTCTGTATTTCAGAGGGATCTTAGTGGAGAACACTCTAATGGGCTACCACAAACTGAGTGACTTATAACAACAGGACTATATTTCTCATAAGCCCGAAGGCTACAAGGTACAATACCAAAGGTGGTGGCCCTTGTCTCCTGCTGTCAGTGTCATCCACCTTAACTAGATTTCTCCTACTGTCTCTTTCTAATTGATTCAAGTACCCAAACACAGGAGAATAGTATTCGTTTTTGGTGGGGTAGGTTTGGAACCACACCCAGTGGTGCTCATGGCATACTTCTGGCTCTGCACTCAGGGATCAGTCTTGGTCTGTCTCAGGGAACCATATGGGGTGCTGGAAATTGAACCCAGGTTGGCACACATAAGGCAGGCAAGTGTCCTGCCCACTAGTATGTATTATCTATCCAGTCTTTATTACAGGGACAAGATTTCAAAACAATTAAAATAAAACTGGGGGGGGGCACACATTGGGATACTTGCTCAGGACTCATTCTTGCTCTGTGCCTAGGATCACTCCTTGTGGGACTCAGGGGACAACATGGGGTGTTGGGGATCCATCCTGAATCTTTTGTGTACAATGCAAACTTCCTACCCCCGTTCTGTTGCTCCAGCCGCAAAAGACTATATTCAGCAATATGGCCAGAAATTATGAAAAATGACTTACTGAGGGCAAACTTGGGCCAATGCAAAAGAGACACTCTCCTAAATTTAACTTTCTTTCTCCTTCCCTTTCTTTTCCCCTTCCTTCCTTCCTCTCTTGCTCCCTGCCTTGCTCTTTTCCTCCCCTCTTTCATCCCCCTCGTTCTCTCCTCTATCCCTCTCTCCCTCCCTTGCTCAGTGAAAAAATGATTGCTTTATTGATCATATAATTGTTTATACGATTTTTTTCTTTCTTTCTCTCTCTCTTTCTTTCTTTCTCTTTATTTCTTCTTTCTTTCTCCCTCCCTCCCTCCCTCTTCCCTCTCTTCCTTCCTTCCTTCCTTCCTTCCTTCCTTCCTTCCTTCCTTCCTTCCTTCCTTCCTTCCTTCCTTCCTTCCTTCCTTCCTTCCTTCCTTCCTTCCTTCCTTCCTTCCTTCCTCCATTCCTTTCTATTTTCTTTCACTTTCTTAATTTCTTTCTCTTTCTTTTTTTCTTTCTCTTCTTGTCTAGAAAATGGTCCAAAGAGATAAACAAAGGCAAATAAACTCTAATAACTACCAAGTGGGGGTATACACTTACGTTCCCTTTAAAAGAGAATAGTCTTAGAGTTTTATTTATGTATTACTTGAGAGAAGAAAATGCTCGAATAAAAAGGTGAAAGATATAAAATAAGACATGGGAAGGAAAAAAAACAGAAGTATTATAAAAGGGATGAAAAATAGTTCAAAAGTTAACCCTATTAATACCTCTACTGCAAAACACAACACCCAAAAGGAAAGAGAGAGCAAAACGGAATGCCCTGCCACAGAGGTGGGGTGTAGTGGGGAGAGGACAAGTTGGGGTGGTGGGAGGGATGCTGGGTCCATTGGTGGTGGAAAATCAGCACTGGTGGAGGGATGGTCACTGGACCACTGTATGTTTGTATGACTGAAATGCAAGCATGAAATTTTGTAAGTCTCTAGCTGTACTTCATGGTGATTCACCAATAAAATATTTTAAAAAATACAAAAATCAGCCCTTGGGGCTGGAGTGATAGATAGTACAGAGGGTAGGGCATTTGCCTTGCAGGCGGCCTATCCAGGTTCGATTCCCAGCATCCCATATAGTCCCCCGAGCACTTCCAGGAGTAATTCCTGAGTGCAAAGCCAGGAGTAATGGCTGTGCATTGTGGGTGTGACCCAAAAAGAAAAAAAAAATAAAGTCAACTCTCATGGTTTTCATTTTCAAAGTAAAAGAATAGAAGATAGCACTACAATCCATTCATGATATAATCTGTAAGATTCTTGTCATTGAACTCTCCAGAAATCAGCAAGGTTAAGTATTTTCTAACTTTAGTTAAATTAAAAAGTAAAATAGTCACCCTAGGCAGTGCTGCAGGTCACTGTTTCTACTTTTCCCAACCAAATAGAGTTATCAAGATATTTTGAGAAAATAACACTTAGATTAAAATTAAAAATACCCTTGAAAGAGAGAGATTTTTCTTACATATGTTGATTAAATAACTTGTGTGTAATGTATGTCAAAGCACATTAGTGTAATAAACAATTTTATGATCAAAAACAATCTTCACTGAAATTCTTTGTATTCCAGTATGATCTAATATGTACTTATTGATTACGTGTCAAATTCAGTATTAAGGGAATATTAGTACTAAGGTTTTAGAAGTTATTTTTAACAAATTAAGAAACATCTAATTGCCAGTTCTCTGTACTGACTGATTACGAAGAGAGACTTTTGGGAAAGGATTTTCCCAATGTTATTACCATTTTGCATTACTCCCTCTACAGATAACTTATAAATAACCAAGAAAAAAAAATTTTCTTGCTAGAGATACAATGAAATGGCCAATTGTAAAGAGAGATAAAACAAGACACTATTATTTGATTTCTCCTAGACTTGCAATTTGGATTGTCAGAATTTTTTGGTCCTCATCTTTCACTGATCACTTTCCAAGGTACAAGTTTTACTTGTATTATGAGAACTACATCCTAATTACATCAAGAAGGAAAGAAAACTAAAGAATATTCAAGCTCTGCACAAAACTGGTAAGACCTTTTGTTTTCCTAAAATTCAACAAAATGATTTTTGGACTGCATGTAATGTAATTGCAACAAAAATTCTCAAAAATAATAGAGAAAAGAAGTAAAGAATGAAAAAATGAAATGATAGTAATGAGCAACTACACAAAATTATAAGACAAGGTATATATTTATAATTAAGAAATTCCAAGAAAGTAAAAAAATGTGTAAGTGTGGTCCAAATGCTCAAGTTATTATCTTGAGGATATTCCTAGAGACAGAAGAGTTTCATTTCTTTTTTGTAGTAGGGGGTTGTCACATGAGCTAGAGCTCAGGAGATGCGACTAGTATGTGGCATCTGTGGCAGTTGTGTCTGGGTGACCAGGTCATACAGATGATCACACCTGAACCTCTTACAGGAAAAACGTATGTTTGGGCACATTAAGCAATGACTCTGGCCCAAGAAGTTCTTCAGAATCTTCCCATTTGTCTGGGTAGTGGAGGCACAATTTGCATACAGATGTTACATGAGAAGGAAGTGAAAAACTCACAATCATCTAAAACTGCTCTGATTGAAAGGCTCTTAAGTAAAAGAAGGGTTCTCATAATGGAAAAAATAATAATAATTCCTTTAATTCAGAGGGAAGATCCAAAGTATTTTCATATGTTCAATAAATAAAAGAAAAAACAATGTGCTCTAGCAGAAATTGATTAGCATTATTGTGATCAATGTTAGGATTATTGCCATTATTTCATACTCTGTAAGATAATGCAGACCATTTCAGACTACTTTATGAAATCTATTATGATTTAAGGAAACAAAGTTCTTTAGTTTCTCACGAAGCTAGGATTTTTAGACATAACGCTGCTGCAAAGTGAGTTGAGAGCACTGAGTTCAGGAGTTGTAAGCAAAGACTTTACATATCTTGAGGGAAGTAGCCTCAGGTGAACAAAATTCATAATAATTATTTAATACACTGTGTTATGTCTGTTTTATTCTTTTTGACTCATTTCACTTAGCATGATACTTTCCATGTTAATCCACTTGTATGCAAAAGTCACGACTTCATCTTTTCTAACGACTGCATAGTATCTCATTGTGTAGATGTACCAAAGTTTCTTTAACCAGTCATCTGTTCTCGGTTTTTTTCCAGATTCTGGCTATTGTAAACAGTGCTGCTATGAACATTTGAGTGCAGATGTCATTTCGACTATACTTTTTTGCCTTTCCGGGATATATTCCCAGGAGTAGTATTGCTGGGTCAAATGGGAGCTCAAGTTCTAATTCTTTGAGAAGCGTCCATACTGTTTTACAAAAGGGCTGAACCAGTCAGCATTCCCAACATCAGTGTAGGAGAGTCCCTTTCTCCCATATCCACGCCAATAGCGGTTACTTTTATTCTTTTGGATGTGATCCAGTCTCTGTGGTGTGAGGTGGTATCTCATAGTTGTTTTGATCTGCATCTCTCTGATGATTAGTGATGAAGAGCATTTTTTCATGTGCCCTTTTGTCACTTGTATTTCTTCCTTGAGAAAGTTTCTGTTCATTTCATCGCCCCATTTTTTGATGGGTTGCATGTTTTCTTCTTGCAGATTCCAACCAGTGCCTTGTATATCCTTGATATCAAACCCTTTTCAGATGGGTATTGAGTGAATATTCTTTCCCATTCTGTAGATTGTCTTTCTATTTTGGTCACTGTAACTTTTGCTGTGCCGAAGCTTCTGAGTTTAATATAGTCCCATTTGTTTATCATTCTAGAGTCAATTTTTGACATTTTTAACATTTTTTAAAGTATCTCACAATATTTTATTACATTTAATATTCAAACACCAATCCCTCCACCATTACACCTTCCCACCACCATATTTCTGTGTTTCCATCCCAAATCTCAATCCCTGCCCCAAAGCAGAACCAAAATAATATAATATTTCCCTCTAATTCAAGAGTCTTTAATGTTCAGTTGGGAACACTAATAAATGGATTATCCGAAATAACATGGTGGTCATTGTCCAGTAAATGGAAAAATCTAAAAAAATTTACAGAATAAGCTCACCCACCCTAGAAGAGAATTCTGTTGAGAGCCTTTGAACAGACTCATGAGATCCATCTGTTTGGCAGCCTGCACACTGGTGTATTAGCCCCACTGAATGTACTGCTCAGAACTTAATAAAGGTTTTGTTTATTTTTTATAGCAGTTCATGCTATGTTTTTTCTTAATTTGGTTTGCTTTAGCCATGTCCAGTGTGTGAAGGGATACTCCCCACTGTATCCTCAGAGGTCATTTACAGGGTAATGTGATGGTAGGAAATAGAGCCCATTGCTCTCTTGTGCAACGCATTTGGTCTAACTCTTTGAGTCAATAACCATAAACGACAAAACCATTTGTTTCATAGTACATGGTACAACATAACGATTGTTTAACATCTTGATGTATAACATCAAGAGACCAATGTATAAATATAAATGCTAGTACTAACACTTTTTAAAAATTTTTTCCTTCTGGTTAAATCATTTTTCCATTGTGTATATATGCATACAATTTCCTTATCGATTCATTTGTTGGGCAATTTGCTTTCCACTTCCTTGCTGTTGTACGAAGAGCTACATTTAATATAGGCATGCATTTTTCTTTTTGAATAAATGTTTTTGTGATTTAGAGGTAAATACCTAGATGTGAGATGGCTAGGTTAAATGGAAACTCTATTCTAACACTATAAGGGGGACATAATGCAGAATTTGATAGATTTTCAGGTGCAAAACAACATATAACTTTATGTCAAGATACTATTTCAAATCATATGTTTAGAATGCTTGATGTTCTGAGGTAACAATTTTAGTCTTCTGAACCAAATACAAATTTTTCCTCCTTAAAATAAGTGAATTGTACCTCTGATCTTCCCATCAGAGATAGACTGGATTACATCCACTAATAAGATAATTCTATTTAATTTCCAACAATATCCCATACAATTAGATAAATAGAAATGCACAGTGTAAACTTTTATGCTTTCCTAATATGTTACCCGGCATCATGTATTTCCCTAACTTTGGAGCACCCTGTGCTCTTGTGATGACATGAAATTTATTGTGAAATTAGAAAAAGATGTGTATTTTGGTTATAACCTTGAGCCTGACTAGACAGGTCCCTGATTCAGTCCCATGTGGACACATTTATAATTTCTCATCAGATGATTCTTTTGAAATGTAAAATGATAAATGTTGAGTGACATGATTTTAGCATAAAAATATTCAATAGTCCCATGTTAATTTCCACTATCTTCTATGAGTGTGAGACATATTGAGCAATCAATGTATCACTGTCATCCCTTGATTATTGATTTTCTCAAGCGGGAACCAGTAACTTCTCCATTCATCCTATCCCTGAGATTTTAGCAGCCTCTCTTTACTCATTGTTCCCAGAGGTGCCGCATTGGAGGCTCTTTCAGGTAAGGGGAATGAGATCCATCTTTGTTACTTTATTTGGCATATCAATTATACCATAGGGAGCTTGACAGACTGTGCTGTGTGGGCAGGATGCTTTTGGTACCTTGCCAGATTCTCTGAGAGGGAGAATTAGGCTATAATAGGTTGTGTGGCTGCAAATGTGGCCGTGTGCTCATTATTTTATACTCTCTGGATCTTGGCCATTGATGAGATTACGAATTACCGGGAACAGTTTGTGGGTGTGGCTGTCAAACTACTGGAAAATGGGGGGTCTGGGTGGAGGAGGCCCAGTCCCGATCTGAGCAGGCTTGGAGATCTCAGCCCCAAACCCGCACACCTGGATTCTTCTAGAGGTTCCTTCATATGTGAGGCTCCTCTGAACGTCTGGAGAGGGGCCTTGAGTATGACTGTGGCAGAGTCTCTTGCCCCTGCGTCTGGGTGTCTTCACCGGGGGCCCCTCAGAGCAGGGCAGGTTGAGTTTTCCTCCCCATCCCGAGCAGAACCCTGGCAGAGGAAGACCTCTGGAACTCTGGAACCCAGCCACAGCCATGTTCAAGGCCCCTCTCCACACATTCCAATGAGCCTCAAGACGAACAACACGATGACAAGTGATACAAGTGATGAAACTGCATTCTGTATTTCAGAGGGATCTTAGTGGAGAACACTCTAATGGGCTACCACAAACTGAGTGACTTATAACAACAGGACTATATTTCTCATAAGCCCGAAGGCTACAAGGTACAATACCAAAGGTGGTGGCCCTTGTCTCCTGCTGTCAGTGTCATCCACCTTAACTAGATTTCTCCGACTGTCTCTTTCTAATTGATTCAAGTACCCAAACACAGGAGAATAGTATTCGTTTTTGGTGGGGTAGGTTTGGAACCACACCCAGTGGTGCTCATGGCATACTTCTGGCTCTGCACTCAGGGATCAGTCTTGGTCTGTCTCAGGGAACCATATGGGGTGCTGGAAATTGAACCCAGGTTGGCACACATAAGGCAGGCAAGTGTCCTAGCCACTAGTATGTATTATCTATCCAGTCTTTATTACAGGGACAAGATTTCAAAACAATTAAAATAAAACTGGGGGGGGCACACATTGGGATACTTGCTCAGGACTCATTCTTGCTCTGTGCCTAGGATCACTCCTTGTGGGACTCAGGGGACAACATGGGGTGTTGGGGATCCATCCTGAATCTTTTGTGTACAATGCAAACTTCCTACCCCTGTTCTGTTGCTCCAGCCGCAAAAGACTATATTCAGCAATATGGCCAGAAATTATGAAAAATGACTTACTGAGGGCAAACTTGGGCCAATGCAAAAGAGACACTCTTCTAAATTTAATTTTCTTTCTCCTTCCCTTTCTTTTCCCCTTCCTTCCTTCCTCTCTTGCTCCCTGCCTTGCTCTTTTCCTCCCCTCTTTCATCCCCTTCGTTCTCTCCTCTTTCCCTCTCTCCCTCCCTTGCTCAGTGAAAAAATGATTGCTTTATTGATCATATAATTGTTTATACGATTTCTTTCTTTCTTTCTCTCTCTCTCTCTTTCTTTCTTTCTCTTTATTTTTTCTTTCTTTCTCCCTCCCTCCCTCTTCCCTCTCTTCCTTCCTTCCTTCCTTCCTTCCTTCCTTCCTTCCTTCCTTCCTTCCTTCCTTCCTTCCTTCCTTCCTTCCTTCCTTCCTTCCTTAATTCCTTTCTTTTTTCTTTCACTTTCTTAATTTCTTTCTCTTTCTTTTTTTCTTTCTCTTCTTGTCTAGAAAATGGTCCAAAGAGATAAACAAAGGCAAATAAACTCTAATAACTACCAAGTGGGGGTATACACTTACGTTCCCTTTAAAAGAGAATAGTCTTAGAGTTTTATTTATGTATTACTTGAGAGAAGAAAATGCTCGAATAAAAAGGTGAAAGATATAAAATAAGACATGGGAAGAAAAAAAACCAGAAGTATTATAAAAGGGATGAAAAATAGTTCAAAAGTTAACCCTATTAATACCTCTACTGCAAAACACAACACCCAAAAGGAAAGAGAGAGCAAAACGGAATGCCCTGCCACAGAGGTGGGGTGTAGTGGGGAGAGGACTGGGTGGGGTGGTGGGAGGGATGCTGGGTCCATTGGTGGTGGAAAATCAGCACTGGTGGAGGGATGGTCACTGGACCACTGTATGTTTGTATGACTGAAATGCAAGCATGAAATTTTGTAAGTCTCTAGCTGTACTTCATGGTGATTCACCAATAAAATATTTTAAAAAATACAAAAATCAGCCCTTGGGGCTGGAGTGATAGATAGTACAGCGGGTAGGGCATTTGCCTTGCAGGCGGCCTATCCAGGTTCGATTCCCAGCATCCCATATAGTCCCCCGAGCACTTCCAGGAGTAATTCCTGAGTGCAAAGCCAGGAGTAACGGCTGTGCATTGTGGGTGTGACCCAAAAAGAAAAAAAAATAAAGTCAACTCTCATGGTTTTCATTTTCAAAGTAAAAGAATAGAAGATAGCACTACAATCCATTCATGATATAATCTGTAAGATTCTTGTCATTGAACTCTCCAGAAATCAGCAAGGTTAAGTATTTTCTAACTTTAGTTAAATAAAAAAGTTAAATAGTCACCCTAGGCAGTGCTGCAGGTCACTGTTTCCACTTTTCCCAACCAAATAGAGTTATCAAGATATTTTGAGAAAATAACACTTAGATTAAAATTAAAAACACCCTCGAAAGAGAGATTTTTCTTACATATGTTGATTAAATAACTTGTGTGTAATGTATGTCAAAGCACATTAGTGTAATAAACAATTTTATGATCAAAAACAATCTTCACTGAAATTCTTTGTATTCCAGTATGATCTAATATGTACTTATTGATTACGTGTCAAATTCAGTATTAAGGGAATATTAGTACTAAGGTTTTAGAAGTTATTTTTAACAAATTAAGAAGCATCTAATTGCCAGTTCTCTGTACTGACTGATTACGAAGAGAGACTTTGGGGAAAGGATTTTCCCAAGGTTATTACCATTTTGCATTACTCCCTCTACAGATAACTTATAAATAACCAAGAAAAAAAATATTTCTTGCTAGAGATACAATGAAATGGCCAATTGTAAAGAGAGATAAAACAAGACACTATTATTTGATTTCTCCTAGACTTACAGTTTGGATTGTCAGAATTTTTTGGTCCTCATCTTTCACTGATCACTTTCCAAGGTACAAGTTTTACTTGTATTATGAGAACTACATCCTAATTACATCAAGAAGGAAAGAAAACTAAAGAATATTCAAGCTCTGCACAAAACTGGTAAGACCCTTTGTTCTCCTAAAATTCAACAAAATGATTTTTGGACTGCATGTAATGTAATTGCAACAAAAATTCTCAAAAATAATAGAGAAAAGAAGTAAAGAATGAAAAAATGAAATGATAGTAATGAGCAACTACACAAAATTATAAGACAAGGTTGATATTTATAATTAAGAAATTCCAAGAAAGTAAAAAAATGTGTTAGTGTGGTCCAAATGCTCAAGTTATTGTCTTGAGGATATTCCTAGAGACAGAAGAGTTTCATTTCTTTTTTGTAGTAGGGGGTTGTCACATGAGCTAGAGCTCAGGAGATGCTACTAATATGTAGTATCTGTGGCAGTTGTGTCTGGGTGACCAGGTCATACTAATGATCACATCTGGACCTCTTACAGGAAAAACGTGTGTTTGTGCACATTAAGCAAAGACTCTGGCCCAAGAAGTTCTTCAGAATCTTCCCATTTGTCTGGGTAGTGGAGGCACAATTTGCGTACAGATGTTACATGAGAAGGAAGTGAAAAACTCACAATCATCTAAAACTGCTCTGATTGAAAGGCTCTTAAGTAAAAGAAGGGTTCTCATAATGGAAAAAATAATAATAATTCCTTTAATTCAGAGGGAAGATCCAAAGTATTTTCATATGTTCAATAAATAAAAGAAAAAACAATGTGCTCTAGCAGAAATTGATTAGCATTATTGTGATCAATGTTAGGATTATTGCCATAATTTCATACTCTGTAAGATAATGCAGACCATTTCAGACTACTTTATGAGATCTATTATGATTTAAGGAAACAAAGTTCTTTAGTTTCTCACGAAGCTAGGATTTTTAGACATAATGCTGCTGCAAGGTGAGTTGAGAGCACTGAGTTCAGGAGTTGTAAGCAAAGACTTTACATATCTTGAGGGAAGTAGCCTCAGGTGAACAAAATTCACAATAATTATTTAATACACTGTGTAATAGTTTCATGGCCTTTAGTAATGAAATATGTAGTTGCATATGTAGCTGGGGTTGAGGAATAAGTCAAAATGACTCTAAACGACATTTTCCCACTCTCACATTCCAGTTACCCACTAGAGAACCAGAAATTTCACCACTGGAGATTTATTCATTTAAATGAAGTATTTTCCTCCTTCCATATTCATGTCAAGAACCCTTAGGTGATAATATCCTCGAAAATTATTTAATTCATCCTGAGAAAACCAATATACAAAGTATGAATTTCGATGTGGCCAGGGAGCTAGCTCAGGGGTCAGAGACAGAGTCTCATCACAAAGTCTCTGGAATTGATGTTCTTGACTAACTGGCCAAATATCACCAGCTGTGAATTCTGGCCTTCTCAGTTCTGATTGCAAACAGACATACAAACAACTGAAAGTAAGACTGTTCATCCTTGGTATGTTTCAGATGTTTTGCTCCTTGTAAGGTGGTCTGCTAGCGTAATTCTATGGAATGAATTAACAGTCTAATTGTATCCATTTTCTTAAGTTTCTCTCTGAATAGGAAGATAGAAAAATATGTTTATTCTTGTTTTCCTTATTTTAAACACACACACACACAAACACACACACACACACACATACACACACAGACAGAGACAGAGAATCAGACAGAGAAAGAGAAAGAGAGAGAGAGAGAGAAAGAGAGAGAGAGAGAGAGAGAGAGAGTATGAAACTTGAAGTACTAAAAGGATATGCTAAGGAATGGTGAGACCGAGGATAGGGTCCTAGCAATTTGTCCTCTTTGGGAGAGTAGGTGGGTCTTTAAAATACCCAAGAATGAGAACACTGGTGGAGGGAAGTTGATGATGTTGGAGGGATTAGTGTTGCATAATTATATACAGTACTTTGTAAATCATGTCTCTTTAATATTTTTTTAAAGAAAAGAAATCAGTAAGAGCCAATTTGTGTTTGTACATTATTTTAACCTATGTAAATAAGGGACATGAAACTCTTTAATACAATATAAAAAATAAAATAACGAACAAAAGTCATTACTGGAAAATCTCAAGATATATTTTGAAAATAGAGAAATTACTTGAGATATCACTTATCTTTTCTAAGTAAAAAAATTCTCTCTTGAGCAGTGTCTGTAAGTAATATGTTTTCTCTTATTTGTGCATACTTCTCAGTGTGTGATAGCACTTCTATGTGTACTAGACTGGAATTTATGGCAGAAATAAATGTTTTGATAGTGCAAGTGGAACTAAATTTTTCTTGACTCACAGAGAGAATAACAGAAAACCCATGAAGTTAAATGATTTATTTGATGTTGCCACACCATTATCTAGATTTTACTTATGCCTTCTTAGTTTTCTTCCTTCTAAACATATTTTGGGCTGGAGCAATAGTGCAGTGGGGAGGGCATTTGCCTTGCACACAGCAACCTGAATTCGATTCCTCTGCCCCTCTCTGAGAGCCTGGCATGCTACAGAAAGTATCTTGCCCGCACAGCAGAGCCTGGCAAACTACCCGTGGCATATTCCATATGCCAAAAACAGTAACAACCAGTCTCAGGATGGAAACGTTACTGGTGCCCGCTCGAGCAAATCAATGAGCAATGGGATGACAGTGGCAGTGACTGTTGTGGGGTCCCGTCCTGTCGTGCAGGGAGGACACTTCGTGGGGCTAAGGAGGGAATGCAGCCAAATGAACAGACGCAGAGCCAGAAGGAGGAGGAGAGAAAGAGAGTTTATTCTACTGCAGTTACAATACTTATACCTCTGCTTGGAGGGGGTGGTATGCATGCTTGGACCCCCATAGGAACAGTAGTAAAATGCAGATCAGGCATGGGCTTTGGCTAGTGAGAGAGGAATGGCCAACGGATAAGATCAGTAAGGTCACCAGTGGTGACCTTGTTACAGGAATCCCAAGTAAGCCTTTGCTTGACTAGAGGACAAGAGCCAGGCTTGTAAATTGGCTCCCTACAGACAGTGAACCAGGTTTTGACTATAGACTTAAATATCAAATAGGAAGATATAAATTAATGTACACAAGATGTGTTTCACTTGAAGAAAAGGCTGCACAGTGCAGGTGCCCTAATCAATTACTTGAATAATCAAGGCAATAATCAGAGGGTAGAAAGTGGTTATCATTTTCATTTCTGTGTCAAAACCAGAAAAAGCTTCCCAGACATGCAAATTTTGTTATATTTCAAACCCAGACTATCAGTAATTTTGTAAATTATGTCTTTTAAAAAAATTTTTAAAAATCACACAATTCATCAGGAAAAGACATTGTTTCGAATTCATGCTTGAATGCCTTATGCAGTGATGCATTATGGAGGGAAAAAAAGTTCTGGAAAAAAAATACAGATGGAAAAACATTACCACAATTGAAGGAGGTAAAATTCTTGATTAGTTTTGTGACTACTTTCTGGATCTTTTCTTTCTCAGCTGAAAAGAAGTGATGCATCATCAGAAAAAGGTAAGACACTCTCTTATCTGTAGGTGAGTCTCAATTTAATTTAATGTGAATGATATTTCAAAGCAAATCCATGGTTCTGGTGTCAAAGACCTTGATCATCCAATTACTTTTGGGTTATAAATAAGTACTGTTCATCCTTGTTATGTCTTTCCTTTCAGATATTTTGTTCCTTGTGAAGTTGGCCTGCAAGAGTAATTCCATGGAAAGAGTAAACAATATAACTGTATTCATTTTCTTGGGTCTTTCTCAGAATAAAGAGGTACAGGAAGTATGTTTTTTGCTGTTTTCCTTGTTCTACACACTCATTCTAACGGGAAATAGCCTAATCATACTGACAATTTATTTGGGAAACCTTTATAAATCTCCTATGTATTTCTTTCTCAGCTACTTGTCACTTGTGGATATTTGTTTCTCCTCTGTGACAGCTCCTAAGCTGATTTCTGACCTGCTTTCCAATAACAAAACTATTTCTTATGTGGGCTGCATGTTGCAGCTCTTTGGGGTCCATTTCTTTGGTTGCACAGAGATCTTCATCCTGATAGTAATGGCCTATGATCGTTACGTGGCGATCTGTAAGCCCCTGCACTATATGACCATCATGAATCCGGAGAGATGCTATAAAATGTTGCTGGGAACCTGGGTAGGTGGGCTTCTACACACTATTATACAATTGACTTTAGTTATACAATTACCTTTTTGTGGACCCAATGAGATTGATCACTACTTCTGTGATGTTCATCCTTTGCTGAAACTTGCCTGCACAGACACCTACGTTGCCGGTGTTGTTGAAACAGCCAACAGTGGCACCATTTCGCTGGGCAGCTTTGTGATCTTACTCATCTCCTATACCGTCATCCTAGTGTCCCTGAGAAAGCAGTCAGCAGAAGGCAGACGCAAAGCCCTCTCCACCTGTGGGTCCCACATCGCCGTGGTCATCATCTTTTTTGGTCCCTGTACTTTCATGTATATGCGTCCTGATACTACCTTTGCAGAGGATAAGATGGTGGCTGTCTTTTACACCATTATCACACCCATGTTAAACCCCCTCATTTATACACTAAGGAATGCAGAAGTGAAAAATGCAGTGAAGAAACTCTTGAACAAGAAGGTTTCCTGGAAAGTTAATGGTAAATGATTGGAATGAAGAATATAAGCAGAATAATTTTAAATTGAATCAACTCCACCGTGAAGACTATAATAGCACACTTCAGAAGTTTGGGAAATAGAGAAGGTAAATAACACATTTAGCAGAAACAAGTTTTCTGTCAATGTGATTCTTTTTTCCTTATTTCAGAATCATATTTTTCTGGAAATTTTGGTCTCGTTTAGCTAATCAAATGCAAATGCTCAGCATTATTCTATCCCTCCTTTCATATTTATTTGCCATCTTCTTTTAAGAGTGATATTTATTTTGAAATATTTAGAACTTTTTACTATTGTTTACTGCAATAGTCCAAACTGAAACAATGAATGTGTGTCTACCAATTGAACAACATTAAAAATTGCAGCAATTTGAGCTAAATCATCTTGATATGAAGATATCATTAAACAGTGATGTCTATATTTAGTAATATAGAAATGGGATAGGATGGATGTGAAGGTAATGAAAGTTAAAAAAAAATTCACAGGCTTAAAAACCAAAGACCTATTTTATCTTTTCTTAGAGACCAGCTCTTTCTTGCTGTGGGACCATGACCATGACCTATTTTCTTTACCCATGTTTTAAGAAAGTTTGGGAAATGATCTTTAATACTCCCCCTTAATATGGCTTACTTAAGATCATAACTGTGTTGACATGATATTGACATAAGAACAGATATTGGGTTTCATTTCATTTATGATTTTCCCATGTGGAAGTAATACTTGTTATGATTATATACGTCTCTCTACAGTATCATTTTTAGATTTCATTGTACATTTTGGTTTGAAGACTAGAGACACAGGTGTTCAGGTGCTGTTTCAAGCTTGTCATAAGGGATTTAGAGGGGTGTCATCCTTGGAAATGCTCAAGAGACCATCTGGAGGCATCCTTCATGTACAGTGCTCAGCCCATGAGCTATCTCTCGAGCCTTCACCATTTGTACCTATTGCTGTTGCTGTTGCTTTGGTCTTAGAGTGTTGCAGAAATTCCTATTATGAACTAGTGAAAGACAAATGACACACATTGAAAGATGGAAAAAATAAGGTATATTAATGTAAAAAACTAAGGCTCGCCGAGGGGTGCGAGCACTCTCGGGCTCTCCGGGCGGCTCTGTCTCACCACCCGCGTCCGGTGCCCCGGAACCGCTGTGTGTGCCATCGGTCAAGGGCAGGCAACGGAAGGAACAAGGAAGAAGGCCAAACTGGTTGCTCGATCCTTTTATTTCATTCTCTCTCTCTGCTTCTCTCCCGCTCTTGTGGATCTGGGCCCCATGGATCTGGCCCCGTGGATCTGGCCTCCCAACCCACTCTTACAGCCTAGTTAAGTCTCCACAGCATGAGGGGGTTGGGGCAGTGTACACATAGGTGTGGTCACCATCAATAGGGTAAGGTCCTTTTCCCCTAGGGGATGCTTCTCCTAGGACTTAATTCTCTTTCAGCAGGAGGATCCACAAAGGGCGGAGTCCCATGAATGTGTTTCTCTTCTCCTCAGCCAGAAAACATGTAAGAATTCATCATATTAATTATTTTGTATGGACACAATAAGAGATGCATTAAAACTTATAGAATTGCTCTCCTGGGGCCATCTCAATCTCAGACTACAGTGCTCAGGCCAGATCAATTTTTCCTATCCCTGGCAGGGTCCTAGTCTCATAATTACTATTGGATCATGACAGCAATTGTCTATGATCAAGCTCTTAACTTATAGTTAAGAATTAGGCACTTTGGCCAGGCCCATCTCGATGCCAGGGTAGCACATAACTCACCGCTTGCCCTGGATCCTTCTTGTCCCACGTCAGGGACCCTGCTTTGGGGTGCTAGGAACTGAGGGCAACTGAGGCTTAAGTGGAGAAAGCAGGTGCTTGGGAGGGAATAATATTCGAGGCCAATTAATTCCCAAGTTATAAAAACATAATATTGTCTTCTTGTGTCTATACAAAACAGTCATAGCTTTAAAGTAAATTATTCAAAAGGCACAAGAAGAGGAGAAAGGCAATATTAACATATAATATAAATTGAGTATCCTAGGAAGCTCTGACCTTGCAAATTAACAGAGTCAGATTAAGGGAAAGCCGAGGATTAACTCTTTTGGGGAAGAGAGCATGGAGAAGTGATTATAGCTAAACAAAGGGATGGGAGAGATTCGGGAACACCTTGATTGGTGTGACTGGGGTAAGCCTAAACTCTGGGTAAAACCGGGACAAGGTACTTGTGGCAAGGAGGGAAAGGATAAAGTAATGTCATACTACATGTTACATAGGGGACCCAGCAGAGCCTGAGTTTGAAAAACTGAGTCACAAAAAAAGGTGAGAATTCCATTTTATAGACTATCTGATGCGAGATGGGGCATTTTCAGACAGCTGGCGGAAGAGTAGAATTCTTCTCCTAAGCATGGGATTCCCATGCATGATATTTATAAAGCACGGTTTGGACCACCTCAAGGACACAGCACATTTCAAGCATAGTCCCTGGTTACTAAGATCACATAGTGAGGTTGACATCTCAAGGATCCCAAAGGCACTCCAAGTTCGCATCATTTCACTCAAACTCAATTGCCTCCTCAGCCAGACTTTTTCTTTGTTATTAGCCTATTTGAAGTGTGGGCAGACATCTATTTTCCTCATTAGGGACACAATTGTCTCTGCTTTGCACTTATTCCTGTCTCTGATCTCAGGGGTTACTCTCGGCTGAGTTGAGTGGACCATGTGTGTTGCCAGAAATTGAATTTGTGTAAGATGAGTCAAGACCAGCACCTGACTCATTTCACTCTCTCCTATCTTATCCTTCATCACTTTATAAACAATGAACACAGATACTGATTAACAACTTGCTCTAGTTTTATTTTTTACCAAATTTTTTTGAGTTTGATCTCCAGTATCAAATATTTAGGGTGATAGTGTATGTTTGTGTCTGTGTATACACACATGTGAAAGATCCTCCGAAGTATTATATATACTGGTGCTTTAAAATTTCTCTAATGTTAACACACTCACAGAATCAATCAATAATAATAAAGGCCAAACGGTTACAGAACACGTCAGGCTGAAGCTGTAATTAGGTATAAATTCATGTTTGGGGTCTCAACTTGGACATCCACACCTGAAGAGACTCCTTGGGTCTTCATGTGCTCAGATCAATTCTCAGAAAGATTAATCTCTTGGAACTATGTTGGATGACTTTTAATAGATAGAAGTTTGTTTTTTCAGGAACTTGTGACCAGGTTAAAAACATGACAGAAAAATGTATTTTTTTAGTATGATTTGATCATTCTCATACAGTGTCTCCTGAGTCTTAGATTTGGAAACATTGTGAATAGATATTTTATTAAAGCATAAGACATCTGTGGGTCAATGAAAACTAAGTTTTTATATATACACCTGTTTTTTCTGTTAAACCACATGGAGACATAATCTGTAAGTGAATTTTAAAAACTAAAGAAATAAATGTTATCTATTTAATAATTTTTCTCTACAATTCTTGTTCCTTTATATATTAGTACTAACAACCTGACCTAAAATGGATATTAATAAAGAGTTGAAGTCCTTAAATATAGAGAAATAATCACTATCACTGTATCACTGTCATCTTGTTGCTCACTGATTTGCTCGAGCAGGCACCAGTAACGTCTTCTTTGTGAGACTTGTTGCTACTGTTTTTGGCATATTGAATACACCATGGGTATTGGTGCATGCATTTAATATATAAAATCTTATAAGTGTTGTTCTGGTACTCACTTTATATTGTATAGATATGTACAAATTAAATATAGATATATGAGGCTGGACGTTCCCCTTTCACATGGCCGACCCGAGTTCCATTTCTCCGCCCCTCTTGGAGAGCCCCAGGAAGCTACCAAGAGTATCTATCAAGCCCAAGTGGTAGAGCCTGGCAAGCCACCCCTGTGTATTGGATATGCCAAAAACAGTAACAATAAGTCTCTCAATGGGAGACTTTACTGGTACCCGCTCGAACAAATCGATGAGCAACAAGATGACAGTGACAGTGAAATACAGATATATACATTCATTATTAAACTATACATATCTATATCTGATGGCATTATGTATGCTGTTCACACTTACTTCTATCTAATCGACTTTCCCTGTGTCCATTCTCTAAGAGATACCATGTTTTACAATATTCTACCATTTCATTATCTGAATAATACCACACACAACATGTCCCTCATACAAAAATGAGAACTTAATGAAGTTGAAAATCACATAGGTATATTATAAATGTGCAGTGGAACTAAATATTGATTCTTGAAGAAAAAGAAAAAGCAAGGCTCCAAATCAAAGCAGGAAAATGTTTTAATGAGTTAGTATTATTTTAAGCAACATTCCTCTTTGGTTATCATTGAGTACTTGATTCTCTCCACTTTCTTCTTTTGTTGAGGTAGTTGGGGGACATTGATGTCAGGAATCAAACCCTGGCTCAGACCTCTGAGCTTTCAATCAACTTTCTTAGCCAGGTAAGTGTAACTAGGAATAGAGATCTACTTGCCTATTTCAAGACCAAATACCAATGAAAAATATGTACTACACAAAGGATTATATTCTCTGAGCATGATAATGAAGAAAGAATAACCTATTAGGAACACATAAATTATATAAAAGATAAAAATGTGTTTAGCAATGTCTGTTGAGGGTTCAAAATAGTTTGCCAAAAAATAGCTTTAATATACATTGGTATTATCCAAATCCAATCATATTTATGTGAAATAGGATCAGTCAAAAGGAGAAAAAGAATCTAATGAGAACAGTTTTTGTTTAAATAGTATAGAAACATAAATTTAAAGTCCTAGAAAACTAAAATATACAAACTCTTGGTTTAAAATATTTCTGGAATATTGTGCAAGTCTTAGAATCTCTAAACATTAGTATAGTGCTATTCTACCTATAACAAATGAACAAAAGGGAAAAACCTTCAAATCATTACCTATAGAATCTTGTGATTCCACAGGTAAAAACCATCAAAAAGCCTCCTGAAGAAATATCTCCTGCCCATCCTATTCATAAATTATTTTTTCTTGCTGTGGCTTAATTGTTAAAGAAAAACAAAATAATTGTGCCTGAATCCTCTCTCTTTTCTCTCTCTCTCTCTCTCTCTCTCTCTTGCTCTTTCTCTTTTCATATATGTGTCACATACATAACACTCATATAATCTCAGAAATACATATATAGAGAAAATTTTAATGACTAACTTGGAGTCAATATTTTTACATACCTTTGTGATAGAATTTCCTCTTGAAAATATCTTCTTTAAGTTTTAAACCCTAAGGAAAAAAAATAGAATTGTTTGGAAAGACGTAAGAAAGTATATTTTTCATATGAAATAAAACATTTAAACAGACGAAGAACATGAGACAGAATAAAAACAGTATAAAAATGTTAAGGCCCATTGATATGGTTTTTGTTTTTTAATCATGCTTAGAGTACAATGCTAAGATAACACACTAAATAATTATATATTCCAGTCTTTTACTAAAAACTTTCTAGTATCAGCCAGTTCCTCTTCTCTATTGCCTGAACAAGTAGATATTGTAGAGATTGTTTATTACTGTTCCAGTTCTGCAAGTTAGGAAACTGTCACTGGAGATTTTGCAAGTCTACCATTGTTTGTATATAATTTATTTTGTATACTTTGGGAACTTTAGACTGATTCCACTATATTAAGTGACTTTTCACATAATTCCAGTAATGGCTTAGAACCATTACTATATCTTATAATTATTTTCCAAAAATATTTTTAAAAAATTCCTCCCTGTGCTCCACGGCCCTGCAAGAAACTGCCCCCAAGTCGGCACCCTGCCGTCTTGGGCCCTCTGGACCCTACCCCCACTTTGCGGCCTCTGCCAGTCAACCCCAGCGCCCCCGTAACTCACAGGTCCTGTCCAGGTACAGAGACCAACCCCCGGCCAAGCCTCCTCGTCCACTGCTAACCACGGCCTCCTGGGCCCCCAATGTCCTGCAGCCACCCCTCCCCAAACCCGGGACCCAGCCAGGAAGATACTGGGGGCGTGGCCTGTATCTCAGTGGGCGTGGTCTCAAAGTGGACGTGGCCTACTGTCAGAGCAGTGCCCGTTAAGGTGGCCGCAGATATTATTGTTTACCTTAGCACAATAGGCATTGTCTATTTCTTTGAAAATCACTTTAGTCATCTCAACCACTTATGCAAAATACCCATTAGCTTAGTTTAACTTTATAAAAGCTATCAGTGAATAAGGGAAGCTTAGCACAATCAGAGCCCCTCCTTCCCATAAGAGGGAACAGGAATAAATAACTACAAAGTTCCAACTCTACATTTCTGTAACAATATAAAGAAACAGCGGTCAAGAATTTTGTAGTTAAGTGGATGGGCATGAAAAGTTTCATGCTGAGTGAAATGAGTCAGAAAGAGAGAGACAGACATAGAAAGATTGCACTCATCTATGGTATATAGAATAACAGAGTGGGAGACTAACACCCAAGAACTGTAGAAATTATTACCAGGAGGTTGACTCCATGGCTTCGAGGCTGGCCTCACGTTCCGGGGAAAGGTCAACTCAGAGAAGCGATCACCAACTACATTGTAGTCGAAGTCCATGTGGGGGAAGGGAGTTGCGGGCTGAATGAGGGCTAGAGACTGAGCACAGCGGCCACTCAACACCTTTATTGCAAACCACAACAGCTAATTAGAGAGAGAGAACAGAAGGGAATGCCTTGCCACAGTGGCAGGGTGGGGTGTGGGGGAGATGGGATTGGGGAGGGTGGGAGGGACGCTGGGTTTACGGGTGGTGGAGAATGGGCACTGGTGAAGGGATGGGTTCCCGAACTTTGTATGAGGGAAGTATAAGCACAAAAGTGTATAAATCTTTAACTGTACCCTCATGGTGATTCTCTAATTAAAAATAAATAAATTAAAAAAAAAAAGAAACAGCGAAAATCCCCTCCATGAAGAGAGGGAGAAGAAAAGATTCCAGAAACATCAACAGGCTACTCACTTCTACGACCTCTCAGATAAACAATCCAGAGAGGAAATCTGGAGGAGAGTTGACGTACTCCAAGCAACCATGGAACAGACATGCAATAAATTAAGGGAGGATATGAATGAAGCACTGGAACAGTCTAACAAGAAAATGCAGGAAGAAATGAGAGCAGAAATTTCAAAGCTACGAACGGAAGCCACACAAATAAAGGACCTTTATCACCAGTGTGAGATAATCTCATTATGGCTTTGATTGGCATATCTCTAATAAGAAATTATTTTAATCTGTTTGCTATCTATTTATGGAGATCTGGATATCTATCTTCTTTGGAGATTTGTCTAATCAGGTAATTTGTTAATTTTTAAAATTGGATTGCTACTCAAACTATCAAAATTATAATGGAATATTTTTAGAGAAATAAAGCAAAAAATCTAAAAACTATATGGGGCTACAAAGACTCCACACAGTAAAAATTTTGAGCAAAAGAAAAATGAAACATCATGCTCCCAGATTTCAAGCTACATTTAAAAGCAACGACCACACCTGGTGCCAATTTCCTTAGAAACAGCTGAGTTTCACAAGAAGCTACATCAGGCGACCTATGCATTCTAGCTCAATGACAGTTCAAAATTTCATAATACTGCTCTCCTGGGCTGGAGAGAGAGCACAGCAGTTAGGGCATTTGCCTTGCATGCAGCCGAACCGGGTTCGATTCCTCCACTTCTCTCGGAGAGCCCAGCAAGCTAGCGAGAGTATCTCGACCACATGGCAGAGCCTGGCAAGCTACCCATGGGGTATTCGATATGCCAAAAACAGTAACAATAAGTCTCTCAGTGGAGACAGTATGGGTGCCTGCTAGAGCAAATCGATAGCAAAGGGATGACAGAGAAAGTGACAGTGACTGCTCTCCCAGTAGAACCACAGAAAATCTGAGGGAAAGTTGAATAGAAGCCCACCATCCTCGATAAGAGAAAACAATAACAAAAAAGTTCAACTGGCAACAACCAGCCCAGTAAATTCTCAGACAATGACTTTAGTAATATATTGAACTACAACATCAAAAATTCTCTTTTATTGACCTGTATTTTTATAATGCTACATTCCTTTGTGTTGTCACAAGCAGTATGAAGTAAATTTGTTTGTGGCTGCTAAGGGGACAAGCTAGGGTGGGAAAATTGGGGACATTGGTGGACAGAATTTCGCATTTGTTTTAGGATTGATGTTGGAAAATTAAATGCCTGAAACAACTGTTATAATAATAAAATTTAAAAGTCAACATCAATTAAAGCAATATGGCATTGAAAAATTTCAGATGCATTAACAAAAGTTTCTATGAAATTCTTTTATCATTTTTTATCTGATATATAGGTATCACATTGCATTGGATCTTCACATTTTCTTTATCAACCCAAAAGGCTGAAAACTTTAGTGTATCCTCTATTTATGGCCTTATGTTTTTGAGTTCTAGTAGGACATTTTGTATGAAATTTCTCATTTGGTTTTACCTGAAGTTTGACTCAAAACTAGTAGATATTTTGTGTTACTGGGGAAAAAAATCACAGAAATGAACTGCCATTTCATCATATCTTATTTGTGGGTACATGCTTTGATATGACTTAGTAACTTATCACTGATGATGATAAGCTTAGTCAGGTGGTATACCCTAATCCGACACCTTAATGTGGTCTTTGGAAAATATGAGTTTATAATTAAGATGAGGACATTTTGAGAACACATAGATATGTATATATACATATGTATGTATATATATTAAATCATTTGAAAGTTTTTAGTCTAGCCTCCTCTAATGATTTCTATAATTAATAATGCATCATAGCTTATGATTATTTAATTTTTTCCTTTGTTTCATGCCATCAATTCTGTGTTTATAACTCACTGCTCAATTTTCAGCTTTGAGTTTTGATGGCTCTTTGTGAGTTGCCTATGTTTTTTTGGCATAATCACATCACGTTGTATGTGGTGTGACTATTATTACTTCCTTAGTATCTAGTAATACTGGAGTCTCTGTTTATTTTATCCATTCATCAACCAAGACCTAAAATTAATTATTTTTTCAAGAAGTCCTGATGCATTTCATTGGATGAAAGAATTTAGGTAAGAATCACCTTTTAAAAAGTGTGGTAAACTATAGTGTAATTTAGGGCTCATATGAACATCTCAAATTTCAAAGAGTGGCCACTTTTTTAATAACGTGACAAATTAAAGATTAAATTATTTATCACATCTGGCTTATGTTTGTTAATTGGAAGGAAAGAGATACTTTAGGGAATGATCTTCCCCAGACTCCTATATTCTGCATCATTCAACGTTAAGTACTTCTCCAGGGAAGGCAAAGAGAAGCACATTCCATCAAATTCTTTCGTGAGAGTAGGTTAAAGAAACTATATATGATGGTTCTGAGACCTTCTTAACATGATTTCTAGCCTGCACATATGAATTCAAGCCTCTGTTCGAGATGAAAGATTTCCTGGTTCTCAAGAATCAAACAATATTAGAATCACCTTGGGTGAAGGGTGTCCAGAATATCTTAGAGAGAAAATCAACCAAACACCCTAAGCTTTTCAGAAATTCTAACTAAAAGTGATAAGATTTATATTGGCAATTGCCTTCGTTATATTTAACTTGAACAAACTAAATCTTATCAGTTGTAAGGTATGCATCCAACACAGAAAAGGAAGAGAGTGGAGAATTTTCTAGTAGTGCTTTGCAACATTGAGAAGATGGAAAACAAAGATCTTCACAATAGATCCTGGTAAGATGGACACAGCTCAATAAGAGTTACTGTTAGATAGAAATGTGGAAAATAGGAAAATGAAGATATCGGAGTGTCCTATTAAATATATTTCGTGGGCAATGGTCTTTCTCAGATATAGTAGGATGCAGACTTCCCTTTTCAATGCTTATTTTCCTTGTTTGTGAGAGTTTACCAGTTATAATACTATTGAATTACATTGGGTTTTTTTTCCTAATAACTACAGTTACTCAACTAATCATCATCATCAAACTACATTTCTCTAGAAATTTTAAGTCAGAAAGTGCCTTTTTTATACTGTTTTATTTAAATTTATTTGATTTTTACAAGTGAGATAATAATTAGGAAGATGGTGATAGATATCTATAAGTAAAACAAAACTTTGGTACTAATTAATTGCTAGAAATAATGAAGATGTTCGTTCTGTTTGGATGAGTTTTATCAAAGATCACATGTGGAAAAATTTTAAGATTTCCTTTAAATCTGCAGTCAATTACAGTATAATTTTGTAGTTAAGGTCTTCAAGATTACTGAGCTCCAGTACTGTTTCTGTAGTAAGCATTATTTTGTAGTTGATATCATTTTACTCAAATTCTTGAATGATGATATGCTATAAAAATTTTGCTCTCTCTACAGTCCAGTTCAAAATATTTTTGCTAAGAATCAGTAAAATGTCAAGATGGATAATTGGTCAAGTACCAAGGCTTTTAAAAGCTCTATGTTTAAGGCAGTGTGATTATGACATCTTTCAAATATCTATCAAGAAGTATAAGGTAAGTCATCCTTCCAACTCCGTAACCAAAATTTTCATTTACCATATTGGGGGCACAAATATCCTATTTTTATTACCTAAAAATGCATTTATTTTATAAATTCTATGTGTCTGTGATGTGTGTTGTTCTCTATGAATAAAATATTACATTCCCTAATGTTCAGTTATGAAGTCATTTTGCAACATACAGAAAAAAACAAAGTTAGAAGTAATTTACTGGCCATAAAAGCTAATATAGGTCTTACTTTGCATATTGAATACCATAGTTTGATGCCCTGCTCTCCATATGCTCCCCCAAACACATCCAATAATGATCTCTGAGCAAAGAGGCAGGAGTAAGCCCTGAGTACTACTAGATGTGCACCCACTCAAAATTCAAAGCAACTGCATAAGTATTTGCTTCAATTTTATTAATAATTTTATAGTATCACCTCATATTTAAACATGTTAGAAACTGAAGTTGCTTCATGTTGTTGAGAGTATTTTTAACCCATGGCGCATTTGATGTGCCAAAAAACAGTAACAATAAGTTTCACACTGAGAGACGTTACTGGTCCCCTCTTGAACAAATCAATGAGCAATGGGATGACAGTGACAGTGACAGTGACTTTTATTGTTTTTTTTTGTTTGTTTGTTTGGGGAACACATCTGGTGATACTCAGGGGTTACTCTTGGCAATGTTCAAGGGACCATATGGGATGCCAGGGATTGAACCTAGGTTGGTTGTGAGCAAGGCAAACACCTTACGTGTGTACTATCTCTTTAGCCATGAATTTGTTTCTTATCTTTTGATGACAAGTAAGAATTTTAGTGAGTCCTATGACTGAGTAAAATTATCTGTACCAAATGTAATCACTAAACATTTGATTCCTGTGTAATGTATATGCAATTTATCTGTTTCTTGCTGTAATTCAATCAACCTGTATCTAATTGTGATTTTATTGATTCCAAATCACTCATCACAAAGAACTGTACCTTTCTAAATTTGTAGAAAAAAATTGTAGGAATTATAATTTGCCCCATTATTTTCTTTGCTATTTATTCAATATTAAAGTACTTCCCTTTAAAAATAAATATGTCCTTTAATTTCACTGTTATAAATTAATCTATGTAAATATTTTTGTTTAAAACTATCATTATAGGATATATATTTATGCACATATGTATCGACACATGCATGTATGTCATTATTTTAGCACTTACACTTTCAGGAAGTATTATTTGGAGAAACATGTGAAGTAGATACATAAAACATTCTTCTTTGGGCCATAATATAATTCAGTGAAATATCACATGCCTTACTTGGGTAATGCCTGGTTTAATCCCTGAGCACAGAGCCAGGAGTAAAACCTGAGCACAGCGAGGCATGACTTTCGCACCACAATAAATTAAAAAACTAAAATATAATAAATAAAGGGAATAATTTAGCTATGAGAACCACAATATAATTTTTAAAATACAAGACTTAATAATATATTCTAACTTTACTACTGTAAGTAACTGAAAATGCTAGAGGGGTAAAGTGATAAGAAAAATCTTCTAAATAGTATGAAATAAGATTTATGAAATAAGCTATCTTATAATCTCTCTTCCAACTTCTCACTCTCTCTTCCTCTCCTTCTCATGTTTTCTCATCTGATTGTGAGATTTCATTATGAAAGACACTACAAATCTGCTAATATTTCCACTCTTATTCCTTAAATGTTCTAAATTTATTAGAAGATAGTTTATAAATGAATTATCAGGTTCCAGTAACGTTAAGTGAAAAAGAAGCTACCAATTTATGTATAGAAAATTCTATTTTTGTAATGCATCAAATGGTTCTTATTAAAAAACAAAAATGTTCAGCTCAAGACATTAACCACTCATGTCTAATATTCTGAACTAATGTTTACACAGTCTTCAGAATAATTTTTCTTTTGAATATTTATATGTGTAATTATTTTAATAGCTGAACAGGTAAATAAATCAAACATATTACGATATCCATTGTAGTAAAAAAATCAACGCAGGTGTTAAGTGATTACTATTGGCAAGTAATGCTTTTATGATTGTGCATATATATTGGATCTCTAAACTTAGCATTCTTGGAGCTGGAGTGATAGTAAGGTGGGTAAGGTTTTGCCTTGCATGCGGCCAATCAGGGTTCGATCCCCAGGATCCCATATGGTTCCCCCAGCACCGCCAGGATTAACTTGTGAGTGCAGTCAGGAATAACCCCTGTGCATCGCCTGCTGTGACACACACACACACAAAATGCAAACTTAGCATTCTTTCATTTTTTTCTTTTCTAGATTAACTATTTGCATCCTGTACTTCTTTTATCATCCGGTGAAACAATGAAACAAAACAGCAGTGTCAATAAATTTATACTATTAGGATTGACCCAAGATCCTGTAAGACAGAAGATGGTATTTGCCATCTTCTTCATTTTCTATGTGGGAACTGTGATAGGCAATTTGCTTATTATTCTGACCATAAAGTTTAGTCGGACACTTGGGAGCCCCATGTACTTCTTCTTATTTTATTTGTCCCTGGTTGATTTTTGCTTTTCAACTTCTATTGCCCCAAGACTTCTCGTGGATTCTCTGTCGACCCAAAAGTTCATATCTTACAATGAGTGCTTGACTCAAGTATTTGCACTCCATTTATTTGGTGCCATGGAAATCTTTGTCCTAGTTCTCATGGCTGTTGATCGCTATGTGGCCATCTGTAAACCGTTGCGTTATCCAACCATTATGAGGCGGCAGGTCTGCATCATCCTGATTATTTTTTCATGGATAGGTTCTTTTATACATTCTATAGCTCAGATTATACTGGCCTTGGAATTGCCTTTCTGTGGACCTAATGAAATTGATCATTATTGCTGTGATTTGCAACCCTTGCTGAAGCTTGCTTGCATGGATACATATGAGATCAACCTTCTTTTGGTGTCTAACAGTGGGGCGCTTTGCACAATTGGTCTTGTCTTTCTTTTGTTCTCCTATTTTGTTATCTTGCACTCGCTGAGAAACCACAGTGCAGAAGGGAGGAAAAAGGCTCTTTCCACTTGTACTTCCCATGTCACTGTAGTAATATTATCTTTTGGTCCATGTATATTTATATATACACGTCCTCCCATCACTTTTGCTGCAGACAAGATGGTAGAAGTCTTTTATACTATTGGAACCCCCTTTCTCAACCCACTCATCTACACACTGAGGAACGCAGAGGTGAAAAACGCCATGAGAAAGCTATGGCTTGTTGAAGTTACCTCAGCAAGTAAAGGATGATTAGAGGTCTAGTTCACTAATCATTAAGGTATGGCTTTCAAACATGGTTATTTAAATTTGGAATCCTCCTGCAATGTAATAGAATACACATGCACTTCTTATATTTCTGTGAATTTGTTTAATCTGAAGGAGAGCAAAACAGTATATTTTTATCACTTCAGCAGGAGCTACTTATAGTGACTGATATAAATGTTGATTCATTTAATAAAGCATAAATAGGTTCAGTAAATTGGACAAGTTTTATGAAATACATATTGCATGCTTGAATTTTTTAAAAAAACTCAAAGCTAAATTCTACTCGTTTTATCCATGTGTGTTAAAACATATGCTTTTTACCTTAATAAATGTATGAAAAGTAATAAAAGCTTTTGGTGTTGACAATGATATCTATACCTGTATAAAGCTGCAGGTGCTATATTAGGCCTATTTTATAAATGAAGAAACTATAGAAAAGGGGAAACATCAAAACATTCAAAGTGTAAATGTTTCTGTGTAATTTCAAATAATTCCCTTCATAGTGTCAGTGCCCTTATGTTCCAAACAGTGTTTGTTGGTGATGCTACAGTGTTAAAAGGCTTTTGACAATTCCATCTGAAGAAATTAAAGCTTATACCTAGCTCCCATATTCTATCTGCAGTCAATGGTCTGGTTTAAGGGTAAGATATTCAAACAAAAAGGGCTACTCCTGTCCAATACAATTTGGAATACAATCTGGAAGCAGCAAAATATAACTCTGAATTCCAAATATGGCATCACAGTTTATTTTTACCTGGTTGCAAATTGAATGTTTTGAACTTCTTCATAATAGACAGGGCAGCTTTATGTTCTTAATGTCATGGATACTTCACTGATGTAAATTTTCGTCCCTGCATGCAGTCTTTCTGCCAAAACTGTCATTCACACAATTATAAATGATCTTGTCCACCATTATATTGCTCACCACCCAGTTTATGATCAAATTCTTTATTTATTTTATTAACTGGAGATAAGCAATGAACAGATGCATAAAGAATTATATCACCATGTTCCTCAAATAAATTGATCCTACAAGACAGAAGAGTAATCTCTTGATGAATGGATTAATATACCTATTAGATGACAATCTTGTAGTATTTATAAGAATTTTAGTTTTCCAGAAAGCTTTATGTACTTTCAATAATCATTCATTTGATATTGCTCTTTGTCCTTTGAAGATGATTCATGAGAATATGGAATCAGAGTAGAAATGAGAATGCCTCCCCTCCAGATTACCCTCAAAGTAATTATACATTTTTTTCCATTTGTCATTACCTATGGACTGACTGATTGTTATGGATCTCAGTTTTCAAGGGTAAAATATTTTCGCAGCAGACAAGGAAAATTGTACTGAAATTAGAGTTAAGACTCTAAATTAGACTGAAATTAGAGTCAAGTCTTTTCGGCCTCTGGGTCCACAGGGATTGAAGGGAGTGACTGCATTAGCTGGAGTGGATTTTCCAATCTACTAGAACAAAATTGGATATTGACTAATTAATGAAGATTAAAGAATGTCTAGAGTGTATTAATAATCATAGTTTTAAAAAAATATTTTTGATCATGTTTGTGGCCACATCTAGTTGTAGTCTTACTCCCTGCTCTGGGCTCTGGGATCACTCCTGCCAGGGTCTAAGGAACCATATATAGTGCTGAGGATGAATCCCAATTATACAAATGATGGGAAAGCACCAGACCTGCTGTACTATCTCCTCGTTGCCATGGCAATTTTAAATATTACCCCGCTCCTCCATAAGATCAATGGATAGTCACAATGACCTAATCCAGACAGAACTGCTAATAGCGTAGACATTTTAACATGAAGATGTGTGACACCCCATCAGGTACAACAGGCTTTCAGAAGGCATAAAATGTACAAAATGAGTTTTTTTATAAAACCTAAGTAGTTATAAATGTCATTTATAACCATCACAGTATTAAAAATCAGAACTGCAGTTATTAAAAGCTCTACTTATTATTAAAAATATATTCTGATGCTCCCAGTTGTTTTAAAAGTTGAATTAGTACAATGATTATGGTGGACTATTCACACTAATGCACTTGGCCATTATTTATTGATTGAAATCTTGAAAATCACAAAAGAGACTGACCTCCCTGGATAAAAGATTCCCCCTACCAGAGAGTCTTTTAACTGAAACACCAGTGCTTCCCGTTTGACACCCTGCATATTATTACACTGACTCCACTGACTGCTGCAATTTACTGACAGCAGAACTATAACATTCTTTGTTTGAGTTCATTTTAGCCTCTAGATTTAAACTATGATATGTGCTTTGAGATTTTTCCACAGTTCCCCAAATTGCAAAAATAATTTGTCTACAGTACATGTTAATAACAAAAAATTAAGTTGAGAGTCCTTGCTTTTTGTTATATGGAAAAATAGTCTCCATGTGAATTAAATACCTAGACAAGAGTGTTACAACTATGAAAATGAGTAGAAGAATCTAAAGTGGAAAATGTTCAAAACATTCACATATCACCTGTTACCTATCATCTATTTGCTCGAGAGGGCGCCAGAAAGGTCACGATTTGTCCTATAGCATGCTAGTGTAGCCCAATGGTGTCTGTTCACTCCAAGAACACGAAGAGCATTCAAAACATTACTTTGGGAAATTAGTTTTAAATGTGCTACCCAAAACTGAAATAGTAGAAGAGAAAGAGATATATTGAATGGCATGATATTTATGTATGAAAGAATATGGTAAGCTGAGTGTAAAAGCATCCCATGGAAAATGAAATTCTTTCAAAAATCTATTTGGTGTGAGGTTAAAATGCAGAATGTGAATGTATGAATGCAACTTAAATCAAATGCAGCAGTAAGTGGGCAAAAGGTGGTCCTTGCAGATAATATATAAATGGATAAGCAACTTATGGAATGATGCACATTACTAATTACAACAGTACAACTATGTATTGTTCATAAGGATGTAAGCTGTTTTAGCCACCATAAAAAGACAGTCTGAGGGGTTGGAGTGATAGTACAGTGGGTAGGGCGTTTGCCTTGCACGCGGCTGACCCGGGTTCGATTTTCAGCAACCCTTATGGTCCCTTGAGTACCGCCAGCAGTAATTCCTGAGTGTAAATCTAGGAGTAACCCCTAACCCCTGTGTATTGCGGGTGTGACTCAAAAAGCAAAATAATAAATAAAAAAGTCTGAAACAGAATTACAAAAGGCTAGTTGCATTATCCAGATTCCCAATTCCTACTACATACCACAAATAATTAAAAGCAGGGACTCCTTAAAAACTTTTACACTTATGTTTATAACCAAAATATTTAAGCAACCTTACAAGCCATCAACAAATGAATAGATAAACCAAAGAATAATATTCAATGTCAGTGAGGTGCTTCTAACAGGGTCACAACCTATGAAAGCAGGTTAATGAAATAAGTTCATTTTCAACAAATTTAAACAAAAGTTTTATTTTTATGCAAAAATGTAAATATAATTAGGAGTTCCCAGATTGAATTCTATACTCAGTTTTCCCTTTTATCACTTACATGATTGAAGCACTTTCAATGACTAATCAATCAAACACATTTTAAGTAAAATAATTCAAGTGAGGGGCCAGAGTGATAGTACAGCATGTAGGTCATTGCCTTGCACACGGCCGGCCCGGATTCAAACCCCGGCATCCCTTATAGTCCCCCAAGCACTGCCAGGAATAATTCCTGAGTGCAGAGCCAAGAGTAACTCCTGAGTATTGCTGGATGTGACACAAAAGAAATAAATAATAATAATAATAATAATAATAATAATAATAATAATAATAATAATTCAAGTGAATGATCACTTGAACTGAATCCTCTAACATTGGTTCATGGTTATAAATTCTTACTGATAGATATGTCTGGCAAAAAACAAAGAAAATGTATATAAATGTATATAAAATAACCTGAATAAAAAGACTCCAAGGCACATCATAGTCAGAATGATGGATGCTGTGGATAGAGACACAATACTGCAAGCAGCAATTTACAAAGTAGGAAATCACATACTAGGGAGCACCTCTTAGATTTACAGCAGACCTATCGGAGGAAACCCTCCAAGCTCGAAAACAATGGTAGGACATAGTAAAAAAACTCAATGAAATGAATGCATCACCAAAAATACTTTATCAGGGTAAACTCTCACTCAAACTGAAATGAACCATACATTATTTCTGGGATAAAAAACTGTTCAGGAACTTCATAGACTCAAAAATAACTTAAAAGAAGGACTAAAGGGGCTACTGTAAGACAAGGAAGAACCCCCAAAAGAAGAACAAACCCCAAAGGAAGATGACACAAAACCCCATCAAAACAATCTCTCTCAATGTCAACGGCCTAAATACGTCAATTAAGAGACACAGAGTGGCAAAATGGATCCGGAAACTAAACCCAACATTCTTCTGCCTGCAAGAAACACACCTGAACAATCAGAAAAAACACAGACTCAAAGTAAAAGGATGGAAAACAATCCTGCAGGCAAATAACTCCCTCAAAAAAGCTGGGGTGGCCATACTAATATCCTACAACATATATTTCAGGTTGTAAAAGATTCGAAGAAAGAGTGAAGGTCATTTTCAATTTATCAAGGGATATGTACAACTGGAAGAAATCACACTCTTAAACGTTTACTCACCTAATGAGTGACCGATTTAATATTTAAAACAACTCCTAACAGACTTTAAAGAGGACATTGCTAGCAGCACAATAATAGTTGGGGACTTCAACACTGCCTTATTACTGCTAGAATAGATGGACAAGAACAAAACTCATCTAGGAAACACTGACTCTGAAAGAAGGAATGGAAGATAGAAGCCTAATAGACTTATACAGGGCTTTATACCCCAAAAAGAAAGAATACATATTCTTTCCCAGTGCACCTGGAACATTTTTCAAAATGGATCATGTACTGGACCACAAAACATACCTCAATAGAATCAGAAAATTAGAAATTGTTTCAACCATCTTTTCAAACCATGATACGCTGAAGATAGAAGCTAATCACACACAAACATGGAGAACCAAAGCAAAGACCCAAAAATTAAACAGCTTGGTGTTGAACAGTGAGTGGGTCAGGAAGGAAATCAAGGAGTAATCAAGAGATACCTCGAAACAAACAAGAATGAAGACACGAGCTACCAAAACCTATGGGATGCAGCTAAAGCTATGTTGAGGGGAAAATTTATAGCTCTGCAAGCATTCCTTAGGAAGGAAGAAGGGGCCTACATAGATAGCTTAACTTCACAGCTCAAGATCTTAGAAAAAGGACCAGAAAAAGGAACCCAAACCCGACTGAAGGAAAGAAATAATAAGAATTAGAGCAGAAATTAACGATATGGAAATCCAGAAAACAATCTGAAAGGTCAATTAAACCAAGAGCTGGTTCCTTGAGATAATAAACAAGATTGATAAACCACTAGCAAGACTCACAAAGAAAGAAAGAGAACCCTAATAAACCAAATCAGAAATGAAAAGGGGGACATCAAGACAGAAGCCAAGGAGATTCAAAAGATCATCAGAGACTACTTTGAAAGACTGTATGCCATGAAACAAGAAAACCTAAAAGAAATGGATGAATTTCTTCATTCCTACAATTTCCCAAGACTGAACCAAAAAGACAGGAAATACCTGAATAGACCCATTAATATCAAGGAAATCGAAACTGTAATCAAAAATC
The DNA here is from genome assembly GCF_027595985.1 of Sorex araneus. Lineage (NCBI taxonomy): Eukaryota > Metazoa > Chordata > Mammalia > Eulipotyphla > Soricidae > Sorex > Sorex araneus. Next base: position 151,586,922 of record NC_073307.1, on the reverse strand, counting down.
TACCCAAAAACAAGAGCCCGGGTCCAGACTGATTCACTGGTAAATTCTTCCTAACATTTAAAGAGGACCTGTTGCCAGTTCTCCTCAAGCTTTTCCAGGAAATTGAAAAAACAGGAACCTTCCCAAACAGTTTCTATGAGGCACATATCTCCCTAATACCAAAAGGAAACAAAGGCACCACAAAAACAAGACAATTTTACACCAATATCTCTGATGAATACCGATCAAAGATCCTCAACAAAATATTAGCAAATAGAATCCAAAAACTCATTAAAAAGATCATAAAACATGACCAAGTGGGATTCATCCTGGGGATGCAAGGATGGTTTAACATTTGGAAATCAAACAACATAATCCATCATATCGAGAAAAGTAATGATAAAAACCATATAATCATATCAATAGATGCAGAGAAAGCATTTGACAAGATCCAACATCGGTTCATGGTGAAAACTCTCACCAAAATGTGTTTTGGAGGAACATTCCTCAAAATAGTTAAAGCCATCTACCACAAACTTATGGCAAGTTTTATCCTCAATGGGGAAAAACTAAGGGCCTTTCCTCAAAGGTCAGGGACAGGACAAGGATGCACACTCTCACCACTGCTGTTCAATATAGTACTGAAAGTACTTTCAATAGCTGTTAGGCAAGAAAAAGATATTAAGGGCATCCAGGTAGGAAAAGAAGAAATCAAACCCTCACTATTTGTAGACAGTATGATACTATATCTAAAGAAGCCTAAAATCTCTACTTAGAAACTGTTAGAAGCAGCAGACTTGTACAGTAAGGTTGCCGGCTATAAAATCAATATCCAAAAATCCATAGCCTTCCTATTTGCAAACAATGAGACAAAGGAAAGGGACATAAAAAAGCAATCCCATTCACAATAGTGCCCCAGAAAATCAAGTGCCTGGAATCAGCTTAATTAAAGAAGCAAAGGACCTCTACAAAGAAATCAATGGAAAGCTACTTTATGAAATAAAAGAGGACATGAGGAAATGGAAACATATCCCCTGCTCATGGATAGGGAGAATCAACATTGTCAAAATGGCAATACTCCCCAAAGCATTATACAGATTCAAAGTGATGTCAAAGAAATGACATCTACACTTATATGTTCATCGCGGCACTGTTTTCAATAGCCAGACTCTGGAAAAAACCGAGTGCCCGAGAACAGATGACTGGTTAAAGAAACTATAGTACATCTATACAATGGAATACTATGCAGCTGTTAGAAAAGATGAAGACATAAACTTTGCATATAAGTGGATCAACATGGAAAGTATCATGCTAAGTGAAATGTGTCAGAAAGAGAGGGTCAGACAGAAAGATTGCATTCCTCTGTGGAATATAAAATAACAGAGTAGGAGACTAACACCCAAGAATAGCAGATATAATACAAGGAGGTTGGATCTATGGCTTGGAAGATGGCCTCACATGCTGAGGGAAAGGCAGCCGGATAGAGAAGGGAACACCAGGTAAAATGTGGTTGGGGACCCCGCTCGAGAAGAGAGAAATGTGCTGAAAGTAGACTAGAGACTGAACACTATGACCACTCAATAGCCCTATTGCAAACCACAACAGCCAAAAGGAGAGAAAACAAAATGGAATACCATGCCACAGAGGTGGGGTGGTGTTGGGTGTGGACCGGATTGGAGGGTGGGAGGGATACTGGTTTCATTGGTGGTGGAGAATGGACACTGGTGGAGGGATGGGTTCTCTAACATTGTATGAGTTAAACACAAGCACAGAGTTGGGTAAATTTGTAACTGTACCCTCATGGTGACTCACTTATTAAAAAAAAAAAACTATGGGATTATCTGACATTCTACTCAAGATTGTTGAAGTAAGACCACAGACATAATATCCAGTTATTCACATTACATCAGTCTAAGTATACTACATAACTTCACTATGGAGATTTAGCTGGATAAGGTAGCATCATTCACATTTCTGTTTTTGTAAAAATGTACATTCTTCCACCCCAAGAAGTATGGATTCATAGGAGCATTTAAAAGAAAAGCAAATCAATACAAGTGTTTGGAATAATTTTCTTGGAGGGGTGTTTTGGACCACTCCCAGCAGTGCTCAGTGTTCATTCCTGGCTACACTTAGGCATCACTTCAGGTGGGGCTTGGGGTGCCGTATGGGTGCTGCGAATTGAACTCAGGTCATCTGTGTGCAGGACACATGCCCTACATAATGACTATGCTCCAGCCCCAACAAATCTTATGGAATTCTTCTGTCTAGTCTCCCATATTCTTAGGAAGGTCTTTGAAACAGTGCTCAATGAACCGGGTGCCATCCCTACAGTACCAAGCAGTGCGCAGTGAACTGGTTGCCATCCCTGCTGTACCTGCCCACAAACAATAGAGAGTCCCATGCTAGGGCTGGAGGATGTGGTGTCACTTGGACGCTGGGGTCCAGGGGTCATCTGGACCCTCACAGCTGTTGGATATTAACCCTAAATGTTTTAGGCTTCATCAGTGAATTGCCTCTTTCCTCCTCCTAGGGAAGCTTACAGTGCTCCTGTGAGTATCCCTAAACTTCTGGCTTTATCTCTAGCCTTTCCTTTGTGTTTTACCTTTCATTGTCACAGTTCTCCCAAGTCAGTTTGGTAACTTATAATCCAAAATTTTTTGGTAATTCTGGATTTTATATGGTGAATCAATTCCTTTTCTATGTCCCCGAGAACCTTTTGATATTTTACTAGACCAATGTTCTTAAATACAGAAAAACTGCTAATGCTATGCTCCTAATATCTGGGATTTAACTGACTCTGAAATATATTTAGTCCTGGCTATTGGTCATAATTATTTGCTTCAGGCTTTAATTGCTAAAGTTCCTAACACCCCGAAAGGGAGTTTCCACCATGGGACTGAGATGGATCCAGGGTGAGTGGAGAAGCTACCCTGGCATTGAAATGGGACAATCTAGAAAGCATAAATGTCTGATCTTGATGCAAACTGTTATAACTTAAGAGACAGGACTCCCTGGATTAAGACAAAGTGAACAGGCCTGAGGGCTTAGTCTGGGACTTACAGTAAAAGACTTCTTGCTCTCAGAGAACTGAGCACTGTAGCACTGTAGCACTGTTGTCCCATTGTTCAACAATTTGCTCGAGCAGGCACCAGTAACGTCTCAATTGTGAGGATTATTACTTTTTTGGGCATATCGAATACGCCACATGTAGCTTGCCAGGCTCTGCCATGCAGGCTGGATACTCTCGGTAGCTTGATAGGCTCTCTGAGAGGGACAGAGGAATCAAACCCGAGTTTTCCACGTGCAAGGCAAATGCCCTACCCCCTAAGCGCTGTGCTATCGCTCTAGTCAGAGAACTGAGTGCCCAGAGAACTAAGATTGGGATTTTTATCTCTTACTGTGTTTATCCGAACAATTGTAAGTATCTTAAGAAATAGACTTAACTGTTTGAATAATCGTTTGAATTATTTTTTTTGTTTTATACGAGTAGAGAGAAAAAGAAAAGCAATATGGAAGTTCCTGGGAGATAGAGAGTCTCCTTGAGTTAATCTCTCCCAGAGAATTGCCTCTGCTGGAATGTTTTACCTCTGTACATCAATCACACTGACATGCAGTCCTACTGCTGACCCCTCTAGATGTGCTATTAGTGTGCTAGTAGCTCTGCATTAAATGGGCCATTTCACCATCAATCTGGGTCTCCTGTCTCTTTGTCTCTGCTGAGGAGGCCTGCTAAGGATGGATAGTGACTCTTAAGAGACACGGCACTCCCGTGCTTTGTAAACTCACAAGAGCAGTACTCCAGGTAGGGCCAAACCAAGAGGTTCTGGGAAGCCTCCACAACCAACTCCAGTGGTGCTCAGGGGACTACATGGGTGTCAGAGGGAAAGGCTGGGTCCTAGCAGTACAAGGCATGCACCCCAACCTGGGATTTTCCCCCAGTTCCTATTCTACTCATTTCATTTAGTAAAATTCTAAATCATCAGAATTCAAAATATAAAATCATCATAATTCATTATTTTCTCCTTTGGGAATATTTCAGTTCCATGTTTTTTATTTTGCTTTTTTATCTTCTTCCCAAACTTAAGTTAGGGGCTCTGTCATTTGACCACTTTGTTGTCCCTTTGGCATATCCTCATCAAATTAGAAAAATATAGATATGGATATTTGTGCATTTGTGTTGTGTTGTTATCTGTGGCTTAGCACCATCGTTCTAGAGCTTCCATGGTCATTTTTTAATATTGCCCCTGACAATTCAAGAGTCAAGCATTTTACCCAAGATGACAAATCATTTTATTAAAAAACAGAATTAAAATCAAGATCTGGACACTAGAAAAGACCTTAATTTTTTTAATTTGTAAAATATTAGATATGATTCAATAAGAATATTAGATTGCAAGAATATGTTACCAATTCTCAAAGTGCAATAAGAAAAATTGAAGAATAAGATTTTTTGTTGGTGATTAAATATTGTTATAAATATATATGTACATATATATGTATATATATATTATATATATGTATATTTGCTGTTTTGGGTCACACCCGGCGATGCACAGGGGTCACTCCTGGCTCTGCACTCACGAATTACCCCTGGCAGTGCTCAGGGGATCATATGGGATGCTGGGAATCGAACCCGGGTCTGCTGAGTGCAAGGTAAATGCCCTACCCGCTATACTATGCTATCACTCCAGCCCCAAACTTAAATATATTTTTATAGTGTGATCTCGCTTATGAATTTTGATTGCAAGAAATTACTAAAAACAGGGGTTGGAGTGATAGTACAGTGAGTAGGGTATTTAACTTGCACATGTCCGACCATGGTTTGATTTCTGGCATCACTGAGCACAACCTGGAGTAATTTCTGAGTGCATGAGTCAGGAGTAACCCCTGTGCATTGCTGGGTGTGACCCAAAAAGAAAAAAAAAAGAAAGAAATTACTGAAAACATTAGGGAATGATTTTCCCAAGACAGTTGTATTTTGCATCATTCAGGTTTAAATACTACTCCAGGGAAAGCAAAAGAGAAGCCCTTCTCAGGCAAAATCCTATATGAAGTGGATTTCTATAGAGTAGGACATCCCGGAACTATCTTAGCCTACCCCAGGGGGTGCAGAAAAAGACTGATGTTCCTGTGTGAGATTGAGAGATTCGACTTCTTGCTATTCAGACAGAATATTAGAAACATTTAAAAAATATACTATTTTAACAAAAAGCTTTGAAATCACCTTGGGATTAAAGAAAAGGGAACAACTTAGCTGCGTTCTCTGCATAAACACTTACAAACTAACGGTAAGGTATATAATTGAGAATAGCTAATATGTGATTCATCCTTGGGGAATATGAATCTGACTAATGTCACATTTTCTTCTAATATAATACAAGCACATACAGAAGAATAGAAAGTGTAAAAAAAATGTATTTTGTACCAGTTTAGTTGTGTTTGTTTGTTTGTTTTATTTGGGGAGATTTGGTGGGAGGCTTTTACAGCTGTGCCCAGGGGGTACTCCTGGCTCTGGAGTCAGGGGTCATTGCTCACTGTGGTCCGGAGAACAATATGTTATACTTGGGATCAAACCAAGGTTGACAAGAGCTTCATCTGCTATGCTATCTCGCACTTTGAGTTTTCAAAATCCTTAAGAAAAACTCAAAACTCATTATTGTATTTAATAAAATAGCAAATGTACTTAGGAAATAGCAATATGTACTTAACATAACAGTTCTTCATAAAATACAAATACTAGGAAAGGACTGTTTTGCTTATGGGCATGAGATAGGCAAATACGAATAACTTTTCTATGTCTCATGCAGTGTTCCATAGAGAGGCTACATCTCTCTGTATTGGAAGATGCTGTTTTTCTTCTCCCTGTTAGCTTTCAGTAGAATATGTTCCAATATATTGAATTTTATCTATAATATTTCTCTTAATTATTTAGTATATAATATGTACATATATTAGAAATATATATCTAATATTTATTGATAGGCATCATAAATGAATAATATATATTGTACAAATATTTATGAATCATGTTCATTACAAATGATTCTATCAAAAATTGAATGTATATGTCTCTTTTTTCTTTTATTTTTTCCTTTTTGGCCTTTTTGTTGCACATCTTGTTGTGCCCAAGGGTTACTTTTCTCTCTGCGGTCAGGAATCACTTCTGGTGGTGCTTAGGGGACCATATGGGGACCATATGGGGTGCTGAAGATCGAACCTGAGTCATCCATGTGCAAGGCAAGCGCTCTCCACGCTGTTATGTCTCTCTGGTCCCAAGTGTCTCATTTCTTTAATTTTCAAGATTTAGAAACTACCACAAAGTTTTTACTTTGATTTGCCATAGAGTTAGGTACACTGTGTCAATCTATGATGCAGTAAATATTCCTGATATTTCAACAGATTCTTCTATACCTGACACCATCTTACTCAAATTCTAGACCTTAGCTCTGCCCTCTGAAATCCCACTGCATCTTCAGATTACATCACAAAATATATCTAAGGATGCTTATGTAAATAAAAGCCATGTCCAAGGTTGGAATTCTTTAATGTTTGGTTTTGTTTTCAGTTTAGTACCACACCCATAGTGTACAGGACTTTCTCCTGACTCTGATTTCAGGAATCACTCCTGATGGCGTTTGGGGTAATCATATAGGGAGAGAGATTTTTAAGACTGGAGAGTGGTCAGCCACTTAAAGCAAACCCTGCACCATTTCTCTGGTTCCTTGATGCTTTTTTTTTTAAATGCAGCACAATTATGCCATACTTTCAAACACTGTCAAAGGAAGTTTTTTTTAAAGTAGTTCATCGTCTTTGATATGAGTGCATTTTCCTACTCAGAATATCGCAACTATAATAAGCTTTAATAATCATATTGTTCATTTATATAAATGATTGATTGAGGTGTCATGCTGCTAATGTTTCCCTCCTCAACATACCATTCTCAGTGTGTAAACAAAAACAAATTAGCTAAAAAATAATAAATTAGGAAAACAATTTTTTTTCTGCAGGCAACAGAAACATTTTTAGAAAACAAAATTAACGACTAACACTGAATTAAGAACTATGAATCACTGGAAGCTCTTAAGAAACAAAGAAAGAGGAAATAAAATTACTCTGGAGAGCAGATTCAAGTAAGTTTCTTAATTTAGTGGTCTGGAAGGGTTTATTTATCTCTGTCTATCATTCTATTTCTGCCTCTTTCTTTCTCTCCCTTCCATGTCTATCCATGCTTTAGAATGTAAAGCACCATCAGATGAGTCAGAAATCATTCCTTGAAATTTAGATAATTTACTAAAATAACTAGACTGACAGACTAAAGTAATGTAAAAAGTTGAAAGGTAAAACTTGTATGCTTTTTCTGTATTTTTGTAGCCTGCTTCCTAACAGACTATGCTGAAAGATATACAGATCTGGATCATATGAATTTGTTTAAAAAAGCATGGTGTTTATTCAAGTTAATTAATTGTAAATTTTTTGTGACTGCAGAGTACATTGTTTTTCATGGTGATCAGGCTAATTAATGGGGAAATATTGTGAAATCCATTATCTCTAATAAACAAGACAGAAATTAAATGATTACTGTGGGCAAGTGGTAATTTGATGACAGGAAAATGTACTAAATCTATAGTCAGCATTTACTTCATTTTTCTTCTTTTCAGATGAAAAGTATCCTGTCTGCACACTCATTGCATCAATTGGAACAATGCAGCCAAATAACAGTGTAAATGAATTCATACTCATAGGACTGACACAAGATCCCGTGAGACAGCAAATTGTATTTGTCATATTCTTCATTTTCTACTTGGGGACTGTGGTGGGCAATTTGTTAATTATCGTGACCATAAAGTTCAGCCAGACACTGGGGAGTCCCATGTACTTCTTCCTTTTCTACTTGTCTCTTGCTGATTCCTGCTTTTCAACTTCCACAGCTCCAAGACTTATCGTGGATGCCCTATCTACCAAAAAAGTGATATCTTATAATGAATGCATGACTCAGGTCTTTGCACTTCATTTATTTGGCTGCATGGAGATCTTTGTGCTCATCCTCATGGCTGCTGATCGCTATGTGGCCATCTGTAAACCCCTGCATTACCCAACCATCATGAGGAGACAGGTCTGCATTGCTTTGATCATCCTTGCCTGGATAGGGTCTTTCATACACTCCATAGCTCAGATTGCATTGGCTTTACAATTGCCTTTCTGTGGTCCTAATCTGATTGATCATTACTGTTGTGATTTGCAGCCTTTACTAAAGTTGGCATGCATGGACACTTACAAGATCAATTTATTATTGGTGACTAATAGTGGTGCCATTTGCTCAAGCAGTTTTGTGCTTCTGATGATCTCCTACTTTGTAATTTTGCATTCACTTCGAAACCACAGTGCAGAGGGAAGGAAAAAAGCCCTGTCCACTTGTACCTCTCACATCATTGTAGTAATCTTATTCTTTGGTCCTTGTATATTCATTTATACACGCCCCCCAACTACTTTCCCTATGGACAAGATGGTGGCAGTATTTTATACTATTGGAACACCTTTTCTTAACCCCATCATCTATACACTGAGGAATGCAGAAGTGAAGAATGCCATGAGAAAGTTATGGCTCAGAAAAATTACTTCAGAAAACCAGAAGTAAATTAGACGTCTGCTTAATTCCTTATTCTATCACAAGTTAACTGAATCTCTAGATAGACAATAGGATGGAGTGTAAGTTGATTCTCCATGCAGATTCATCATGTCCATAGTTTTATTTGTTATGTATAGCTTTTCTGAAAATTTCAACCTCAGTTTTTCTTTTGCAGAGTTCTCAGATTTTACATTGTTGATTGTGTATATTCACGAAGCAATCTATATTATGCTTCGATGAGAGTAAAGATGTGGACTTAATCATACTGATTCAGATAGACTGCATTAATAGTGTAGCTAGCACTTTCAGTATTACTGCTTCTATATATTTCAAATAAGGTTTAAAGATTTTAATCAAGCACCTCTAGAACAAAGAAATGAACCTAATGTGTCAGTTTTATGTCATTACTTTATTAGTTAACTTAGGAATACTCTGAACTATTCTATTGAAGGATTTTTCTAAAATAAAATGCTATTCTAAACATCTCATGCCATTTTTTCCTTGATTACTAAGATCACTAAGACCTATTTTAGTTTTATTTAAATGTTTTATTTTTGAAAGTACTATTGTAAAGGTGCTAAGATATTTAGTAGTTCTTATTATATTTAGTAGATCAGACCTATAGTAATAGAATTTGTTAGCTTTTTTGGGTCACACTCAGTAATGCTCAGGAATTACTCCTGGCAGTGCATAGGGAACCCCAGGGTATGCCAGGGACTGAACCCAGGTCAGCCACATGCAAGGCAAATGCCCTACCCACTGTACTATTGCTCTGGGTCCCTAATAATAGAAATTTATACCTTCATACCATATTTGTTTAATTCATACTAGATTAAAGGCCATGATATTAGATTCTGTTCCACAGAACACATGGGAAAAAAATAGGCAGAATTTTTCATGATCTCAATCTCCAAGTAATATGTAATTAAGCAATCCCACTAGCTAAGACAATCTAACTAAAATAAACAAACAGAATTACCTTAGATACCCACCAACAGATAAATTCATATCACTGCATCAAGGTATCATTGTCCTCCTGTTATTCATAGATTTGCTGGAGCGGGTGCCAGTAACATCTCCATTCATCCCTGTTGCATTCAGCGTCAGGAGAATGAGGCCCATTATTGTTACTGTTTTTGGCATATTGAATAATGATATGCCAATATGATAAACTCATAATGAGTCATAATTATCTTACATAATTGCAGTATATGTGCACAATAGAATACTAATAAATGAGAGAAGATGAAACAGTGCAGTCTCCTGCATCCTGGATAGAGTTGGAGGGTATCCTGCAAAATGCACTGAGTCTGGAAGAAAAAAATATAATCATCAAAAGATTTTTTTCGTATGTGGAATGTAAAGAATCAAAGCAAGCTATAAGACAATTCTGAATGGAAAGAAACTTTAAGATAGTGGCAGCAGATGTGTTTCTGCGGAGACAGAAAGAGGGAGGGAGAAGGGATTTTGGAACAGTGACAGAGAAGAGCAGACAATATGTGATGGGTAGTGTTCATCTCCAGCTGTTTCTGTCTATGTTTACCTTTATTGCCTACATCCATATTTATCGATGTATATCTACATATATGTATAACATCCACATCTAGATGTTACCTACCTGCCTATATAGGGAAAGGGACAGGGCAGGGTACACTGGCTGAGTGACTGAGAAGGTGTCTTGCAATGCTCACTGGATCTAAAATGTGACAAAACACAGAAGCAAACAAAAGATACTGGTAGTTGAATCAGAGAGGAAGTATGTAGAAGTAAATAAGTAGAAGTAAATCAGTAATACAAATAGTGACTTGTTTATCTTTTCGTTTCTTTTTTCCCCTTTTTTGGGGGGTTAGGATGTCCATATTCTGTGATAGCTCTGTGCTTAAGGATCACTCCTGACTGTACATAAGAATCATATGGGGTGCTGGGCCTAAGACCTTGGTTAGTGGCTACAGTGCCAGTGTCCTGCCTCCAGGACACTCTCTCTTGCCACTGGACTCTGTCTATGGCTGCATACAGTTGTATCCTACATCTGATCTTAGCTAAAAGGTCGTGAAGTGATCTATGGTTGTATTCTAAAAATAAAACCAAATTATGTATAGTTTCTTCTCTTAAAACATTGTATTATAAAAATAAACCAACTAATGTATAATGAAAAAATACTTATTAAACACACTCAAATTCCCATAAAATATATTTTATCTGCCTTATAAAATATATCATCAAAATAAGGGCATATAAGAAAGTTATGTATACATTACATTTTTGGTGGGGCACACCTAGGGATGCTCAGAGCTTACTCCTGGCTCTGTGCTCAAGGGTCATTCCTGAGTGGGCTAGCTCCAGGGACCACATGTGGAGTTGAGGATCAAACTAGGTGGGCTATGTGCAAGGCAAGCACTCTACCTGCTCTACTATCTCTCTGGCCCTATCTGTCAATTCACTGTCACTGTATCACTGTCATCCCATTGCTCATCAATTTACTTTAGCAGGCACTAGTAACATCTCCATTGTGAGATTTATTGTTACTGTTTTTAGCCTACTGAATTCTCCACGAGTAGCTTGCCAGGCTCTGCCATGCAGGTGAGATACTCTCGGTAGCTTGCCCGGCTCTCTGAGATGGATGGAGCAATTGAACCCGGGTTGGCCGCATGCAAGTCAATCGCCTTACCCGCTGTGCTATCCCTCCAGCCCATGTGTAAATTAGTAAAGAAAAAAGAACAGCTATTAAAGAGGATTTAAGATTCTATTTCACAATTTTAAGTTACTTGGTTTCTCTTATATAGAATGCTTTATGTGTATATATGTTTTATATGCATCAGTTTGAAACAGGCCCAGGTATATCTCCAAGCAACATCATGGAGTGTTTTGTCTGTTCTTTCTTCAGTGTATTCTATTGCTAGTAGTTTAATAACAAAATATTTCATTTTTGTTAACCTTCTTTTACTTTTGTCTCAGAATTCTGTTTTTCATGTAAATTTTAACAAAATTCATTTACTTGAAGAATATGACTCTGATAAACATGGCATTCAAAAAAACTAAAAAAAAAAAACTCCTGATAAATAAAGAAGACTTGAGTGGATTCTTTATCAAAGCTGACCTACAGATTGACAGCAGGGGAATGAAGCTCCGCAGGAGAAGGAGGCTAGGCAGGCCTGGTAGAGGCCTGTGGGTGCCCTATGAGGCAGCCCCTAGGTCCAATGGGAGAAGAGCAGCTCAGAAGGGGTCTGTCTGCAGACAGCAGATCCCTCCCCAATGCTTAGTCCCAGCACCCAGCCACAAAGGCAGGGTGTGGGGGATACCTGCAGCCCAGAAAGAGGGGAAGGGGTGCATGGAAGGGTTTAGGGGGATAGCCAGCAGCTCCCTTAGCTGGATTTTCCTACTAAAAGGCAGCTCTGGGTTCTGCCAGCAGGGACCACCAGGCCCACAGTCACCCCCACAGCCCACAGCAGCTCTGCTCTGTGGGGCCTGAGGGACCAGTAATTTTGTCAGGATAGGCTTTTTCCTGTTGTCTATGTGTGTCTGGCTGTGTGTTCTCTCAGTGTCTGTGCGTGTGTGTGTGTCTATGTCTCTGTGTGTCTCTGTCTGTCTCTAGGTCTTCTGTGTGTGTCAGTGTTCTTGTGTCTATGTGTGCGTGTGTATGAGTCTATGTCTGTGTGTGTGTCTATGTTCCTTTGCATGTCTGTACCTGTCTCTATGTCTCCTGTATATGTCAGTGTTTGTGTGTCTATGTGTGTGTGTCTGTGTGTGTGTCTATGTCTCTCTGTGTGTTTGTGTCTGAGTGTGTGTGTCTATATCTCTCTCAGTTTGTCTGTCTCTGTGTCTGTCTCTGTGGGTCTGTGTGTATCCTGACAGTTGCCAGCTGAGCAAGCCTGGCAAGCTGTGGCCCTGCAGATCCCAGGAGCCTGAAGAGAGCAGGGGGTGCTGCTCCCCCAGTATGAGGGGTCTGTCCCCATCACCCATGCAGTCAGCAGCAGACGAAGGTGCTCAGGACCCACTCAGCGCAGTGCAGTGCAGGGCCTATAGGATGGGGTGACTCTGAGAGCCCTAGTAGAGGCTCAGAGGCAATGGGTGATCCCTGGGCACACCGCCCCCACTTACCACCCTGGCTTCCAGAACCCCCTTCTAGAAGGCCATCCAGAGAAGTTTCCTGGACCTGTGCTCCCCACCCAGCACCCCAACCACACCAATGCTTCCAGAGTAGTGCTGCAGGCCAGCACCATCCAGCACTGACCACGCAGCAGGACACAGTGACTGGGGTCCAGGGCTTAGTACCTGAGTAGCCTAGAGACAACCCCATGTCCCCCACATGCATGCAAGAGGAAAGAATTATGCTCATCATCAGTTATTCTCATGGAAATACTTTTCAGAATGACAGAACTTCACTCCTGTTCAGAATGTCCTATGTTGAAAAAGGCAGAATCATTCCATTGAATTGAATATTGACTTGAGAGCTAAGATGAACATCTAGTTAGGTTTTGTTTATTCTGATTATAAATTAATAAGCGCAAAAGTTAGGGAAATGCATGACGCCTCGTAACATATTAGGAGAGCATAAAAGGTTACAGTGTGCATTTCTATTTATCTAATTGTATGGGATATTGTTGGAAATTAAATAGAATTACCTTATTAGTGGATGTAATCCAATCTATCTCTGATGGAAAGATCAGAGGTACAATTCACTCATTTTAAGGAGGAAAAAATTTATATTTGGTTCAGAAGACTAAAATTGTTGCCTAATAAAATCTAGCATTCTATATAAATGATTTGAAATAGTACCATGATATAAAGTTATATGTTGTTTTTTACCTGAAAATCTATCAAATACTGTATTATGTCCCATTTATATTGTTAGAATTTTACCTAACCATCTCACTTCTAGGCATTTACCTCTAAAACACAAAACATTTATTCAAAAAGAATAATGCATGCCTATATTAATTGTAGCTCTTCGTGCAACAGCAAGGAAGTGGAAAGAAAATTGTCTAACAACAAATGAATTGATAAGGAAATTGTATGCATATATACACAATGGAAAAATGATTCAACCAGAAGGAAAAAATTTTAAAAAAGTGTTAGTACTAGCATTTATATTTATACATTGATCTCTTGATGTTATACATCAAGATGTTAAACAATCATTATATTGTACCATGTACTATGAAACAAATGGTTTTGTCATTTATGGTTATTGACTCAAAGAGTTAGACCAAATGTGTTGCATGAGAGAGCAACAGGCTCTATTTCCTACCATCACATTACCCTATAAATGACCTCTGAGGATACAGTGGGGAGTATCCCTTCACACACTGGACATGGCTAAAGCAAACCAAATTAAGAAAAAACATAGAATGAACTGCTATAAAAATAAATAAAACCTTTATTAAGTTCTGAGCAGTACATTCAGTGGGGCTAATACACCAGTGTGCAGGCTCCCAAAAAGATGGATCTCATAGTCTCTTTAAAGGCTCTCAACAGAATTCTCTTCTAGGGTGGGTGAGCTTACTCTGTAATTTTTTTGGATTTTTCCATTTAGTGGACAATGAACACCATGTTATTTCGGATAATCCATTTATTAATGCTCCCAGCTGAACATTAAAGACTCTAGAATTAGAGGGAGATATTATGTTATTTTGGTTCTGCTTTGGGGCAGGGATTGAGATTTGTGATGGAAACACAGAAATATGGTGGTGGGAAGGTGTAAGGGAGCAGTGATTGGTGTTTGAATATTAAATGTAATAAAATATTGTGAGATACTTTAAAGAATTAAAAAATATGTTTAAAAATCACTCTAGAATGATAAGCAAATGGGACTATATTAAACTAAGAAGCTTCTGCACAGCAAAAGACACAGTGACCAAATACAAAGACAATCTATAGAATGGGAAAGAATATTCACCCAATACCCATCTGAAAAGGGTTTGATATCAAGGATATACAAGGCACTGGTTGGAGTCTGCAAGAAGAAAACATACAATCCCATCAAAAAATGGGGCGATGAAATGAACAGAAACTTTCTCAAGAAAGAAATACAAGTGACAAAGGGGCACATGAAAAAATGTTCTTCATCACTAATCATCAGAGAGATGCATATCAAAACAACTATAAGATACCACCTCACAACACAGAGACTGGGTGACATCCAAAAGAATAAAAGCAACCACTATTGGCGTGGATGTAGGGAGAAAGGGACTCTCCTATACTGCTGTTGGGAATGCTGACTGGTTCAGCCCTTTTGTAAAACAGTATGGACACTTCTCAAAGAATTAGAACTTGAGCTCCCATTTGACCCAGAAATACTACTCCTGGGAATATATCCCGGAAAGGCAAAAAAGTATAGTCGAAATGACATCTGCACTCAAATGTTCATTGCAGCACTGTTTACAATAGCCAGAATCTGGAAAAAAAACCCGAGAACAGATGACTGGTTAAAGAAACTTGGGTACATCTACACAATGAGATACTATGCAGCTGTTAGAAAAGATGAAGCCGTGACCTTTGCATATAAGTGGATTAACATGGAAAGTATAATGCTAAGTGAAATGAGTCAAAAAGAATAAAACAGACATAGAAAGATTGCACTCATCTGTGGAATATTAACAGAATAGTGTTATTCTGTAAATAATAATATAAGTAACAGAATGGGACACTAGCACCCAAGAATAGTAGAGATAAGGACCAGGAGGTAGGGTTCACAGCTTGGAAACTGGCCTCACATGCTGGAGGAAAAGGCAGCTCTGATAGAGAAGGGAACACCAGGTAAAGTTTGGTTCGAGAACCCACTGGGGATGGGAGATGCTCGCTGAAAGTAGACATAGATCAAACATGATGGCCACTCAATACCTCTATTGCAAACCACAACACCCAAAAGGAGAGAGAGAAAACAAAAGGAGATGTCCTGCCACAGAGGTGGGGTGGGGTGGGGATGACGGGGGAGGGAAGGGGTGGGTGGGAGTGGGAGGGATACTGGGATCATTGATGGTGGAGAATGGGCACTGATGGTGGGATGGGTACTTGAGCATTGTATGACTGAAACAGAAGCACAGAAATTTACTCTGGAACTATACTTCATAATTTAATAAAAAATTAATTAAAAAAGTAAAAAAATAAAAAGGTATAGTTACTCTGTAACTATACTTCATAAATTAATAAAAAAATAATTAAAAAAAGTAAAAAGGTAAGACAAAGTCCTCAACAAAAAGACATAGAATTATACAAACATATTTGTAGTCCAAGAATCAATCAATGAAGAAATGGTTGCTTTATTGATCATATAATTGTTTATACGATTTCTATTTTTCTTTCTCTCTCTTTCTTTCTCTTTCATTTCTTTTCTTTTCTTTCTTTCTCTTCTTGTCTAGAAAATGGTTCAAAGAGATCAAATAAACTCTAATAATTACCAAGTGGGGTATACACTTAAGTTCCCTTTAAGAGAGAGAATAGTCTTAGTGTTTCATTTATGTATTGCTTGAGAGAAGAAAATGCTTGAATGAGTATAAAACAGAGAAAGATATTAAATAAAACACGAGAGGGAAAAAAACAGTAGAATTAGAAAAGGGATGAAAAAGAGGTCAAAAGTTAACCCTATTAATACCTCTACTGCAAACCACAACACCCAAAAGAAGAGAGAGAGCAAAAAGGAACGCCCTGTAACAGAGGTGTGGCGGGGTGGGGAGAGGATGGCGTGGGAGTGGTGGGAGGGATACAGGGAGGATTGGTGGTGGAAAATGGGCACTGGTGGAGGGATGGGCACTCGATCACTGTATGTATGTATGACTGAAATGCAACCATGAAAGTTTGTACTTCTGTAACTGTACCTCACAGTGATTCACTAATAAAAAAATTTAAAAAAATAAATCAACCCTCAGGCCTGGAGCGATAGATAGCACAGTGGGTAAGGCGTTTGCCTTGCAGGTGGCCAACCTGGGTTAGATTCCCAGTATCCCATATGGTCCCCTGAGCACCTCCAGGTGTAATTTCTGAGTGCAGAGCCAAGAGTAACCCCTGTGCATTTCTGGTTGTGACCCAAAAATTTTAAAAAAGCCAACCCTCATAGTTTTCAGTTTCAAAGTAAAAAAAGATTGCACTACAATCCAGTCATAATATAATCTGTCAGATTCTTGTCATTGAACTCTCCAGAAATCAGCAAGGTTAAGTATTTTCTAACTTTAGTAAATTAAAAAGTAAAATAGTCACCCTAGGCAGTGCTGTGGGTCACTATTTCCACTTTTCCCAACCAAATACAACTATCAAGAAAATCATGAGAAAATGACACTTAGATTAAAATTAAAAATACCCCCCAAGGAGAGGTTTTTCTTACATATGTTAATTAAATAACTCGTCTGTAATGTATGTTGAAGCTCATTAGTGTGATAAACAATTATATGATCAAAAACAATCTGTTCTTCACTAAAATGCTTTGTTTTCCAGTATGGTCTAAAATGTACTTCTTTTTTTTTTTTTCGGGTCACACCCAGCGATGCTCAGTGGTTACTCCTGGCTTTGCACTCAGGAATTACTCCTGGCGGTGCCCGGGGGACCATATGGGATGCCGGGGATCGAACCCGGGTCGGCCGCGTGCAAGGCAAACGCCCTACCCGTTGTGCTATCGCTCCGGCCCCTGTACTTCTTGATTATGTGTCAAATTCAGTATTAAGGGAATTTTAGTACTAAGGATTTTAGAAGTTATTTTTAACAAATTAAGAAGCATTTAGAAATTAAACTTCATTGCCAGTTCTCTGTTGTGACTGATTACGCAGAGGGACTTTTGGGAAAGACTTTTCCCAAGGTTATTACTATTTTGCATCACTCTCTTTAGAGATTACTTATAAATAACCAAGAAAAAAAAAACATTTCTTGCTAGAGATACAATGAAGTGACCAATTGCAAAAAGAGAGAAGACACTAATATTTGATTTCTCCCAGCCTTCCCATTTGGATGGTCAGAATTTTTTTGGTCCTCATACTTCACTGATCACTTTCCAAGGTACAAGTTTCATTTGTATTATGAGAACTACATCCCCATTACATCACGAAGGAAAATAAAAAACTGAAGAATATTCAAGTTCTGTACAAAACTGGTAAGACCTTTTGTTCTCCTAAACCTCAACAAGATGATTTTTGGACTGCATGTAATGCATTAGCAACACATATTCTCAAAAATAAAAGAAAAAAGAAGAAGAATGAAAAATTGAAATGATAGTTAATAGCAACTACAAGAAACTATAGGGCAAGGTTGATATTTATAAATAAGGAATTCCAAGAAAGTAAAAAATGTGTTATTGTAGTCCAAGTGCTCATAAAGCAGAGGATAAAATTGTCTTGAGGATATTCCTAGAGACAGAAGAATTTAATTTCTTTTTTGTAGTAGGGGGCTGGCACACGAGCTAGAGCTCAGGAGATGCAACCAGGTCTGTGGCAGTTGTGTCTGGGTGACCAGGTCATACTAGTGATCACACCTGGACCTCTTATAGAAAAAACATATGTTTGCGCACATTAAGCAAAGACTCTGGCCCAAGAAGTTCTTCAGAATCTTACTATTTGTCTGGGTATTGGAGGCACAATTTACATACAGATGTTCGATGAGAAGCAAGTGAAAAATTCACAATCATCTAAAACTGCTCTGATTGAAAGGCTCTTAAGTCAAAGAAGGGGTCTCAAAATGGAAATAATAATTCCTTTAATTCAGAAGGAAGATCCAAAGTGTTTTCATATGTTCAATAAATAAAAACCATGCTTGAGCAGAAATTAATTAGTATTATTGTGATCAATGTTAGGATTATTACCACTGTTTCATACTCTGTAAGATAATTCAGACCATTTTACACAATGTATTATGATTTAAGAAAACAGAGTTCTTTAGTTTCTCACAAAGCTGGAATTTTTAGACATAATGCTGCTACAAAGTGAGTTGAGAGCACTGAGTTCAGGAGTTGTAAGCAAACACTTTGCATATCTTGAGGGAAGTAGCCTCAGGTGAACAAGATTCATAATAATTATTTAATATACTGTGTAATAATTTCATGGCCTATAGGAATGAAATAAATTGCATATGTAGCTTGGGTTGAGGAATAAATCAAAATGACTCTGTACGACATTTTTCCACCCTCACATTCCAGCTACCCACTAGAAACATGAAATTTCACCACTGAAGATTTATTCATTTAATTGAAGTATTTTTCTCTTTCCACATTCATGTCAAGTACCGTTAGGTGATAATATCCTCCAAAAGTATTTAATTCATCCTGAGAAAACCAAATGAAAAGTATGAATTTCGATGTGGTCAGGGACCTAGCTCAGAGGTCAGAGACAGAGTCTCATCATGAGTCTCTGGAATTGACGTTCTTGTCTGACTGGCCAAAAATCACCAGCTGTGAATTCTGGCCTCCTCAGCTCTGATTGCAAACAGACACATGCAACTGAAAGTAAGACTGTTCATCCTCGGTATGTTTCAGATGTCTTGCTGCTTGTGAGAGTAGTCTGTTAGAGTAATTCCATGGAAGGAATAAACAGTCTAATTGTATACATTTTTTTTAAGTTTCGCTCTCAATAGGTAGAAAAATATGTTTATTCTTGTGTTCCTTGTTTTAAACACACACCCACACACACCCACACACCCATACACACACACACACAAACACACACACATGCATACACACAGAGAGACAGAGACAGAGAATCAGAGAGAGAGAGAGAGAGAGAGAGAGAGAGAGAGAGAGAGAGAGTATGAAACTTGAAGTACTAAAAGAATATGTTAAGGAATGGTGAGACTGAGATAGGGTCCTAGCAATTTGTCTTCATTGGGAGAGTAGGTGGGTCCTTAAAATACCCAAGAATGAGAACACTGGTGGAGGGAAGTTGATGCTGCTGGAGGGATTAGTGTTGCATAATTATATACAGTACTTTTAAAATCATGCCTCTTTAATATTTTTTTAAAGAAAAGAAATCAGTAAGAGCCAATTTGTGTTTGTACATTATTTTAACCTATGTAAATAAGGGACATGAAACTCTTTAATACAATATAAAAAATAAAATAACGAACAAAAGTCATTACTGGAAAATCTCAAAATATATTTTGAATATAGAGAAATTACTTGAGATATCACTTATTTTTTCTAAGTAAAAAAAATTCTCTCTTGAGCAGTGTCTGTAAGTAATATGTTTTCTCTTATTTGTGCATACTTCTCAGTGTGTGATAGCACTTCTATGTGTACTTGATTGGAATTTATGACAGAAATACATGTTTTGATAGTGCAAGTGGAACTAAATTTTTCTCGAGTCACAGATAGAATAACAGAAAACCCATGAAGTTAAATGATTTATTAGATGTTGCTACATCATTATCTAGAATTTAATTATACTTTTTTAGTTTTCTTCCTTCTAACCATGTTTTAGGCTGGAGCAATAGTGCATCGGGTAGGGCATTCGCCTTGCACGTGTCCGATGCAGGTTCAATTCCTCTGCCCTTTTCTGAGAACTCGGCAAGCTACCAAGAGTATCTCGCCCACACGGTAGAGCCTGGCAAGCTGCCCATGGCGTATTCAATATGCCAAAAACAGTAACAACAAGTCCCACGATGGAGGAGTTACTGGTGTCCACTCAAGCAAATTGATGAGCAAGGGGATGACGGTGACAGTGACAGTGAACCATGCTTTGACTATAGACTATAAATATCAAAATGGAAGATATAAACTAATGTACACAAAATGTGTTTCACTTGAAGAAAAGGCTGCACAGTGCAGGTCACTGAATCAAACACTTTAATAATCAAGGCAATAATCAGAGGGGAGAAAGTGGGCATCATTTTCATTTCTGTGTCAAAACCAGAAAAACCTTCCCAGATATGCAAATTTTGTTATATTTCAAACTCAGACTATCAGTAATTTTGTAGATCATGTCTTTATAACATTTTTTTTTAAAAAGCACACAATTTATCAGAAAAAAAGATATTGTTCAAATTCATGCTTGAATGCCTTATGCAGTGATGCATTATGGAGAAAAAATAAAGTTTCAGAAAAAAAAAAGATGGAAAAACCTTACCACAATTGAAGGAGGTAAAATTCTAGATTAGTTTTGTAACTATTTTCTGGATCTTTTCTTTCTCAATTGAAAAGAATTGATGCATCATCAGAAAAAGGTAAGGCACTCTCTTATCTGTAGTTGAATCTCAATTTAACTTAATGTGAATGATATTTCAAAGCAAATCCATGGTTCTAGTGTCAAAGACCTTGATCATCCAATTATTTTTTTGGTTATAAATAAATACTGTTCAACCTTGTTATGTCTTTCTTTCAGATATTTTGTTCCTTGTGAAGTTGGCCTGCTAGAGTAATTCCATGGAAAGAGTAAACAACGTAACTGTATTCATTATCTTGGGTCTTTCTCAAAATAGAGAGGTACAGAAAGTATGTTTTCTGTTTTTTTCCTTGTTCTATACACTCATTCTAATGGGAAATAGCCTAATCATACTGACAATTTATTTGGGAAACCTTTATAAATCTCCTATGTATTTCTTTCTCAGCTACTTGTCACTTGTGGATATTTCTTTCTCCTCTGTAACAGCTCCTAAGCTGATTTCAGACCTGCTTTCCAATAACAAAACTATTTATTTTGTGGGCTGCATGTTTCAGCTCTTTGGGTCCCATTTCTTTGGTTGCACAGAGATCTTCATCCTGCTAGTAATGGCCTATGATCGTTACGTGGCAATCTGTAAGCCCCTGCACTATATGACCATCATGAATCCGGAGAGATGCTATAAAATGTTGCTGGGAGCCTGGGTAGGTGGGCTTCTACACACTACTATACAATTTACTTTGGTTATACAATTACCTTTTTGTGAACCCAGTGTGATTGATCACTACTTCTGTGATGTTCATCCTTTGCTGAAACTTGCCTGCGCAGACACCTACATTGCCAGTGTTGTTGAAACAGCCAACAGTGGCACCATTTCGCTGGGAAGCTTTGTGATCTTACTCATCTCCTATACCGTCATCCTAGTGTCCCTGAGAAAGCAGTCAGCAGAAGGCAGACGCAAAGCCCTCTCCACCTGTGGCTCCCACATCGCCGTGGTCATCATCTTTTTTGGTCCCTGTACTTTCATATATATGCGTCCTGATACCACCTTTGCAGAGGATAAGATGGTGGCTGTCTTTTACAACATTATCACACCCATGTTAAATCCCCTCATTTATACACTAAGAAATGCAGAAGTCAAAAATGCAGTGAAGAAACTCTTGAACAGGAAGGTTTCTTGGAAAGTTAATGTCAAATGATTGGAATGAAGAATATAAGCAGAATAATTTTAAATTGAATCAACTCAACCATGAAGACTATGATACCACACTTAAAAAGTTTGGGAAATAGAGAAGGTAAATAATACATTCAGCAGAAATGAGTTTTTCTGTCAATATGATTCTGTTTTCCTTATTTCAGAATAATATTTCTCTGGAACATCTTGGTGTCATTTAGCTAGTCAAATGCAAATGCTTAGCATTATTCTATCCTTCCTTTCATTTTTTGCTTCTTCTTTTAAGAGTGATATTTATTTCAAAATATTTAAAGCTTTTTATTCAGTGTTTACTGCATTAGTGCAAATTGAAACAATGAATGTGTGTCTACCACTTGAACAAAATTAAAAATTATAGCAATTTGAGCTATGTGATTTTGATATGAAAATATCCTGAAACAATGACGTCTATATTTAGTAAAATAGAAATGGGATAGGAGGAATGTGAAGATAATGAAAGTTAAACAATATCACAGGATGAAAAACCAAAGACCTATTTCATCTTTTCTGAGAGACCAGCTCTTTCTCACTGTGGGATCCATGACCCATTTTATTTGCCCGCGTTTTAAGAAAGTTGGGAAATGATCTCTAATACCCCTCCCTTAATATGTCTTGACTTAAGATCATATCTGTGTTGACATGATATTGACATAAGACCAGATATTGAGTTTCATTTCAGATTATTATTTTTGAATGTGGAAGAGATGCTTGTTATGATTATATATTTCTGTCTACACTTTCATTTTTAGATTTAATTGTACATTTTGGTTTGGATACTACAGACAGCAGTACTCAGGTGCTGTTTCAAGCTTGTAATCAGGGACATAGGGGGGTGTCACTCTTGGAAATGCTCAAGGGACCTTCTGGAGGCATCCTGCATGTAAAGTGCTCAGCCCATGAGCTATCTCTCGAGCCTTCACCATTTGTACCTATTGCTGTTGCTGCTGCTTTGGTTTTAGACTGTTGCAGAAATTCCTACTATGAACCAATAAAAAAAAATGGCACACATTGAAAGATGGAAAAAATAAGGTATATTACATCAGGGGACCCAGAAGAGCCTAAGTTTGAAAAACTGGGTCACAAACAAAGGTGAGAATTCCATTTTACAGACTATCTGATGAGAGATGGGGCATTTTTAGGCAGCTGGCACAAGAGTAGAATTTTTCTCCTAAACATGGGATTCCCAAGCATGATACTTTATAAAGCACGATCTGGACCACCTCAAGGACATGGGCACATTTCAAGCATATTCCCTAGTTACTAAGATCAAATACAATCTCCTGTCCTATCCTTCATCATTTTATAAAAATGAACACAGATGCTGATTAACAACTTGCTCTAGTTCTATTTTTTACCAAAATTTTTGAAGATCTCCAGCATCAAATGGTTATGGTTACTGTGTGTGCGTATGTGTGTGTGTGTGTGTATACACACATGTGAAAGATCCTCTGAAGTATTATATGTACTGGTGTTTTAAAATTTCTCTAATGTTAACACATTCACAAAATCAATCAATAATAATAAAGGCCAAAAGGAAACATAACAGATCAGCCTGAAGCTGTAATTAGGTGTAAATCTATGTTTGAGGTCTCAACTTGGACATTCACAACTGAAGAAATTCCTTGGGTCTCCACGTGCTCAGATTAATTCTCACATAGACTGATCTCTTGGAACTACGTTGGATGACTTTTAATAGACAGAAGTTTGTTTTTCAGGAACTTGTGGCCAGGCTAAAAACATTACAGAAAAAATGTATTTTTTTAGTATGATTTGATCATTCTTATACAGTGTCTCCTGAGTCGTAGATTTGGAAATATTGTGAATAGATATTTTATGTGCTTAAAGCATAAGAGATCTGTGGGTGAATAAAAATTAAGTTTGGATATATACACCTATTTTTTTCTGCTAACCCACACAGACATAATCTGTAAGTGAATTTTAAAAACTAAATGAATAAATGTTATCTATTTAATGATATTTCTCTACATTTCTTTTTCCTTTATATATTTGTACTAACATCTTGACCTGCAATGGATATTAATAAAGAGTTGAAGTCCTTAGATATAGAGAAGTAATCACTGTATCACTGTATCAGTGTCATCCCATTGCTCATCGATTTGCTCGAGTGAGCACCAGTAATGTTTCCATTATGAGACTTGTTGTTTCTGTTTTTGGAATGTTGAATATGCCATGGGTAGCTTGCCAGGCTCTGCTGTGCAGGAGGGATACTCTCAGTAGCTTGCTAGGCTCTCAGAGAGGGGCAGAGGAATCAAACCCGCGTCGGCCGCATATAAGGCAAATGCCCTATTTGCTGTGTTATTGCTCCAGCCCATAGAGAAATAATAGACTCATTATTTTTTAAGTCTAAAAAGTAAACAAACATGAAACTCTTTTCATGTTTTTATCAGTGAATTTATAAATACATGCTTATTCACAGAAGTTACTCAGAGTCAACCTCAATAAGAGGTGTTCACAGATACTTCTTTTGATTCCCAAGAAATACATGAACACTACTGATTAAAACCCAAATTCTCCCCATTTCCATGGCTCTGAGTTTGGGGGCACAGCATTTATTTCATATAATTATGACTATTATTCTGGCTGACATCTAAGTTTTATAATCTTGCTGCTGTAAAATGACAGATGTGGCTGTGTATTGATAAAAATACATGTCAATTATTCTCATTTTTTGAATGAGCTAATTCATTTATTTCATACATAATTGCAATTGTAATAGTCTTCTTAGGGGCCTGAGAGATACTACAGTGGTTAGGACACTTGCCTTGCACAAGATTAACCTGGGTAAGATCCCTGGCATGATAACTGAACACAGTGATAACTTGAGTGATAACTGAACACAAAGTCAGAAGTAAGTGCTGAGTGTTCCTGGATGTGTCCTCCACTAAAAAACAAAAAAGGATAAATAAAAACTCTTCCTATATATTGTAACCAGTGGCTATATGTTTGCCCCCTGTGCTAGATAAATAACTAATTTATTACTTTAGTTATGTGTTGGTTTTTGAACCACAACCTGTGGTACTGAAGGCTTACCCTCACTCTGCACTCAGGGATCACTCCTGTTAGAGTCAAGGGAACATATGAGGTACTGGGGATCAAACCCATGTTGGCCCTGAGCAAGGAAATTGCCCTATCACTGTAATATCACTCCAGGACCACATGCAATATTTTATTTTATTTTATATTATATTTTAATTTTATTTTTTATTGAATCACTGAGATACAGTTACAAAGTTTTCATATTTGATTCACCACCAAAAGCCCCCATATGCCTCCCTCCCACTTCCCCTCTGCTTTTGTGGCAGACATTTTTCAGTTTATTCTTTCCTTACTTTGATTACACTCAATTTTCAACAGGAATCTCACTATCATTGCTTGGAGGTTTTCCTCCAATAGTCAGACATTTTGGATGGCATCAATAGATTGTATGTTTTCATTTTTCAGGAAAGGTCCCTTGGAGATGTCCCAGTCCCGCATCCCGGAGCCGTATTAGTAGCTGCTCAGTGTCAGTGTCGCTGGGCTCCATCTGGAGAAGTTGTGCTGGCTGCACCTCCTCCGGTGTTGCGGGCCCAGTCTGGGATCCGGAGCAGTCTCCGGCCTGCGTTGCTTACCGGAACACCCAGATTCTTCTCTGTTGAATGTGGCAAGATGGTGCCAAGGGCGGGTCGAGGACATGACTTCCGGCGGCCAGGGCCAATTGGAGACTAGGCTGGTGCCGCCCCACTCCAGTGCCCCCCCCCCCCAGTTTGGAGATGTCCCAGTCCCGAATCCCGGAGCCATGTTAGTGAATCACGGTGGGGTAGAGTCACAAACTTACAAACTTTCCTGTTTGCATTACAGTCATACAATGATCGTTTACTCATCCCTTTGTCAGTGCCCATTCTCCCCCAACAATGTTCCCAGCATCCCTCCCACCAACCCACCCCATCCTCCACCACCCCATGCCGCCTCTGGGGGCAGGGAATTCCCTTTTATTATCTCTCCTTTTGGGTGTTGTGGTTTGCAATAAAGGTAATGAGTGGCCAACATGTTCAGTCTATAGTCTACTTTCAGCACCCATCTTTCAACCCGAATGGGTTCTCCCATCATCCTTTACTTGGTGTTCTCTTCTCTATCTGGGCTGCCTTTCCCCCAGCATGTGAGGTCGGTTTCCAAGCCGTGAAGCAGACCTCTTGGTCCTTATCTCTACTACTCTTGGGTATTAGTTTCCCGTTCTGTTACTTTATGTTCCACAGATGAGTGCAATCTTTCTATGCCTGTCCCTCTCTTTCTTACTCATCTCACTTAACATGATACTCTCCATGCTGATCCACTTATATGCAAATTTCATGACTTCATCTTTTCTAACAGCTGCATAGTATCTCATTTTGTAGATGTACAAAAGTTTCTTTAACCAGTCATCTGTTCTCGGGCACCCAGGATTTTCCAGATTTTGACTATTGTAAACAGTGCAGCAATGAACATACAAGTGCAGATGTCATTTCTACTACACTTTTTTGCTTCTCCAGGATATATTCCCAGGAGTGGTATTGCTGGGCCAAATGGGAGCTCGAGTTTTAATTTTTTGAGAATCGTCCATACTGTTTTCCAAAAGGGCTGAACCAGTTGGCATTCCCAACAGCAGTGAAGAAGAGTCCCTTCCTCCCCACATCTTCACCAGCATCGGTTGCTTTTGTTCTTTTGGGTGTGATCCAGTCTCTGTGGTGTGAGATGATATCTCATTGTTGACTATAGGATTACATAGCCTCAGGTAGTTTAGGTTTATTGGGTTACTCCCATTACAGTGCTCCCATTCCTCTGTGTTTATTTGTACCTTTTTTCTTAGTGTTCTGTTGACTTGTAAATATTGTTTTTCTCTTCTCCTTGAGTCCTTTGCCTAGTTTATTCAGAGCCATGTCCTTTTTGTATGGAACCAGGAAGACTTAGCAAATGCTTTGCTTTTGTAACCTGGGAGTCATTTGATTCTACATGATATTTTCCTCCTGGGCATCTGTTCTCTCAACTTAAGCCTCAGCTGCTTTTACTTCCTAGAACCCCCAAAAGCAGGGTCCCAATGAAGGATGGGACTGACCCAGGGCAAGCGGTGAGTTGTGTGCTACCCTGGCATCGAGATGGGCCTGGCCAAAGTGCTTAATGCTTAACTATAAGTTAAGAGCTTGATCATGGACAAATGATGTCATGATCCAAACAATGATAACTAGATTTGGACCCTGCTAGGGTAAGGAATGATTAATCTGGCCTGAGTGTTGTAGTCTGAGTCTGTGGCAAGATGTTGCCAGGAGAGCTGCCCTACAAGCCTCAATGTATCTTTTGCTATGTCCATACAAAAATAACTAGTATTAAGATGTAAATAAGTGTTTGGACTAAGGAAAGGAGAAAAACACCTTAAGAGTCAGGGAGGGCTTTGGAATGCCCTTAGGTAGTATTGTCCTTTGAACATGGCTACCCTCAAGAAGGGCTTTCTTATGTTGATTTTGCTACCTGGCTGTGTATATCCTAGAGGGCAAGGTGGGAGAGACAAGTAGGGGGAAAGACTAGAGAATCCAGAGATGCAGCAGCAGATCCAGATAGACAGATAGATAGATCCAGAGGACAGAGCTAGGAGTGCGGGAGATGAGAAAGATGGAAGATTGAATAAACGGTAACTAATCAGCAACCAGTTTGGTCCTCATTCTTCCTTTGCCTGTCCGTGGCCAACAGCCATCCTGATCCAGCCCATACACAGCGGTTCCAGAGCACCGAGCGCAGGTGGTGAGACAGACGTCTCCGGAGAGCCCGCGAATGCACAAGCCCCTTGGCGTGCCTTTGTTTTTTACAGTTGACACATGCAATATTTTAATTGTTTTCATACAATATATTATGGAGTGAATCCAGTACATTTTAGTATAGACTTTCTCTCATGAATTATTTTCTTAATTATTTTTATTAATGAAGATTCGGGTGTTATTCTCCGTTACTATATGTAATCAATTATCATGAAAAATGCATATGTAACAATACAGATAATGTTTCTACTTTTCCATGTGAGATATTTATTGAAGAAAAAATGGAGTCGCAACTGTGGTTGCATCTCCATTGCTACCAATATATGCAGCTTTTTAATTACACCAATTGCTGGTTTTGGTTTCTATATAAGCATTAAAAACTTCACTACACGTTTTTATCATGTGATGATTTAAAGAATTTTCAAGATGATTAGTTTAACCTATAATTTATTATAATTGAGGACTCACTATTATAGCTTGCTTTTTCTTTCTTCATGATTTCTAATTTTTGCAGAATTAATAATGGTTTTTATTAATGCTTTTTATTTGCTTATTCATTTATAGGGACAGTAGGTTGAGGTCATAGCCAGCTATGTTCAGAGGATTTCTCATGGCTCTGCATTTAAAGATCACTTCTGGCTGTGTTCAGGAATATTTTATGGTGTTTGGATGAGCCTGAGTCAGCCATCTGCAAAGTACTGTCATACTCCCTTTGCTATCTCTAAGGACACTTTAGTGAAGTTTTAATAGAATAAAGGAATGAACTTCTTAAAAAAAAAAGGGATATTTAACCTCCAGACAGTGCAACATAAAAAGTTAATAGCCTCTACGATGTGTGAATTTAATCATAATGAAAATAAATTTTCTGGTAATTCAAAATCAACAATTCTGTGGATCACAGAGAGAATACTGCAGGAAGTTTGCTTGTCTTGCTAATAAAACACTTGGGTTCAATGTTCACCACTGCATATGGTCTCCTGAAGTCTCTCCAGAAGTGATTCCTAAGCACAGAACCTGGGGTAAGTCCTGAGCATCACCTGGTGTGCCCCAAAACACAAAATTATGAATGAATGAAGTAGTTATATTACCAACCCTGATGCACTAAGTTTGTTTCACCAAATTTGTGTTTTATTTCAAGAAGGTGGTCTCATCTTCACTTCATAAATTACTAAAATAGACTTGAAAATTATATATGCTAAGGCATTATATTATATTATGCAAGAGTATCTGAGTTAGACTGTGTTCCAAAACATCAGGGAAGTTACCAACTCTCTGATTTTTTTTTTTAACGAACATCCGTAAAACATTGATAATAGTTCCTACCACAGAGGACTGTTAGAAGAAGCAATTGAGCATGGGGAGCTGCCAGGACTGAATTTTGAAATTTGGTAATAGTTATCTGTGGAGGGCTGGAGTGATAGCACAGTGGTAGGGCATTCGCCTTTCACGTGGCCGACCTGTGTTCGATTCCTCCGCCCCTCTTAGAGAGCTCAGCAAGTATTGCGCCTGCACGGCAGAGCCTGACAAGCTACCCGTGGTGTATTGGGTTTGCCAAAAACAGTAACAAATAACTCTCACAATGAGAGACCTTACTGGTGCCCACTCGAACAAATTGATGAGCAACAGGATTACAGTGACAGTTATCTGTGGAATTTAAGTATAGTCCAGATCTATCTCTTGATTTTTATCTCTTTAATATACACTAAAAACAAAAAACGTATTGGGTTAGGTTCTTGGGAACTTTTGAAAGAACAGGATCAATATCTGACTATTCTGCTCCCCATATACACCTGGCCACACCTAGAATGGACAGATTAAGTACATCCACTCAAAGACTGTCAAGAACTGACTGTCAAGATGCCTTTCATTTCCCTTAATGAGAATTCTACTGTCCCTTATCTTCTTCCTTTATCATTCTTTTCTACTCTTAAAATTCTGAAGGTTTTGCATTACAAAGTCATTCTGGCAACAGTGGTCAATGCATGACATTTTAATTGTTTGTAGCTTCGTCATGAAAGTCCATTTGTGGTGTGTGGGTAGATCAACTCTTCCTATTGATTCCATCATTTCTTTCAGTTACCTCCCACCTAGTTTTGTTTTGTTTTGTAACCATACTTAGCAGTATTCAGGGCTTAGCCCAGGCTCTGCAATTAGGGATAATTCCTGGCAGAGCTTAAGAACCATGCGTCAGGTGAAATGTCAGGTAAGTGTCAGGTGAAACCCTCATTGGCAACGTGCAAGGAAAGCACTGTACCCACTGCCCAAATCTCTCTGGCCGTGGTCCCATATTTTTGAGTTTTTTTTTTTCAATGTAGGAGCATTGTTATTTTTTTCAGCCACTGCTGAATAAATAACAACACTGCTATTCAACACTGGTATTTATTAAGATGACTAAAGTAGGAATGAACTCCGCATTCCTTTTTAAAATTTTTTAATGTTATTTTCATAAAGTTCTTAATTATAATTGTTTAAATTCAACATTTTAACACCAATACCACCACCATTATATATTCCTACCACCATTATCTTGAATTTTTCCATCATCACCCTAGTCTGCCCATAGGCAAATGCTTAATGATGTTTTGGGGTCCCGAGGTGTCTCTGTGGTGTGCTATTTTCTTCCAAAATTCATTTGTGAGTTTCAGAATTGTGGCCATTGATGCTATTAGATAGCCAGTTTTTGATCTCTTTCAAGATTTATTTATGGGTCTCTGAAGCAAATCTGATAAATGAGCTTGTATAGCTAAGCAGAAGGTGGTTTAAGGGCTTGACTTACACACACACCTAACTTTTGGCCATTTAATTTCTGGGGGTTGGACCAGAGGCACAGTGGCAATTTTTGGGTATCGGGAAGCATAAAGTCATCATCAGGCTGCTGATACACTCACCCCATAGGTACAGGTTGACCTACTGGGTGACACTGTACCCCCTTAATTGAGGTTTTGCCCTGTTGGGTTGTGCTTGCTTACTACACTATGTAATGAGATTCTGAATAATGTTAAAGGAAGTTATTCCAAATACAAAGAGAGTTACTGTTTCTGGGGACTTCTGTGTTTCAGCACCTCAGAAAAATTTATTTTCAGGAGACACATTATTGTTGGATATTAACCCTGAGTGCTTTAGGCTATATCAGTGAATTGTCTCCTTTCCTCCTCCTAGAGGAATTTAAATTACCCTTGCTAGCATCCCTAACTTAGTTAAAGTTTATCTGTAATCTTTCCCTTGTATTTTACCTCACATTGTCACAGTTCCCCATGTCAATCTCAATTGCTTGTAAAAAAAACTTTCTGATAATTCTGAACTTGTATTGATACTGCTTTGTATTTAAAGAGCTGTATATTTGTACTTGCTTTTCTGCTTCTCTTAGAGCCTTTTTATACATTGCCATAGAGCAATGTTCTTTGGTTAAAAACAGAAAAACCATTACTGCTATGCTCCTAATATTTGGGAGTTGAATGACTCTGAAATATATCTGTTCCTGGGCATAATTACTTGGTCATGACTACTTGACTCAGGCTTCAGTTTCTGTAGTTCCTGTCACCCTAAAGAGGAGGTCCCACCTTGGGACTGGGATGGACCCAGGGTGAGTCACAAAACTACCCGGCAGTGAAATGGGACATTCTAGAAAACATAAATGCATGGTTTTCATGCAAACTGTTACTAATTTAGAGACATGACACCCCTGGGAAAGGACTAGCTGAACTGGCCTGAGGACTTAGTCTGGGATTTACAGTAAAAGCCTTGCTGCCCTCAGAGCCTAGACAACCAAGTGTTTAAAGCCTTGTTTGCTCTCAACCAGGAGAACTAAGTATTGGGATCTTTGTCTCTTACTGTGTCTATCCAAATAACTGCAATTATACATAACTTATACAATTAGAGGGAAACATAAAAGCAATGCAGTTGTCCCTGGGAGACAGAGTGTCTCCTTGAGTTGATCTCTCTAAATGAACTTCCTCTGCCAAATGTTTATCTATGTAAATGACAACCACACCTGTGCATATCTCAACCACCCTCCAGATGTTCTATAAGTATAATAACAACTCTGCATTAAACAGGGCCATTTTCTCCATCAGACTGTGGTCCCCAGCCTCCCCATCTCCCTGTCTCTCTGTGTCTCTGTTAGGGGACCCTGGGGAGGTGGGGAGATGGGGAGGTGGCTCAGGGTTACAGAATGCACAAAGGTGTCCAGCAGTAGCAGCAGCATTCACCCTGAATATCTACATCTTTTTTGTGATTACACATATTATCTCCTTCTAAAGCCATGCCTATCTGGAAGAAATAGATTGAAAGATGTTTAGGTTCTAGTAGGCAGCAGAAAGTTGGGTTTAGTTTCTGAATCCATTTTGCCACTCTGTGCCCCTTGATTGGTGCATTTAAACCATTAACATTGAGAGAAATTATTGTCATGGGATTTTGTGCCATCTTTCTGTAGGTTTTGTTGTTCCTGTAGTGTTTTTTTCTTGTCTTATAGTAGCCCTTTGAGTTCTTCTTCTAAGTTTGGTCTTGAGTCTATGAAGTTCCTGAGCTGTTGTTTTTCCGTGAAATAGTGTATTGTTCCTTCAAGTTTAACTGAGAGTTTAGCCGGGTAAAGTATTCTTGGTGAGGCATTCATTTCATTAAGTTTTTTCACAATATCCCACCATTGTCTTCGGGTTTGGAAGGTTTCCTCTGGTAGGTCTGCTGTGAATCTAAGGGGTGCTCTTTTGTATGTGATTCCCTTCTTTGACCTTGCTGCTTGCACTATTGTGTCTCTATCCATTCTATCCATAGCATCCACCATTCTGACTATGATATGCCTTGGGGATTTTTTATTTGGGTCCCTTTTAGCTGGCACCCTTCAGACTATTTGGATTTGGATCTAGATGCCCACATTCTGGGAATTTCTTAGCAATGATGTCTTTAATTGTGGTTTTTTTTTTTCATTGGGATTGGTTCCCTGTGCTTCTGGTACTCCAATGATTCTTATGTTGTTTCTCTTGAGGTCATCCCCTAAGACTCTAATTCATTCTAGAGCCATTTTTAGGTCTTTTGTCATTATTTGTTGTTGCCTATATGCTTTCTGCAGCTCATCTTCAAGCTCACTGATGCTGTCTTCAGCTGTAGTCATTCTACTATTGAGGGCTCCTACTGAGTTTTTTATTTCATCTACCGGTTCTTTTAATTGTGTCACTTCTGTTCATACCCCTTTGAAATTTCTGCTCTCATTTCTTCCTGGGTTATCTTGATGGACCGTTCTAAAGCTGCATCCATATCTTCCCTTAATTTATTGGATGTTCGTTCCATAGTTGCTTTGAGTTCATCAACCATCTTTACAATTTCCTTTCTGAACCCTTTATCTGAGAGGAGGTTGTATTTCTGGGAAGTCCCTGATGAAGTTTCTGAGATCCTCTCTCCCATTTCTCCTGGTGGTGGGGATTTTCGCTGTTTCTTCATGTTGTTATGGGCTTTACTGTCAGGCACACTTCCTTAGCTTGTGAGGAGCCTCAGTTGAATATGTAGGGCTATGGTCTCTTTACAAAGGAGTTTTCGTGCAGCTTGATGTGTTCACTGACAGTTTTTGTGAAATTAGGCTCGGCTAGGCTAGTTGACTTTTAACATATAGTGACTAAGATGACCAGGGTATTCTTCAGAGGAATACGTTATACCAATTGTGATCAAAGCGCAATGTACGGAATGGTAAAAATAACTGTGGCCTCCTAAGCGGCTGCCGCTCCAGAAGAGGCCATGCCCCCATTTGAGACCACGCACCCTAAAGTGAGAGCACGCCCCCAACAACCTGGGGAATAGGCGGGCCTTAGGACAGCTCCAAGAGGTAACTGAGAGCAGGGGGCCATGCTGGGGAGCGTCAGAGCCCCAGACCCAGGCTGGGTGGGGTGGATAGGAGAGCTCTTCTTCATTGGGCAGGGTGGGGAGGGTCGAAAGATGTTTAGGTTTTAATGTGTCCATTTTTCAGTGTTTTTCCTAGTTTTTAAATCAAATTGACTTCTGTAAATTTCACTTCCCAACAGAATACCCCATATTCTTTTACAAACAATGCGGACAGTTTTGCATCCTTCAGTAAGTTCCATGCATTAGCCACTTGATGATAATGGACCTTCTATTTAATTGGTATTCTCTCCCATTATCTCCAGTCACTACGAAAGTTTGTGATGCCACATTAGCTGCCAGATCCTACAACTGTGACGCATCATCATCATCATCCCATTGATCGCCGATTTTCTCCAGCTGTTTCAGTATTGTCTCCATTCATCCTAGCCCTGAGATTTTAGAAGCCTCCCTTTACTGTCCTTCCCAATTGTGCTGAATTAGAGGCTCTTTCAGGATCAGAGGAAGGATATCTGTAGGATGACATTACTTTGTCCTCTCCCTGCTTGCCACAAGTAGCTTGTCCCGGTTTTACCCAGAGTTTAGGCTTACCCCAGTCTCACCCATCAAGGTGTTCCCGACTCTCTCCCATCCCTTTGTTTAGCTATAATCACTTCTCCATGCTCTCTTCCCCAAAAGAGTTAATCCGAGGATTTCCCTTAATCTGACTCTGCTAATTTGTAAGGTCAGAGCTTCCTAGGATACTGAATTTATATCATATAAGTTAAAATTGCCTTTCTCCTCTTCTTGTGCCTTTTGAATAATTTGCTTTAAAGTAATTTCCTTTTTGTATAGACACAAGAAGACAATATTATGTTTTTATAACTTGGGAATTAATTGGCCTCGAATATTATTCCTTCCCGGGCATCTGCTTTCTCCACTTAAGCCTCAGTTGCCCTCAGTTCCTAGCACCCCAAAGTAGGGTCCCCGACGTGGGACGGGAAGGATCCAGGGCAAGCGGTGAGTTATGTGCTACCCTGGCATCGAGATGGGCCTTGCCAAAGTGCCTAATTCTTAACTATAAGTTAAGAGCTTGATCATAGACAAATGCTGTCATGATCCAATAGTAATTATGAGACTGGGAACCTGCCAGGGATAGGAAAGACTGATCTGGCCTGAGCACTGTAGTCTGAGATTGAGATGGCCCCAGGAGAGCAATTCTATAAGCTTTAATGCATCTCTTATTGTGTCCATACAAAATAATTAATATTATGAATTCTTATATGTTTGCTGGCTGAGGAGAAGAGAAACACATTCATGGGACTCCGCCCTTGGGTGGATCCTCCTGCTGAAAGAGAATTAAGTCCTAGGAGAAGCATCCCCTAAGGGAAAGGAACCTTACCCTATTGATGGGGACCACACCTATGTGTACGTCCCAACCCCCTCATGCTGAGGAGATTTAACTAGGCTGTAAGAGTGGGTTGGGGGGCCAGATCCACAGGTCCAGAGAGAGACCAAGAGCCGGGAGAGAAGCAGGGAGAGAGAATGAAATAAATTGATCGAGCAACCAGTTTTGCCTTCTTCCTTCCGTCGCCTGCCCTTGACCGACGGCACACACTGTGGGTCCGGGGCACCGAACGTGGGCGGTGAGACAGAGCTGCCCGGAGAGCCCGCAAGTGCACTCGCCCCTCGGCGAGCTTTAGTTTTTTACAGATATCCATCACTGTTACTGGTTTTGGCATATGAAAAAGCCACAGAAAGTTTGCCAGGCTCTCCTATGCGGGCAAGAAACTCTTGGTAGCTTGCCAGGTTCTCCAAGAGGAAGAACTAGGCTATAAGAGCTTGGTTTTATAGTCTCTAGATGTTGGCCATTGATGCGATTACACGGCTGCAGGGGCAGTTTCTGGGTATGACCGATTAGGTACTGGAAAATGGGGGATCTGGGCGGAAGAGGCCCAGTACTGATACGAGCAGGTTTGGAGATCTTAGCCCCGGGTCCCGCACACCTGGGTTCCTCTGCCAGTTTTCCATGCGTGAGGCTCGTCCAAACGTGTGGAGAGGGCCCTTGAGCATGGCTGTGGCTGGGTTTCAGAGGTCTTTGGCTACTGGGTCTCTGCTTGGGAAAGGGAGTAAAACTCAACCCACCCACTCCGAGGGACCCCGGTGAAGACAGCCAGGCACGGGGACAAGAGACTCTGCATTCTAATACATAGTATATAAAATATTTCCTAGGAATATATCTAATCTTGGTTGTTGTTGCTCTTGTTAGGGGGATGAGTCCCACGTACATATAAGAATGAAACAACATAAAGTTTCTCAACATAAGGCTTTAGCATAAACAACATAAGTTTTCTCAAGTAAAACTCTACAAAACAGAAGACATTTAAAGTACTGAATGAAAGGAATCTCAAATAAGAATCCTTTATCCTACAGCGTTATAACTGAGATTTGATGTAGTAATGAAAAAGCATTCTTGCACAAGCAACACCAGATGGCATTAATTACATCTAAAACAGTTCTGCAAATAAAATTGGGCAGGATGATAGCTACAAACTCTGTCACATAAATTAATTCCTTAGATACCAATTGGACTGGAGAGATAGCACAGCAGGGAGGTCATTTGCCTTATACACTGCCAACCCAAGTTTGATTCCTCTGTCCCTCTTGGAGAGCCGGCAAGCTACTGAGAGTATCCCGCCTGCACAGCAGAGCCTGGCAAGCTACCTGTGGTGTATTTGACATTCGAAAAACAGTAACAAAAGTCTCACAATGGAGACATTACTGGTGCCTGCTTGAGCAAATTGATGAACAACGCGATGCCAGTGAAGTGACAGTGACAGATACCAGTGAACAGAACTCTACTATTAATCAGTATCAAGACTAGATAGATGAGGAAATATCAAACATTCTTCTGTTTATAAGTGAACTTTCATGATAAACAGAATGTCATAGTGAAGATAGAGAGCAATAATACAATTCAATGATAGACTAAAGAAAGCAAGAACAGTTACACATGTATCACACCAAGTAAGATTCAAACGAAAGGAAGTATTGATAAGGTGATGGATGTTACATATCAGTTCAAGGATTGATATACATATAAAGAAAACTTTAATCTTATCAACATGGTTGCATCAAACGGTTGGAAACATAAGTTGGAGACTATCAGTTATCCTAAAAACTGCTGTAACTGAATAAATCTGAGTAACAGGAAACAGCTGAATTTTCTAACCTACTTTTGTCTTCTGAAGAAAATAGAAATGGATGCTTCTTGATTCTTGGTGGTGGAATATGTGCACTGGTGAAGGGATGGGTGTTTGAGCATTGTATAACTGAGACTTAAACCTGAAAGCTTTGTAACTTTCCACATGGTGATTCAATAAAAGAATAAATTAATAATAAAATAAAATAAAATGATATACAGGATCCAGAAAAATAATGCAGGGATTAAGGCACTTGCCTTGCCCACAGTCAACCCCAGTTTCCTGCCAGGCACCACACACAGTCCCCAAATAGAGCCACTATTGATCTCTTGAGTATAGTGATAAGTAATCCCAGAATACTGCCAGGTGTGACTCACCTCCCATGCCTCCCAGAAGGAATTATACCTCTGATCTCCTCTCAATCATAGAATAAATTATATCCATTCAAATACAATGCTGCTCACTTTTGAACTACAATTCCATAAGATTAGAAAATAGAAAAGCTAAAGAATGCACTTTAGTTATGGATAAATTGTTATGCAACCCAGGTTCATGTAGTTTCTTGCCTTATAGGCAGCCATACTCTAGCAATGTCCTGCACTTCCTCAAGATATTTGAGTCATGAAAACTGTTATCCATCTTTAGGGGATTCTTAGATCTGAGTGAACATGTCCTTCATTCTGATCCTTGTGGGCATGTCTAGAATTCCAATGGTATTGAAGAGCGTAATGTGGTAGATATTGTATGTCATGAGTTAGTCATAAAGATACATAGTATACCTTTATAATTTGCACTCTGACTTCCATAGTTGTAGGAAATATTTGGTAACTTGGTCAGAAATTACAATAAAGGGCTCACTGTGGGTAAACTTGAGTCAGTAAGAAAGATTAATTATGGGTGTATGTTACTTATTCCATTTATCTATGCTTTTAAAAAATAAAAAAGAAACCTTTCTTTTAATTTTGTTCTCTTCTTATTTCTTCCACTACTACAGAAGGTTTGGAAATGAGGATTTTACAAGGTCCATCCAAGAAACCAGCAGTGTAGGCTATTTTCACTGCCAAGTAGTGAACCACGGAACAATAGTTTCTTTAAGAGTAAAGCAAGTCACTAAGCACAGTGCACAAGTTATAAGTCACCACAGTACAGTGTGTGAGAAAGAAAAGGACTGAAATGAATGTAGGAAAGTGAAAGAAACACAAGAATAAGAAAGAAAGAAGCAGTAGGATGAGAAAGAGGATAGTAGTATGTGTCATCAAGAGTCAACCATAATGATTTACACTGACAAAGTAAAGCAATAAAG
This sequence comes from Sorex araneus, assembly GCF_027595985.1. Taxonomy (NCBI): domain Eukaryota; kingdom Metazoa; phylum Chordata; class Mammalia; order Eulipotyphla; family Soricidae; genus Sorex; species Sorex araneus. Next base: position 151,548,939 of record NC_073307.1, on the reverse strand, counting down.
TTCTATAAAGTGGTATAAACTGGAAGTCAACCCTTGCCTTTAGAATCTCCAATAATCAGCAGATTAAATTATAAATAAAAATAGTTACCCTTAATCTTTACTATTGAATCATTATTTTCTAATGAAAAGAACTATGAAAAGAATAAAACAAAAGAATAAGATACCCTCAAACAGTGGTAAGCTATTATGCTACAATAAATACTAATATATAACATATATTGAATTACTTTTAATGTAATCAAGAAGATACATGATCATAAAATATTTTTTTTCTGTTTGTCAAAATGCACTGGAGTCATATTATGATCTGGAAAATGCTAGTTTTGATTAGGTGCTAAATTTAGTAACAAAGACACATTCTGAAGTTCTTTTTGTTTTTAATAAGTTGAAGAGAAATCTCGAATTGACGCTCATTACTAGTTCTTATTGTGACTATGATTATGGAGGGATATTTGGGAAAAGGCTTTCCCCAAGGTCATTAACATTTTGCATCATTCCTTTTTAAAAAAAGACCTTATAAGTAGTAGAGAAAACTACATCTATTGCCAGAAATACTGTAAAATGGCTCACTTCAGTAGACGAGAGACAAGACCATAAAAAAAAGCTTGATTGCTACCAACCTTTCGATTTTGGAGGTCAAAGATTTGGGGAGTTACCAATTTTTCTCTAAGAAACTTTCAAGGCACAACATTTACTTTGCAGTGGAGAATTACATCCAATTATATCAAAGAACATAAGAAATACTCAAACAAATCTCAAGCTCTGGACACGACTGGTGAGAATTTTTTTTTCCTCTAAAGCTAATAACAAGTGTTATAAATGCCTATAATATAATTGCAAGTTACCCTCCTCAAAAGTTATTGTAAAGGTAAATTATTTTAAACTGCTAAAAAAGCAAAATTCAGCTATACATAGCTATAAGACAGGCTAACATGATTTTTTTAAAAACATATCAAAAATAAAACAAATTGAAGAGTCATTATGCATTAAATGCTCAGGAAATATAGGAGGAAATTTCCTGATAAATATTGATAGAAAGGATCAAATAGTTTCTTTTATTCTTTTGTTTATGTAAAACACCCCGAGGTGCAAAGGAACCCTGAATTCCTACTCAGCCTGCTGTATACACCCATTCACTCCACTGTGTGAGGTTATTACTCTGCCCCAAGAATAGTTTTCTTAAGGCTTTATTATCCGGACAGTAGAGACCTAATTTGCATATTTCTGCTAGATGGAAACCAAACAACATAATTCACATAAGTGAAAAATTGCTATAATATACTTACTTAAACTGACAGGAAATCATTGGGGAATAATACTATTTAATTTTTTAAATTTTAGTTTAGGCACTGTGGTTTACAATATTATTAATAGTAGGGTTTCTTGAATAAATCACTTGAGCACTCTACACTCTCTACCAAAGTGTCTTCTTCCTTCCACCATCATTCTGCCTCCATCCACCTTTATCCTATCTCCCCACACACTTTTATGGCCGTAGTAAACTTCCTGCTGAGACTGGTGCTGTTTCTGTTGCATTTGGGCATTTGTTATTCCCTAAGTATGTTACTTTATATGACACATGTGAAAGGGATCATTCTGTATGTGCCTCTTATTCTGAATATCATCACTCAATAAATGAAAAAAAATATATCAAAGTTTTTTTTTTAATTAGTGAATCATGTAAGTATCTGACCATGAGGTACAGTCATATACTTACAAACTTTTGTGCTTGCATTTCAGTCATACACTGATTAAGTACCCATCCCTTCACCAGTGGGCATTCTTCACCACCAGTGATCCCAGTATCTCTCCCACCACCCCCACCCCTCCCCCCAACCTGCCCCACCCTGCCTCTGTGACAGGGCATCCCTTTTGCTCTCTCTCTCCTTTTGGGTCCTGTGGCTGCAATAGAGGCATTGAGTGGCCATCATTCCGTCTATAGTCTACTTTCCGCACACATCTTTCATCCCAAGCAGGCCTTCTGAGTACACTTTACTTGGTGGTCCCTTCTCTATCTGAGCTGTCTTTTCCCCCAGTATGTGAGGCCAACTTCCAAGCCATGGAGTAAACCTCCTGGTTCTTATCTCTACTATTCTTGGATGCTAGTCTCCCATTTTGATACTTTATATTCCACAGATGAGTGCAATCTTTTCAACGGTAATTTTTTATGTCCAATAAACTTGTGAAAGCAAGAAAATTTGTCAGAATCAGAACTTAAATTATTGATATTATTTTGACTACTGTTAGAATTATTATTATTGTATTCTCTCTCCAACCTGACAAGCTACCAAGAGTCTATTGCCCACTTGGGAGAACCTGGCAAGCTCCCTATGGCATATTTGTATCCAAAATACAGTAACAGATATATACATACCTCTCAGAGAGCCCGGCAAGCTACTGAGAGTATCCCGCCTGAATGGCAGAGCCAAGCAAGCTTCCTGTGGCATATTCAATATGCCAAAAACAGTAACAATAGGTCTTATTCCCCAGACCCTAAAAAAGCCTCCAATCGTTGGGAAAGACGAATAAGGAGAGGCTGCTAAAATCTCAGGGCTGAGTGTAATAGAGACATTACTGGTGCCTGCTTGAGTAAATCAAAGGGATGACAGTGATACAGTGATATAGTATTCTCTCTACGAAAGCCAAACCACCAATGATGATTCAACGAACTCTATTAGACAGAACTTAGAAAATACGGTTCTATATGTTCTCAAAGACTGGAAGTGTCAGGTATAATGTTGTTGCAGGGTATGTTGAGGCTACAGAGTTTAAGAGTTAAGGAAAGGACTTTTGTAGATCTTTAGGGGTGTTGCCTCAGAGTAACAAAGTTCTTATTATTATATAATATGCAGTGTAATACTTCCATAGCCTGAAGTAAATCATTTGTATGCATAAATTAGGTTGAGTAATAAATATAAGGCTCTTTTGAGCCAAAGCAATAGTAGTACAACAGGTAAGGAACTTGCTTTGCATGTAGCTGAAGCAGTTTCAATCTCTGGCATTCTACATGGACCCCCAAATATTCTAGAAGGGATTCCTGAGTGTAGAACCAGGAATAATCCTAGAGCAGTGCCGGGTGTGTCCTCACAAAAAAACCATTAAAACAAAACAAAGAAAAAATAAGCTAAATATAAGATCTTTTGATCAGTTACTCTGTACACTTTCCACACTCATACATTCAAATTCTAATTGCTCCACAATAAATGGTGAAATTTTCACTACCAACAGTTTATCCATTTTATTCAATATTTTTCTGCTCTCAAACGCATGTGAAGGAATTTTCAGTGATAATCTCTTTCAAAAGCACAAACTATTATGGACCTTGATAGGGCCTGGGAAATAGCTCAGGGGTCAAAGGTAGCACCTTAGTATCAGGACCTCTCACTGATGCTAATCATCTCCAGGAGTGACCTCTGGCTCCGTGGGTACTGGCAAGGAGCACCCCAAAATATAAGATATACAAAAGGAGTTGGAAACCTGAAATACTAAAAAGGATCTGTTATAGAAATGGTAGACTGAAGAATGAATATCAGGATTTTGTTTTTTTCTTCTTTCGATAACAAATGCACTGTCGCATTGTCGTACCACTGTTCATCAATTTGCTCGAGCAGGCACCAGCAACATCTCCATTGTCAGACTTGATACTGTTTTTGGCATATGAAATACACCATGGGTAGCTTGCCAGGCTCTCCTGTGCAGGCGAGCTTGCCAGGCTCTCCAAGAGGAACAGAAGAATCGAACCCAGGTTGGCCACGTGCGAGGTAAACGCCCTACCCACTGTGCTATTGCTCCAGCCCTGGATAACAAATAAGTCTTTGAAATGTTAAGAAAAATCACTTCCTGTTAGTACCTCAAACACTGAGTTTATTTATTTATTTTTGATCTGGGGTCACACCCAGTGGTGTTGAAGGATTACTCCCAGGTACACATTCAGGTGTTAGGGGAAACACATGGGATGCTGGGAATTGAATTGTTTGCTCATGTGCAAGGCAAGTGCCCTACCTACTGTACTATCTTTCTGGACCCTCAAACACTGAGTTTAAAGGTGGAGAAACTATCTGAGACATCACTTCTTTCTCATCAAATAGGTTTTTGCCTTTAGCAGTTTCTTTTCTTTCTTTCTTTTTTTTTTTGTAGTTTACCTACTCTTATTCATGTGTGCTTCTCAATTTTTGATAGCTCTTCTTTGTGTACTTGACCAGAATCTGTGGCAGAAATAATTGTTTTATGATAGATACCTGTGGAAGTGAGTGTCTTGTGTCATAAAAGAACAATAGAAAATCCACAAAGTTAAATGATTTCTCTAAAATTACCACACTATTTTCTTTGAAGGTTTGTATCATTTTAGTCCTAGTTGTTCTAACCTTCTTTTGACTATTAGAAGTTGGTATCAAATAGGGAGACATAATGCATGTACACAAAGTTAGTATTTAGCAGGAAGAAAAACCTGCACAGGTACTGAACAAAACTACTTTGAACAGTCAGAATAATAGAGGAGAAAGGTGCTCATATATTGCAATTTCTATGTCAAAGATGACAAAAATATAGTAAGGTATGCCATTCTTACTAAATTATCCTTACCAGACTCTCCTTTTTTTCCTTTTCTGTTTTTGAGACACACTCCATGGTGTCCCAGGCTTACTCTTGGCTTTGTGCTCAGGAATCATTCTTGGCTGTGGGTGATCGTATTTGGTGCCAGGATTCGAATTGAAGTTCTGGGATATACAAGGCACCTTACCTTACTGTACTATCTTATTATCTTACTGCACATCTTACCTGTACTATCTTTCCAGTCCAAATTTTACTACATTTCAAACACAAAATTTGTTCCAAAATCTTGTTGAAGGCATCACAGAGAATAAGACTACAATTTTAGAAACAAACAAATGGAAAATATCAATATCAGATGATGGGGGTGGAATTCTTCATGAGGTCTGTGACTTAGTGGATTTTCTTTATCTCCTAGAATGTTGTTTGCTCACCTGAATGGAATGAACATATCATCATATGGAGATCAGATCATCTTGATATTTAAGTGAATTTCATTTTATTCAAATATAAATATTATATAAAAACAAAGCCTTCCATTTTTGTCTCAACAGTAACAACTGTCCTTTTCTTTGGATTTAGAAGTAATGATTGTTGGTTTCTGTTATGTTTTCTTGCAGATAATTTGTCTCTTATAAAGTTAACCTGCTAGATGACTTCCATGGAAAGAACAAACAATGTGACTCTTTTCATATTCTGGGGTCTTTCTCACAACAGAGAGGTAGAAGAAGTATGCTTCCTAGTCTTTTCTTTGTTCTACACAGTCATTCTTCTAGGGAACCTTCTTATCATGCTGACAGTTTGTGTGGGCAACCTTTACAAGTCTCCTATGTATTTCTTCCTCAACTATTTGTCATTTGTGGACATTTGTTACTCTTCTGTCACAGCTCCTAAAATGATTGCTGACCTGTTATCCAAGAGAAAAACTATCTCCTATGTGGGGTGCATGTTGCAACTCTTTGGGGTCCATTTCTTTGGTTGCACAGAGATCTTCATCCTCACTGTAATGGCCTATGATCGTTATGTGGCGATCTGTAAGCCCCTGCACTATATGACCATCATGGACCGGGAGAGATGCAATAAAATGCTGCTGGGAACCTGGGTAGGAGGTTTTATACACTCCATTATCCAAGTGGCTCTGGTGGTCCAGTTACCTTTTTGTGGACCCAATGAGATTGATCACTATTTTTGTGATGTCCACCCCGTGCTAAAACTTGCATGTACTGACACATATGTCGTTGGTGTTGTTGTCACAGCCAACAGTGGCACCATTGCTCTGGGGAGCTTTGTGATCTTGCTCATCTCCTATACTGTCATCCTGGTCTCTCTAAGAAAGCAGTCAGCAGAAGGCAGGCGCAAAGCCCTCTCCACCTGTGGGTCCCACATCGCCGTGGTTATCATCTTTTTTGGTCCCTGCACTTTCATGTACATGCGCCCTGATGTCACATTTTCAGAGGATAAGATGGTGGCTGTGTTTTACACCATTGTCACACCCATGCTAAATCCTCTCATTTATACACTGAGGAATGCGGAAGTAAAGAATGCAATGAAGAAACTTTGGAACAGGAAGGTTTTTTGGGATGCTAATGGTAAGTAATTGAAATGAAATTTAAACCGAATAATATTACATTTACTCCTCTGTGCTAATGACTATAATACCAATCTTCTGGGTTTTTTGTTTGTTTGGTTGGTTGGTTTTGGAGTGAAAATATGTATCAGAAAATAACCCATTCAACATAAATAAAATATTTGCTATTACTATGTTTGTGCTTGTGTGTTCACAAAAGAGGGCAGTGGGACTCTATCTCTCCCACTGCCCACATTCGGTAGTCTCATGTCGCTTCCCCCACCCCGGGAAGGCTGATAGAGATGGGCAGGTGAAGGAAGGAATGAGTGCCAGGCTGGTCCGTATCAATTGCAGTTTATTCCAATCTCCGTTCCCCTTCTGCTTCTGCCTCTTCGCCCTGCTTCTCTCTCTTCCAAGCCCCTCTCGCTCTCACTTCTTTGGCCTTGTGCTCTGCTTCTGTGTATTCTCCCTGCTTCTGTGTGTTCTTCTCTACTTCTCCAATAGTCTTAGTTTATATAGCAATCACATAGGGTGGTAACACAAAGATGGGTCAGAATATTAACACATCAACAAAGAGAGGTGAGACCACTCCTCAAGGACAAAATCACATCTAAGAAGATTACTAGGAAATCTGCTCAAAGGTGGGATCCAAACAAGGGTGTGTCGCTTCTTTCCTCAACTAGTAATCCACTTAAATAGTTGTAGTAAATCTACTTCTATTATTTTTAGCAATGTCATCCTGTATGAGCATAGTAAGAGATATAAACTTAAGGTTTGGTTCTTCCTAAGGGCATCTTACTATACATTCCAGACCACAGTCTTCAGGCCAGGTTAGTATTACTGATCCCAGCAGGGCCCTAGTCTCGTCGTTACTTTTGGATCATGAAAACATTTGTCTATGACCATGCTCTCAACTTATAGTTGAGTATTGTGGTGCTTTGACCTGGCCCATTTTGATGCCAGGGTAGCTCCCAGCTTGTCCTGGGTCCATTCCGTCCCTCATCAGGACCCTGCTTTTGGGGTGCTTGGAAGTAAGGGCAACTGAGTTGAGAAAGCAGATTCCCAGGAGTAAATAGTATTTGGAGTCAATCAACTCCCAAGTTACAAAGCACAATATTAACTGTCTTCCTATGTCCATACAGAAAGGACATTGCTTGAAGTTAAACTATGCAAAAGACACTAACTTACAATACAAGTTTAGAGTCCTTAGATGAATCTGATTTTACAAGCTAACAGAATCTCATTAGGGAGAAGATGATTAACAGTTTGGGAAGGAGGGTACAGAGAAGAGTATACAAATAAACAAAGGAATAGGAATGATTCGGGAAACACTATGATGGGTGTGACCAGGTAAACCTAAGTTCTCTGCAGCAAGGCTGAAAGGACAAATCCTATGTTATCCCACAGTGTTAACATTTCATAGTAATGAAATTTTTCTGGAATATATAAGCTTCATAAGTCTGAATAAACTTAGAAATAAAGCATGACCAATATTGTGAATGTATGTTTGTTGGACTAAGAAAAGGAGAAACACAACCATAGATGGAATTTTAATCTTGGGAGGGTCATCTTCCTGAATGAGAATTTCTCCTAGAAGAAGCTTTCCCTGAGGGAAGGACTTTACCTCTGTTGAATGTATGACCACACCTATGTGTAATTGTTACTCCAACCCTTCATGATTTGGGATTTAACTAAGGCTGTAAGAGTGGGCTGGGGAGGAAGAAGCAGGAAGGAGAGTGTAAAGGAGCAAGATCCAAGAGGAGAGGGATCAGGAAAGGGGGATCCGAGGAGGAAGAGAATGGAGATGAGAATGGAATAAATTGCCACTGACACCAACCAGACTGGCCTTCGTTTCCTCCTTTATTCACCCATCACCTTCGGTTGCCCCTGGATGGGGGAAGCAGCGCAAGACCACCTAACGCAGGGGTGAGAGAGAGAGAGCTGCTGAGGCCCTTCGTAAATTGTTTTTTGACACAAAAAACAAAGCAAAAATTATCTGATGTTAATATACTCACAGAATCAATAATAGTAAAGATCAGAGGGAAGCATGATTCTTCAATTAGAAGTTGTAATTAGGAAAACCTTGGCCTAGAATCACCCAAGTTTATGTTTCTTATATCCAAAAAAAGAAAAAAACATGTGCTTCCATTCATTAATGTTCCCTGGCTCTCCATTTGCTCAAACTAATGTTTCTCCAATTAAATTTATCATTTGAAATCACAACTTGGGAAATTTTTAGCAGACAACAGCTCAGTTTGTATTTCAGAATCTAGCAACCAGGGTTTAATAGTGTACAGCAAAATAGGTATTTTCAACACAGATTAGTAATTTTTAGACAGTGTCTCCAGGGTCATAGATTTGGATATACTGTTGTCGATGATATTTGACGTTTTATGAATGAAAGGTATAGAAGAGACATATATATACATATATATATATACATATATATACACACATCTTTCTGTTACTCAATACAAAGGGACATAAACTAAAAGTTAATTTTTAAAGCTATAGAAATAAATAGCATTCATTTGATTGCTCTTCTCCACATCAATCTTTCCTTAATATATTTGCACTAATATTTTTACCAGGAGAGTATAAGAGTAAAGGCATGAAATTCATAAAAATGTAAAAGCTGATGAACTCATTACTCTTTAAATTTAAAGAATAGAACATACAAAATAGTATTCATGCTTCAACTGGTAGTTTATGAATGGCCTATCTATAGAAGTTCTGCAAAGTCAAATTCATTAAGAGGTGTTCATAGTAACTTCTCTTAGTTCCCTAAAAAGAGGTAAACAACAATAATGAAAACTCAAACTCCCCCAGTTTCCATAGATATTAGTTTGGGACATTCAAGCTTTTTTTTTGTCAATTCTTTTTATTTTTATTTTATTTTTTTGAACATACTTGATATTTTTAATTTTTTTTTAACTTTTTATTAAATCACCATGTGGAAAGTTACAAAGTTCTCAGGGACATTCAAGTTTTTATTCCATATACATATGGCTACAATTCTGCCTGTCCCCTTTATAGTTTGATAATGGTGCTGTTACAAGATGAAAATGTGATATTGTCACTGTCACTGTCATCCCGATTTGTTCGAGCGGGCACCAGTAATGTCTCTCATTGTGAGGCTTATTGTTACTGTTTTTGGCATATCCAATACACCACAGGTAGCTTGCCAAGCTCTGCCATGTGGGCACGATACTCTCAGTAGCTTGCCAGGCTCACCGAGGGGGGCAGAGGAATTGAACACGGGTCAGCCGCGTGAAAGGAGAACATCCTACCGCTATGCTATCGCTCCAGCCCTGTGATATTGTAAACTTCCTAAATTTACATCAATTAAATACTTAAAAATAATTCTTAGAATTAAATGTGTCCACTCAAATATAGACATTTCATTCACCTTCCCCATCTTGAATAGACCAACCAGAAATTAACCAGTAGATCAATTTCAAAATTAAATCCTGACTTATATTTCCTCTCCTTTTTTTCTTATAATAAAGCACTTGTTACCTGTTATGTTCTAAGGTCCCATTTCTTTCACACACCTCTTTTACTTTGAATAGAGAAACTAAATCGAAATTTGTAGTCAGTTACCTCAAATTTCTGAAATCATATTCCAAAACCTTAAAACATGGATCTATGGGAATTCAAGGACAATAATTCTACAAGTATGAAAAATCAAACTTGTATTAAGGACTACTGTGAATAGGATAATAACTAAATTGTTTCACTCATATGTGAAAACATGATGGATTTCCTCTTCAGATTTATATTCCTTGGGTGTATCTTATGGTAGTGGATGACTCTTGATCTCAGAGATCCCTTCAATACACAAATATCAGAGTAATTTTGGCATTGCTTTATTTTACTGTAATGTAAACTCAAAAAAGTAAAAGGGCTTATGAATTGAGTTCTATGAATCAAGAGAACATCTCAACCTATGAAATATGATTAAGTCCGTGCTTTATTTTTCATTTGAATAGTCCTTCTTATTCTAATATGTGTTTACTGTATTTTGATGGACTGCTTAAGGTAAGATAAAAAGTTTGAATATTATATAAAAACCTCAACATATTTTTATTCACTAAATTGTGAGGATTAACAAAATGTTTGCCAGCAATAGACATTTCTTTAGCTTTGTGTTACTCAGAACTTGGAGTTTTTCAAAAAATGGCAGATTTTTCCATGCTGCACAATAACAATGAACATTTGCTTATATATTCCTAAAATACCAATAAATGTTTTTAAAACATGTTTAATATTTAGTTAAAGTATTTAATTCTCTAGAATTTTGTGTATATTTTTTCAGTCTTATTCATTATATCTGGGTACAGAATTAATAGTGTGTAGATTTCATATTTGAACTCTACATGTTCATATGATGAATAAGGATGTACAAGATCAAACTGATTTTTTTATGGAATTAATAAGAGTGTCCACTGAGTTGCCTTACTGTAGAAAAACTCACTTATAGTTCATGTATTACAGAACATAAATGTGTAAGGTTTTGGTGCTCTACATGAAAATAGTAGCTATTAGCAGTTTACTCTAAAACTTTAGTGTCTTCTATCAACCGTTTGTAGTGCATGACACACCAGAACTGTTGCCATCAGTCAAGTACAAAGGCAGTCAAGTACAAAGGTTGATTATAGTCATTTCAAAATTTATAACTAGAATAATTACATTGCATTTTTCTAGAGACATGATTTGCTCATTGAAATTGTTCAATTATACAACTTGAAGTGTTTGGGGCATTGCTATGTTTCATTGCAATTTAAACTCAAAGAACAAGAAAAGAAAATGGAAGTGCTTGGTTCCTCTAACTATTAGAGTTTGCTCAGTGAGGATACCTGTATCTAAGAGCACATCATCTGTCAAACTACAGTGTTTACAATTTGCCATGATGAAAAGGCTATCAGACCCACTGTAACTGTATATGGAAAACAGAATGTTTACGGTGTTAGGCGAATTCTAGAATGTCGGAGCCCAGAGGAGCCAGAGATGGTCTGATCCACTCTAAACAAACTCATAAAAGTACAGGAACCCGAACAGGGTTGAGGAGGAATAGAAAAGGAGAATAAATAAGAGTGAGGAGACTTGTCACTTCAAGGTGTGGGCTATGTGACATAGTAGGTCCTTACCCCCCACTACCTCCAGTGTTTGTTGACATGTTGACATGAGCAGTAGTTCTGCGAAGAGCTGAGACACCAACCCTTCATTTCCCTTCCAGCTGTTTGTCTCGGCACCACACTCTCCTCATGGCATTTTTCATGTCTGTGTTTCTCAGTGTGTAGATGAGGGGGTTGAACATGGGAGCGATCATGGTGTAAAAGAGGGCAAAGACCTTGTCATTGCTGATAGAATCCGCCATGGGGACATAGGTGAAGATGAGGGGCAAAAAAAACATGAAGACCACAGTGATGTGCGATCCGCAGGTGGAGAGGGCTTTGCGGCAGCTCTGGGAGGAGTGTGACCTCAAGCTGGACAGGATGATGATGTAAGAAATGACTAAGGAGACAAAGGTCAGGATGGACAACACTCCTGTGGTGGTGATGAACACAATCACCAGCACGCTGGTATCCGTGCAGGCCAGCTTCAACAAGGGAAATATGTCGCAGAAATAGTGGTCTATCTGATTGGGACCGCAGAAGGGAAGTTCAATAATAATCAGGACTTGCATAATTGAGTGGACAAATGCTCCAATGATGGAAACCATTAAAAGGACATAGCACATGTGTCTGCTCATGAGGTACATGTAATGGAGTGGCTTGCAGATGGCCGCATAACGGTCATAGGCCATGGCCACCAAGATAAAGATTTCAGAGGCACCGAAGAAATGGGCATAAAACATCTGGGCCATGCAGCTGTTGTAGGAGATGGTCTTCTTCTGGGCCAGTAGGTCTGTGATCAGTTTGGGAGCTACCGTGGAGGTGAAGCAGACGTCCATGAAGGACAAGTAACTGAGGAAAAAGTACATGGGCTGTTCACTGAGGCGACTTCCTCTGATGGTGAGGAGGATGAGCAGGTTTCCAGAGAGAATTGCAAAGTAGCAAAGCGAGAACAGCACAAAGCAGGTGACCTCCACATCCTGGTCACTAAAAAGTCCCAGGAGGATAAATTCAGTGACATTTGCATGTTCCATTGTTTCTGTGTGTTTGATCATTGAGATGGGGCTATTAATATTCTGAATCACTCAGCTTTCCAAAGCATTGATCTATTTAAAGTCATTCACTTACTCAATACCTATGTCTTTATTGTTTATGAAAATTAAAATAATAATTGGTGCTAAATATGCGGCAAGAATTCAATGTACTGGGCACATAAATGAAGTATCCTAACTTAAGCTTGTATGTAGTTGCAGTAATTATAGCACGACTATTGCAATTGTGATAAACACCACTGATGAACACTTACCATGAACAAAGGTTAGATGATAGATATTTTTGAAATGCAATGTACTTTTTTGGCCATTTTAAATACCATTTTCAAGCTACTGTGTTTATGGCTTGTGTGTACATGGCAGCATTAAGCTTTCTTCAAGAGCATTAAATTACAATACTCAATCCTTCTCAGCAAATCTGTGCTAAGTTCTCAAAATTGTCTAGTGTCATTAGATTTCAGTCAGCATATAGCTGTAAATATTGAATCTATGAGTCACAATTTCACCAAGTGTCTTTCATCCTTTCCACTAACCTTAAATTTCAGAAAGTGTTGTTCCGTTGCATGATCCCTTTCGTTAACAACTTCTTAGAATTTACCTTATTTTAGGGTTCACTGACTACTCTGGACTTCTCTGCATATTTTGGTTTTGGTCACAGTCTTTTGCATTTCTTTCAGAACAGTACCCTTGGAGAGACCAATTGTCTTCAGAAAATCTTATTATCCAATCTGCTTTACCATATATCTCTTTAAATAGAAACACTTCCAGACTTTTCCAGGCTCATTGTACATTCAGAGGGCCAATGTTGGTATCTAAGTTTAAAAAAATAAGTATTTTTGGGGTGCAAAATACTATACCACAGACACATGTGCTGCCTCTCCGTTGCTGAATGCCCATGATCCCTGAGGTCATCTAATTGCCTTTGGCACCAGCAGCTTCCTGAAGAAATGCCTCCAGACTGTGAACTAAGCCACAGCTCCATGCCTCCCAAAGAGAGGAAAGGTTTTTCTCTCTTGGCTTTTCCTTTCCAGGGGTCCCAGCGTGGCAACATCCATCTTATAAGGCCCACTAAAGAGAGGTACAAGCTTGCAATGATGCAATTTTTGGCAGAAGTTTCCCTGGAATTAGTTACTATATAAAATACATAAATCCAAAACCGCATATCTCTTCATTGTCAGCAAGGTAAAACAAATTATCAAATGCTGCCTTTTCAGCAGGTTTAATTTTTGGGGTAAAATTCCAAATAATAATAGTGAGTTTTTTGTTGAAATACTGAATGTAATCAAAGTCAAGAGAAAGTAAAGTGAAAATTATCAGCTACACGGGTGGGGAGGGGGATGGGGGGAGGCATACTGGGGTTCTTGGTGGTGGAACATGGGCACCAGTGAAGGGATGGTTGTTTGAGCATTGTATCACTGAGACCTAAGCCTGAAATCTTTGTACTTTACACATGGTGATTCAATAAAAAAATAAAAAAGAATACTATACCACATCTTGTAATTTCCACTATATGATGTATAACAATATTAGTAAGCACAAAAAGCACATTTTCATAAAAAAATATGTTATGTGTACATGAAAGTTGTCAGCCTATTGGAAAGGTTTTTACTGAAATTTATCACTGATCTGTACTCTATGTAAGCCTAAGATTATTTTACAAATATACCCACTTTTCATGCAAAAAATATGCTTACTAATATTTTAGTGAGTTCTTGAATTTATAATGTTCAAAATTTCTATACCCAGAGTAACAAGCAGTGATTTCTGTCTTGAAAGATTCTGAAAGTATCACTCTTACAAGCAAAATTCCAATTTCGTTGAAGGTGTGATGTGATATTTTTAATTTTAAAACTTAAAGGTTATTTTAGCTGTGAGTTTTTCATCCTTGAAATATAATTCCCATTTTGAAAATAAAATTCAAAGAAATATAAAAGACCAAAACAATTAAAAACATACAGCATATTTATATTTAGAAAAGATTAATATAAAAACCATAAATTCTTACCAAACTTATCCTCACATTGGATAATGAAAGAAGACTTTTAATAAAATTTGAAGAGGTTTTTCTAAGCTTAATGTTCAGCATATTCAAGCTAAGTTTTAAATAAGAATTGGAAAGAATAAGCATACATTCTCAATTTGAAATTTGTTATAAATATATGTCAATGAAAGGAATGAGTAAAAACCAATTACTGAAAAGGAAAATTAATGGAAATACAATATATAGGAATGTATTCTTTTGAAGTTGATAGGAAAGTTGAACATCAAATTACCTAACTGTTGGTGGACTACATCGATCTTTGGTAAAAACAAAAAAAAAAATAAATACATAATAAAGTTATAATTCTTTACTGAAAGATACATATAAAATGAAATTAGAAAAATCATGTTATAACTTTCATCACTGTATCACCGTATAACTTTCATATAAAAATAAATAAAACTACAGAAAACCATGTAATTTCTGTTGTACTCTGTTTTATTTTGCTTTGTTTTGTTTGGGGGCCATATGCAGCAGTGCTCAGTGCTCACTTCTGACTCTGTGCTCATGGATTACTCCTGGCAGTGTTCAGGGGACCAAGTGGGTACCAAGGATTGAATCCAGATCAGCCACTTGCAAGGCAAACACCCTGTCCATGGTACTATCTCTCAGTCACTCTCTGGGTTTCATTTTCACAACAGCATTAAAAACTTTAGTGTACTTTTGTTATGCTGTTGGATTTAATTTACTTCAAGATGATCTGATCACTTCAATAACCAATTCAGCTGAGGATTCGTTTATAGATTTCTCTCTTTCAGGGCTTCTTGGTTTTGCTGATTAGCATTGATGCTTATTAAATTTTAGTAGAAATAAATAATAAACCCGTAACAGATGTTGGGAAAAACTTTGAGAGTGAAATTATAGTGAAAGGCCAACAGACTGTGATATGCATGGATTTAATAGCATGGCACAATCTCTCAACTTTCTGATGGTTAAAAATAACCATCTCTGCCTCAACAAGTTCATTTGGAAAATATACTTTGGACAGAACCATAAAAGGAATATTGACAGGGCTGGAGCGATAGCACAGTGGATAGGGCGTTTGCCTTGCACGCAGCCAACCCGGGTTCCATTCCCAGCATCCCATATGGTCTCCTGAGCACCACCGGGATGATTTCTGAGTGCAGAGCCAGGAGTAGCCCCTGAGCATCGCTGGGTGTGACCCAAAAAGCAAAAAAAAAAAAAAAAAAAAGGAATATCAAGGGCTGTAAGTGTTACCTAGCCTTAAGAAAAGCTAACAAAATTATGGGGGACAATATTCCAGGATTATAAACCAGGAGCAAAAACATTAAAACTATTGTAAACCATGCATCTCAATAATAATGCAATATTAAAAAGAAAAATAATTTGAAAAGATGCCACACATACTTACCTTGCTCCCCACACCCAACACACACACACACACACACACACAAACACACACACACACCTGAATCCTACATCTTAGATCATTTTGGTTTCCTGAGTCCCACAGGAAAAATTTTTTAGGAAACAAAGCAAACTAGTTTTCAGTTCCTCAAACTGCAAGGCTTTCTATTTACTCTTAATATAGTGACAAAGGCTTGTTTTCATGAATTCTTACATTTGCTTAGAATTATTACTGCTATAATAATGTTATTGGGGGGAGAGGTATTCATGACAGTACTCTGAGATTACCCTGAGGTGTATGTGTGTGTTACTATTCCTGGAAGTATGTATTCTATGCAATTCTCAGGACTGAATTTAGCCCTCTTGCATGCCAACCATATGGTACAGTCTATTGTTCTTTCTCCAGATCCAAATAATTAACTTTAAATCAAGTCATATAATAATCATAAAGCATTTGATACATCAAAATTATCAATTACTGTTTATATACTCGTACTATTTTTATTGTGTTTTTCACTTGCTAAATCTCAATAATTTTTTTCTTCAAAACTTTTATAGCTTTTTCATGTTATTTCCCTCTGATGATGAGTAGAATACTCCTCAATTTTTTCTTAGCTCCCATCCAGAAATCTAATAGCATCTCCATTACCTATTTTTCACTGAAACAGAATTAAAGCTGTTGGAAAACTGTAAACTATCAAAATGCTAAATTGTAAAATGAATTAGAATACTATGAAGTATATAAAATAAATATATCAGATGCCCATTTATTTGTGGATAAATACCCTTGAGGACAATTCTCACAGAAAATAAGATAAATAGAAATAATTCTGTGCATCTGCAGAAAGATCATTTTATATAGAGTTTACTCAAGAACACAAAAGTTAAAAAGGAATAATGATTTAAAGAAAAGGAAAGAACTCACATATTTAGCACCAATTCATTGCAACCAATATATGAGGGAATCCTCTTGTTTTCTTGAATTCATGACAATAATAAAGATTATATTTTGAATAAAAATAATTATTTGATCTACTCAAGAAAAACTGAAAAAAAGTCCAGTGGTTTCTGTCTCTCATGTTATATTTTTAGGCTTATATTACAAACTAACTTGACATGAACTTAACTCGGAAATGAAAATGATATCCCAGAACTTCAAGAAAGATTTTCAATACACCTCAAGTCTTTTCTGTATCCTTCCCTTTCATGTTATAATAAGTAGAAGAGTAGAGTTGCTTAAAAGCATGGGGCTAGGAGAACCTGCAGACTGTTTAAATGAGCTGAGAAAAGTATTTAAAGGTGCTGGAAGAACTTGGATGCAAGCCTAATGATAATCCCTAAGGTAATTCTTGGGCAAAACTAAAGTAAGATGATTTCAATTCAAAACTGCTTTGACTTTTCAGGTATGCTTTTAAATGTGTGTTTGTATTCTTTTTAATTGTTTTAAATAAATAAGTCCTTAGCATAGGTTTTATGATTTATGACCTTGATGCCTTCTATGCAAGAAAAAATTCTAATATGTTCATTGTTTATATTGAATTTCTTCCTCTGCTTCCATTACCATGTTGAAGTTTTATTCTTATCAGTTATTCAGCTTTGTCTTAGAATACTTAAGGTAAAATTAAATGTTCTGATTTATACAAAGTTTTTGCTTTCTCTTGATAGTGTCTTTCCTACTTATTGGAACAAAGGGGAATAAACAGAGAAAGATTGCCTAGCATATAATTTTCTCAATATCCTAACCCTTGTTTTACCAAAGCACCTGCTTTAAGCTCAATGAGAAATGATTATACAACCCCCTTGGTCAAAAGAACAGAAAACCCAAATATACGCCCTCCCATTCCTCCCCCGCACTTGAGTGGCCAATGATCTTCACTTTATTCTCTCTTTACTTTGGATACATTCAATATTTCAACAGAGAACTGACAGTTATTATTTGGAATTTTCCCCCAACAATCAAACCTGCAAAAAAGAAACCATTAGAGAGTTTGTATTCCACTGCTGATAATGAATATTATAGGATCTTGCGCGGTCTTAATAACGGCCTCAATTCTTTTCTTGATGCCTCGAGGCTTTGGATTTCTGTTGTTTTAACTCAGTTTACAGTCTGGATGCATTTTTATAAGTCTTGGGTGCCATAATGTGTTAGTAGAACTTCCATACAGTAGCCTTTAAGGAGCAAAGGGGCCGTGTCGTGTTGGCTGCTCTGGATCTCATCTGGGCCAAGGGCATGCCGGTAACACCCCCATCCCATGATCTCTTGCGTGTGTGCACGTCACTACAAGGTCGCTCGTACCTCTGGGTAGTGAGTCCTAGAAACTGGAGGACGCCACGTGGGTGCTGCTGCTGTCATTGCTGCCATCTTCCTCGTAGAAAGAAAGCGTTGAAAGAGAAAATTTTTCCCCCTCCCCGGGTGGCAGGGGGTCTTAGCTCAGTTCACAGTCTGGATGCATTTCTATAAGTCTCTGGGTGCCAAAATGGGTTAGTAGAGCTCCCAGATCATAGTCTTTAAGGAGCAGAGGGTGCACATGTATTTCAAATGTCAGGTGTTCTCTGGTCTCCATAGACTGGTAAGTGGTGAAATCAGTTTACTCTTATCTTGTGTTAAATATTTTTTTAATTTTTTCTTCACTGTCACTGTCACTGTCATCCTGTTGCTCATCGATTTGTTCGAGCAGGCACCAGTAATGTGTCTCATTGTGAGACTTATTGTTACTGTTTTTGGCACATCCAATACACACAGGTAGCTTGCCAGCTCTGCCGTGCGGGCTTTATACTCTCAGTAGCTTGCCGGGCTCTCCGAGAGGGGCGGAGGAATCAAACAAGGGTTGGCCGCATGAAAGGTGAAAGCCCAACCGCTGTGCTATTGCTCCAGCTGATAACATACTTCAAATATTATCCACCTTGAAACGTTATCTTCAAGATATTTTATTTAGAATTCTCTAAAATAAGTCAGGTTTAAATTGTTTCTAACAACTGTAAAGTTGCATAGACTTTTGTAATTTTATACATAGGATGAAACAAAATATATTTGCTCTAGTATTCATATATTTATAAGATATGATTTGGAGTTATTTTTTGCAAGTCTTTCTGGTAGTATACTGTTAAGAAAACAGTATGTTAATAATGATGTAGGTCTATAAAAATGCCCTGTTAGAATGAGTATCAATTTTAGACTTCTGTTCTACATTGACACTTGCAAAATCTACTCCCACAATTAAGAGCTATTCTTGTACATATTATTGAAGTTTCATAAATCCCTTTGGTATATAATGTCTTTTCTTTAATGTGTTTTTTCTATTAGGAATCACCGTGAGGGCACAGTCACAGATTTACATATTTTCGTGCTCGTGTTTCAGTAATACAATGCTCACGTACCCATCCCTCCACCATTGCCCATTCTCCACCACCGATGATCCCAGTATGCCTCTCAGACTCCCACTTCGTCAGGCTTCCGAAGTCCTGCAGCCCCCCTGACCCGCTCCCTCGACCATGCCACAAAGATATTGGGAGCGTGTCCTGTATCTCAGTGGGTGTGGTCTCAAAGGGGCGTAGCCTCCTCTCGAGCGGCCGCAGTTATTATTTTTTACCTTAGCATAATAGGTATTGTCTATTTCTTTGAAAATCACTTTAACCATCTCAATCACTTATACAAAATAGCTCATTAACTTAGTGTAACTTTATAAAATCTATCAGTGAATAAGGGAAGCATAACAAAACCTTCCTAAAGAGAGCAGAGCTTTAAGCTTTCATTAGAGACCCCACATCAATCACGAATAGCGACTGAGTATAAGGAAGATCTCTAGAATAGGAACAAGGCTGCCATCAGCAACAACACAAACAGACCTCCTCCTTTCTCAAAAAAGAGGGATACATAATTACAAAGTTCCAACTCTACACTTCTGTAACAATATGAAGAAGCAACGAAAATCCCCTCCACGAAAGAGTGAGGGAGAAGAAAAGATTCCAGAAACACCAACAGGGGCTACTCACATCTACGACCTCTCACATAAACAATTCAGAGAGGAAATCTGGAGGAGAGTCGACGTACTCCAAGCAACCACGGAACAGACATCCAATAAATTAAGGGAGGATATGAATGAAGCACTGGAATGGTCTACAAAAAAAATGCAGGAAGAAATGAGAGCAGAAATTTCAAAGCTACGAATGGAAGTCACACAAATAAAGGAATTGGTAGATGAATTAAAAATCACACTAGATGCCCTCAACAGTAGAATGACTACAGCCAAAGACAGAATCAGCAAGCTCGAAGATGAGCTGCACAAAGCTTGCAGGCAACAACAAATAATGGCAAAAGACCTCAAAATGGCCCTCAAGCAAATCAGAGTCCTAGGGGATGACCTCAAGAGGAACAATATAAGAATCATTGGAGTACCAGAAGCACAGGGAAGTAACCCCAATGAAAAAAATACAGTCAAAGACATCATTGCTAAGAAATTCCAAGAGGTGGAGGAGGCAGGTATACAGATCCAAGGAGTCTGAAGAGTACCAGCAAAAAGAGACCCCCCAAAAAAAAGACTCCAAGGCATATCATAGTCAGAATGATGGATGCTATGGATAGAGACAAAATTCTGCAGGCAGCAAGGTCAAAGAAGGAAATCACATACAAAGGAGCACCTCTCAGATTTACAACAGACCTGTCAGAGGAAACCCTCTGAGCCCGAAGACAATGGTGGGACATAGTGAAAAAACTCAACGAAATGAATGCCTCACCAAGAATACTTTATCTGGCTAAACTCTCACTCAAACTAGAAGGAACCATACACTATTTCTTGGATAAACAACAGCTCAGGAACTTCATAGAATCAAAACCAAACTTGAAAGAAGGTCTAAAGTGGCTACTGTAAGACAAGGAGGAGCCCCATAAGAACAACAAACCCCAGAGAAAGATGACAAAAAAGCCAGCACAATAATTTCTTTCAATGTCAACGGCCTAAACGCACCTATCAAGAGATACAGAATGGCAAAATGGATCCGGAAATTAAACCCAACATTCTGCTGCCTGCAAGAAACACACCTGAACAAACAGAATAAACATAGACTAAAAGTCAAAGGATGGAAAACAATCCTGCAAGCAAACAACTCTCTTAAAAAAGCTGGAGTGGCCATCCTGGTATACGACAACAAAGATTTCAAGTTGAAAAAGACTAAAAGGGACAGTGAAGGTCATTTTATATTTATCAAGGGATATGTAAAACAGGAGAATATCACACTCTTAAACATATATGTTCCTAATGAACGACCGGCTAAATATTTAAAACAACTCCTCACAGACTTCAAAGAGGACATCACTAACAGCACAATAGTAGTGGGAGACTTCAATACCGCCTTATCACCTCTGGATAGATTGACAAGAACAAAACTCAGCAAGGAAAAACTCACTCTGAAAGAAGAAATTGTAGAGAAAGACCTAATAGACCTATGCAGGGCTTTACACCCCCTCCAAAAAAATAATACATATTTTTTTCCAGTGCACATGGAACATTTTCTAAAATAGACCATGTACTGGGCCCCAGAACGTACCTCAATACAATCAGAAAAATACAAATTGTATCAACCATCTTTAAAGACCACGATGCGCTGAAGATAGAAGCTAACCACTCACTGACACAGAGAACCAAATCAAACACCTGGAAATTAAACAACTCTACGTTGAACAATGAGTGGGTCAGGAAGGAAATCAAGGAAGAAATCAAATGATACTTAGAAACAGATGAGAATGCAGACATGAGCTGCCAAAACCTATGGGACGTGGCTAAAGCCGTGTTAAGGGGAAAATGTATAGCTCTCCAAGCATTCCTCAGGAAGGAAGAAAAGGCCCACATAGATAGCTTGACTTCATGGCTCAAGACCTTAAAAAAGGACCAGAAAATGAAACCCAAACAGGACCAAAGGAAAGAAATAATAAAAATTAGAGCAGAAATTAATTACATCAAAACCAAAAAAAAATCCGAAAGATCAATGAAACAAAGAGCTGGTTCTTCGAGTAAATAAATAAGAACGATAAACCGCTAGCAAGACTCACAAAGAAAGAGAGAGAGAGAACCCTAACAAATGGAATCAGAAATGAAAAGGGGGGCATCATAACAGAAACCAGTGAGATTCAAAAGATCATTAGAGACTACTTTGAAGGTCTATACGCCACAAAACAAGAGAACCTAAAAGAAATGGATGAATTCCTTGATTCCTACAATCTCCCAAGACTGAACAAAGAAGACTTGGAATACCTGAATAGACCCATTAATGTTAAGGAAATTAAAACTGTAATAAAAAATCTTCCCCAAAACAAAAGCCAAGGCCCAGATGTTTTCACTGGTGAATTCTTCCAAACATTTAAAGAAGACCTGTTGCCAGTTCTCCTCAAGCTTTCCCAGGAAATTGAAGAAATAGGAACTCTCCCAAACAGTTTCTATGAAGCATACATCTCCCTAATACCAAAAGCAAACAAAGATACCACTAAGAAAGAAAATTATAGACCAATATCCCTGATGAACACCGATGTGAAGATCCTCAACAAAATATTAGCAAATAGGATCCAACAACTCATCAAAAAGATCATACATCATGACCAAGTGGGATTCTTCCCGGGGATGCAAGGATGGTTTTACATTTGGAAATCAATCAACATAATCCATCATATCAACAAAAGTAAAGATAAAGGTGCACCCCCAGTTCCCACGCGGCCACCGGGACATCGGACCCTTGCCGCCGCCACTTCCCACGTCCCACCGCCCCAGCTTTCCCGTCCGTCTGGATCCCTCCAACCCGGCCGTTTCCCAGGTGACCCACATCCCAGGAGCCCCTGCAAGGAAGAAACAGGGGCGTGGCCTGCATCTTAGGGGCGTGGCCTGAAAGGGGCGTGGCCTCCTGCCAGAGCGGCAGCCACTAACACGGCCGCAGTTATTATTTCCTACCTTAGCACATTAGGTATAGTCTTTTTGCTTTGAAAATCGCTTTAACATATCTCAATCACTTATGCGAACTAGCCTATCAGCTCTAAGTTTAGAAAAATTATCAGTGAATAAGAGAAGCTTAGCAAAGCCTTTGTAAAGAGAACTCAGCCTAAAATCTTCATTAAAGCCCCCACATCAAACAGAAAGAAAAGGCTGAGTGTAAGGAAGAACTCTAGGATAGGAATAAAGCTGCCATCAGCAATAGCACAGAGCCCCTCCTTCTCTCAGCAAGAGGTAGTAGGAATAAACACCTACAAAGTTCCAATCCTATGCTTCCATAACAATATGAAGAAGCAGCAAAAATCCCCTCCAGGAAGAGAGGGAGAAGAAAAGATACTAGAAACCACAAAAGAGGCTCCCAACATCTACGACCTCTCAGATAAACAATTCAGAGAGGAAATCTGGAGGAGAGTTGACCTACTCCAAGCAGCCATGGAACAGACGTCCAATAAATTAAGGGAGGAGATGAATGAATCACTGGAACGATCTACCAAAGAAATGCAGAAAGAAATGAGAGCAGAAATTTCAAACCTACGAACGGAAGTCACACAAATAAAGGAAACGGTAGATGAATTAAAAATCACAGTAGATGCCCTCAACAGTAGAATGACTACAGCCGAAGACAGAATCAGTGATCTGGAAGATGAGCTGCAGAAAGCTTACAGACAACAACAAATAATGGCGAAAGACCTCAAAATGGCTATAGAGCGAATCAGAGCCCTGGGGGATGACTGCAAGAGGAACAACATAAGAATAATTGGAGTACCAGAACCACAGGGAAGTAACCCCAATGAAAAAAACATAGTCAAAGACATCATTACTAAGAAATTCCCAGAGCTGGAGAAGGCAGGCGTCCAGATACAAGAAGTCCGAAGAGTGCCAGCAAAAAGAGACCCAAATAAAAAGACTCCAGGCATATCATAGTCAGAATGGCGGATACTGTAGATAGAGACACAATTCTACAAGCAGCTAGGTCAAAGAGGGAAATCACATACAAAGGAGTACCCCTCAGATTTACAGCAGACCTGTCAGAGGAAACTCTCCGAGCCCGAAGACAATGGTGGGACATAGTGAAAAAACTCAACGAAATGAATGCCTCACCAAGAATACTTTATCCTGCTAAACTCTCACTCAAACTCAAAGGAACCATACACTATTTCTCAGATAAACAACAGCTCAGGAACTTCATAGACTCAAAACCAAACTTGAAAGAAGGTCTAAAGGGGCTACTGTAAGCTAAGGAGGAACCCCATAAGAACAACTAACCCCACAGAAAGATGACACAAAACCCCATCACAATAATCTCAATGTCAATGGCCTAAATGCACCTATCAAGAGACACAGAGTGGCATAATGGATCCAGAAATTAAACCCAACATTCTGCTGTTTACAAGAAACACCTGAACAAACAGAGTAAACACAGACTCAAAGTCAAAGGATGGAAAACAATCATGCAAGCAAACAACTCCCTTAAAAAAGCTGGAGTGGCCATCCTAGTATCCGACAATATAGATTTCAGGTTGAAAAAGATTAGAAGGGACAGCGAAGGCCACTTTCTATTCATCAAGGGATATGTACAACAGGACGAAATCACACTCTTAAACATATACGCACCCAATGAACGACCGGCTAAATACTTAAAACAACTCCTTACAGACCTCAAAGAGGACATCACTAACAGCACAATAGTAGTTGGAGACTTCAATATCCCCCTATCACCTCTGGATAGATCAACAAGAACAAAACTCAGCAAGGAAACACTGACTCTGAAAGAAGAAATGGAAGAGAGAGGCCTAATAGACCTATACAGGGCTTTATACCCCCAAAAGAAAGAATACACATTCTTTTCCAGTGCACACGGAACATTTTCCAAAATAGACCATGTACTGGGCCCCAGAACATACCTCAATAGAATCAGAAAAATAGAAATTGTATCAACCATCTTTTCAGACCACGAAGCGCTGAAGATAGAAGCCAACCACACACCGACACGGAGAACCAAATCAAACATCTGGAAACTAAACAACTCAATGCTGAACAATGAGTGGGTCAGAAAGGAAATCAAAGAAGAAATCAAGAAAAAGTTAGAAACAAATGAAAATGAGGACACGAGTTATCAAAACCTATGGGACGCAGCTAAAGCCGTGTTAAGAGGAAAATTTATAGCTCTCCAAGCATTCCTCAGGAGGGAAGAAAGGGCCCACATAGAGAATTTGACTTCACAGCTGAAGACCTTAGAAAAGGACCAGAAAAAGGAACCCAAACCAGACCGAAGGAAAGAAATAATAAAAATTAAAGCCGAAATTAATGACATCGAAACCAAAAAGACAATCCGAAAGATCAATGAAACAAAGAGCTGGTTCTTCGAGAAAATAAATAAGATTGATAAACCGCTAGCAAGACTAACAAAGAAAGAGAGAGAGAGAACCCTAATAAATCGAATCAGAAATGAAAAGGGGGACATCATAACAGAAACCAGTGAGATTCAAAAGATCATTAGAGACTACTTTGAAGGACTATACGCCACAAAACAAGAGAACCTAAAAGAAATGGATTAATTCCTTGACTCCTACAATCTCCCAAGTCTGAACAAAGAAGACTTGGAATACTTGAAAAGACCCATTAATATTAAGGAAATTGAAACTGTAATAAAAAATCTCCCCAAAAGCAAAAGCCCAGGCCCAGATGGATTCACTGGTGAATTCTTTCAAACATTCCAAGAAGACCTGTTGCCAATTTTCCTCAAGCTTTTCCAGGAAATTGAAAAAACAGGAACTCTCCCAAACAGTTTCTATGAAGCACACATCACCCTAATACCAAAAGCAAACAAAGACACCACTAGGAAAGAAAATTATAGACCAACATCCCTGATGAACACCGATGTGAAGATCCTCAACAAAATACTAGCAAATAGGATCCAACAACTCATCAAGAAGATCATACACCATGACCAAGTGGGATTCATCCCGGGGATGGAGGGATGTTTTAACATCCGGAAATCAATCAACATAATTCATCATATCAACAAAAGTAAAGATAAAAACCATATGATCATATCAATAGATGCAGAGAAAGCATTCGACAAGATTCAACATCCGTTTATGATGAAAACTCTCACCAAAATGGGTTTTGGAGGAACTTTCCTCAAGATAGTCGAAGCCATCTACCACAAGCCTACGGCAAGCATTATCATCAATGGAGAAAAACTAAGGGCCTTTCCTCTTAGATCAGGCACAAGACAAGGATGCCCACTCTCACCACTCCTCTTCAATATAGTACTGGAAGTACTTGTGATAGCTATTAGACAGGAAAAAGAGATTAAGGCCATACAGATAGGAAAGGAAGAAATCAAACTCTCACTATTTGCAGATGATATGATACTATATCTAGAGAAGCCTAAAGCCTCTACTAAGAAACTCTTAGAAACAATAGACTTATACAGAAAAGTTGCAGGCTACAATATCAATACCAAAAATTCCTGGCTTTCCTATATACAAACAATGAGGCAGAGGAAAGGAACATGAAAAAAAGCTATCCCATTCATAATTGTGCCCCAGAAAATCAAGTACCTCGGAATCAGCTTAACCAAGGAAGTAAAAGACCTCTACAGAGAAATCTATTAAATGCTACTCCATGAAATAAAAGAGGACATGAGGAAATGGAAACATATACCCTGCTCGTGGATAGGGAGAATCAATACTGTCAAAATGGCAATACTTCCCAAAGCATTGTACAGATTCAACGTGATCCCTATAAGTATACCCATGACATTCTTCAAAGAAATGGATCAAGCAATCCTAAAATTCATATGGAACAACAAACGCCCACAGATAGCTAAAACAATTCTTGGGAAAAAGATGATGGGAGGCATCACCCTCCCCAACCTCAAACTTTACTACAAAGCAATAACATTTAAAACACCATGGTACTAGAACAAAGGCAGAGCCATAGACCAATGGAACAGGGTGGAATATCCCTACACACAACCCCAAATGTATGATAATCTAATCTTTGATAAGGGAGCAAGAGATGTGAAGTGGAACAAGGAAAGTCTCTTCAACAAATGGTGCTGGAACAACTGGACAACCACATGCAAAAAAATGGGCTTAGACCTTGACCTGACACCATGCACAAAAGTCAGATCAAAATGGATCAAAGACCTCAACATTTGACCACAAACCATAAGGTACATTGAGACAAGATCGGCAAAACCCTCCACGATATTGAAGATAAAGGTATCTTCAAAGGTGACACAGAACTAAGCAATCTAGTAAAAACAGAGATCAACAAATGGGACTACATTAAACTAAAAAGCTTTTGCACCGCAAAAGATACAGTGACCAGAATCCAAAGACTATCCACAGAATGAGAAAGGATATTTACACAATACCCATCAGATAAGGGGTTGATATCAATGGTATATAAAGCACTGGTTGAACTCTACAAGAAGAAAACATCCAACCCCATCAAAAAATGGGGCGAAAAAATGAACAGAAACTTTACCAAGGAAGAAATACGAATGGCCAAAAGGCACATGAAAAAGTGCTCTACATCACTAATCATCAGAGAGATGCAGATCAAAACAACCATGAGATACCACCTCACACCACAGAGACTAGCACACATCCAAAAGAACAAAAGCAACCGCTGTTGGAGAGGATCTGGGGAGAAAGGGACCCTTCTACACTGCTGGTGGGAATGCCGACTGGTTCAGCCCTTCTGGAAAACAATATGGACGATTCTCAAAAAATTAGAGGTTGAGCTCCCATTTGACCCAGCAATACCACTGCTGGGAATATATCCCAGAGAGGCAAAAAAGTATAATCGAAACAACATCTGCACATGTATGTTCATCGCAGCACTGTTTCCAATAGCCAGAATCTGGAAAAAACCAGAATGCCCTAGAACGGATGACTGGTTGAGGAAACTTTGGTACATCTATACAATGGAATACTATGCAGCTGTTAGAAAAAAAGGAGGTCATGAATTTTTTATTTAAGTGGATGGGCATGAAAAGTTTCATGCTGAGTGAAATGAGTCAGAAAGAGAGAGACAGACATAGAAAGATTGCACTCATCTAGGGTATATAGAATAACAGAGTGGGAGACTAACACCCAAGAATTGTAGAAATAAGTACTAGGAGGTTGACTCCATGGCTTGAAGCCTGGCCTCACATTCTGGGGAAAGGGCAACTCAGAGAAGGGATCACCAACTATACTGTAGTCTAAGGCCATGTGGGGGAAGGGAGTTGCGGGCTGAATGAGGGCTAGAGACTGAGCACAGTGGCCACTCAGCACCTTTATTGCAAACCACAACAGCTAATTAGAGAGAGAGACCAGAAGGGAATGCCCTGCCACAGTGGCAGTGTGGGGTGGGGGGAGATGGGATTGGGGAGGGTGGGAGGGATGCTGGGTTTACTGGTGGTGGAGAATGGGCACTGGTGAAAGGATGGTTTCTCGAACTTTGTATGAGGGAAGCATAAGCACAAAAGTGTATAAATCTGTAAATGTGCCCTCATGGTGATTCACTAATTAAAAATAAAAAATAAATAAATTAATTAAAAAATAAAATTTGCAAAAATAAAAAAAAAGTAAAGGTAAAAACCATATGATCATATCAATAGATGCAGAGAAAGCATTTGACAAGATCCAACATCCTTTCATGATGAAAACCCTCGCCAAAACGGGATTTGGAGGAACTTTCCTCAAGATATTCAAAGCCATCTATCACAAGCCTACGGCAAGCATTATCATCAATGGAGAAAAACTAAGAGCCTTTCCTCTGAGATCAGGCACAAGACAAGGATGCCCACTCTCACCACTCCTCTTCAATATAGTACTGGAAGTACTTGTGATAGCTATTAGACAAGAAAAAGAGATTAAGGCCATCCAGATAGGAAAGGAAGAAATCAAACTCTCACTATTTGCAGATGATATGATACTATATCTAGAGAAGCCTAAAGCCTCTACTAAGAAACTCTTAGAAACAATAGACTTATACAGAGAAGTTGCAGGCTACAAAATCAATACCAAAAATTCCTGGCTTTCCTATATACAAACAATGAGGCAGAGGAAAGGAACATGAAAAAAAGCTATCCCATTCATAATTGTGCCCCAGAAAATCAAGTACCTCGGAATCAGCTTAACCAAGGAAGTAAAAGACCTCTACAAAGAAATCTATTAAATGCTACTCCATGAAATAAAAGAGGACATGAGGAAATGGAAACATATACCCTGCTCGTGGATAGGGAGAATCAATACTGTCAAAATGGCAATACTTCCCAAAGCATTATACAAATTCAATGTGATCCCTATAAGGATACCCACAACATTCTCAAAGAAATGGATCAAGCAATCCTAAAATTAATATGGTACAACAAACACCCATGGATAGCTAAAACAATTCTTGGGGAAAAGATGATGGGAGGCATCACCCTCCCCAACCTCAAACTTTACTACAAAGCGGTAACAATTAAAACAGCATGGTACTAGAACAAAGGCAGAGCCCCAGATCAATGGAACAGGGTGGAATATCCCTACACACAACCCCAAATGTTTGATCATCTAATCTTTGATAAGGGAGCAAGAGATGTGAAATGGAACAAGGAAAGCCTCTTTAACAAATGGTGCTGGAACAACTGGACAACCACATGCAAAAGAATGGGCTTAGACCTCGACCTGACACCATGCACAAAAATCAGATCAAAATGGATTTAAGAGCTCAACATCAGACCACAAACCATAAGGTATATTGAAGACAAGTTTGGCAAAATCTTCCACAACATTGAAGATAAAGGTATCTGCAACGATGACATGCAACTGGCCAACCAAGTGGAAACAGAGATCAACAAATGGGACTACATTAAACTGAAAAGCTTCTGCATCGCAAAAGATAAATGACTGGAATACAAAGACTATCTACAGAATGGGAAATGACATTTACACAATACCCATCAGATAAGGGGTTGATATCAATGGTATATAAAGCACTGGTTGAACTCTACAAGAAGAAAACATCCAACCCCATCAAAAAATGGGGTGAAGAAATGAACAGACATTTTCCCAAGGAAGAGATATGAATGGCCAAAAGCCACATGAAATAGAGCTCTACATCACTAATCATCAGGGAGATGCAGATCAAAACAACCATGAGATACCACCTCACACCACAGAGACTAGCACACATCCAAAAAACAAAATCAACCACTGTTGGAGAGGATGTGGAGAGAAAGGGACCCTTCTACACTGCTGGTGGGAATGCCTACTGGTTCAACCCATTTGGTAAACAATATGGACGATTCTCAAAAATTTAGAAATTGAGCTCCCATTTGACCCAGCAATACCACTGCTGGGAATATATCCCAGAGAAGCAAAAAAGCATAGTCGAAATGATATCTGCACTTATATGTTCATCGCACAACTGTTTAGAATAGCCAGAATTTGGAAAAAAACCGAGTGCCCTAGAACAGATGACTGGTTGAAGAAACTTTGGTACATCTATACAATGGAATACTATGCAGCTGTTAGAAAAAATGAGGTCATGAGTTTTGCATATAAGTAGATCAGCATGGAAAGTATCATGCTAAGTGAAATGAGTCAGAGAGAGACAGACATAGAAATATCGCACTCATCTGTGGAATATGGAATAACAGAGTAGGAGACAAACACCCAAGATTAGTAGAAATAAGTACCAGGAGGTTGACTTCATGGCTTGGAAGCTGGCCTCAAATTCTGGGGAGAGGGCACCTCAGATAGAGACTGGAACACCAAGTAAAATGTGGTAGGAGACCATGCGGGGGAAGGGTGATGCGTGCAGAATGTAGACTAGAGACTGAACACAATGGCCACTCAACACCTTTATTGCAAGCCACAACACCTAATTAGAGAGAGAAAACAAAAGGTAATACCCTGCCACAGTGGCAGGGTGGAGTGGGGGAGTGTGGGGGGAGCTGGGATTGGGGAGAGTGGGAGGGATGCTGGGTTTATTTGTGGTGGAGAATGGGCACTGGTGAAGGGATGGGTTCTTGAACTTTGTATGAGGGAAACATGAGCACAAAAATGTATAAATCTGTAACTGTACCCTCATGGTGATTCACTAATTGAAAATAAATAAATTTAAAAAAATAAAATTAAATAAAAAATGTCATAAAGTAAAAAAAAATCATTGTAACAGTATAACATCCATATATGTGTATATATACATATATACACGTGTATATATATGTATATATAATCTAGCTACAGAAACATGGCAAAAGATGCCATGGAGACTCGATATTAAAAATCTGTTCATTAGACATATATATTAGGTAGAATGTATCTCTGGAGGCACCTAAATTGACTCCAATGTACCCCCATCTTCATATTGGCCTTGTCTTAAAACAAAAACATTTCAACTAAAGCTGTTACATACAATGTCCAACAAGAAAAACCTTGCAAGAGCAAGAATGAAAGTGTTAGAAATTATTCTTAAAATTCACAAACTGAAAAAACTATATATTTGCACTGAAATTTAATATAGAATTTGAGGATTTACATTTTCACAAGAAGCACTGTAGCACTATCTGAAGAGGAGGGCAGGTTAAGGGTTAAATTTGCCTTTGTAACTGCTTGGCTGCTTTGAAAGATGTTTTCGAGACCTTCTGCGGGCAGGAAACTGTCACCAAATGGGCCAACAAACTGCTCTAGGAACTGTAAGCAAACATTTTTGAGGAAACAATTAACAGTCACAGAATGTTGAGATTAGCAAATTAAGTGGCATAGGTGTAATTCCCTTTGATCCAATATGTGTGATTCCCTTTGATCCAATAGGTGCGATTTCCCCCGATTTTTTCCAAAATGGTACAAAATCTGTTTGAGTTTTTGGGTTCGGGCCCTCAGCTTTGCATCTGTAGGGTCCCAGCATGTTGGCTTGAATAAACCTCGTTAGTTTGCAGAAAGTGTTTCCTTGGTCTTATTCCTCCCTTCTCGCCTCTTTGGGTAGAGATCTGCTCAAGGTCTGTTCGACCTTAACATATCGTCTCGTTGTTCATTGATTGGCTTGAGCGGGCACCAGTAACGTCTCCATGGTGAGACTTGATACTGTTTATGGCATTTTGAATACACCACAGATAGCTTGTCAGGCTGTGCCTTGGGGGCAGGATACTGTCGGTAACATGCCAGGCTCTCCTAAATGGGTGGAGAAATCGAACCCCGGTCGACCAGGTGCAAGGTGCAAAGATAGCATACATTCTGTTCTATCACTCCAGCCCATTATAGAACAGTATTTTTTAAAAAGTTGAATGTAGTTGAATTCAACTGGGCCATAAGGAAAGATGAAATCATACCTCTGTAAGGAACATGAGTGGAACTGGTAGGGAGGACTTCATGCTAAATTAAGTAAGCCAAAATAATGAAGATAAATTCTGGGTGATCTGATTGGTATGTGGGGTGTAAAGAAGCAAACCAAGACAGAACACAAAGTCAAATAAAAACACACTCTTGAGATCTGCCCACAAAAAATAGTTGGTGCCACGTGGGTAAGAGAACAGAGATATAATCTGGGTACAGTGGACTGTGGACAATTCTGGTAGATTTTTGTACTTTGATGGTGAGTGTGATATGGTAACATATTTTGAAGAGGGGTAAAATTGAACCCATAAAACATATATTCATGAATTGTGTTCCCAATGCAATTTTTCAAAGAAAATATTATTTATTAAACATTTTAGGATCATTTCAGAAGCAACATGTATTTTTATTAAAACTGTAATATACATATATGTAAAAACCTAAAGCACGCCGATAGGCGTGTACACTCGAGGGCTGTCCGGGTGGCACATATATATGTATAAAACATTTCAATTTCTAAGTAGTAATTTCTCACTGTGCTATATCTATTGAGATGTATACAGAAAAATATACAAAATAAATTTGAAGTACAACCACTCAAAACAGATACTAGATTGCCTAAATCATATATTACACCTCAAAACAAGACATTCTAAAATTCTTGAAACTGGTACTTTCTTTTTGGGGGGGAGGGGGGAGTGATTTCATACCTGGAAATGCGTAGGGGTTACACATGGCTCTGTTATTGTCAGAAATTATATCAGAAAGTACTACTGGCAGTGCTTGGGGTCATAGATGATGCTGGAGATAGAACTGGGGTCTGCTCTACGCAAGACAAATGCCTACCTACCTGCTGAACTATCACGCTGGCCCCAAATTGCTACTTTCTGATGAGGCTAGAAAACAGCAAAGTTGAAGTTCCATAGTCAAACATTTTAAGATTTAGGCATTTTATACATGATGTTTATTTGGTGGGGCAAATTCCAGATTCTGAATTTAAGCATGTGAAAGCATAAGTATAAACAGATAACAAAGAAATCCTTGTGAATAAGGGCTTGGAGGCACTTGACAAAAGTCACAGAAACACTAGACAGGCGAGAAAAGCAGAGGCACTGCTGTGAACAACATATAAGACAATGTTCCTTACAAGGCTATTTGTACCTAGTCCTGTCCTTTCTATGAAAAAGTGACTCACCACTCAGAGCTCTGCTTGTTTCCATTGTCCATTTTCCTATCACAGGGGACCTTCATGCTGTGTAAGCATTCTACTTAACTTCACAGCAAAGAAAAATCATATTCCCTATAAAATTCTGTGTAATCACAAAAAGGGGCAGGAGGCAGCTGTGCTCATTGTCTCCCGCTGCTTCCCCCACCCAGGGCAGGTCAATGGCCTTGGGCAGGTAAAGGAATGAGGACCAAGCTGGTTGCTGATTAGTTACCATTTATTCAATCTTTCCTCTCTCATCTCTCCCACTCTTCCTTCCTAGCTCCTCATTTCTCCATCCTGCTCTCTGGATTCTGCTCTCCCTTCACAAGTCTCTCCCCCTACTTGTCTCGCTCCACTTTGCCCTCTAGGCTACACACAGTCTGGTAGCAAAATCAGCATAAGAAAGCCCTTCCTGAGGGCCCAGCAGGTTCAAAGGAAACACCACCTAGAGGCATTCCAAAGCCCTTCCTGACTGCCAGAAGGCAAAATACCTCTTAAGGTGTTTTTTCTTCTTTCCTCAGTCCAAAAACTCATTAACATCTTAATACTAGTTATATTTATATGGACACAATAAAAGATACATTGAGGCTTGTAGGGCAGCTATCCTGGGAACATCTTGCCACAGATTCAGACTACAGCACTCAGGCCAGATAAATCATTCCTAACTCTAGCAGGGTCCAAATCTAGTTATTACTTTTTGGATCATGACAGCATTTGTCCATGGCCAAGCTCTTAACTTATAGTTAAGCATTAGGCGCTTTGGCCAGGCCCATCTCTATAACAGAGTAACACATAACTCACTGCTTGCCCTGGGTCCTTCCTGTTTTTTGGAGGTGCTAGGAAGTAAGGGGAGCTGAGGCTTAGATTGAGAGAACAGATGCCCAGGACAAAAATATCATGTAGAGTCAAATGACTCCTAGGGTACAAAAGCCTAAAATTTGCTACAAGTCTTCCTGTGTCCATACAAAAGGACATGGCTCTGAATAAACTATACAAAGGACTCAAGGAGAAGAGAAAAACAATATTTACAAGTCAACAGAACACAAAGAAAGAAGGTACAAATAAACTCAGAGGAATGGCAGCACTGTGATGGGAACAACCCAGATAAACCTAAACTACCTGAGGCTATGTTATCCTACAAAATCCTAAGGTACATCCAAACAGACTTTTACAGAAATCACCATTTGTTATCTGAGACTAATTTCTTGTTCCATAATTTCCTCATGGCATTTTGCACTTCAGCATTTCTCAGTGTATAAATCAGAGGGTTGACCAAAGGGGTTCCTATTGTGTAGAATACAGATATCATCTTATCCATGGAGTAAGTTGTTGCAGGTCGAGTGTATATAAAAATGCATGGACCAAAAAACAAAACAACCACCATGATATGGGAGATGCAGGTGGACAGAGCCTTTCTCTTCGCCTCACCACTGTGCTTTCTTAAGGAATATAAAATGACAACATAGGAGCACATCAGCAGGACAAAACTCACTGTACAAATGGCCCCACTATTGGACACCAAGAGTACATTGACCATATATGTGTCAGCACAGGCAAGATTCAACAAGGGCTGTAAGTCACATACAAAGTGATCAATCACGTTAGGACCACAGAAAGGCAAGCTCAAGGCCAGAAAAATCTGAGCTAGAGAATGCACACAGGAGCCCACCCAGGCCACCGCCACCAGTGTTTTACACACTTGTCTATTCATGATGGTCATGTAGTGCAGGGGCTTACAGATGGCCACATAGCGGTCAAGAGCCATGATGATTAGGATGAAGATTTCCAGGCAGCCAAAGAAATGCAGTGAAAAGACTTGAAGTATGCACTCATTGAAAGAGATAGTGGCATTCTTCCGAAGTGAATCCACAATCATTCTGGGGGCTATGGAAGTAGAGAAGCAGGTGTCAGATAAGGACAAGTAGAAGAGGAAGAAGTACATGGGACTCCCAAGTGCTCTGCTGGTCTTGATGGTAGCTATAATCAGAAAGTTTCCCAGCAAAGTTCCCAAATAGAAAAATAAGAAAGTGACAAAAACTATTTTCTTTTTAACAGGATCCTGGGTCAAACCAAGCAGAATAAATTCAGTCACATTATTCTTCAATATCATGATTTCATAAATAATAAGATGTATTATGCAGTGGATTGCCTGCAAAAACAGAAATCATTTCATATTAGCAGTTGTGATTTCATGAACTTTCTTTAGAAAATTAAGTATTGTTCATTACAAATATTTTAATTTTTTTCTTTTGTTGGGGAGGCTCTTGTGCAGTTTTTGGAGATACAGGAGGCACTTTATGTAGTTCTCAGTCAACCGGTTTCTGGGGTTGATAAAACGACACTGCAGTGCCCAAGACCACCAGATCACTCTGGTGGTAGGCGGAGTTCACCATGCAATGGAACTTGTGACCCTCTAAGATGCCTATAATTTAATCAATAGTCACCTTTATTTATCAAAGAGATTTGCTTTTCTAAGAGATTCTTTTTTAGATCCCCTAAAACTTCCTTTGTAACTCACACTTAAATTCTTTCTTTATAGTATCCCTCTAATTATTGTATTTTACCCAAACTTGCCATTCTTTGTAGAACGTGTTCTAAGTTTTCCCAAGTTTCTTTTTAAAATTATTTTTCTTCGACATGAATGGTAGCTTTTAACTTACCTGAGTTTAGCATCCACATTGCCTTAATTCTTCTGAACTTGATACAAGAAGTTATTTAGCTTTTACTCAATTTTTATGTAGTCATGGAATGTCCAGAATCTACTGGATCCCTGAACTATCTCCCCAAGTACATAGTTTCTTAATAATTCACTTCAATATCCATTGAAGGGTTTTTAATGGCCACCCTGTGGTCACTGACTTTCACATCAACAGGTGAATAGCACAGTTCTTATATACTTCAATTTACATCCTTTGGAGCTTAGCAGAGTTTTGATTACTCTTACAATTTAATAAATACTAACATACATTTCCTCTTTAATAATATTAACTTAGTAACTTTACATATTCAACAAATCCTGGGTCTACTTTTGGAAGGTTTATCACTTGACACTTTAGATACAATGATATAATTGTCTGTTTACTATATAAACTAAAAATTACACCCCAGGCATATCTTGATTAATAACTTAACTCAATATATTACCATTATATCATTTATTGAAAATTATAATTTTGTGACTATATGATATGATCCAGTTCACAGAGTCCTACTCCAAATGCTTCTCAGAAAATATAAATATTTTTGTCATTACTTTTTGTTTGCTTGTTTGTTTTTTTTTGGAGGGATATGCTTTGTATAGTGTTTTCTCCTAACTCTGAATTCAGAAATAACTCTTGGTGGGGTTCAGAGAACCATAAGGAGTGCTGAGGATAGAACCATGCCAGCCATGCACAAGGTAAGCACTTACCCGCTGTACTATCACTCTGGTCCAATATAACATTACTTTGAAGTACACAGGATATTTAGTTTTTAATACATACCAATGAACATATGTGAATATGCTCTGGTAGAATATCTTAAATAACCTTATTTGCATTATTTTTCCCAGTTCTTTATTTTTTTTTTGGGGGGGGATGAGGGCAGGGGACTGAAGCAATGTAAGTTTTACTGAAATTTATATAGAAAGATAAGAGGGATTGTATATTTAAGAGAGAACACAAGCTTCTCTAGATTGGAAATAGGCAAAAGAAACATTGAGACAAACAAGTGAGCTCTGTGTTCAAGGGAGAACAGGGGCTTGAAAGAATAGCACTATTAGTTCCTTTTCTGAAAATTAAAGGACACCTTCTATTTGTAATTAGATGAAATAGGATATTGTTACTCTATAGTTTAGGCTTTTACAATTCAGAAGTTTAGCTTAAACATTCAGATATGAGACTATTTGGGGAGTAAATACCAGGTTTTGCATAAGACTAGAATATAATATCAATACCTTGTAGAGTATTAATATCTATTTAGCCCTCTCTCTTACTAAACTAGAAATTCAGACAGAATAATTATCCATAGAATATTTAATGTATAATTTAATCAATGGTCACCTTTATTTCATCAAGGAGATTTGCTTTTCTAAAAGATTCTTTCTTAGGTCCCCTAAACCTACCTTCCTAACTCACTCTTAACTTTTTTCTTTTAGTATCCCTCTAGTTATTGTGTTTTACCCAAACATGCCATACTTTGTAGAAGTTGTCCTAAGTTTTCCCAAGTTTCTTTTTAAACTTATTTTTCTTTGACATGAATGGTAGCTTTTAACTTACATGAGTTTAGCATCCACATTGCCTTGATTCTTCTAACTTGATACAAAAAGTTATTTAGCTTTTACTCAAATCTCAGACATGACTAACTGTAATTTATACTTTCCTGTCATTTTAGGTTTATGAAAACTAATAACCTATACTGTGATAAGTAGTGCATTAAAGCTGATACTTGAAGATGAAAAAGCTGACATACATCAGAAATTCATCTCAGTAGGTATTCTTACCTTTATTAGCCTTTTCTATATTTTCTACATTTTAATACCCATAGTTAGGACTTATTTTGTTTTGCTACTTTCTATGAAAAGCATTTGTGAACTTTTCCATTTTGCCATCTAAAGCAACTATAATACCCTTAGTACAATAAGTAAAGTATAATGTGTAATAAAATGCATCCTACTGTCACATAATAAAAATCACTTTAAAATATATTAAAACAGTTGAGTTCAAATGATTGCTTTACTTGACATGCATGCTAGCAGATTTTGTTCCAGTGTGTTACAAAGCAGGCAAACCAGAAACCCATAACTTTAAAGCCATGGTATTTCAATAATGTTTCAAGGTTTGAACTTTCTCTTTTCCTATTCTGCATATTTGTAAAGTCCAACTCTCCTCAACTTTTTGTTTTATCTTAATGCCTACACACAAACAAAGCAAGAAGAGACTCTTAGGACAAAAAGAAAGTAATACTGTCAAAAAGGTAAAAAAAAAAAAAAGATTCTACTTTACTTAAAAATTAGGGTGACATGTAATTTAATTTTCTTCTTACAGACATTTGCTTAAGCTATGTTTTGGGGCTCTTTTCATTCACTTCTGACCTGATCTCACTTGTAGATATGGGTAAGAAATACCTATTACTTTAATTATTAGTGGTAGCTTTTCAAAGTATGGAGATATATTCTATCATAGCACTGTAGCACTGTCATCCCGTTGTTCATCAATTTGCTCAAGCCGGCACCGGTAACATCTTCATTGTGGGACTTGTTACTGTTTTTGGCATATCGAATATGCCACGGGCAGCTTGCCAGTCTCTGCTATGCGGGCTGGATACTCTTGGTAGCTTGCTGGGCTCTCAGAGAGGAACAGAAGAATCAAACCTGGGTCGGCCGTGTGCAAGGCCAACGCTCTACCCGCTGTGCTATCGCTCCAGTCTATTCTATCTTCAGAGAAATTATTCAGTATGTCAGAATTTAATCTGCACAACTCCAGAAGAAAATTAGTCTTAAATTTTTTGCTTCAGTTGAGAAACTAGAAGGTAAGTCAAATGTCTTTTTCGCTAATCATTTCTCATTCCTAACCTACAAAAATAATCTTTATATTGCATTCCAATAAGTTCACATAAATCTAGCAAAATACATTCTAAATGCTTACAATGTGACAACACTGTGTAAAACTGAAAATATAGAGATGGCTAAGACAAAAATCCATAGATTCATTTGATTCATTCTACACAATTTTGTGCAGAATTTAGTAAAAAAGGAAAAGAATGAAAAACAGACTAAATTTACCAACAATTCAATTTTGTCTAAGATTGGTATGATATCAAATTAAACTACAAGCTGAAAAAATATTCACAATTAATGAATGTTCTATATACATGAGAGAAAATAATGAACATGCTTACTTTTCTCATAAAAATAATTTGATATTGAAAATATATAGCACGAAAATGATAGAAATAAGTTTTATGAACACATGCAAAGATTATTTCAATGGATTTTAAATAGTAAATAGTATATAATAATTTTTAAAAAGTACTCATTTCTTCCTATCTTAG
This sequence comes from Sorex araneus, assembly GCF_027595985.1. Taxonomy (NCBI): domain Eukaryota; kingdom Metazoa; phylum Chordata; class Mammalia; order Eulipotyphla; family Soricidae; genus Sorex; species Sorex araneus. Next base: position 151,509,706 of record NC_073307.1, on the reverse strand, counting down.
AGAAAATGAGAAAAAAATTAGCAGCATATATTTAAATACATATTTGAATTATATTGGATTTTTCTGTAATAATACTTTTCTTTAAAATATATATATATATATCTTACCTGTTTGAGAACTTCAAGTTAGTGATAAGTCTTTGCATACCCTTTTAAAGCACTCATCCCATAGAATAACAGGAGGGTGGATCTGTTTTCCTATTGCTATAGGAACTTTTTCAAACATTATGATGTAAGATGCTAGTATCCCAGGGAACATTATTCCCAAAAGCTTATTTTCCATTGCTAATTAATCACAAATATCCTACATAGTATAATGAGTTGGATACTTACCCTAAGTATTTTAAGCTTCATCAGTAAATTGACTCTTTCCTCACCCCAAAGAAGCTTACAGTGCTCTTACAAGCACCCCTAATTGCCAAAGTTTATCTTTAATATTTTCTTTGTGCTTTAAGTCTCCTTTTCGCTACTGAATTCTCCAATCAGGCTGGGCATACTGACAAAGTCCAACCTTCTGGTAACTCTAGACTTTGCATTTGTAGTGAATTACTTGCTTTTCTCTTTCCCCTATAACCTTTGCATATATTACTATGGAGCAATGTTCTTTGCCTAAATTCAAAAAGACTTTACTGCTAAGCTCCTAATATCTGGGACCTCTGGATGAACCAAAGATAAGCAACAAAGCTATCCTGGCTAAAATGGACAGTCTAGAAAGCATACAACACAGTCCTGACCGTAATAACCTGTAGGACAGGACCCAGATGATAGGAAAGCTTAACCCGACAGAGGACTTAATCTGGGGTTTATGGTAAAAGCCCAGCCTGCTTTGCCCCTGGAGGCCAGAGAACTTAGTTTGGGAAACTATATTTCTTACTGTGTTTATCCAAATAACTACAAATAATAATAAGAAGTAAACTTGATTGTTTTAATATATATTAGCAGCAAGAGAAAGACAAAAAGCAACATAGCTACCTTATGCCTCCTAAGTGAATTTCTCAGTGTAGTCACAGACAGAGCATCTCCTGGAGTTAATCTCCCCATAAGAGCTGCCTCTGTCAAATTGGTTTACCTCTGTAAATGATCAATCACACCTACGCTCATTCCTCCACCTCAAACTACCTCAGATTTTGTATAAAGGCTATTCGGTTCTGAAATTAAACGGTGTGTATGACCATCAATTTGTGGTTCCCCCATCTCTTTGCTCCTATGCATGGGGAGGCAACTTGGCCAACCAAGTGTCTACCAAGGAACCCCGACCCCATCCTGACCACATTTTTACTCACAATGATTCATTTAAAATTCAATTTGTTCTTTTAGCCCACATGTAATAAGTTAATCCTCCTCAAACTTAGTCATCAAATAATAATAGAGTTTGGGAGCAACGAGTGCCTCAGGTTGACATGCATATACACATGAGAGCATGGATGGATGAAGTTGAGAGGGAGATGGAGAACAAGAAGAAGGAAAGAGTGTTTGGTGAAAGAAGTAACCGCTAAGAAATAACCAGGACCCATTCAGCACTCTTAGGTCTCTCTTCATTTGTTAGGAGACAAATGTTTGTAGTTATTGCAATTTATTTATAATTGCAATCTGGGAAAGATAGTATCATGTCTTGAAACCAGAAGAACACCCCCACCAAGAAAAAAAAGAAAAAGATTCACAGCAAATTATCTTAGAATTGGAATTTATACATATATAGATGTAAAAAATGTGTCTATGTGTATATATGGATACATATCCGTATATATATCATATTTTGAAAAATTCATTATTGTTTTTCTAATTCATATTAGAAAGAAAACCCTTAATAAGTAGTATATTTTGTAAACAACTTTGCTTCACCAAATATGTTGAATTCCTGCTATATACTAGGAGTTTATCATACTATTTAAGTTTTATTGTTTGCAGGTATGTCACAAAGTAGGAATTACCAGTAATTATTTCCTGTGAAAGAAAATAATATCTTGTGGAAGTTAGGTAAAGTACACAGCAAGGAAAAATTGAAAATTCTATATGGAGATCTATTCTTGTGGGGGTCCGTCCTGTCCAGCAGGGAGGACCCTTTGTGGGGTTGAGGAGGGGACGCAGCCGAATGAACAGACGCAGAGCCAGAGAGCAGCAAGAAGGAGGAGAGAGCTTTATTCCACTGGCAGCAACAGCATTTATACTTGTCTGCTGGGAGGCAGTGGTATGGTATACATGCCCAGACCCCCATACAAGCAGTAGTCAATCATAGATTGTGACATGTCCATTTATCATGTCAGGCACAGGTATCGATTAGTGTAAACAATGGCAGAACAGTAAGGTCAGTAAGGTCAGTAATGGCAACCTTGTTATGGGAATTTTAAGTAAGCCCCTGTTTGAGAAGAGCCAGACTGTCTTACTTGAAGATAAGAGCCAGGATTGTAAAATGGCTCCCTACATATTCTAATGACTCTTTTTTCATGGTTTGTCTGATTCCACTTTCCTGGCAGTATTCTAAATTTCACATTTTGTTGTGATAGAAAGGGAAGATGTTGAAACCAAGGTCCAAAGGTTAGCCATGGTATCTTAGATTGAAAGGAGTATAATTAATAGTAAAGAGTTGAGGACAGGTTGGAATTCTAGTAGCCACAAAACATTAAAGTAAACATATTAGGCAATTGGATGTAAGGTATGTTGGGTTTCAAGTCAGAGATATAAGCTAGACTTGTAACAATTACTATTAATGATAGTTTGCATAAAGATATTGTGTAAGATCATTTGGTTGATAATTTGGAAAATTGAACAGTAAAATTTAGACCTATGTAATATTTAAAAATCCCTAAAAACTCATGGAGCATGCTCAATATTCGAGAGTAAAATATCTAAAGGAGAATAATAGAAACCCCAGTAGTAGAATTTCAGCAAGAAGTTAGTATGCAAGAAGGCCTGGAACATACAAGTCTTGATTGAAATAACGAAAAAGAAGTGAAAAATTATAAAATTTTGCAAAAGAACCAGAAACTGGAAAATAGCTACTATGTCTTCTTCAATTCTTAAAAAGTTATATAAATGATGAAAACTCCCTGAATGTAGGGATTATGAATATCTGTTCTTTGATATTCTATACCATGGTATTAATAAGCAATAGTTCTTAAGCTGCATTATCAATCCTTGACTGATAAATCAAAAAAGTAAATTTTTTTTTAAGAATTTGAGACACATTTTATAACTATTTTTCTTAGAAAACGAAACCAATTGAGGAAATTTCTTTACTAAAAGAAGTACTTCTTTCTCAGAGTGAAAAAATAAGGTCAGATCTTGGAACACAGCAGTAGTGGGAGTCAAGTACAATAAGATTTTTATTAGATTGGATTATTATCATATAGGATGTGAGTTTTTATATGACACAGCATGGAATTATTTTTCAAAAATAGAGTTAACGCCTTTGTGCCGCCACGCGAGATCGACCCCAAAGGCAACTGAACCACTTTGGACACGAGCGGCGCCCCCCAAATGCTTCCAAACTGTGTGCTCAGAGCTACTGGCCCAGGCACTGCCAGCGGGGTATGGTCTTTTCTCTCTCAACTCTTTCTTTTTGAATGCAGCGAGGCAACAGCCGGTTTTTAGACTATGCAGGAAGCCCAGGAAAGCAGATGGGGCGGGACTTCCGGATCCGCCCTGTGCCGGCCGACATTTAAGCACAGAGCCATGTGGGGACGCTCTTTTGTGCCGCCATGCGAGTGATGCAATTACCAAAAGAATTTTCCCTGGACTTCATATAGAAATCCAAAAGCACACGGCTGCTATTGCAGCCGCGCGACCTAATATCTCTTGATTGCCTGCAACGTGTAAATGTTCCTTTTTAGCAGGCTTACCGTGGGGGGAAACTCCAAACAATAGTACTGAGTTTTTTGTTGAAGGGTAAAAGACTGTAGCAATAGAAATTTAGGCAGAATTTTCCCTGGACTTTATATAGAAACCCAAAACCTAATGTCATCTAATCATCAGCAATATGAAATGGTTTCTTTGTAATGGGTTGGACTTTGGGGGGACCATAATAGGGTTAAAGTTTGTAGAGAGTACTGAGTTTTTTGTTGAAGGGTAAAAGATTGTAGCAATAGAATTTTAGGCAGAATTTTCCCTGGACTTTATATAGAAACCCAAAACCTAATGTCATCTAATCATCAGCAATATGAAATGGTTCCTTTGTAATGGGTTGGACTTTGGGGGGACCATAATAGGGTTAAAGTTTGTAGTGACGTGTAATTTCTGGCTGTACTTTCCCTGGACTTTATACAGAAATTCAAAGCTGCGAGGCCGCTGCCATGGCCACGCGACCTAATGTCATTTAATCATAACCAATATGAAATGGTTCCTTTTTAACGGGTTGGACTTTGGTGGGAAATCCTAACAAGAATAATGAGTCTTTTGCTGAAATATTGAAGGCAATCAAAATGGTAGCCATCTCTATAGACTGAACTAAGCCATATCCCCATGTCGGCTGAGAAGAAATATCCTTCTTTCTCGGGAGGAAACGCGGCATGGCGTTAACCATAGTATGATGTCCATTAAGCTGACACGGACCTGGTGGCATGGGAATGGGATACAAGGGAATAAATTATTATGTACTTGGAACAGCGGGATGCTGGTGGAATCTTGATCCAGGGCCAATACCAGCGTATTACTTTTGGTTCCAGAAACTGCTGGCAGACATTCTACCAGACTATCAACTAAGCCAGAGCCCCACGCCGGCTGATGATGTGAAATAACCATCTTTTTCGGTTTTTTTTTTCCCTTTGTCAGGCAGCGTGGTGATTACTAAACAGGCGTGAACTCGGTGGCGCGGGATGAGGCAGGGGGGGGGGGGGGAAATAGAAAAGTTATGTAACAAACAGCGGGACTTAATATCTCTACATTCTCAGCAATGGAGAGCTATCAAATGCTTCCTTGACAGTGGGACTGTCTTTTCTTTTTTTGGGGGAAACCCTAACAACAATAGTGAGTTATGTGTTGAAACATGGAATGTAACCAAGATAAAGCGTAAACAAAGTGAAATTTATCACTTTCAAGGGCGGGGACTGGGGAGGCGGAAGGGGGCGGGAGGTATAATGGGGTGGTTGGTGATGGAATATGGGCACTGGTGAAGGGAAGGGTGTTTGAATATTGTATAACTGACATAATCCTGAGAACTATGTAACCCTCCACATGGCGACTCAATAAAATTTAAAAAAAAAGAAAATAAAAAAAATAAAAATAGAGTTAACCTTTGGTAAATATTTGCCATTTCTCTTGTGTTTATCCAAAGCATTCATTCTAAACACTGAAAGCTGGCAGTGCTCAGGAGCTACTACTGTCTCTGCACTCAGGAGTTCCTCAACACCAGCTCTGGAAACCAAACGGAAAGATTTATGCAGATGAATCCTATTTGCCTCATGAAAATGCTAAAATGAGTCACACAACTTCACCTACCGGGCCCTTATTCTATTGTTGTTGCATGTGGGAGTTCGTTGTTCTTTATTTTAACAGTGAACTTTGCTTTTTGGCTGAGCAGGAACAATTCCTCCATTCAAAATATATGAGATTGAAGTAGTGAGCATATGGCTCCTAGGTGATCAAAAACCACTTATCCTAGGTTGCCACGAATGGATAAATGACCTCATAGCAAATGGGATACAAAAAAAAATACTTTATTTGAATACTAAGAAAAATATTTTCCCCAAAAATAGCCTGTCTTGATGATAAACTTTTTTTTTTTTTTTTTTTTTTTTTTTGCTTTTTGGGTCACACCTGGCAATGCACAGAGGTTACTCCTGGCTCTGCACTCAGGAATTACCCCTGGCTGTGCTCAGGGGGCCATATGGGATGCTGGGATTTGAACCTGGGTCGGCCACGTGCAAGGCAAGCGCCCTACCCGCTGTGCTATCTCTCCAGCCCCGTTGATGATAAACTTAACGGTCCAGTCTATAATATCTATAATCTTGTTTCAAGTAGACAGAAGCCCCCCAAAATTAGAGATGACATAAGAAGAGAAAACAGAGCCAAGATACAAGCAGAAGAAATTCATCCTTTGAATAAAAGCTAATTCTACTCTAGACTTTATCCATTTTACACTGCCTTACCTTCCTTTATTTGTTTTATATTCTCATTTTTTAATAATTTTATTCAAATAATAAATAGTTGTAAACTTATGCATAACCACCTCCTCTCCTAAAGAAAAAAAACTGTTACCTTGTATCACATGTTATCCTATTGATCTTCAATTTGCTGGAGCGGGCTCCAGTAATATCTCTATTTCCCCCTGTTGTGCTAGTGAAGCCCAATGGTATCTGCTAGCTGCAGGAACAGGAAGACCCTCAAACTGTTCATTCAGGGTTTTGATGCAGAAGTCTGACCATCTTATAGGTGGGCGGTCATGCAGTATTTTGACATCCCATGGAATCCAGTTGGTAACAGCTCTTTTCAGTGGTTGTCTCTGAATCGCATTACGTGTCCGGCCCATCTTATTTTTATTCCTTGGCAAATGAGACAGCGTCCCTGACCATTGACGGAGGTCAGAACTCCAATTCCTTCTCTCACTTGAGTGAAACGTGATACTCCAAGCATAGCTCTTTCAATTCATTATTGGGATACCCGAATAGCATTCTCATCCTGTTTTCATAGGGCCCAGGTCTCTGAGGTGTATGGTAGTGCAGGGATAATGGTGGAGTCAAAAAATGTGCCCAGAAGAGAGTTTCTTTGTCCTCTTAACCACCTCTTTGATGCTCTTGAAGGTGTTGCATGCTGCTCTCTTCCTCCTGTACAGTTCTGGCGTCAAGTCATTCCTCCTGTTGAGTTCTCGACCCAGGTACACATAGCTGCTGCATTCAAGATGTTCATTTTGTTGAGAGCAAATGGAACATCAGGGACTAGTTTGTTTTTCATGAGCATTGCTTTGGTGAGATTCAGCTACAGTCTGGCCTTTCCACAGTACCGGTCAAAGTTGACTAGCATTTGTGCCGTTTGGCTAATATTTGGTGTTGTAAGAACCATGTCCTAGAAAATGGTGGACACCACGTGGGCACTGGTGCTGCTGCCGCTGCTATCTTCCCTGTAGAAAGAAAGCGCTGGGAGAGAAAATCCTTCCCCATCCCTGGGCGGTATGCGGTCGTAACTCAGCTCATAGTCTAGATGCATTTGTATAAGTCTCTGGGTGCCAAAATGGGTTAGTAGACCTCCCGGATCATAGTCTTTAAACCTTTAAGGAGCAGAGGGGCCGTGTCATCTGCGGCTGTTCTGGATCTCATCTGGGCCGAGGGCGTGAACTCACAACCCAGAGGTACTCGCTTTGTAGTGACATGGTGCGTAAGAGATCATGGGATGGGGGTGTTACCGGCATGCCCTTAGTAGACATCCAGGAGGTCTACTAACCCATTTTGGCACCCAGAGACTTATACAAATGCATCTTGACTGTAAACTGAGCTAAAAGAACAGAAATCCAAAACCGCGAGGCCCTATAATCTTCATTCTCAGCCACAGAAAACAAACTATCAAATGATGCCTTTTTAGCAGGTTTGATTGTTGGGGGAAAATTCCAAATAATAATAGCTCTCTGTGAAATATTAAATGTATCCAAAGTATAGAGAGAATAAAGTGAAGATCACTGGCCACTCAGTTGCGGGGGGATGGAGGGGGATATATTGGGGTTCTTGTTGGGGGAGCAGGGGCACTGGTGGAGGGATGGGAGTTTGATCATTATATGACCGAGACTTAAACCTTAAAGCTTTGTAACTTTTGTCACGGTGATTCAATAAAATGAAATTAAAAAAAAAAAGAACCATATCATCAGCAAAGTGCAGGTAGTGTAGTTGCCGACCGTCTATCTTCATTCCCATTCCTTCTCATTCCAGGTATCACATGACGTTCTCGAGGGTGACACTGAAGAGTTTTGGGGAAATGATATCACCCTGCCGAGCCCCTCTCTTTACATCAATGATCACTTCATTGTAGAATGGTGAGATCCTGGTGGTGAATCCATAATACAGCTCGCAGAGGATCTTGATGTACTTAGTTCGAATGCCCTGTTTGACTAAGGCTTTGATGACTGCTTCAGTCTCAACAGAATCAAAGGACTTCTTTAAATCAATGAATATTAGACAGAGCATCATTTCAAACTCTCGGAAATTCAATGAGCTTGGTCACTGTATGGATATGATTGATCATGCTGAGTCCTTTTCGGAACCCAGCTTGCTCACATCGTTGTCCTTTGTCTAATGTGCTGCCTATTCTATTCAGGATGACTCGAGTGAACAATTTGTAGATGATGGACAAGAGGCAGATTGGGAGATAGTTGCCAATGTTGTGGATGTCTCCCTTCTTGTACAACAGAATGGTCCTGCTGGTTTTCCATTGGGATGGAACCTTGCATTCAGACAGATAGCATGTGAAGTACCGAGCCAGCGTATTGATGAGTACTGGTGGCAGATTCCTCAGGTGATGAGTACTTGTGCAGACCAGGTGTTGTATGTGTCTTTACTGATGAAGTGATGTGTCGGATTTCGGAAAGGAGGAGGTTGGGAACGACATCTTCATCCTTCAGAATTTGGTATGAGGGCAGGTATTGAAGAGATCTGACTATAAGTCATCAATAATCCTCTCCATTGCCCTTCTGGAAGATGTGATAGATCCACCAGGATGTCGGAGGGCAATCATTTTGGTTTTATAGTTGGCAAAGGACAGGCGAGTGTTGTGAATACTTTTCCCAGCTTCTGCCGTATGGAACAACATTGCTGTTCCTCTCGCATTGAGGTCTTCTTTTATCAATTCTCTGCACAGCTTTGTGAGCTCAGACATTATCTTGTGGTTGTCTGAGTTTCGTGCCAAGCCACTTTGGTGAATGAGCTGGAGAGTTTCTGAAGATAGGCATATGTTTGTGGCTTTCCCACACTTGGCATTCTTCGAGCAGTCATGGAGGTGCTGAACCAGTCGATCGTATTTCTCATCGATTTTTTTTCTTATTTTTTTTTTAGTCTTTTCATATACTGATCAAACCCCATCCCTTCACCAGTGCACATGTTCCACCACCAAGAACCCCAATATACCCTCCTTCCTACACACACCCCCACCTGAGTGGCTAATGATCTTCACTTTATTCTCTCTACACTTTGAATACATTCAATATTTCAACAGAGAACTCACAATTATTATTTGCACTTTTCCCTCAACAATCCAACCTGCTGAAAAGGCATCATTCTATAATTTGTTTTCCATTGCTGAGAATAAAGATTATATGAGCTCGCATGGCCGCGACAGCACGATTTTGGATTTTGAATATTTTAGCTCAGTTCACAGTCTAGATGCATTTCTAAAAAAAGCTGCTGGGTGCCAAAATCGGTTTGTAGACCTCACGGATCATAGTCTTTAGGAAGCAGGGGGCCATTTCATGTGCGGCTGCTCCGGATCTCATCTGGGCAGCTCTTCATCGATGTTGTCAGAACATAGTCTCCTGAGCACCGCTGGCAGTGATCACTAAGCACGAGCTGGGAGCTGGGAGTAGCACTCAAGCACCACCGGATATACCTCAAAACCAAAACCAACCCTGTAGGATACCATTGGTTTGTCCTTTCTCCCTTACCACGGGGAGCTTAAGTTTATCAGGTTACACCCATCACAGTGCTCCCAAGTCAGTCCCTTTCCTTTGCTTATCTGTAAACTCTTCTCCGTGCTCTCTTCCCCAATCAGTCTATCACTTTTTCCCCCTAATCAGACTCTGTTAACTTGTAAGGTCAGATCCTTCTAAGGACACTTGGCTTGTATTTATGAGTGAAATATTGCCTTTCTCCTCTCCTTATGTCTTTTTGCATAGTTTACTTTAAAACAATGTCCTATTTGTATAGACACAGGGAGACAGTTAATATTATGCATTTGTAACTGGGAGTTAATTGACTTTGAATACTATTCACTCCTGGGTATCTGTTTTCTCAACTTAAGCCTCAGTTGCACTTAGTTCATAGCACCCCAAAAGCAGGGTCCCTATGTGGGACTGGATGGACCCAGGGAAAGCTGCGAACTACCCTGACATCAAAATGGGCCAGGCAAAAGCATCACAATACTTAACTATAAGTTACGAGCATGGGCATGGATAAATTCTGTCATGCTACAAAAAGTAACGGCAACATTAGGACCCTCCTAGGGTTAGGAAAGACTAATCTGGCCTGAGCACTGTAGTCTGGTATCTATAGCGAGATGGCCCCAGGAGAGCAATCCTATAAGCTTAATGTATCTCTTACTGTGTCCATACAAGATGCCTAATATTGTGAATGTATGTTTGTTGGACTAAGAAAAGGAGAAACACATATATAGATGAAATTTCACTCTGGGGAGGGTCAACTTCCTGAATGAGAATTTCTCCTAGAAGCAGCTTCCCCTGAGGGAAGGACTGTACCTCTGTTGATTGGATGACCAAACCTATGTGTAATTGTTACCCCAACCCCTCATGATTGGGGATTTAACTAAGGCTGTGAGAGAGGTCTGGGGAGGAAGAAGCAGAAGGAGAAATACCAAGGAGCAAGATCCAAGAGGAGGGGGATCAGGGAAGGGGGATCCAAGGAGGAAGAGATTAGAGATGGGAATGGAATAAACTGTCACTGACACCAACCAGCCTGGCCCTTATTCCCTCCTTTGTTCACCCATCACCATTGGCCACCCCTGGGTCAGGGAAGCAGTACAAGATCACCGTACACAGATGGTGAGACAGAGAGAGCTGCCAAGGCACTTCTTAATTTATTTTTTGATTACACAGAAAACAAACCAAAAATTATCTGATGTTGGTATATTCACAGAGTTAATAATAGTAAAGATCAGGGGCAGCATGATTCTTCAGTTAGGAATTGTAATTAGGAAAATGTTGGGCTAGAATCACCCAAGTTTATGCTTCTTATATCCAAAAAAAACCAAAAACAAAAACAAAAAAACATGGACTTCCATTCACAAATGTTCCCTGGCTCTCCATTTGCTCAAACTAACATTTCTCCAACTAGGCTTATCATTTGAAATCACAAGTTCGGAAATTTTTAGCAGAGAACATTATAGTTTGTATTTCAGACTCTAACAACCAGGGTTTAAGAGTGTACCCAAAAATAGGTGTTTTCAACATAGATTAGTAATTTTTAGACAGTGTCTCCAGGGTCATAGATTTGGATATACTGTTATCAATGATATTTGATGTTGTAAGAATGAAAGATATATATGAGTCAGTGGAATCTACAGAGTGCTGACTTTGGATATATCTACCCATCTCATGTCCCTTGGATTTGTTAATCAATACAAAGAGATATAAATTAAAAGTTAATTTTTAAAGCTATAGAAATAAATAGCATCTATTTTATTGCTTTTCTGCTTTTCTCCACATCAATCTTTCCTATATATATATATATATATGTATATATATATATATATATATATTTATATTTGCTTTTTGGGTCGCAATGCACAGGGGTAACTCCTGGATCTGCACTCAGAAATCACCCCTGTCAGTGCTCAGGGGACGACATGAGATGCTGGGAATCGAACCCGGGTCATCCGCATGCAAGGCAAATGCCCTATCCGCTGTCCTATTGCTCCAGCCCCTTCTTTATATATTTTCACTAATTTCTTGACCAGGAGGGATGAGTAAAGCCCTGAAATCCCTAAAAATACAAAAACTTATGAACTCATTAATCTTTAAGGTTAAAGAGTAGAATATACGAAATAGTATAAATGGTCTATCTATAAAAGTTCCGCAAAGTCAAATTCAGTAAGAGGTGTTCATAGTAACTTCTCTTGGTTCCTTTAAAAGAGGTAACCAAAAATAATGAAAACTCAAACTCCCCCAGTTTCCATGGCTATTACTTTGGGACATTCAAGTTTTTATTCCATGTACATAAGGCTACAATTCTGCCTGTCCCCTTTATAGTTTGATAATGGTGCTGTTACAAGATGACAATGTGATATTGTAAACTTCCTAAATATACATCAATTAAAGAGTTAAAAAATAATTCTTAGAATTAAATGTGTCCATTCAATTATAGACATTTCATTCACCTTCCCCATCTTGAATAGACCAACCAGAAATTAACCAGTAGATCAATTTCAAAATTAAATCCTGACTTAATATTCCTCTTCTTTTCATTTTTTATAATAAAGCACTTGTTACCTGTTATGTTCTGAGGTCTCATTTCTTTCACACACCTCTATTTTCTTTGAAGAGAGAAACTAATATCAAAATTTATATTCAGTTATCTCAAATTTCTGAAAATATATTCCAAAACCTTAAAACATGGATCTATGTGAATTCAAGGGACAATAATTCTACAAGTATGAAAAATCAATCTTGTACTAAGGACTACTGTGAATAGGATAATAACTAAATTGTTTCACTCATATGTAAAATATAATGGATTTTCCTTGGGTGTATCTTAGTCTAGTGGATGACTCTTGATCTCAGAGACCCCTTCAATACACAAATCTCAGAGTAATTTTGGCATTGCTTTATTTTATTGTAATGTAAATTCAAGAAAATAAAAGGGCTTATGAATTGAGTTCTATGAATCAAGAGAATATCTCAACCTATGAAATATGATTAATTCCATGCCTCATTTTTCATTTGAGTAGTCCCTCTTATTCTTATATGTGTTTACTGTATTTTGATGGACTGCTTAAGGTAAGATTAAAAAGTTTGAATATTATATAAAAGCCTCAACATATTTTTATACACTGAACTGTGAGGATTAATAAAATGTTGGCAAGCAATAGACATCTCTTTAGCTTTGTGTTATTCAGAACTTGGAGTTTTTCAAAATGGCAGATTTTTCCATGCTGTACAATTACAATGAAAATTTGCATATATATTCCTAAAATACCAATACATGTTTTTAAAATATGTTTAATATTCAGTTAAAATACTTAATTCTCTGGAATTTTGGGTATATTTTTTCAGTCTTATTCATTATATCTGGGTACAGAATCAACATTGTCTAGATTTCATATTTGAACTCTACATGTTCATATGATGAATTAGGATGTACATGATCAGACTGATTATTTTTATGGAATTAATAAAGGTCTCCACTGAGTTGCCTTACTGTAGAAATATGCACTTATAGTTCATGTATTACAGAACATAAATGTGTAAAGTTTTGATGTTCTTCTACATGATAATAGCAGCTATTAGCAATTTACTCTAAAACTTTAGTCTCTTCTATTGACCGTTTGTAGTGTATGACACACCAGAATAGTTGCCTTTAGTCGAGTACAAAGGCTGATTATAGTCATTTCAAAGCTTATAACTAGAATAATTACATTGCATTTTTCTAGAGACATGATTTGCTCATTGAAATTGATCAATTATACAACTTGAAGTGTTTGGGGCATTGCTTTCTTTTATTGCAATTTAAACTCAAAGAACAAGAAAAGAAAATGGAAGTGCTTGGTTCCTCTAACTATAAGAGTTTGCTCAGTGAACATACCTGTATTTAAGAGCACATCATCTGTCAAACTACAGTGTTTACAATTTGCCATGATGAAAAGGCTATCAGACCCACTGTAACTGTATATGGAAAACAGAATGTTTAGGGTGTTAGGCGAGTTCTAGAATGTCGGAGCCCAGAGGAGCCAGAGATGGTCTGATCCACTCTAAACAATCTCAGAAAAGTACAGGAACCAAAACAGGGTTGAGGAGGAATAGAAAAGGAGAATGAATAAGAGTGAGGAGCCTTGTCATTTCAAGGTGTGGGCTATGTGACATAGCAGGTCCTTACCCCCCACTACCTTAGTGTTCGTTGACATGTTGACATGAATAGTTCTGTGATAAGATCAAGTTCTGTGAAGAGCTGAGACACCGGCCCTTCATTTCCCTTCCAGCTGTTTGTCTCGGCACCACACTCTCCTCATGGCATTTTTCATGTCTGTGTTTCTCAGTGTGTAGATGAGGGGGTTGAACATGGGAGCGATCATGGTGTAAAAGAGCGCAAAGACCTTGTCATTGCTGACAGAATCCGCTGTGGGGACATAGGTGAAGATGAGGGGCAAAAAAAACATGAAGACCACAGTGATGTGCGATCCGCAGGTGGAGAGGGCTTTGCGGCAGCTCTGGGAGGAGTGTGACCTCAAGCTGGACAGGATGATGATGTAAGAAATGACTAAGGCGATAAAGGTCAGGATGGACGACACTCCTGTGGTGGTGATGAACACAATCACCAGCACACTGGTATCCGTGCAGGCCAGCTTCAACAAGGGATATATGTCGCAGAAATAGTGGTCTATCTGATTGGGACCGCAGAAGGGAAGTTCAATAATAATCAGGACTTGCATAATTGAGTGGACAAATGCTCCAATGATGGAAACCATTAAAAGGACATAGCACATGTGTCTGCTCATGAGGTACATGTAATGGAGTGGCTTGCAGATGGCCGCATAACGGTCATAGGCCATGGCCACCAATATAAAGATTTCAGAGGCACCGAAGAAATGGGCATAAAACATCTGGGCCATGCAGCTGTTGTAGGAGATGGTCTTCTTCTGGGCCAGTAGGTCTGTGATCAGTTTGGGAGCTACCGTGGAGGTGAAGCAGACGTCCATGAAGGACAAGTAACTGAGGAAAAAGTACATGGGCTGTTCACTGAGGCGACTTCCTCTGATGGTGAGGAGGATGAGCAGGTTTCCAGAGAGAATTGCAAAGTAGCAAAGCGAGAACAGCACAAAGCAGGCGACCTCCACATCCTGGTCACTAAAAAGTCCCAGGAGGATAAATTCAGTGACATTTGCATGTTCCATTGTTTCTGTGTGTTTGATCATTGAGATGGGGCTATTAATATTCTGAATCACTCAGCTTTCCAAAGCATTGATCTATTTAAAGTCATTCACTTACTCAATACCTATATCTTTATTGTTTATAAAAATTAAAATAATAATTGGTGCTAAATATACGGCAAGAATTCAATGTACTGGGCACACAAATGAAGTATCCTTACTTCAGCTTGTATGTAGTTGCAGTAATTATAGTATGATTATTGCAATTGTGATAAACACCACTGATGAACACTTACCATGAACACAGGATAGATGATAGATGTTTTTGAAATGCAATGTACTTTTCTGGCCATTTTAAATACCATTTTCAAGCTACTGTGTTTATGGCTTGCGTGTACATGGCAGCATTAAGCTTTCTTCAAGAGCATTAAATTATAATTCTCAATCCTTGTTAGCAAATCTGTGCTAAGTTCTCAAAATTCTCTAGTGTCATTAGATTTCAGTCAGCATATAGCTGTAAATATCGAATCTCTGAGTCACAATTTCACCAAGTGTCTTTCGTCCTTTCCATTAACCTTATATAGCAGAAAATGTTGCTCTATTGCATGATCCCTTCCGTTAACAACTTTTAAGAATTTACCTTATTTTAGGGTTCTCTGACTACTCTGGACTTCTCTGCATATTTTGGTTTTGGTCACAGTCTTTTGCATTTCCTTCAGAACAGTACTCTTGGAGAGACCAATTGTCTTCAGAAAATCTTATTATCCAATCTGCTTTACCATATGTCTTTTTAAATAGAAACACTTCCAGACTTTTCCAAGCTCATTGTACATTCAGAGGGCCAATTCTGGTATCTAAGTTTAAAAAAAAAATAAGTATTTTTGGGGTGCAAAATACTATACCACAGGCACATGTGTGGCCTCTCCGTTGCTGAATGCCCATGATCCCAGAGGCCATCTAATTGCCTTTGGCACCAGCAGCTTCTTACACAAATGTCTCCAGACTATGAAATAAGCCATTGTCCCATGCTGCCCCAGGAGGGGAAAGGTTTTTCTCTCTTGGCTTTTCCTTTCCAGGGGTCCCAGTGTGGCAACATCCGTCTTATAAGGCCCACTAAAGAGAGGTACGCGCTTGCAATGATGAAATTTTTGGCAGAAATTTCCCTGTAATTACTAAAGTACATAAATCCAAAACTGTATATCTCTTAATTCTCAGCAAGGGAAAACAAATTTCAATTTTGGGGGGAGAATTCTAAATAATTATGGCGAGTTTTATGTAGAAATTCTGAATGTAATCAAAGTAAAGAGAAAGTAAAGTGAAAATTATCTGCTACACAGGAGGGAGGTGGGGGTGGGATGGGAGGTATACTGGGGTTCTTGGTGGTGGAACATGGGCACTGGTGAAGGGATAAGTGTTTGAACATTGTATCACTGAGACTAAAGACTGAAATCTTTATAAATTTTCACATGGTGATTCAGTAAAAAATTAAAAAAGAATACTATGTCACATCTTGTAATTTCCACTATATGATGTGTAACAATATTAGTAAACACGAAAAGCTCATTTTCATAAAAAAATGTTATGTGTACATAAAAGCTGTCAGCCTATTGAAAAGGTTTTTACTGAAATTGATCACTGATATATACTGTATGTAAGCCTAAGATTATTTTACATATATACCCACTTTTCACACAAAAAATATGCTTACTAATATTTTAGTGAGTTCTTGAATTTATAATTTTTAAAATTTCTATACCCTGAGTAACAAGTGGTGATTCACGTCTTGAAAGATTCTGAAAGTATCACTCTTATAAGCAAAATTCCAATTTCATTGAAGGTGTGATGTAATATTTTTAATTTAAAAAGTTAAAGGTTATTTTAGCTGTGTGTTTTTCATCCTTAAACTATAATTCCCATTTTGAAAATAAAATTCAAAGAAATATAAAAGACCAAAACAATGATAAACATATAGCATATTTATATTTAGAAAAGATAAATATATAAACCATAAATTCTCAGCAAACTTATCCTTACATTAGATAATGAAAGAAGACTTTTAATAAAATTTGAAGAGTTTATTCTAAGTTTAATATTCAGAATATTTAAGATAAGATTTTAATAAGAATAGGAAAGAATAAGAATATATTCTCAATTTGAAATTTGTATAAATATATGTCAATGAAAGGAATGAGTAAAAACCAATTACTGAAAAGGATAATCAATGGAAATACAATATATACGAATGTATTGTTTTGAAGTTGATAGGAAAGTTGAACATCAAATTACCTAACTGTTGGTGGACTACATCTGTCTTTGGAAAAAACAAATGATCATATGTCACAAATTGATAATCTCTCTGTGAAAAATAAATACATAATAAAGTTATAATTCTTTACTGAAAGATACAAATAAACAAAATGAAATTAGAAAAATCACGTTGTAACTTTCATCACTGTATCACTGTATAACTTTCATATAAAAATAAATAAAACTACAGAAAACCATGTAATTTCTGTATATACTGTTTTATTTTGCTTTGTTTTGTTTGGGGGCCACATGCAGCAGTGCTCAGTGCTCAATTGGACTACTCCTGGCAGTGTTCAGGGGGCCAAGTGGGTACCAAGGATTGAATCCAGATCAGCCACTTGTAAGGCAAACAACCCATCCATGGTACTATCTCTCAGTCACTATCTGGGTTTCATTTTCACAGCAGCATTAAAAACTTTAGTATACGTTTTTTATACTTTTGGATTTAATTTACTTCAAGATGATCTGGTCACTTCAATAACCAATTCAGCTGAGGATTCGTTTATAGATTTCTCTCTTTCAGGGCTTCTTGGTTTTGCTGATTAGCATTGATGCTTATTAAATTTTAGTAGAAAGAAATAATAAACCCGTAACAGATATTGGCAAAAACTTTGAGAGTGAAATTATAGTGAAAGGCCAACAGACTGTGATATGCATGGATTTAATAGCATGGCACAATCTCTAACTTTCTGATGGTTAAAAATAACCATCTCTGCCTCAGCAAGTCCATTTGGAAAATATACTTTGGACAGAACCATAAAAGGAATATTGAGGGCTGTAAGAGTTACCTAGCCTTAAGAAAAGCTAACCAAATTATGGGGTACAATGTTCCAGAATTATAAACCAGCAGTACAAACATTAAAACTATTGTAAACCATGCATCTCAATAATAATGCAATATTAAAAAAATAATTTGAAAAGATGCACACATACTTACCTTGCTCCACACTACACAAACACACACACGCTCGCGCGCGCACACACACACACACACACACACACACACACACACACATATACACAGGAATCCTACATCCTACATTATTGTTTCCTGAGTCCCATAGGAAAATTTTTTAGGAAACAAAGCAAACTGGTTTTTAATTCCTCAAACTGTAAGGCTTTCTATTTACTCTTAATATAATGACAAAGGCTAGTTTTCATAAATTCTTATATTTGCTTAGAATTATTACTGCTATAATAACGTTATAGGGGGGAGAGTTATTCCTGACAGTACCCTGAGATTAACCCTGAGTCTGTATGTAGGTGTTACTATTCCTGGTAGTATGTATTCTATACAATTCTCAGGACTGAATTTAGCCCTCTTGCATGCCAACCATATGGTACAGTCTATTGTTCTTTCTCCAGATCCAAATAATTGACTTTAAATCAAGTCATATAATAATCATAAAGCATTTGATACATAAAAATTATTAATTACTGTTTATATACTCATACTATTTTAATTCTGGTTTTTACTTGCTAAATCTCAATAATTTTTTTCTTCAAAACTTATATAGCTTTTTCATCTTATTTCCCTCTGATGATGAGTAGAATACTCCTCAATTTTTCTTAGCTTCCATCCAGACATCTAATAGCATCTCCATTACCTATTTTTCACTGAAACAGAATTAAAGCTGTTGAAAAACTGTAAACTATCAAAATGCTAAATTGTAAAATGAATTAGAATACTACAAAGTATATAAAATAAATATTTCAGATGCCCATTTATTGTGGATAAATACCCTTGAGGAAAATTCTCACAGAAAACAAGATAAAGAGAAATAATTCCGTGCATCTGCAGAAAGATAATTTTATATAGAGTTTACTCAAGAACACAAAAGTTAAAAAGGAATAATTATTTAAAGAAAAGGAAAGAACTCACATATTTAGCACCAGTTCATTGCAACCAATATATGAGGGAATTTCCTTGTTTTCTTGAATTCATGACAATAATAAATATTATATTCTCAATAAGAATAAGTATTTGAGCTACTCAGGAAAAACTGAAAAAAAGTTCAGTGATTTCTGTCTCTCATATTATATTTTTAAGCTTATGTTACAAACTAACTTGACATGAACTTAACTCGGAAATGGAAATGATATTCCAGAACTTCAAAAAAAATGTTCAATACACCTCAAGTCTTTTCTTTGTCCTTCCCTTTCATGTTACAATAAGTAGAAGAGTAGAGTTGCTTAAACGCATGGGGCTAGGAGAACCTGCAGACTGTTTAAGTGAGCTGTGAGGAGTATTTAAATGTGCCGGAAGTACTTGGATGCAAGCCTAATGATAATCCCTAAGGTAATTCTTGAGCAAAAATAAAATCAGACTATTTTAATTCAAAACTGCTTTGACTTTTCAGGTATTCTTTTAAATATTTGTGCATTCTTTTTAATTGTTTTAAATAAATAAGTCCTTAGCATAGGTTTTATGATCTGTGACCTTTATACCTTCTATGCAAAATAAATTCTAATATGTTCATTGTTTATATTGAATTTCTTCCTCTGCTTCCATTACCATGATGAAGTTTTATTCTTATCAAAGTTATTCTGCTTTGTCTTAGAATACTTAAGGTAAAATTAAATGTTCTGATTTATACAAAGTTTTTGCTTTCTCTTGAGAGTGTCTTTCCTACTTATTGGAACAAAGGGGAATAAACAGAGAAAGATTGCCTAGCATATAATTTTCTCAATATCCTAACCCTTGTTTTACCAAAGCACCTGCTTTAAGCTCAATGAGAAATGATTATACAACCCCCTTGGTCAAAAGAACAGAAAACCCAAATATACTCCCTCCCATTCCTCCCCCGCACTTGAGTGGCCAATGATCTTCACTTTATTCTCTCTATACTTTGGATACATTCAATATTTCAACAGAGAACTGATTGTTATTATTTGGAATTTCCCCCCAACAATCAAACCTGCAAAAAAGAAACCATTAGATAGTTTGTATTCCACAGCTAAAAATGAATATTATAGGATCTTGCATGGCCACAGTACTGGCCGTGAGGCTTTGGATTTCTGTTTTTTAGCTCAGTTTACAGTCTGGATGCATTTTTATAAGTCTTGGGTGCCATAATGGGTTAGTAGAACTTCCATACAGTAGTCTTTAAGGAGCAGAGGGGCCGTGTCGTGCGCGGCTGCTCTGGATCTCATCTGGGCCAAGGGCATGTCGGTAACACCACCATCCCATGATCTCTGGCGTGGGTTCACGTCTCTACAAGCTCACTCATATCTCTGGGTAGTGAGTCCTAGAAACTGGTGGACGCCACGTGGGTTCTGCTGCTGTTGCCGCCGCCATCTTTCCTGTAGAAAGAAAGCAGTGGGAGAGAAAGTCTTTCTCCCTCCCCAGGTGGCATGGGGTCGTAGCTCAACTCACAGTCTGGATGCATTTCTATAAGTCTCTGGGTTAGTAGAGCTCCCAGATCATAGTCCTTAAGGAGCAGAGGGTGCACATGTATTTTAAATGTCAGGTGTTCTCTGGTCTCCATAGACTGGTAAGTGGTGAAATTAGTTTACTCTTATTTTGTGTTAAATATTTTTTTTAATTTTTTTTAATTTCTTTTTTTCACTGTCATTGTCACTATCATCCCATTGCTCATTGATTTGTTTCAGCGGGCACCAGTAACATCTCTCATTGAGAGACTTATTGTTACTGTTTTTGGCATATCCAATAATTCAAATATTATCCACCTTGAAACATTATCTTCAAGATATTTTATTTAGAATTCTCTAAAATAAGTCAGGTTCAAATTGTTTCTAACAACTGGGTAGTGAGTCAGTTGTTGCATATGCAATTCTATGCAATTGCATAAATTGCAATTGCATAGATGCAAATGCAAAGTCAGTTCTATGCAATTACTAAAGTTGCATAGACTTTCGTAATTTTATACATAGGATGAAACAAAATATATTTGCTCTAGTATTCATATATTTATAAGATATGAATTGGAGTTATTTTATGCAAGTCTTCCTGGTAGTATACTGTTAAGAAAACAGTATGTTAATAATGACGTAGGTCTATAAAAATGCCCTGTTAGAATGAATATCAATTTTAGACTTCTGTTCTACATTGACACTTGCAAAATCTACTCCAATTAAGAGCTATTCTTGTACATATTATTGAAGTTTCATAAATCCCTTTAGTATACCATTTTTAAAATTTGTTATTTTTTTATTAGTGAATCACTGTGAGGGTACAGCTACAGATTTACATATTTTCGTGCTTGTGTTTCAGTCATACAATGCTCAAGTACCCATCCCTCCACCAGTGCCCTTCTCCACCACGGATGATCGCAGTATTGCTCTCACACTCACACTCCATCCCCCACAACTCAGATACATATCATTTCTTCCAAAAAACATATTGTATTTTCTTGGTTATATTTTTTTCCTTTTTGAGACACACCCAACTATGCTAAGGGCTTACTCCTGGCTCTGTGCACGGGCATCACCCACACAGGCCATGTGTGGTAATGGGGATTGAACCCACATGCAAGGCAAATACTCTCTCACTGCTCTCTCTCTCCAGCTCCGCTTAGTTGTATGTTTATATGACTTGCTCCTATTTGGAAATAGTAAGATTTATGGAGGAAAAAATGAGAGAAAGTACTGTGGCATGATAATGTTTTTAATAAAGTCAGTTGCACAGGTTAGGTTCGGGAAATGTACTTCTTTTTTTTTTTTTTTTTTTTTTTTTTTTTTGCTTTTTATGTCACACCTGGCAATGCACAGGGGCTAGTCCTGCCTCTTCACTCAGGAATTACTCCTGGTGGTACTCGGGGGATTATGAGATGCTGGTAATCACACTTGGGTTGGTCGCATGCAAGGCAAATGCCCTACCCACTGTGCTATTACTCCAGCCCCATAGGGGAAATGTTCTTTAACTCAAGAGAGAAGATAGTTATGACAACCAACAAATATAAAATAATTTGTGAGTTCATGATTCACAATCTTCGGACAGAAATTTGTCTATTGTACAGGCAAAATTCCACTCTTTTCCTATCAGAACATTGACTTCAACAGCAACAAAAATAAAACATTAATAGTATTACACATTCAAAATCATTGTAACAGTATAACATCCATATATGTATATGTATATATACATATATACGTATATATAAATATATATAAATATAAAATCTAGTAATAGAAAACTTGGCAAAAGATGCCATGGATACTCTATATTAAAAATCTGTTCATTAGACATATATATTAGGTAGAATATACCTCTGGAGACACCTAAATTGACTCCAATGTACACCCATCTTCATATTGGTCTTGTCTTAAAACAAAAACATTTCAACTAAACCTGCTACATACAATGTCCAACAAGAAAATCCTTGCAAGAGCAGAATGAAAGTGTTAGGAATTAGTCTTAAAATTCACAGACTGAAAACCTATATATTTGTACTGAAATTTAATATAGAATTTGAGGGTTTACATTTTCACAAGAAGCACTGTAGCGGGGCTGGAGAGATAGCACAGCGGGTAGGGCGTTTGCCTTGCACGCGGCCGACCCGGGTTCAAATCCCAGCATCCCATATGGTCCCCTGAGAACGGCCAGGGGTAATTCCTGAGTGCAGAGCCAGGAGTAGCCCCTGTGCATCGCCAGGTGTGACCCGAAAAGCAAAAAAAAAAAAAAAAAAAAAAAAAGCACTGTAGCACTATAATCCCATTGTTCATTGATTTGCTTGAGTGGGCACCAGTAACATCTCCATGATGAAACTTGTTATTGTTTTGGGCATTTCGAAAATGCCAGAGGTAGTTCGTCAAGCTATGTTGTGCGGGCAGGATACTCTCGGAAACTTGCCAGGCTCTCCTCAAAGCGTGGATGAATCGAACCCCAGTCGACCTGGTACAAGGAAAATGCCCTACGTGCTGTGCTATCACTACAGCCCATTATAAAACAATATTTTTAAAAAGTTGAAAGTAGTTGGTATGACTGTGAGTAGAATTCAACTGGGCCATAAGGAAAGATGGAAATCATACCTTTGTAAGGAACATGAGTGGAAATGGTAGAGAGGACTTCATGCTAAATTAAGTAAGCCAAAATAATGAAGATAAATCCTGGGTGATATGATTTTGGTATGTGGGGTGTAAAGAAGCAAACCAAGACAGAAAACAAAGTTAAATAAAAACACACTTGAGATATGACCACAAAATTGGGTTGGTGCCATGTGGATAGGAGAACAGAGATATAATCTGAGTATAGTGGACTGTGAACAATTCTGGATTTTTGTACTTTGATGGTGAGTTTGATACGGTAACATATTTTGAAGAGGGATAAAATTGCACTCATAAAACATATATTTATGAATTGGTGTTCACAATGCAATTTTTCAAAGAAAATATTATTTATTAAACATTATAGGATCATTTCAGAAGCAACATGTATTTTATTAAAACTATAATATACATATATATATAAAACATTTCAATTTCTAAGTAGTAATTTCTCACTAATTTATATCTATTGAGGAGTATACAGAAAAATATATGAAATAAATTCTAAGTACAACCACTCAAAATAAAAGCTACATTGCCTAAATTGTATATTATTCCTCAAAATATGACATTCTAAAATTCTTGAAACTGGTACTTTCTTTTTTGGGGTGGAAGAGGGAGTGATTTCATACCTGGAAATGCTTAGGGGTTACTCCTGGTTCTGTTATTGTCAGAAATTATATCAGAAATTACTCCTGCCAGTGTTTGGGGGCATAGATGATGCTGGATATAGAACTGGGGGCTGCTCTATGCAAGACAAATGCCTACCTACCTGCTGAACTATCACGCTGGCCCCAAATTGCTACTTTCTGATGAGGCTAGAAAACAGCAAAGTTGAAGTTCCATAGTCAAATATTTTGAGATTTAGGCATCTTATACATGATGTTTATTTGGTGGGGCAAATTCCAGATTCTGAATTTAAGCATGTGAAAGCATAAGTATAAACAGATAACACAAGAAATCCTTGTGAATAAGGGCTTGGAAGGCACTTGACAAAAGTCACAGAAACACTAGACAGGCGAGAAAAGCAGAGGCACTGCTGTGAACAAAATATAAGACAATGTTCCTTACAAGGCTATTTGTACCTAGTCCTGTCCTTTCTATGAAAAAGTGACTCACCACTCAGAGCTCTGCGTGTTTACATTGTCCATTTTCCTATCACAGGGGACCCTCACGCTGTGTAAGCATTCTACTTAACTTCACAGCAAAGAAAAATCATATTCCCTATAAAATTCTGTGTAATCACAAAAAGGGGCAGGAGACAGCTCTGCTCAATGTCTCCCGCTGCTTCCCCCACCCAGGACAGGTCAATGGCCTTGGGCAGGTAAAGGAATGAGGACCAAGCTGATTGCTGATTAGTTACCATTTATTCAATCTTTCCTCTCTCATCTCTCCCACTCTTCCTTCCTAGCTCCTCATGTCTCCATCCTGCTCTCTGGATTCTGCTCTCCCTTCACTAGTCTCTCCCTCTGCTTGTCCCTTTTCACTTTGCCCTCTAGGCTACACACTGTCTGCTAACAAAATCAACATAAGAAAGCCCTTCCTGAGGGCCCACCAGGTTCAAAGGAAACACCACCTAGAGGCATTCCAAAGCTCTTCCTGACTGCCAACAGGAAAATACCTCTTAAGGTATTTTTTCTTCTTTCCTTAGTCCAAAAACTCATTAACATCTTAATACTAGTTGTTTTTATATGGACAGGATAAGAAATACATTGTGGCTTGTAGGGCAGCTCTCCTGGGAACATCTTGCCACAGATTCAGACTACAGCACTCAGGCCAGATAAATCATTCCTAACTCTAGCAGGGTCCAAATCTAGTTATTACTTTTTGGATCATGACAGCATTTGTCCATGGCCAAGTTCTTAACTCATAGTTAAGCATTAGGCGCTTTGGCCAGGCCCATCTGGATACCAGGGTAGCACATAACTCACTGCTTGCCCTGGGTCCTTCCTGTCCCTTGTCGGGACCCTGCTTTTGGGGGTGCTATGAAGTAAGGGCAGCTGAGACTTAGGTTGAGAGAACAGATGCCCAGGAAGAAAATATCATGTAGAGTCAAATGACGCCTAGGTTACAAAAGCATAGCATTTGCTACAAGTCTTCCTGTGTCCATACAAAAGGACATGGCTCTGAATAAACTATACAAAGGACTCAAGGAGAAGAGAAAAACAATATTTACAAGTCAACAGAACACAAAGAAAGAAGTTACAAATAAACTCAGAGGAATGGGAGCACTGTGATGGGAACATCCCAAAGAAACCTAAACTACCTGAGGCTATGTTATCCTACAAAATCCCAAGGCACATCCAAACAGACCTTTACAGGAATCATCTTTTGTTATCTGAGACTAATTTCTTGCTCCATAATTTCCTCATGGCATTTTGCACTTCAGCATTTCTCAGTGTATAAATCAGAGGGTTGATCAAAGGGGTTCCTATTGTGTAGAATACAGATATCATCTTATCCATGGAGTAAGTTGTTGCAGGTCGAGTGTATATAAAAATGCATGGACCAAAAAACAAAACAACCACCATGATATGGGAGATGCAGGTGGACAGAGCCTTTCTCTTCGCCTCACCACTGTGCTTTCTTAAGGAATATAAAATGACAACATAGGAGCACATCAGCAGGACAAAACTCACTGTACAAATGGCCCCACTGTTGGACACCAAGAGTACATTGACCGTATAGGTGTTGGCACAGGCAAGATTCAATAAGGGCTGTAAGTCACATACAAAGTGATCAATCACATTAGGACCACAGAAAGGCAAGCTCAAGGCCAGAAAAATCTGAGCTAGAGAATGCACACAGGAGCCCACCCAGGCCACCGCCACCAATGTTTTACACACTTGTCGATTCATGATGGTCATGTAATGCAGGGGCTTACAGATGGCCACATAGCGGTCAAGAGCCATGATGATTAGAATGAAGATTTCCAGGCAGCCAAAGAAATGCAATGAAAAGACTTGAAGTATGCACTCATTGAAAGTGATAGTGGCATTCTTCCGAAGTGTATCCACAATCATTCTGGGGGCTATGCATGTAGAGAAGCAGGTGTCAGAGAAGGACAAGTAGAAGAGGAAGAAGTACATGGGACTCCCAAGTGCTCTGCTGGTCTTGATGGTAGCTATAATCAGAAAGTTTCCCAGCAAAGTTCCCATATAGCATAACAAGAAAGCAACAAAAATTATTTCCTTTTTAATGGGATCCTGAGTTAAACCAAGCAGAATAAATTCAGTCACATTATTCTTCACTGTCATGATTTCATGAATGATAAGATGTGTTATGTAGTGGATTACCTGCAAAAACAGAAATCATTTCATATTGGCAGTTGTGATTTTATGAACTTTCTTTAGAGAACTAAGTATTCTTCATTACAAATGTCTTAATTTTTTTCTTTTGTTGTGGAGGCTCTTGTGCAGATTTTGGGGAGACAGGGGACACTTTATGTAGTTCTCAGTCAACTGGTTTCTGGGGTTGATAAAAGGACACTGCAGTGCCCAAGACCACCAGATCACTCTGGTGGTAGGCGGAGTTCACCATGCAATGGAACTTGTGACCCTCTAAGATGCACCTCTCAATTTTTATGTAGTCATGGAATGCCCAGAATCTCCTGGATCCCTGAACTATCTCTCCAAGTACATAGTTTCTTAATTCACTTCAATATCCATTGCAGGTTTTGTAATGGCGACCGTGTGGTCACTGACTTTCACATCAACTGGTGAATAGCACAATTCTTATATACTTCATATGATGCCCTTCGGAGCTTAGCAGGGTTTTGATTACTCTCACAATTTAACAAATACTAACTTATGTGTCCTATTTGATATTAACTTAGTAATCTTTACATGTACAACAAATCCTGGGTCTACTTTGGAAGGTTTATCACTTGTCAATTTAGATATAATAATACAATTGACTGCTTACTATATAAACTAAAAATCACACCCCAGGTATATTCATGATTAATACCTTAACTCAATATATTACCATTGTATCACTTATTGAAAAGTATGTTTTTGCAACTATATAATCTGATTCAGTTCACAGACTACTACTCCAAATGCTTCTCAGAAAATATAATTATTTTTTGTCATTATTTTTTGTTTGCTTGTTTGTTTTTTGGAGGGGTATGCTTTGAACAGGGTTTTGTCTTAACTCTGAATTCAGGAATAACTCTTGTTGGGGTTCAGAGAATCATAAGGAGAGCTGAAGATAGAATCCATGTCAGCCACACACAAGGTAAGCACTTTACCTGCTGTCCTAATACTCTGATCCAATATAACATTACTTTGAAGTAGCAGGATATTTAGTGTTTAATATACACCAATGAACATATAGTTCTTGTACCTTAGTTATTTCAAATCACGAGCTTTCTAACTTTAACAATTCCACAATACAAACATGCTTTCAGACACAGAAAGTGTCCTTTTTTCTTTGTTTTAACTAAACTTTGATAATAGCATAGAAAAACACTTGGACTGTCAATGTTTATGGAAACATAAGAAAAGTTTATTTTGATGGCTTCTGTACCTCTGTTTGTAAGCTCGCTAAATTCCTCATTAAGATTGGCTGAGTCTTGTAAGATAAAGCCTTGTATCCTCTGAACTCTTTATTTCACTTTAGTTTTAGGCGCTACTTCTGCAGCTCTTCCTAGATAGTACAGATTCTGAATTTCAGAATTACAACTGTTAATAGCCATTAATGTTCTTACAATAAGAAATCTAGATTGAGAATTTTGCTTTCTCAACATTCTGATAAGAAATCTTTGTTTAAACCTGGTCTAACAGTTTCCAAAAACACCTCAACCTTTTAAATTGCTGGACTACATATCACTTTGATCTCTTGTGGTGATCCTGCTTTCCCAGGTCTAATTTTTACTACTGATTTTCACTCTGGCTCCAACACTCGAGTATTCCACATAGAGGCAGACAGACAAACAATGACCTGACTAACAAAAACACCACTCCACCACATGTGCATATGTCTGCATTTGATCGATCGATCTGACCCTTCAAAAAAAACCTTCAAAGAAGGTTTAGTCACGTTTCATAAAAATTGATGGTTTTAAAAAATTGATGGTCTTATGCTGTTGTGTCAATGTACATATGCATCTGCACTGGATTATTAGAATGTGAGCTGAAGTAATTGTGGAAAAAACAGGTTCAAAGAGTGATGGTTTAGTTAAAACATAAGTTTCTAGAGTTATGAATTTGGTAGCAGAACTTATCCTACTGGTATTTTATTTGATCTCTGAGACTTTTGGTAACTAAAATTTTTAGAGATACTTAGCAAAGAATTATAATCGATTAATCTCAGGTGTCAGTCTGATAGTCTGAAGCTATAGCATTGTGCTTTGGCAAAAGTTTGAGATAAGAATGGAGAATTTCATGGAAAATGTGGGAAATTTTACTGACTATTGTTAAATTGTTATCCATTGTGCCACTGGCCCTGGCTGGAGCGATAGCACAGTGATTGGGCATTCGCCTTTCACGAGGCCAACCCGAGTTCGATTCCTCCGCCCCTCTCAGAGAGCCCAGAAAGCTACTGAGAGTATTGAGCCCGTGCAGCAAAGCCTGGCAAGCTACCCGTGCGTATTGGATATGCCAAAAACAGTAACAATAAGTCTTTCAATGAGAGACATTACTGGTGCCCGCTGGAACAAATCAATGAGCAAGGGGATGACAGTGACAGTGACAATGAACATATATCAATATGCTCTGATAGAATATCCTAAATAACCTTATTTGCATTATTCTTCACAGTTCTTTCTTTTTTTTGGTGGGGGAGGGCAGGGAACTGAAGCAATATAAGTTTCACTAAGATTTATATAGAAAGATAAGAGGGAGTGTATGTTTGAGAGAGAACACAGGCTTCTCTAGAGTGGAAATAGGCAAAAGAAACGTTGAGACAAGCAAGTGAGTTCTGTGTTCCAAGAATAACATGGGCTTGAAAGCAAACCTCTATTAGTTCCTTTTCTGAAAATTAAAGGACACCTTCTGTTTGTAATTAGATGAAACAGGATATTGTTACTCTATAGTTTAGGCTTTTATAATTCAGAAGTTTAGCTGAAGCATTTTAGATATGAGGCTATTTGTGGAGTAGCTACCAGGTTTTTCACAAGACTAGAACATAGTATCAATACTTCATAGAGTTTTAATATCCATTTAGCCCTCTGTCTTACTAAACTAGAGATTCAGAGAGAATAATTATCCATAGAATATTTAATGTATAATTGAATCAATAGTCACCTTGATTTCATCAAGGAGACTTATTTTTCTAAAAGATTCTTTATTAGATCCCCTAAACCTACCTTCCTAACTCACTCTTAACTTTTTTCTTGGTAGTATCCCTCTAATTATTGTATTTTACCCAAACATGCCATTCTTTGTAGAAGTTGTCCTAAGTTTTCCCAAGTTTCTTTTTAAACTTATTTTTCTTTGACATGAATGGTAGCTTTAAACTTACGAGTTTAGTATCTACACTGCCTTGTTTCTTCTGAACTTGCTACAAGAAGTTATTTAGCTTCTAACTCAAATCTCAGGCATGTTTAACTGTAATTTATACTTTCCTATCATTTTAGGTTTATGAATACTAATAATATATACTGTGCTAAGTAGTGCATTAAAGTTTATACTTGAAGATGAAAAAGCTGATATTCATTAAAAATCCACCATAAGGTAGATATTATTACCTTTATTAGCCTTTTCTATAATTTCTAGGTAACCACAATTTTCTACATTTTTAGTATCCATAGTTAAAAACTTATCCTGTTTTGGAGCTGGAGCAATAGCACAGCAGGTAGGGCATTTGCCTTGCACATGGCCAAACCGGGTTCGATTCTCAGCATCCCACATGGTCCCCTGAGCAGTGCCAGGGGTAATTCCTGAGTGCATGAGCCAGGAGTAAGCCCTGTGCATCACCGAATGTGAGCAAAGAAGCAAAAAAAATAAAAATAAAAATAAAAAATAAAAAACTGATCCTGATTTGCTACTTTCTTTGAATAGTATTTCTGAACTTTTCCATTTTGCCACTTAAAGCAACTATAAAACCCTTAGTACAATAAGTAAAGTATAATGCATAATAAAATGCATCCTATTGTCACATTATAGAAATCACTTTAAAATATATTAAAATAATTTCTTAAGTTCAAATGATTGCTTTACTTGACATGCATGCTAACAGATTTTGTTCCTTGTGTTACAAAAGCAGACAAACCTGGAATCCATAACTTTAAAGCCATGCAATTTAAATACTGTTTTAAGGTTTGAACTTTGTCTTTTCTTATTCTGTATATTAGGAAAGTCCAAATGTGCTCTACCTTTTGTTTGATCTTAATGCCTATACAAAAACAAAGCAAGAAGAGACTATTAGGAAAGAAAGAAATACTGTGAAAAAAGTCAAAAAAGAATAGATTCCATTTTACCTAAAAATTAGGGTGACATGTAATTTAATTTTCTTCTTACCAACATTTGCTTAAGCTCTGTTTTGGAGCTCTTTTCATTCACTTCTGATCTGATATCACTTATAGCTTATGGTTAAGAAATACCTACTAATTTAATCACTAGCGGTAGCTTTTCAAAGTATGGAGATATATTCTATCATAGCACTGTAGCACTTTCATCCCATTGTTCATCAATTTGCTCAAGTGGGCACCAGTAACGTCTCCACCATGAGATTGTTGTTACTATTTTTAGCCTATTGAATATTCCATGGGTAGTTTGCCAGGCTCTGCCGTGCAGGTGGGATACTCTTGGTAGCTTGCCAGGCTCCCCAAGAGGAATGGAGGAATTGAACCCGGGTAGGCTATGTGTAAGGCAAACACCCTACCCGCTGTGCTATTGCTCCAGTCTATTCTATCTTCAGAGAAATTATTCAGTATGTCAGTATTTAATCTGCACAACTCCAGAAGAAAATTAGTTTTAAATTTTTTGCTTCAGCCAAGAAACTAGAAGGTAAGACAAATGTCTGAGTTCTCGCTAGTAATTTCTCATTCCTAACCAAGGAAAATAATCTTTCTATTCCTTTCCAATAAATTCACATAAATTTAGCAAAATACATTCTAAATGCTTACAATGTGACAATACTGTGTAAAACTGAAAATACAGAAATGGCTAAGACAAAAATCCATAGCTTCATTTGAATCATTCTACACAATTTTGTAGAGAATTTAGTAAAGAAGGAAAAGAATGGAAAACAGACTAAATTTACCTACAATCCAATTTTGTCTAAGATTGGTATGTTATAATCAAATTAAACTAACAAGTTAAAACAATATTCACAATTAATGAGTGTTCTATATATATGAGAGAAAATAATGAACATTCTTTCTTTTGTCTTAAAATTAATCTGATATTGAAAATATATAGTATGCAAATGATAGAAAGAAATCTTATGAACACATGCAAAGATTATTTAATTTCAATGGCTTTTTGAATAGTAAACAGTATATAATAATAATAATGTTTAAAAAGTACTCATTTATTTCTTTCTTCCTATCTTAGAGGAAATGAGAAAAATATTCTAAATATATATTTAAAATACACATTTGATTATATTGGATTATTCTGTAATAATACATTTCTGGTTAAAATATATATATACATATATATATCTTACCTGTTTGATAACTTTAAGTTAGTGATCAGTCTTTGCATACCCTTTTAAAGCAGTCATCCCATAGAATAATAGAAGGGTGGATCTGTTTTCCAATTGCTATCGGAACGTTTTCAAACATTATGATGTAAGATGCTAGTATCCCAGGGAACATTATTCCCAAAAGCTTATTTTCCATTGCTAATTAATCACAAATATCCTACATAGTATAATGTGTTGGATACTTACCCTAAGTATTTTAAGCTTCATCAGTAAATTGCCTCTTTCCTCACCCCAAAGAAGCTTACAGTGCTCTTACAAGCACCCCTAATTGCCAAAGTTTATCTTTAACCTTTTCTATGTCCTTTAAGTCTCCTTTTCGCTACTGAATTCACCAATCAGGCTGGGCATCCTGACAAAATCCAACCTTCTGGTAACTCTAGACTTTGCATTTGTAGTGAATTGCTTGCTTTTCTCTTTCCCCTATAACTTTTGCGTATATTACTATGGAACAATGTTCTTTGCCTAAATACAAAAAGACTGTTACTGCTATGCTCCTAATATCTGGGACCTCTGGATGAACAAATCTATCCTGGCTTAAATGGACAGTCTAGAAAGCATACAACACAGTCCTGACCGTAATAACCTGTAGGAAAGGACCCAGTTGGGTAAGAAAGCTTAACCGGACAGATAACTTAGTCTGGGATCTTCGGTAAAAGCTCAGCCTGCTTTGCCCCTGGAGGCCAGAGAACTAAGTTTGGGAAACTATATTTCTTACTGTGTTTATCCAAATAACTACAAATAATAAGAAGAAGTAAATTTGATTGTTTTAATATGTATTAGCAGCAAGGGAAAGACAAAAAGCAATATAGATGCCTTGCACTCCCTAAGCGAATTTCTCAGTGTAGTCTCAGACAGAGCATCTCCTGGAGTTAATCTCCCCATAAGAGCTGCCTCTGTCAAATTGCTTTACCTCTGTAAATGATCAATCACATCTACGTGCAGTCCTCTACCTCAAACTACCTTGTATTTTGTATAAAGGTTATTTGGCTCTGAAATTAAACGGTCCATTTGACCATCAATTTGTGGTTCCCCCATCTCTCTGCTCCTATGCATGGGGAGACAACTTGGTCAACCAAGTGTCTACCAAGGAACCCCGACCCCATCCTGACCACATTTTTATTCACAATGATTCATTTAAAATTTAATTTAAAATGAAATAAAATTTAATTCATTTAAAATTAAATTAGCCCACATGTAATAAGTTAATCCTCCTCAAACTTAGTCATCAAATAATAATAGAGTTTGGGAGCAACGAGTGTCTAGGCTGACATACATGTACACATGAGAGCATGGATGGATGAAGTTGAGAGGGAGATGGAGAACAAGAAGAAGGAAAGAGTGTTTGGTGAAAGAAGTAATCACTAAGAAATAACCAGGACCCATTCAGCACTCTTAGGTCTCTCTTCATTTGTTAGGAGACAAATGTTTGTAGCTATTGCAATTTATTTATAATTGCAATCTGGGCAGATGAGGCCCATTGTTGTTACTATTTTTGGCATATCAAATATGCCATGGGTAGATTGCCAGGCTCTACCGTGCGGGCAGGGTACTCTCAGTAGCTTGCCGGGCTGTCTGAGAGCAGTGTAGGCTTATAGGGCAGTCTCTAAACGCCCTTATGTGTGTCCCCATGGTTCAAACCATATATGGACCCCATCAAATATGGTGTGAAAATTATGAAATATGAGTATTGTGTCTTATGGTGTGTCCCGAAAGTGGCCTGGAGCATGGCAGTGGCTGGGTAGTGGAGGTCATGGAGGCCTGCAGGTGAAGTATTTATCTGGCTCCGATAGGGTGTGATGTCTGGGTTTGAACCCTGGAGCCCTGGAGATTGAAGGAGGCCGAAAGAGGATCTTGTTCCAAGTCTCATTAAGCCTGGAGTCCTAGGTCGCAATGTTCTGCTTTACCTGGTTCTGTGGGGCTTCACCCATGCTTGAGGTTTGGCCGGAGTGTCCGGAAAGTGACCGGAAGTGTGGCGGTGGCTGGGTATTGGAGTTTACTAACCACTAAATATATTTAATTTTTTCCTAACCTGACCCCTCCCTTTCTTAAAGATGACCAATATTCTGATTTTGTTGTTATTGTTATTTTTTTTTCTTTAGTTTTAGGGCCATACAGAAGCTGTGCTTAGGTCTTACTCCTGGATCCTTGCTTGGGGATCTCTAGTGTAGGGCTCTGGGGACCTAGTAGTGCTGGGACAGAACATGGGTCAGCTGCATGTGAGACCAGCACCTTACCCACCATACTATCTGTCCAGCTTCACATTCGACTTTTTTTTGGCTTTTTTGTTTGTTTGTTTTTTGGGTCACACCCAGCAATGCTCAGGGGTTACTCCTGGCTCTGCAATCAGAAATTACTTCTGACAGTGCTCAGGAAACCATATGAGATGCTTCGGATTGAGCCTGGTTGGCCCCATGCAAGATGCAAGGCAAACATCCTACCCACTGTACTCTCTCTCTCTAGCGAAAGAGTTTTCTTTTTTAATGTATCAATGCATATTTATCTTGTTTCCAAAATACAAAACAATTTTAGCTGTGTATTTTATTTTTTCCTGACTGAATTTTAAACTAAAAACTATATTTAGATTCCTATGAAAAGCTTCAATGTTTTCAATGTTATATTGCTAAGTATTATGTTGTTTTGAATTTTGTGCAATAATTTTCATTTATAGGTCAGAGAAAAGTCCCTATTCTCTGCTGAGTTGCAACACTAATCACTGGGCTCAGGCCTGGGTTGAGGTGTTGGGAGAAAAGCCTCTTTTGGTCTGCTATGAAGTGAAGCCTGTTGCAATATATATATATATATATATATATATATATATATATACACACACACACACACACACACATATATATATGTATATATATATATATATATATATATATATATATATATATCTCACAGCTCAATGTTACCTGGGGACAGTTATCTGGGGATGTTATCTAGGGATGTGTGAGTGACAAAAAGATAGCCCTATCCATAGAGCTATGAAAAAACACATGCCTCTTCTAACCACTGTGACTACATGACCTTTTTGCATGTCTTCCCTGTTTGCCCAAGCCTATATAAAGCTATGAGATAGCAGTGCGGCGGGTAGGGTGTTCATCATGCACGCGACTGACCCGGGTTCTATTTCTCCGTCCCTCTCAGAGAGCCGGGCAAACTACCGAGAGTATGTCGCCCACACAGCAGAGCCTGGCAAGCTACCTGTGGCATATCCGATGTGCCAAAAACCAGTAACAAATCTCACAATGGGGACATTACTGGTGCCCACTGGAGCAAATCGATAAGCAATGGGATGACAGTGACAGGGATAGTGATGTGCTTAATAAATCAGAACTGATTTACAGGACCCCCGCTGTGCTCGTATGTGCATTTCTTGGTGAAGGCAGCAGCATAGACTTGTCCTTTCCTTGGACCCCTCTCTTTGCAGGGAGGGAAGCTCGGCCCTGTCCTCAGGACTCTGAACTGGACGAGGGAGGGCACTGAGCTGAGGCCAGGAGAAGACCCCAACCGAATTGAGGCAATTTTGTGGGAAAGGCATGTGTTAATCCAAGAGATGGGAGTCAGGCCTCCTTAAAGATGACCTGACTATGCCCTGGATCCTTCCCCGCAGAAAGTCAGTGCAGGTGACTGAGGAAGTGGCATGTGTTCGTTCAAGGGAGAACGCTAATAACAAAAAAGATACTAATAGGCAGGTAAAAAGTGTGTCACTAAGGCAGCCTATCCCTGTGTCTGATAAGAAAATACTGACTCCTTGCCTCAGAACTCGCTTTGACCAAGAAAGAAAAATGATAGCATCTGACAACCTTAGGTTTCAACAACTTGGTCATAGCTAATTTTACTTGCTTATTATCATCAAAAGCACTTTCTTGACCCATTTTTTTTAACAAGCAGGAAGCTGGCTGGTCAGATTGGAAAACAGGGGCAGGGGGAGGGTCCCACGGCTGATGGGACTAACTTTGTCTTGGGGAATGTCCCTTTCTTTCTCAGTCTATCACTTTTCTCTCTGCCATTTTTGAAGGGTCGATCAATCGACTGCATACATGTGCACATGTACGTGTGGTATTTTTAGTTAGTTCATTGTCTGTCTGTCTGTGTGGAACACTCACATGTTAAAGCCAGGTTGAAATAAGTAATAGAAATTCTTACACCTGGGCCAGCAAACTCATCGAAAGAGGTCAGAGTGATATGAAGCCCAGCAATTTAAAAGGTCTAGTTCCAATTTTTGGAACTTGTTAGACTAGGTTTAAACAAAGATTTCTAATCAGAATGTGATGCTTACAGAGAAATTAAAATTCTCAATCTAAACTTTCTAATTGGAAAAGCATTAATGATTATTGACAGTTGAAATTATTTTGAACTTCAGGAGCTGTACTATCTAAGAAAATCTGCAGAACCAGATCCTGAAAATAAAGTGAGTTCAGAGAATGCAAGGCTTTATCTTACAAGCCTCAGCAAACTTTAATGAGAAATTAAGGCCACTTCACAAACAATAGAGGTTCAGAAGCCATAAAAATAAATGTTTCCATAAATAGTGGCAGTTGAAATATTTTCTTATTCTGATACCTAAACATTTAGTAAGAATCAGAGACCCTTTTCTGTGTCTGAAAGCATGTTTGCATTCTTCTGGAATTGTTAAAAGTATCTGGTGTAGAAAGCTCATGATTTGAAATAACTAAGGTACAAGAACTTAGTTATTTGAAATTAAGTCAAGAAGTTTTTCTCATGTTTCATAAAAATTAATGGTTCAAAGGTCTTATGCTGTTATGTCAATGTGTATATTTGTATCTGCATTGGATTATTAGGATATTTGACCCAAAAAATCTTGTGAGTTGAAATATTTGTGGTACATGAAAACAGGTTCAAAAAGTAATACTTTAGTTTAAAATATGATTTTTCTAGAGTTGCAAAATTTATCTTATCAGTGTTTTATTTGATCTCTGAGACTTCTGGTAACAAAAATTTTTAGAGCTACTTAGCAAATGTCTATAATGGGTTGACAGTCTGAAGTCATAGCATTATGCTTTGGTAAAAGTTTGAGATGACATATTTTTCTGCTGGAGTGTCAGACCAGCTTCAGAACTAAAAAAATCAGTAAATAAAAGTTAAAAATCAGGGTGGGGGAAGTGGGTCATTTTAAGAACCAAGCAAGTGGCTAGGAACAGTCCCGAGTCCCTGAGAATGGAGAACTGCATGGAAAATGTGGGAACTTTTACTGACTGCTGTTAATCAGTCTGTTCAGTTCGTGAAAATGCATGTTAATATTGTGATAACTTTATTTCATACAAAGCCTTGTCACCAGATATTAACCTAGTCCTGATCTTCAGAGAACTTTGTATACAAGTGTGAAATCCTTACTGTCTCATGGAAATCTATGAGCGTTTTAATCTTTATATCTGTGTTTTTCTAGAAATCAGAATTCTCAAGATGTCTCCTGGTTTACTTCTAATGTGAAGTGAACTTTTGTCCAGTGAATATATGTTGTAAGAACTTTAGTCGTGAGCATCTTTAAAACTTTTGAATATCTATAGAACCAATGTAATGCTTTTGAAATGGTACTGCAGAATAGTTTTGTCATGTTAAATGAGATGATTGTGTCCAAATCATCTTGTGTCCAAACTTGTGAGATCATGTTTTACCAAGTTCAGTGAGTTTAAACTTGTGGGATGACTATAAGGAATATAGATGTATGTCTTAAGTCAGAAAAACAATGGATGGAGGTATCATCAGTGGGAGAAAAGGAAGGAACTGATAAAACTGTATTGCTAAGAAACTCTTTTAATTACATTTGCAGAATCATTCTAGTAACTTTTTGTAAGATATGTGGAAAATATATTGGACAGATTATTCGGACTCCTGTTATAGTGCTCTTAGATAATGGAATTCTTCAAAAAGTTGCAGGAAATCAAGATTTTTCAACATGGGATTAAAAGAATTAAACATGTTAAACTGCACACTGGGCTCATGATACAGTACTCTTGACAATGGGAAGTCAAGGCTTTCAACATAGGATTGAATGTAATAAACACAATGTTAAACTGTATGTTTTATCTCTACAGATTTTAGCTTCTTTTGACTAGGACCCATAACAAACGGGTGTATTACATCTCATTGTGGGTGAAGTGAAATGCTTACTTTTCTCTTCTTTGGACCTTCGGTTTGTCTGATGCTCACAGCACTATGTTGGTTTGCATAAATCCATATAAAAGTATTTTCTCTCAGTAATAAGGTTTATCCCTCATGCAAACAAGAAAATCAGCTATGTGACAATCCCTCTTCAGGGAAAGTCGAGGGATTGGTCTAAATGACAGGAGCAGGTACTCTTTCAAGTACCCTAAAAACTTCAGGGGGACCCTAGAGGTAGGTCAGCTCATGGAAAGACTGAAAATCATCACTGCTATGGAAAATGAGGAATCTGGGAATCTGCAATGACTGACTTAGCCTGGACCTACTCACAGCTGTAAGAAAAAAATGGGAACCACGATCTTTCCGAGCCCTGAAGAAGGGATGGGATGGACTCCTTTCTGCCAGAACACCTCTATGGAAAATGAAGCTCAGAGCTACATCCAGATCCACCTGAATGCTTGAGGCCACCGCCAATTCATCATGGGACTTGATCTTCGCATCTTATGGCCAGACCTGGGTAACTCTGATACCCAGTTTTTACCCAGATAAAAACTAAATGTCGTCATTGGTATGTCTCCTGTCTTTAGCCAACACCCAGGACTTCTCATTAAATAACGGGTACCCCAAATGGAGAGTTCTCTGATATTGCTGCATTTATGCAAAATAATAAGCCAGGTTTGTTAAGTCATCTGGCAAATTTTAAAATGAAGGTGGAGAAAAATTGTGCGTCTGTAACACGCTTTTTGTAAGAATCAGATTCCAATTCTACAGGGGTGATTGAATAAATGTGTTCTTATCTTGGTTTAAAAGGCATCTCCTTTGGGTAATTCAGATAAAACTTGTTTTACTGACTGTAAAGTAGGAAGCCTAGTCTTTGGGACTCAATGTTATACATGCTCTCACTAGTCTGACCAGGGCATTGGAAGCCAGAGCTTTACTAGGCAATGGGGGGAGGGGTAACCTAAGTTGAATTTAGATTCAAGTGGATTCTAAATACATCTGCTTATATTGGAGAATGAAATTTCTTAAAGGATAAGCAAGTTGAATAGAGAAAAGCACTGATTGATAAGAAAGACCCGGACCCCCATGCTCTGGGACCTGAGGCTGTGGAGCAGCCTTTGTGGTCCCACCTCATATAAAACAAAAAGGGGGAGATGTTGGGATAAAAGCCCCTTTTGGTCTGCTTTGAAGTGAAACCTGTTGCGATGTATATCACAGCTCAATGTTACCTGGGGACAGGATGTATCTGGCGATGTGCAGGTGGTAGGAAGGTAACCCTATCTATAGAACTGTGAAAAAACATGTATCTGTTCTAAACACAGTGACTACGTGACCTTTTTGCAGATCGTCCCCTTTTGCCCAAGCCTATATGAAGCTATGCTATGTGTTTAATAAATGGAAACCGCTTTACAGGATCCCTGCTGTGCTTGTGGGCTCACTTCTTGGTGGAGGTGGCAGCATAGGTTTCCTCCGTTCCCCAGACCCCTCTCTTTGCAGGGAAGGAAGATTGGCCCTGTCCAAGGTGGCCTCTTGCTGGACAAGGGAGCACATTGAACAGAGGCCAGGAGAAGACCCCAACACCTAACTGCCAACCACAAATACTATGCAAAATAAAAATTAGGCGTATAACATTAAGCAACATTATTTAAAAATAATAAAAACAGCTCTTACATAGGAAATTATACACATTTTTTCTTTTCTCCACATTCCTCAATACTACCTTACATTTTTCTAAGTTTGACGCAAAATTTATATTCAAGATAGTTTATTTAATGTAATCCGTTTTTTTTTTATTGAACTGGTAGAAAGGACTTCATGGTAAATTAAAAAAGTCAAAATAATGAAGACAAATTCTGGGTGATCTGATTGGTATGTGAGGTGTAAAGAAGTAAACCAAGACAGAACCCAAAGTCAAATAAATACACACCTGAGATCTGACCACAAAAGTGACTTGGTGCCATGTGGGTGGCAGAACAGAGATATAACCTGGGTACAGTGGGCTGTGAAGTATTCTGGTAGGATTTTTGTATTTTTGATGGTGAGTGTGATATGGTAACATATTTTGAAGAGGGGTAAAACTGCAGCCATACAACATATAAGTTTTACAATTTTTCAAAGAAAGTATTACTTCTTAAAAATTTTAGGATCATTTTAGAAGCAAAATGTAGTTTTTATCAAAACTCTGTAGCACTGTAGCACTGTTGTACCATTGTTCATTGATTTGCTCAAGTGGGCACCAGTAACATCTCCAATGTGAGACTTGTTGTTACTGTTTTGGCATATCGAATATGCCACAGGTAGCTTGCCAGGCTCTGCCGTGCAGGCGTGAAACTCTCAGTAGCTTGCCGAGCTCTCCTAAAGGGATGGAGAAATCAAACCCAGGTTGGCCTCATGCAAGGCAAACGCCCTACCCACTGTGCTATTGCTCTGGTTCTATCAAAACTCTAATATACATATATTTGTATAAAACATTTCAGGTTTTTTTTTTTTGCTTTTTTGGGTCACATCTAGCAATGCACAGGGGTCACTCCTGGCTCATGCACTCAGGAATCACCCCTGGTGGTGCTCAGTGGACCATATGGGATGCTGGGATTTGAACCCGGGTAGGCTGCGTGCAAGGCAAATGCTCTACCCGCTGTGCTATCACTCCAGCCTTAAAACATTTCAATTTCTAAGTAGTGATTTCTCACTATGTTATATCAATTGAGGAGTATACAAAAAATATATGAAATATATTTGAACTACAACCACTCAGAACAGAAGCTAGATTGCCTAAATTGTATATTGTTCCCCAAAACATGAATTTCTACAATTCTTGAAACTGGTATTTTTCTTTTTCATTATTTGGGGGGAATCTCACCTGAAGATGCTTAGGAGACTTCTGGCTCTGTTCTAAGAAATTGCTCCTGGCAGTGCTTGATGACATATGGAATGCTGGGGATAAAACTGGGGTCATCTCCCTTCTACACTGATGGTGGGAATGCCGACTGGTTCAGCCCTTTTGGTAAACAATATGGACGATTCTCAAAAAATTAGAAATTGAGCTCCCATTTGACCCAGCAATACCACTGCCGGGAATATATCCCAGAGAAGCAAAAAAGCATAGTTGAAATGATATCTGCACTTATAATCTTCATCACAGCACTATTTACAATTGACAGAATCTGGAAAAAAACCGAGTGCCCTACAACAGATGACTGAAGAAACTTTGGTACATCTATACAATGGAATACTATGCAGCTGTTAGAAAAAATGAGGTCATGAAGTTTGCATATAAGTGGATCAGCATGGAAAGTATCATGCTAAATGAAATGAGTCAGAAAGAGAGAGACAGACACAGAAAGATTGGACTCATCTGTGGAATATAAAATAACAGAGTAGGAGACTAACACCCAAGAAGAATAGAAATAAGTACAGGAGGTTGACTCCATGGCTTGGAAGCTGGCCTTACATTCTGGGGAGAGTGCAGTCAGATAGAGAAGGGAACACCAAGTGAAATGTGGTTGGAGGCCACTTGGGGGAAGGGTGATGCGTGCTGAATGTAGACTAGAGACTGAACACAATGGCCACTCAACACCCCAATTGCAAACCACAACACCTAATTAGTGAGAGAGTACAAAAAGGAATACCCTGCCACAGTGGCAGGGTGGGGTGGAGGGAAATGGGATTGGGGGGGTGGGAGGGATGCTGGGTTTATTTGTGGTGGAGAATGGGCACTGGTGAAGGGATAGGTTCTCGAACATTGTATGAGGGAAACATGAGCACGAAAATGTATAAATCTGTAAATGTACCCTCACAGTGATTCACTAATTAAAAAATAAATAAATTTAAAAAATTAAAAAATTACCAATGAAACTAGAAAATGCATAAAGGAATCTATAAAGCAAATATGTTGACTTCATTGTTATTTAAAAATGTCAAATAAATTAGAACCATCTAGGTGATCACAAAAGCAAACAAACAAACAAACTGGTGTCATCTGTATGCAAGACAAATTCCCTACCTACCTGCTGTACTATCACTCTGGCCCAAAAACTGGTGCTTTTTGATGAGATGGAAGAACAACCAAGTTGAAGTTTCAAAGTCAAATATTTTGAGATTTAGGCATCTAATAAATGAGCTTTACTGGGAAGGGGTAAATTCCAGATTCTGAATTGAAGCATGTGAAAGCATAAGTATAAATAGATAGCACAATAAATCCTTGTGAATAAGGGCAGGGGAAGAACTAGTCAAAAGTCACAGAAACACTAGACAGGCAAGAAAAGCAGAGGCACTGCTGTGAACAACATATAAGACAATGTTCCTTACAAGGCTATTTGTACCTAGTCCTGTCCTTTCTATGTAAAACTGACTCACCACCCAAACTCTACATGTTTACATTGTCCATTTTCCTATCATAACAGACCCTCATGCTGTGTAAGCATTCTATTTAACTTCACAGCAAGGAAAAATCATATTCCATGTAAAATTCCAAGGCACATCCAAACAGATTTTTACAGGAATCATCTTTTGTTATCTGAGACTAATTTCTTGCTCCATAATTTCCTCATGGCATTTTGCACTTCAGCATTTCTCAGTGTATAAATCAGAGGGCTGATCAAAGGGGTTCCTATTTGGTAGAATACAGATACCATCTTATCCATGGAGTAAGTTTTTGC
Organism: Sorex araneus; assembly: GCF_027595985.1. Lineage (NCBI taxonomy): Eukaryota > Metazoa > Chordata > Mammalia > Eulipotyphla > Soricidae > Sorex > Sorex araneus. The sequence continues at coordinate 151,467,228 of NC_073307.1, read as the reverse complement.
AGGTCGTGTGTATATAAAAATGCATGGACCAAAGAAGAAAATAACCACCGTGATATGGGAGATGCAGGTGGACAGAGCCTTTTTCCTCGCCTCACCACTGTGATTTCTCAAGGAATATAAAATGACAACATAGGAGCACATCAGCAGGACAAAACTCACTGTACAAATGGCCCCACTGTTGGACACCAAGAGTACATTGACCGTATAGGTGTCAGCACAGGCAAGATTCAATAAGGGCTGTAAGTCACATACATAGTGATCAATCACATTAGGACCACAGAAAGGCAAGCTCAAGGCCAGAAAAATCTGAGCTAGAGAATGCACACAGGAGCCCACCCAGGCCACCACCACCAATGCTTTACACACTTGTCGATTCATGATGGTCATGTAATGCAGGGGCTTACAGATGGCCACATAGCGGTCAAGAGCCATGATGATTAGAATGAAGATTTCCAGGCAGCCAAAGAAATGCAGTGAAAAGACTTGAAGTATGCACTCATTGAAAGTGATAGTGGCATTCTCCCGAAGTGTATCCACAATCATTCTGGGGGTTATGCAAGTTGTGTAGCAGGTATCAGATACGGATAAGTAGAAGAGGAAGAAGTACATGGGACTCCCAAGTGCTCTGCTGCTCTTGATGGTAGCTATAATCAGAAAGTTTCCCACCAAAATTCCCAAATAGAAAAACAAGAAAGTGACAAAAGCTATTTTCTTTTTAACAGGATCCTGGGTCAAACCAAGCAGAATAAACTCAGTCACATTATTCTTCAATGTCATGATTTCATGAATGATAAGATGTGTTAAGCAGTGGATTACCTACAAAAACAGAAATCATTTTAAGGTGGTGGTTTGATTTTATCAACTTTCTTTAGAAAACTAAGTATTCTTCATTACAAATATTTTATTTTTTTCTTTTGTTGGGAGGTTCTCATGCAGCAATTGGGGGCCACCTGGGATACTTATGTTGTTTCTCAGCCTACTGGTTTCTGTGGTTGACAAAGGACACTGCAGTGCCCAAGACCATCAGTTCACTCTGGCAAAAGGGGGAGCTCACCATGCCGTGTGGTGCCTCATGGAATTTGGGAAATTCTGAAGCTGCATTTCTCAATTTTTCACATAGTCATGGAGTGTCCACAATCTACCTAGGTCCCTGAAATATCTTCCCAAGTACATGGCTTCTTAATAAGTCACCTCAATATTCCATCACCGGATTTATAATGACCATTCCGTGGTCACTAGCTTTCACATCAACATGTGAATAGCCCAGTTGTTACATACTTCAAACTATGCCCTTTGGAGCTTGGCAGGATTTTGATCACTCTCACAATATAATACACACTAACATACATTTCCTTTTTGTCATTAACTTAATAATATTTACATATTCAACAAATCCTGGGTCTACTTTTGGAAGGCTTACATTTACACTTTCCATTTACATTCTATACTGAACATTTAAGATACAATGATACAATTGACTGTGTATCACTATATCACTGTCATCCTGTTGTTTATCAGTTTGCTCGAGTGGGCACCAATTAACGTCTCTATTCATCCCTATGTGTGCTAGTGTATCCCAATGGCATATTGGAGGCTCTTTCAGGATCAGGGAAATTGGGACTCTCATAGTTACTGATTTTGGCATATCGATTATGCCACAGGTATCTTGCCAGGCTCTGCCATGCAGACGGTATACTCTCAGTAGCTTGCCGGGCTCTCGAGAGAGATGGAGGCTTTTTGGGCACCCTCTAATCGCCTTTACAGGTGTTCCCAGTCTACGGAATGTAAGCTTTTGGTCGACTGGCATGTTGTAATGATCTGCACACTGACAAACACTCATCTGCCTGCATCTCTGGGCAGCACCTGGGACATCTGCTGCCTCAGGTTGATCTCCTTGAGGTTGATGGAGTGTGCCCAGAGGTTGTTGAGTAGCTGGCAGAGCAGGACCGCATCTCAGAGGGTCTGTACTAGGTCGAACACCTGTGCTAAGTCCCAGGTCACCCAGCGATTGCCTGACAGCACTGCACAGTGGATGAGCCACTGTGCACGCTGCTACCATGGCTCCATGTCTGACGGTGCTGTGACTCAGCCCAGCTTTAGTCTATGCTTTCTACGTAAACGAAAAATCACACCCGTGCATATTCATAATGAATACCTTAACTCAATACATTGCCACTTGTTCCCAGGAGTTATTTAGCTCTTCGTCTAATCTCAGGCATGTTTAGCTGTAACTTATATTTTTCTATCATTTTAGGTTTATGAAAACTAATAATTCTTCACTGTTTTAAATTACTCATTAAAGCTGATATTTGGAGATGAAAAAGTTGACATTCATCAGAAATTCAACATAAAGTAAGTATTTTTACCTCTATCAGCCTTTTCTCTAATTTCTAGGTCAGCGCAATTTTCTACATTTTAATACCCATAGTGAGACTTATCATGTTTTTCTACTTTCATTGAAAAACATTTGTGAACTTTTCCATTTTGCCATCTAAAGAAACTATAGTACCCTTAGCATAACAAGTATAATATAATGCATAATAAGATGCATTCTACTGTCACATAGTAAAAGTCACTTTAAAATATATTAAAATAGTTGCTTGAGTTCAAATGATAGCTTTACTTGACATGCATGCTAACAGATTTTGCTCCAATGTGTTACAAAGCAGGCAAGCCAGGAACCCATAACTTTAAAGTCATGGTATTTCAATAATGTTTTAAGGTTTGAACTTTCTCTTTTCTAATTCCGTGTATTTCAAAAGTCCAACTTTCTCTACTTTTTGTTTTATCTGGATGCCTATATACAACTAAAGCGAGACCCTTAGGACAGTACAAAAGTCATACTGTCAAAAAAAGTCAAGAAAGAATATATTCTATTTTACTTAAAAATTGAGGTGATATGTAATTTAATTTTCTTCTTCCTGACATTTGCTTATGTTTTGGGGACTCTTTTTCATTTACTTTTGATCTGATCTCACTTGTATTTAAGAAATACCTGGTATTTTAATCACTAGTGGCAACTTTTCAAAGTATGGAGATATATTCTATCATAAGAGAAATTTTCAGTATGTCCGTATTTAGTCTGCACAATTCCAGAAGAAGTTTATTTTTTAAGTTTTTGTTTCAGTCAAGAAACTAGAGGTAGGACAAATGTCTGAGTTTTCACTAACCATTTCTCTTTCCAAACCAAGGAAAATATTCATTCTATTCCACCCCAATAAATTCGCATAAATCTAGCAAAACACATTCTAAATGCTTACCATGTGACAACACTGTGTAACCACTGAAAATACAGAGATGTCTAAGACAAAAATGCATAACTTTATTTGATTCATTCTACACAATTTTGTGCAGAATTTAGTAAAGAAGGAAAGAACGGAAAACAGACTAAATATACCTACAATTCAATTTTGTCTAAGATCAGTATGTTATAATCAAACTAAGCCAACAAGTTGAAACAACACTCACAATTTATGAATGTTCTGTATACATGAAAGAAAATAATGAACATGATGGCTTTTGTCTTAAAAATAATTTGATATCAAAAATATAAGGCATACAAATGATAGAAATAAATCTTATGAACACATGCATAGATTATTTCATTTCCGTGTCTATTTGAATAATAAATAGTACATAATAATAATTATTTTTAAAACTTATTCATTTCTTTCTTTCTATCTTAGAGGAATTGAGAAAAAATCCTCAACATATATTTAAAATACACTTTTAAATTATATTGGATTTTTCTGTAATAATACTTTTCTGGGTTAAAATTATATATCTCTCTTACCTGCTTGAGAACTTTTAGTTAGTGATAAGTCTTCACATGTGCTTTTAAAACAGTCATCCCACAAAATAATAAGAGGCTGGATCTGTTTTACTATTGCCATAGGGAATTTTTCAAACATTATGATGTAAGATGCTAGTATCCCAGGGAACACTATTCCCAAAAGTTTATTTTCCTCTTCTAATTAATCACAAATATTCTAGATATTATGATGTGTTGGATATTTACTCTAAGTGTTTTAATCTTCATCAGTAAATTGCCTCTTTCCTCACCCCAAAGAAGCATACAGTGCTCTTACAAGCACTCCTAATCGCTCAAGTTTATCTTTAACCTTTTCTTTGTGCTTTAAGTCTCCTTTTTGCTACTAAATTCTCCAAGTCAGGCTGGGCTTCCTGACAAAGTCCAACTTTCTGGTAACTCTAGACTTTGCATCTGTAGTGAATTACTTGCTTTTCTCTTTCCCCTATATCCTTTTCAGATATTACTGTAAAGCAATGTTTTCTGCATAAGTATATAAAGAGTATTAATGCTATGCTACTAATATTTGGGAGTTAATTGATTCTAATATATCTACTCCTGGGCATCATCATAATTACTTGACTCAGGCTGCAGTCACCATAGTTCCCGACACCCAAAAAGCTGGGGTCTACTGAGACTTCTGGATGAATCCAAGGCAAGCAGCAAAGCTACCCTGGCTTAGATGGACAGTCTAGAAAGCATACAATACAGTCCTGACCGTAATGTCCTATCGGATAGGAACCATTTAGGTGGGAAAGCTAGAGCGGTCTGAGGACTTACCTTGGGATTTACGGTAAAAGACTGATAGGCTTTGCCACTGGAACCAAGAGAACTAAGTTTGTGAAACCATATTTCTTTCTGTGTTTATCCAAATAATTGCAAATATTAATAAGAAGTAAAATTGATTGTTTAATATGTACTAGCAGCAAGGGAAAGAGAAAAGCAATATAGATGCCTTAGGCCCCCTGAGCTAATTTCTCAGTGTAGTCTCAGACAGAGCATCTCCTGGAGTTAATCTCCCCATAAGAACCGCCTCTCGCAAATTGCTTTACCTCTGTAGATGATCAACCACACCTAAGTGTGGTCCTCTACCTCAAACTACCTTGGATTTTGCATAAAGGCTATTCGGTTCTGAAATAAGTGGGCCATTTGACCATCAATTTGTGGTTTTTAGTCTTTGTCCCTATGCATGGAAAGACAACTTGAGTAAGAAACATGTACCAAGGAACCCTGCCCACATACCACCACATTTTTATTCACAACGATGCATTTAAAATTCAGTTTGTTCTTTAGCCCATAGGTAGTAAGTTAATCTTCCTAAAACTTAGTCATCAAAGAGAAATAGAGTTTTGAGAGCAATGGGTGCAACTGGTTGACATATATGCTAGGCAATCACACCCAAAAATTGCTCCGGCGCCCTGTAATCCCATCAAAGGCCAATATCCAGAGACTATAAAACCAACCTCCCAGAAGTGCGTGGCCGAGACATCTTATAGCCTAGTTCTACATCTCAGAGAATCTGGCAAGCTACGAAGAGTTTCCTGATCGCATGGAAGAGCCTGGCAAGCTCCCCATGGAGTATTCATATGCCAAATACAGTAATAATGATGGGTCTCATTCCCTGACCCTGAGAGAGCTTCCAATGTGGCACCGTTGGGATGGATGAGTAAAGAGAAGCTTCTAAAATCTCAGGGCTAGGACGAATGGAGACAGTACTGAGACCGCTTAAGAAAATCAATGATCAACGGATGATGATGATGATGAAATTTATATACATATGCATATATATCAATGCAAGAGAAGTGCATGAATGGATGAAATTGAGAGGGTAATGGAGAACAGGAGGAAGGAAAAAGTGTTTGGTGAAAGAAGAATCACTAAGAAATAACCAGGACCCATTCTTAGGACTCTTAGGTCCCTCTTCATGTGTTAGGAGACAAACTTCAAACTATTACAATTTATTTATAATTATAATTTGGGGAAGATAGTATTGTGTCTTGAAATCAGAAGAACACCCCCACCAAAACAAACAAAAAATACAGATTCAAGGCAAGTTGTCTTAGAACTATAATTTATACATGTATAGATATAGATATAAAAATATGTTACATGTATCTGTACGCTTCTTTGCTGATAAAATGGCATGTCAGATTTTGGAAAGGTGAATGCTGGGAATGACATATCTATCTTGTGGAATTTGGTATGTGGGCAGGTGGACGTGGCTATTGAAGGGATCTGAGTAGAAGTCGTGGATAACCTTCTCCATTGCCCTTCTGAAAGATGTGATAGATCCATCAGGAAGTCAGAGGACAGTCATCTTGGTCTTGTAGTTGGTGAATGACAGGCAAACGTTGTGAATACTTTTCCCAACTTCTGCCACATCGACCAACACTGGTGCTCTTCTCTATTTAAGGTCTTCCTTTATTGCTTCTCTTCATGCTTTGTGAACTCAGAAGTTAGCTTTTGATTGCCTGAGGCTCACGCCAAACCACGTTGGTGAATGAGCTGGACAGTTTCAGAAGACAGACATAATTTTGGGCTTTCACACTCTCGGCATTCCTCTAAGTCATGGAAGTGCTAAATCAATTGATCTTATGCATCGTTGATGTTGTCAACGATGGCATCTTCCCATATTGCCGCAATAGTGTCAAAGAGCACCCAGCTGGTGGTTGTTCTGGGAGTTCTCTTCTTAAACTTTGCTGTCCTTTTTTCCCGATTTTTGAAGGAGAATTTCTCATAAAGGAGAAGGTGGTCTGATCCTGTGTGGAATTTTGGGACAATAGCGACATTGGTCAGGCAAAACCATCGATTGGATATGATGTGGTCAATTTAGTTGCGGAACTGTCCACCTCAAGACTCACAAATACTCATCAATACACTAGATTGGCTCTTCACACACTACCTGTCTGTTTGCAAGGTTCTGTCCCAATGTAAAACCATCAGGACCGTTTTGTTGTACAAGAAGGGAGACATCCATGACATCAGCAACTATCACCCAATCTGCCTGTTGTCTGTCATCTACAATTTGTTCACTCGAGTCTTCCTGAATAGGATTGACAGGACACTAGGCAAAGGACAACCATGTGAGCAAGCCGGTTCCAAAAAGGATTCAGCATGATCGACCATATGCACACAGTGTCCAATCTCATTGAGGTTTCATGAGAGTTTAAGATGCTGCTCTGTACGATGTTCATCGATTTAAAGGCCTTTGATTCTGTTGAGACTGAAGTGGTCATCAAAGTCCTAGCCAAACAGGGCATTCAAACAGTATATTAGAATCCTCCGTGAACTGTATTATGGATTTATCACCAGGGTCTCACCATCTACAAGGAAGCAATAATTGACTAATTGACGTAAAGAGAGGGGTTTGGCAGGGCGATACCATTTCACAAAACTTTTCAGTGCCACCATCAAGAATGTCATGCAGCAACTGGATGATAAGGAATGGGAGTAAAGATAGATGGTTGGCAACTATACCACCTTCGCCTCACTGATGACATTGTTCTAGTAACAGAAAACATTAGCCAAGCAGCAGGAATGCTGGCTGACTTCGTCCCTGAGTGTGGATAGGTCAGATAGCAGCTGAATCTCATGAAGACAATGTTCATGAGGAATGAACTACTTCCTGACCTTCCATTTGCTCTCAACAGAATGAACGTCTCCAAATGCAGCAGTTATGTATTCCTGGGTCGAGAACCCAATGTGATGAATGACTTGGTGCCAGAACTGCACAGAAAGAAGAGAGTGACGTGGAACACCTCCAAGAGAGCTGAAAAATTCGTTAAGAGAAGAATCTCCGGCTCCAGGCACATCTTTTCGACTCCACCGTTCTTCCCGCACTAACATATGCCTCAGAGAACTGGGCACTATGAAAACAGGATTGAGGACATTATTCAGGTCTCGCAAAGAGGAATCGAAAGAGCTACGCTTGGAGTATCACGTTTCATTCAAGTGAGAGAAAAAATCCTGAGTTCTGACCTCCATCAATGATCGAGGATCAGGGATGCTGCCTTGTTTGCCAAGGCATCAAAAATCAGATGGGCCGGGCCCGTAATGCAATTAGGAAATGACACCTGGACTAGAGCCGTTACCTACTGGATTCCATGCCACATCAAAAGAATGCCTGGCCACCCACCTATAAGATGATCAGACTTCTTTGTCAATACCCTGAATGAAAGGTTTGATGCTCTTCATGTTCCTGGATTGAGCACATGCCATTGACTACACTAGCATGAGACTGGGATGAATGGATATGTTACTCAAGCAAATCTATGCGCAATGGGATGACAAGTGAAACAAGTGAAGTGATATGTGTATCTATGTATACCGATGTGAATATATATTGAAAAATTCATTTCCATTTGTTTTTCTAACTCATCCTTGCCCGCATGCCTGTCAGTCTTCCTCGGAGCCCGTCAGAGGGGATGGGCTCCAGCTTCCCTCCCTGCCCCGAGCAAAGCTCCCGGTGGCCAAAGACCACTGGAACCTAGCCACAGCCATGCTCAAGGCCCCTCTCCACACATTCGGACAGGCCTCACACATGAAGGTACCAGCAGAGGAACCCAGGTGTGTGTAATCTGATCAACGGCCAAGATACAGAGATTTGAAAGTGAGCTCCCAGAAGCGCAGGCCGCTTAGCAGATGCGCGAAACCTTATAACCTACTCTTCCCTCTGGGAGAAACTCGCAATCTACTGAGAGCTTCCTGCCCACATGGGACAGCCTTGCAAGCTTCCCATGCTGTATCTATATGCCAAAAACAGTAACCAGCTGAATCTCATTCCCCTGACCCTGAAAGAGCCTCCACTGCGGCATCGTTGGGGAGGCCGAGAAGAGAGAGGCTTCTAAGATCTCAGGGATAGGACGAATGGAGAGGTTACTGAGACAGCTCAAGCCACTCGACGATCAACGGGATTTTGTGATCGTGATCATTCTAACGCATACTAATAAGAAAACCCTTAATAAGTAATATGTTTTGGAAACAATGTTGTTTCACCAAATATGTTGAATTCCTGTTATACATTAGGAGTTTATCATGTCATTTAAGTTTTCATGTTTCCAGGTATGTCACAAAGTAGGAATTACCAGTAATATTTCCTATGAAATAAAATAATATCTTGTGAAGTTAAATAATGTACACATCAAGGAAAATTTAAAATTCCCTGTGGACATCTATCTTAATGACTTTCTTTTTTAATGGCTTATCTGATTCCACATTCTTTCTTGGCAGTAGTATAAATTTCAAATCAGGGATTGATAGGAAGGGAAGATGTTGAAACCGATGTCCAAAGGCTAGCCATGCTATCTTAGGTTGAATGGAATACAGTTAATAGTAAGGAGTTGAGGACAGGTTGGGATTCAAGTAGCCAAGGAACATTCTATTAATCATATTCATATTCAGTAGGCAATTAGATTTGTGATATGTGGGGTTTCAAGACAGGGATAAAAGTTAGACTTGTAATCATTGCCAATAATGACAGTTTGCATAATGAGATTGTGTAAGATCATCTGGTCAATAGTTTGGAAAATTTAACAGTGAAATTTTGAGATATATAATATAAAAGAATACCTAAAACCTCATGAAGTGTGCTGAATATTTTAGAGTAAAGTAACTAAAGGACAATAATAGAAGCCTAAGTAGTAGAATTTCAGCAAGAAGTCAGTACATAAGATAGTCTGGTGCATATAACAGTTCATAAGCCAGGTATATACAAATCCTGATTGAAATAACTAAAGACAAGTGAAAAATTGAAAAAAATTGCATAAGAACCAGAAACTGGAAAATAGCTACTATGTTTTCCTCAATTCTTATAAAGTTATATAAATGGTGAAAACTCCTGAATATAGGGATTATGAATATCTTCTTCTTTACCATTCTATACTGTGGTATTAATAAGCAATAGTTGTTATGCTGCATTATCAGTCCTTGAGTGGTAAATCAAACAAAAAAAATTTAAAGAATTTGAGACACATTTTATACATTTATTTATTTATTTTTTTATTTTATCACCATGTGGAAAGTTACAGAGTTCTCAGGTTTATGTCTCAGTTATACCATATTCAAACACCATCCCTTCACCAGTGCCCATATTCCACCATCAAAATCCCCGGTATACCCCCCGCCCCACACCCCAAATGTATAACTGATGAATTTCACTTAATTTTCTCTTCACCTTGATTACGTTCCATATTTCAACACAAAACTCACTATTGTTGTGGGAGCTATACCCCCAAACAAGATAACCCTACTAAGGAAGCATTTGATAGTTAGTTTTCCATTAAAAGATTGTATGTTTTTAGGTTTTAGAAAAGGTCGCGCGGCCGCGTTAGCGGCCGCACTGGCTCGGATGTGTCCCAGTCCCGAATCCTGGAGCCGTGTTAGTTGCTGCTCAGTGTCGCCAGGGCTCCATCTGGAGAAGGTGAACATTTTATACATTTTTTTTCTTAGAAAATAAAATCCATTGAAGAAATTTCTGGACTAAAAGAACCACTTCTTTCTCAGAGTGAGGAAATAAGGTCAGATCTTGGAACACAGCAGAACTGAGAATCAAGGACAATAAGATATTTATTAGATGGGATTATTATCTTATAGGGTATGAGTTTTCATATCAAGCAGCATGGAATCATTCTTCTTAATTAGTGAATCATCATGAGGGTACAGTAACAGACTTACACATTTTTGTACTTGTGTTTCCCTCATACAATGTTCAAGTACCCATCCCTCCACCAGTGTCCATTCTCCACCACCAATGAACCCAGTGTCCCTCCAACCCCCAAATCCCATCCCCTCCTCTGTGGCAGGCCATTCCCTTTTGTTCCCTCTCTCCTGTTGGGTGTTGTGGTCTGTAATAGGGGTATTGAGTGGCCATCGTGTTCAATCTATAGTCAACTTTCAGCACGAATCTCCCCTCAGTTTAACCACAGTTTACTTGATGTTCCCTTCTCTGGAATCATTTTTTTTTTAAATGGAGTGAACCTTTGGAAAACATTTGCTATTTCTTTTGTGTTTATCAAAAAAACCATTGCCATGAATGGATAAGTGACCTCCTAGAAAAAGAGCTACAAAAAATATTTTCACCATAAATAGTATGTTTAGATGATACACTTAGTGGTCCTGTCTATAATGTCTATAATCTTGTTTTAAGTGGAAAGAGCCCAAACAAAAGATGACATAAGAAGAGAAAACATAACCAAGAGACAAGCAGAAGTAATTCTTCCTTAGAATAAAAGTTAATTCTACTGTAGAATTCATCCATTTCCGCCTGCCTCACTATCCTTTGTTTTAGATTCTCATCTTTTAATATTTTTATTTAATATAATAAGAACTTGTAAACTTATTCATAACCACCTCCTCTCCCAAAGAAAAAAACTGTTACTAATCACTGAATCTGTTTAATTTTTTCCTAACCTGATCCCTCCCTTTCTTAAAGTTGACCAATACTCTGATTTTGTTGTTGTTGTTCTTTACTTTTTTCTTTAGTTTTAGGGCCATATAGAAGCTGTGCTCAGGGCTTACTCCTCGTCCTGTGCTCAGGGATCTGTAATGGTGGGGCTCTGGGGACCTAGCAGTGCTGGGTATGGAGCATGGGTCAGCTACATGTGAGACAAGCACCTTACCCATTGTACTATGCCCAGCTCCACATTCTGATATTTTTTTTGCTTTTTAGGTCACACCCAGCGATGCTCAGGGATTACTCCTGCCTCTGCACTCAAGAATTACTTCTGGCAGTACTCAGGGGACCATATGGGATGCCAGGGATGGAACCTGATTGGCTGCATGCAAGACAAACACCCTACCCACTATGCTATGTCTCTGGCCGAACATTTTGCTTTTAATGTATGAATGTATATTTATCTTCTTTCCAGAATATAAAACAATTTGACCTCTATTTTATTTTTTGTGACTGAATTTTAAACTAAAAACTATATTCAGATTTCTATAAAAAGCTTCAATGTTATATTGCTAAGTTTTATACTGTTTTGAATTATTGTGCAATAATCTTCATTTATACATACCTCACTGTGCAATTATTTAAGATTATTTCTATCTATTGTCAAGAAATACTTGAGCTCTATGAACAGTACAATGAAATTACTTAAGCATTCTCACTCAGAGTGTGTAACTATTAAGATGCAGGATGCATTAATATTTTATCTCTATGTGATAATACCATAAATCTCAAAAGCAGGTTTAAGAAGTCCAATCTGTCTGTCCAAAAAAAAAGTTCAAAGTATGTGTGAGCAGATATAAAAACCTTTACATTATTAGCTTGAGATTAAATATATAAATATATTTTGCTGTAACACTTTAAGAAAATATATTTGCAATCCAAGAGATTAATATTTAGGTTTTATATTGTTAATGACTGTCACTATCATCCCGTTGTCACCCCTCATCAATTTGCTCAAGTGGGCACCAGTAATGTCTCCATTGTGAGACTCGTTATAGCACAACGGATAGGGTGTTTGCCTTGCATGTGGCCTATCCAGGTTTGATTCCTACGTCCCTCTCGGAGAGCCCGGCAAGCTACTGAGACTATCCTGCCCACACGGCAGAGCCTGGCAAGATACTGTGATGTATTATTCAATATGCCAAAAACAGCATATTGTTAATATCAATATAAAATTATTGGTTCTGAGATAATGAGTCACATATCTATGTCATATCTAGAATAATTTTTGAACACTAAGATAAACTTCCAATAAAAGGGAGAGTTTTTTAATTTAGAAAGGCTTCTTATTTACTAGATACTATTAAAACATGTAATCCATAAAGTTATACTTGAGGTACATGATCATAGTTTTATTCTTAAAAAGCTTATTTATAAAATCATTCCCACATATTCCTCCTCACATTAACTCAAGATGATCAGACGAGGTATAATAACGAGTAATCTTACAGTATTACATGAGATTAAAAAATCCTTTGCGGGCAGGGGTGGGTGCTAAAGTGATAGCACAGCAGGTAGGGCATTTGCCTTGCACGTGGCTTACCTGGGTTTGAATCCCAGCATCCCATATGGTCCCCCGAGTACTGCCAGGGGTAATTCATGAGTGTAGACCAGGAGTAACCCCTGTGCATCACCGGGTTGAAAAGAAATGAAAAAAAAAAATGTCCTTTTCTCCCAAGAAAATAGACTGGGCTCAAAAGCATATTGCTTTATTTTGTTTTGTTTTGAGGCCATACCTGGATTAGTTTGGGTGTTTCTCCAAAACTCTAGTGCTTTGGGTCACTCTGGATGTTGTTGGGGAATGAGACTTCAGGGATCAAACCTAGATCTCCTGCATGAAAGCATGTGATTCAGTCTGCCTCCTTGCTTATCATTTTGTTAATGAGTTCTTTAATTAGATGCGTTTTGGGGACCCAAGTCTTAGGTAACAGAGGCCTTCTAATAGTATTCTGCAGGATGGATTCCATAGGAAGTTCCTTAAAAGCAAAGAATTCAAGATGGCAGACTAATCAAAGATATTTACCTCCTTATCTTATTATCTTTATTCTATTAAATAATGCCCTCTATAAATATAGGTGGGGTCGATAAATAGGTGATGTGTGACTTTTAGGGAAGTGGATAAATAGGTGATGTGTGAATTTCAGGGAAGGGAAGACATATACTGTCCAAACCCATATAATGCACAACATCAACAGAGAAGCTTCAAGTAAACTTTGAACTTTGAGTGTCTGTGACAATGATCAATTTTACAAGTTGGTCAATTTTAAAAAGTGTATTACTCAGGTAGAGAATATTGATAATGGGGAAAACTATGCGTGTGTGAGAGCAGAGCCTCTAAGGTACATTTCTCTACTTTTTTCTCCATTTTGCTGTGAACCTAAAGCTGCTGTCATTTTTTTTAAAGCCGATACAATTAGTTAATGAAGGTATAGATTTTTAGATGAGCAGACTATTTATCTGCAGTGTGATTTCTCGGAGTTATGAGTTTTATTAAGACAATGATAATGAGTTGCTCTTTAGATTTTTATGCCTTGAAGCATCAACCTCAGCCTCTGTCTCACAAAGCAGGAAAGAAAACAGTTTATTCCCTGAGGTATATGGCAAAACTTGGTCGAATAATTTCTTCCAACACAGTCTCTTGGTCTCCAAAGGTGATGAAATGCTTTAATTATTCAGAATGTTTGATGCCAAAACCACTTTCTATTTTAATACTGCTTATCAATTCCCCCGTGATAACTTCTAGCAGCCTCTGGTTTCTTGGCAGGAACTTTTGAAGCTAAATTTTACTACTGAACTATTGAAAATGGCTCCTACTAACTGGCTCCCAATTCCCCCAACATAATGAAAGATTCTCTAAAGACATTACATCACCCTTCTTGCGTGGTACGTCTCTATTGTTCTTTCCAGTCAGAGGACAATGAAGGCCACTGCCTTCATCTCTATCCATGAATTTATGCCAATCCTCTGTATTTAGGCAGAGATCACTGGTCTCCCTGTCTGGTACTTTAGAGCAGGGAAATCATGCACTTTAAAAAATTATGTGTCTCTTATTAAGGGTACAGTACATATATAGGTAGTTTTAATGTGTGTAAAATTGCTTCTGAAACTTTATTATATTACCAATGACTTTTAAATAAGAATGTGATAAGGGGCTGCTTGTGCTTTGGGATTTAGTCAAAACTGTTGATCATCTTATATTGCAGCTGTGGAAGACTGAGGGCTGAAGGAAATAAATTAGTCATTTCAGACAATTCTACCATCCAGGGCATACTTCTATGGTTCATAACATTTTGAAAAATGTTCTCCCTGAGTTGCTTCTCAGCAGGACATTCTACCATAAAAATTGATAAAGGGAGCCTAGCTACTGCATTAAGATAGAAGAATGAACAATTATCAAAATACCAATTCATGTTCTATGGTATAAGAAAAGAGTTCTCATGCTCCTATATTTTTATACTACATATAATATATGTTACATGTACTAATACATATTATATGATATATAGCACATATTCACTGTATCACTGTCATCCCGTTGTGCATCAATTTGTTCAAGCAGGCATCAGTAACTTCTCAATTATGAGACTTGTTGTTACTGTTTTTGGCATATCGAATACACCACAGGTAGCTTTCCAGGCTCTCCCGTGCTGGCAAGATACTCTTGGTAGCTTGCTGGGCTCTCTGAGAGGGACGGAGGTATCAAATTCTGGTGGGCTGTTCTGAAAGGAACATTTTGTGGCAACCAGGGCATCTGGGAACATGGAATCAGAGCTTTTCTAGTTCACAGGAATGCATCTGAAATATAACTTTAATCGTAATAAATTTTAGTTGAATTTAAAATCAACATTAATATTTAATTACCTTTGTGGTACTGGTTTTGATCAAACCTTAGGGTTTCTAGGTTGTTGTAATGGACACAAATGGGATTCATTTGATCATTACTTACCCATCCAGAGGGCAAAGGTGATAAAATCAACTCATAGTCCTAATCTTAATCAATAACTAAACTACATTTTAATTTATGTTTTTATGTTCAGTCCCTCCATCCCTCTCAGAGAGCGTGGCAAGCTACCGAGAGTATCCTGCCCACACAGGATACTATGGAAAGTTTAACATCCAATGTTTAACATCCAAAAAAAAGCGACCCAAACTATACAGAGATAGAAAAGTAGAAGCAACAATATGTGGGTAGATACCAATTCAAACCAATACAAAAGTGACAGTGATTTCAAAATTATTAAACAGGAATGTTAAACTATTAACATTATATTTAATGTTTTAAGTAGATATAGGGTTGAATATGTTAAAGACTTATAAAATAATTAAACTGAAATTGTAGTGATGAAATTATACAACTGAAATGAAAACAAACAGGAGAACACAAAAATGATTTAAAATTGCAATAGAAAAATTAAAAAAATTTGTAAAAATAGAAATTAAAAACTGAAGTGAAAGGAAAACATGACAAAAATCCTACAGAGCATCAGTGAGGTTTTGAAAAACCAAACAGTTGAACATATGTATAAAGTGAATTTTCAAAATATAGGATAAGATCACCAAAGATAAAAATGTTTAAAGAGATAAAGGATGCTTTACTAAAACTTAATGAAAACTGTAAATATCAAAATAGTTTTTTGCAATCTGGCATATTTTATATTTCTTCTTTAGTTCCTTTTTTTTTACCAGTTTATTTTGATGCTTCATTTGCTGTTATTCTCTTCATTATCTTTTTGGCTAGGGCATTTTGGATTCTTTGAAAAGAGGAAAAAGATAAAAGTAATAACAGATTTCCCAGCCTAAACAATGAAAACCAAAAGTCACTGGAACAACACATTTAAATTACTCCCCACAAACTATCAAGCTAAAAAAAAAAATTAATGCTCATCGAACATACCAACATTTCACTGCATAGTTATCACAGATTTTCTTCTAATATTTTTTGGACAATTATGATGTTACTAATATGACTTTTTAAAAAATCAGGCCAGTATTTTCTTTAACAGGATGCAATAATTATGTGGTTTGCTTTTCAACTCTCAGCTGATAGTCCCACAAGTTATGATAAACAGGAAATCAAAACAACATGACAGAATTCAGAGCTATGGAAATATTCTTTATTGTGTTTTTAATCTTGTATTGGTCCACACTTGTGGGGAATGTACTCACTGTGATGACCATGATCATAAATGAGACCTTAAAATCACCAATGAATAGACTTGTATAATAAAGTGGCAGTTTACAAAATCAATACCCAAAATCCCATGGCTTTCCTATATACAAATGATAAAATAGTAGAGAGACATTACAATATCCCATTCACAATCTTCCTCATAAAATCAAGAACCTCAGAAGCAGTTTAACTAAATATGTGAAGGAACTATATGGAGAAAACCACAAAACACTACTTCAAGAAATAAAAGAGGACACGAGAAAATAGAAACACACCACTGCTCATGGATTGGGAGGATTAACTTTGTTAAAATGGCAATATTCCCCAAAGAATTATACAGATTTAATGCAGTTCCTGTAAAGATAACCATGACAGTTTTCAAAGAAATAGATCAAACACTCATGATACTCATATGGAACAAGAAACCCCCATGAATAGCTAACGCAATGCTTGGGAAAACAAAGCTGGGGGTCATCACCTTCCCCAACTTCAAACTCTACTACAAAGCGGTAGTAATTAACACAGCATGATATTGGAATAAAGATAGACCCACAGATCAACAAAACACAGTCGAATATCCTGACATCAACCCTCAGACTTATTATCACCCAATCTTTGATAAAAGAGCAATAAAGATGAAGTGGAGCAAGGAAAATCTCTTCAACAAGTGGTGCTGGGAAAACTGGGTAGCTACACGCAAAACAAACAAACAAAAGAACTCAGGTCTCTTCATAACACCAGGCATAAAAGTTAGATCAAAATGAATTAAAGGCCTCAATATCAGACCTGGCAAGCTACCAAGAGTTTGCTGCCCACATGGAAGAGCCTTGCAAATTCTTCATGGTATATTCATATGCCAAAGCGAGTAACAATGATGGGTCTCATTCCCCTGACCCTGAAAGAGCCTCCAATATGCACCATTGGAAAGGACGAGTAAAAAGAGTTTTCTAAAATCTCAGGGCTAGGACGAATGGAGATGTTACTGAGACCGCTCAAAAAAATCGACCATCAACGGGATGATGATGACGATGATGATCACTGTCTGTCACTGTCATCCCGTTGTTTATCGATTTGCTCGAGCGGGCACCAGCAACATCTCCATGTGAGATTTGTTGTTATTGTTTTTGGCATATTGAATACATCACGGGTATCTTGCCAGGTTCTGCCGTGCAGGCGATACTCTTGGTAGCTTACTGGGCTCTCCGAGAGGGGCACAGGAATTGAACCAGGATTGGCCGCATGCAAGGCAAATGCCCTACCCGCTGTGCTATCTCTCCAGCCCGGTATAGAACAGTATCTCCAAGGAACTAGGGATTATGTATGGCCTAATCTGTCTCTAAAATAATGCATCAGTCATAAGATCTGATCCCAGGGACTAGAGAGATAGTAAAGGGAAGGTGCTTGCCTTGCACACAGCAAACCCCAGTTCAATCCCTGGCACAGCATAAGGTTCTTCCAACACCACTAAGTGTGGCCCACTTCCTCACCCCCCAAAAACTCATATCCTGAAATCCTTGAATATTAAAAAGACAGGGGCTGGAGTGATAGCGCAGTGGATAGGGCATGTTCCTTGCATGCCACCCACCCAGCCAACCTCTAGGTTATATCCCCAGCATCTCATATGGTCCTATGAGCATGACCAGAAGTGATCCCTGAGTGCAGAGACAGGAGTAACACCTGAGCATTGCTAGTGTGGCCCAAAGGCAAATGCAAAAATTAGAAATACAACTTAAAAACTTAGGGAAGACTGTGTATTTCTCTAATAATATGTTGCGAATGGTAACTGCTCTCAACATTTAAAAAGCAGCTTATTGCCTCAGTGCTTAAGGAAGTACAGGCACATTTGTTCTGTGAGCAAATTTTAGCTGCAGACTGGGAGTTAGAGCTCTTCTGTCCCATTGTGCACTCATTTACTTTATCTTTTTTTCCTGGTCTAGGCTCTGCCACTACCTAGCCATGTGCTAAGTCACTTGAAACCAATTGTCAGATGAGAGAAGATGAATCCAACCTCTTCTCATGGGCTAAAAATAACTGCAGCCTGGGTTTGCTTCAATGGCAAACAGGTAGGAACACTGATCATAGTGCAAAAGGTGACATTTTCTGTTCCAAATTCAGTATCCGCTTAAATTCTACAACACTGTGTGCTAGATTTGAGCTATTACTGGCAACTAGAAACATTTTAAGTGCAGTGGGGAAGTATCTATGTACTTAGAAATGACTTGTACAGGCTCATTTTTAAGTATCAGAAGTAGTTGGGGCCCAGAGATGAACCAAGAGCCGCGGCACGAGAAGCAGAGCCTCCCGCCTACTGACTGTGATCCTGAGGTCTCCTAACCCATTTTGGCACCAGAGCAGATTCTTGGAGCCATGCATTTTGACTGCGAACTGAACTACAACCTCGTGCAGCCCGGGGAGGGATTTTTTTCCCTCTCCACCTCATTTTTCTGAGCGAAAATGGCGGCAGCGGCAGCAACCACGCGGTGAGAGCCACCCTCTAAGACCCCTACACCAGGAGGTAGGACTTTCTTTAGTGACGTAGCCTGTAGGTGATCCTGGGAGGGGAGGTGTTCCCGGCGCGCCTTCCGCCCAGAGATGAACCAAGAGCCGCGGCACGAGAAGCAGAGCCTCCCGCCTACTGACTGTGATCCTGAGGTCTCCTAACCCATTTTGGCACCAGAGCAGATTCTTGGAGCCATCCATTTTGACTGTGAACTGAGCTAAAATATTAGAAACCCAAAACCGCGCGGCCGCGGTAAGACTCAAAATCTTCACCTTTACCAAGGAAGAGAAATTATTAGATGATGCTTATTCAGCAGGCCTGATTGTTGGGGAAAATTTCCAATCAACAATAGTGAGTTCTGTATGGAAATATGAAATGTACTCAATATATAGAGAGAATAATGGGAATATCATCAGCTACTTAGATGGGGGGTGGGGTGGGAGGGGGGTGTATTGGGGTTTTTGGTGGTGGAACGGGTGCACTGGTGAAGGGATGGTGGTTTAATCAGTATTTGACTGTGACTTAAACCTGAAAGCTTTGTATTTTTTTTTTTTTGTTTTCACGGTGGTTCAATAAAATATTTCTTTAAAAAAAAAAAAAAAAAAAAAGAATAGTCCAGTGTCAGGGTTATGGAATCCAGGGCAGTGGCTATGGCGGGAGTGGCAGCTATGACAGCTATAACAACGGAGGAGGCGGAGGCGGCTTTGGCGGTGGTAGTGGAAGCAATTTTGGAGGTGGTGGAAGTTACAATGATTTTGGCAACTACAACAATCAGTCTTCAAATTTTGGACCCATGAAGGGTGGAAATTTTAGAGGCCGAAGCTCAGGCCCCTATGGTGGTAGAGGCCAGTACTTCGCTAAACCACGAAACCAAGGTGGCTATGGTGGTTCCAGCCGCAGCGGCAGCTATGGCAGTGGCAGAAGGTTTTAATTGCCAGGAAACAAAGCTTAGCAGGAGAGGAGAGCCAGAGAAGTGACAGGGAAGCTACAGGTTACAACAGATTTGTGAACTCAGCCAAGCACAGTGGTGGCAGGGCCTAGCTGCTACAAAGAAGACGTGTTTTAGACAATACTCATGTATATGGGAAAACACTCGAGGACTGTATTTGTGACTAATTGTATAACAGGTTATTTTAGTTTCTGTTCTGTGGAAAGTGTAAAGCATTCCAACAAAGGGTTTTAATGTAGATTTTTTTTTTTTTGCACCCATGCTGTTGATTGCTAAATGTAATAGTCTGATCATGATGCTGAATAAATGTGTCTTTTTTTTTTAATGTGCTGTGTAAAGTTAGTCTACTCTGGAGCCATCTTGGTAAATTTAACCCAACAGTGTGAAGTTATAATTCTTCAGGGTGATGCCAGTTTCCATTTGAAATTTATTTATATTCTGCTTGGGCAGAGAAGCCATTGTCTTCAGAAATCTTGGTGTAGTTGAACTGACAGTTACTGTGTTGTGACCCTGGAGTGCAACATTAAAAGGGTCACCCAAGCAGAGTCAATGAAGTTTATTTGGTTATTAATGATTGTTGGCACATCCTATGAGATACATATCAAAATTGAATTATGGTACCAGATAAAATTATGGATGGGAATGAAGCTTGTGTATCATCCATTATCATGTGTAATCAATAAACGATTTAATATCCTCTTGAAAAAAAAAAAAAAAAAAGAAGTAGTTGGGAGGAAGGAGGTGGCACACTGCATACACTGGAG
This sequence comes from Sorex araneus, assembly GCF_027595985.1. Taxonomy (NCBI): domain Eukaryota; kingdom Metazoa; phylum Chordata; class Mammalia; order Eulipotyphla; family Soricidae; genus Sorex; species Sorex araneus. The sequence continues at coordinate 151,446,587 of NC_073307.1, read as the reverse complement.
GGAAGAAGTAAGGCAGAGCAGGGATGCATACACATCTCCAAACTGAAGTACAGAGGGCAGAGTGCTTGACTTGTGACCCACCCTTATGGACTGACCATATACCCATACCTGGTTCAATCTGGCATTCAATATCGTCCCCTGAGCACTCCACAGTACAAAGCCAGGAGTAATCCTTGAGCATTACTGGTGTGACCCAAAACCAAACAGAAAACCCCACCAAATTCCAAAGTCACCTTCCCTCTCACCTGTCTGGTGTTTCTAAGGCACTGTGCACCCCTTGCAGACCTAGCATGTAGAAAGGGAAAGCCAATTCTGCAACTGTTTCAGACAGGCCTCATTACAACTCCAAGTAGTTGATAAAACCGTCTGTGGGACAGCTTGGAAGCTGACCTCACATGCTAGGTGAGGAAGCAGCTCTGATAGAGAAGGGATCACCAAGCAAAGGGTGCTAGGCGGGCCCACTAGCGATGGGAGATACGGGCTGAAAATAGACTATAGACCGAACAAGATGCCTACTTAATACCTCTGTAGCAAATCACAACACCCAAAAAAGAGAGAGCGAGCAAATGGGAATGCCCTGCCACAGAGGCAGGGTGGGGTGAAGGAGACAGGTTGGGGGTGGGGGCAGGGATGCTAGGACCATTGGTGGTAGAAAATGGGCACTGGTGGAGGGATGGGCACTCGACCATTGTATGACTGAAATGTAAGCATGAAAACCTGTAGGTCTGTAACTTTGTCTCACGGTGATTCACTAATAAAATAAAATAAAAAACGTCCATGGGAGGTATTACTCACCCTTTCTCGATGGTTTGTGCTAACTGAAATCCTAACAGACGCTTTCCATAGAGGCACGAGTTACCTACTGAATTTGTCTTTTATTAATGACTCATCTACACTACTTGAACCCCAAGTTTGGTCCCTGATATCCCACAGCACACCTATCCAGCACCACTGGGGGTAGCCTTGGCACCCTTCTATGAACTACTGAGGTGGGTCCAGGTAGCCCCCAGCACCACTAGGCCCTTGCATGGAACAATAGACCCCTTAGATCTCCTAAGATGGTCCCCAAACAAAACCACCAGAGATTTACAAAAGGGAGGAAACTGAAAAGTACAGATTAAGGAATTTCCCTTGTGGCGTACCCTTATGGCATCTGGTCTCCTGAGCATGGCCACGTCTCACTCCTGAACAAAATCAGGAATAGCCAGAGCACACCAGCTATGGCCCCAAATACCCCAAAATAAAATGGAGAGGGCAGCCATCAGCATTTGGGAAATGTATTTGATAATACTGAACTTTATCTCACCACTACAGCTAAGACGAGTAACACTACTACTATGGGTACCTTCTAAGTGGCTACAAAATGGTCTAAACTTTTAGCAGTTTTATTTTCTATTTACTTTTGGTTATTGGACCACACCAACTGGTCAGGGCTTCCTGCTGGCTCTGTGCTTGGAAATAAAATGCCAGGGATAGAACCTAGGTTGGCTGCATGCAAGGCAAGCACCTGACCGGCTGTACTATTGCTTGGGTCCAATTTTTAGCATTTTTTTTTTAGCTTTCCTTTTCTCACAGAACTAATCACACCACACCAGGAACATCATTTTAGCTGAGAATGCTGGTGAAAGGGGCCAGAGTAACAGAACAGTAACATCCCATATGATCCCCCCAGCCTACCAGGAGTGATTCCTGAATGCAGAGCCAGGAATAAGCCCTGAGCACTGCCAGATATGAACCCCCAAAATAATGAAAGAATGCGGGTGACATGATAAAGGTAACTTAGCTTCCAAGATTTCCAAAGGGAACTGCATTCAGCATGGTATGGCACTGCTTAGAATCACAGCTGAACGGGAAGAGGCAGTGTATGATGGGGGTCAGCAGGGGAAAGCCAGTTCTAACTGTCCTCACCTCACTCCCAGCTCTTCCTGTTTCACCCTGTCCGCTGAGCTGGCCCCATTCCCTTCACTCAGTGTGTCACTAAAGGCAGCCTCAAGGCTCGATGGCAAGAGACCACCTATAACTTCTTCACCTTCTCCGGCTTCTTTCTGCTGCCCCTGACAGCTATGACCGTCTGCTACAGTCGCGTTGTCATCAGCGTGTCCAGCCCCCAGAGCAGGAAGGGCAGCCCTGGTGAGCCTCGGGCCCTGGGATTTATTGCTCCAGCCTGTCACTTCCTGATGGTTGCTATTGGACTAGAGAGAGGCCCTGACCTGCTCCATTACCAATGCAGGACACTGTCATTTTCCTGAATGTCTCCAATTCTAGCATCCTTTGAAGGTGTGTTCACCTGGCCAAGGTTTCAGTAAAGGTGACCAGCTGGCTGGTCTATATACTCCTGGATATTGTGTTACAAAGGCAACTTAGTGGAGCCCTGACACCTTTTCTCCAGCATGTCTGTTATACTGGGAAGTTGGTGTGTATTAGGGGAGCAAGATTCCCCTTGACAATGATGATGGTGATGAATATCAGACCTGAATCCATTAGATACATGAAGGAAAATGTGGGCAGAACCCTCCATGAGACTGAAGTTAAAGGCATCTTTAAAGATGAAAAAAGCCCAAAAAAGCAAGTGGAAGCAAAGATAAACAAATGGGAGACTTCATTAAACTAATAAGCTTCTTAAGTGAAATGAGTCAGAAAGTGAGGGACAGACATAGAGGGACTGCACTCATTTGTGGAGTGTAGTATCATATGAGGCTGACACCCAAGGACAGTAGATACAAGGGCCAGGGGAATTGCCCCATAGCTGGAAGACTGCTTCATGAACAGAGGGGAGAAGGCAGATGGAATAGAGAAGGGATCACTAAGAAAATGATGGCTGGAGGAACCAGTTGGGATGGGAGATATGTGCCAAAAGTAGATAATGGACCAAACTTGATGACCTCTCAGTGTCTGTGTTGCAAGCTATAATGCCCAAAATTAGAGAGAGAGTATGGAGAATATTGTCTGCTATAGAGGCAGGGGGAGGATGGGAAAGGAGGATATCGGTGGTGGGGAATGTGGACTGGTGGAGGGATGGGTGTTTAATCATTGTGAGATTGTAACCCAAACATGAAAGTTTGTAACTATCTCACAGTGAGTCAATGAATACAATTAAAAAAAAAACAACAACTAAGAAGCTTCTTCTGTACCTCAAAAGAAACAGTGATCATGATACAAAGACAGCACACAAGTTGGGAAAAATTATTTACCCAAAATTCATCTGATAAGGGACTAATAACCAAGATAATAAGGCACCAGTAGAACTTTACAAAATAAAAATATCCAACCCCTTCAAAAACTGAAAATAAGAAATGAACAGAAATTTCCTCAAGGAAGAAATGAAAATGGCCAAAAGACACATAAAAAATGCTCTATATTGCTAGTCATCAGAAATATGCAATTAAAAACAACAATGTAATATCATCTTACACCACAGATACTGTCACACATGAGAAAGAACAAGAGCAACCACGGCTGTCGTGGATGTAGGGAGAAAGGGATTCTCCTTCATTGTTGGTGGGAATGCAAATTGGTCCACTTTTTTGGAGAACAGTATGGACATTCCTCAAAAAGCTAAAAATTGTGCTTCCATTTGACCCAGCCATGCCAATAAAAATTTTGGAATATACGTGGGAGCATAAAAATGCAATGCAGAAATGCCATCTGCACTTCTATTTTTATTGCAACGCTATTCATAAGAGCCAGAATCTGGAAACAACCTGAGTGACTTAGAACAGATGATTGGCTAAAGAAATTATGGTACATCTACACAGTGGAATAGTATGCAGCTGTTAGAAAAAACAAAGTCATGAAATTTATTTAGAAATGGATGGACATGGAGAGTATCATGCTGAGTGAAATCAGTCAGAAGGAGAGGAACAAACATAGAATGATTGCACTCATTTGTGGGATGTAAAAACAACAACAACAACAACAACATATGAGACTAACACCCAAAGACAGTAGAAACAAGAGCCAGAAGGATTGGTTCAGGGATGGAAGCCTGCCTCAAGTGTTGGGGTAGAAGACAGTTGGGATAGAGAAAAGATAACTAAAACAAAGATAGTTGTAAATGATCACTCTGGATAATAACTGTGCGCTGAAAGTAGATAAAGAAACAAGCATGATAACCTCTCAGGATCTGTATTGCAAATCTGATACCCAAAAGGAGAGAGAGAGAGAGAAAGAAGGAAAGTGCCCACCATAGAGACAGGCTGGCTTGGGGTGGAGGATAGCTAGAAGGGAAAAGGGGGACACTGGGGTGGAAAATGTACACTGGTGGAGCGATAGGTTTTGGAACACTGTATGACTGAAACCCAATTATGAACAGCTTTGCAACTTTATCTCATGGAGGTTCAATTAATAAATCACTGTATTACTGTCATCCTGTTTCTCATTGATTTATGATTCAAAATATTGACTAGTTAAAAGCTTATGTACACTTGGTGTTCCAATGCTTTGGAAACTCCTTATCTTTTCCTAAAATTTCCTAAATAATCTGACTGATTCTGTCTCTAATCTCATCTACCTCTCATATACTCCTCTTTTGCCTCACTAGCCATCAAACCATTAGAGTTTTTCCTTTTACCCTTGGAGTTAGCAAAATCATATTTAAAGTCATCACTTTCAACACCCTGGATTTAGAAACAACCCCCTTCTTTTTCTGGAGGTTAATTCTAACTTCCTAATCCTACAGAGCTTTCCCCAAAATCTTTTTGGAAATGCCCTCACTCCTGCCATTGTTATGTCAATATATTTTAATTTTATTAATACCAATCCTCAAAAGAAAAATTATTTGTATATTTTAAAACACTTTTGTTACTTCCAATTCTTATTACACTCCGCATCTATAAGAGATTGTTTTTGTTACATTTATGATTGGCACACATTGTATTCTCAAATATATCCATTGAATGGTTATAGAAAATAAGAGCTATATTTTCCAAATTCAGATGGCTAGAGATAAAAAAGGTGATAACCACCAGTTGATTAAAGAGTAACAGAACAAACAGGATAGAAAGTTATTATTAGAACACAGAAAATGGACACAAGAGGTTTCTGATTAGTTCAAGAAGAATAACTCATAATATGATCAGTCAGAAAAGGTAACATTTGCATGATTGTGAACTATGCTGACATGTCCCTAATAAAGGTTGTGAGATATATTAATCGGTTAATTAATGATGATGAATACCAGTAATCCGCAATTTCATTGTAGCTACTACTGCAGTCAAAAAACTAGCATAGACCAAAATGAGTGGAAAAGAACTATCCAGAAAATGGCAATTAGTATGATCTGAAGGAATAAAAGATTCAGATGATATAATTTTATAAAATGACCCATTTGACTTACTTCATTAATGCTTATGACCATATTCTAGTGGATGAAAATAAAATCTAAAAAAATGTAGAGGGTATGGTGCCACTGGCAGGTAAAACTATACCTATGGGGCGAATACATCAGCAGCTTGATGATGCCTTCAGACTTCCAATACCCCAAAATTGCTGCTGTGCCTTTGGTCAGACCCCAACAACTTGAGGCCAAGTTTACCCAGAAATTATATAGCCAAAAGTTAGGTACATGGGAGACACACCCACAAACCACCTCCAGCTCAGCTATATAAGCCCATTTATTGGCCGTATTTCAGAGACCCATAAATCTCGAAAGAGATCAAAAGATGCAGTTAGGGCCTGTACTGCAGAGCGTAGGTGGGAACCCATGACTGAGATACCGAGGCTCACTTGGATCGGGACTGGGCCTCCTTCCCCCAGCTCCCAGTTTTACAGTAGTTTGGCAGTCACACCCACAAACTGCCCCTGGTGCCATGTAATCTCATCAGTGGCCAAGACCCAGAGACTATATACTAAAGCTCCCAAAAGAGATGCCGCAGAATGCCCTGAACCTGTGCCAGACTGTCTTCAACGGGGCACCTTGGGGCAGGTGGGGGAGCGGGTAGGTTGAATTTCCCTTCCTTCCCCAAGCAGAACCCCGACAAGCCAAAAACATGCAGAACCCAATCACAGTCGTGCCCATGGCCACTCTCCACACCCTCGGACGAGCCTCACCCAAAAGAGCACACATCTCACCCTAAATGGAAAGAACCTCACCAGAGAGCAGACCGGCAGAAAAATCCTTATATGTGGGAACCCGTGACTGAGATCTCTAAGCCCACTTGGATCGAGACTAGGCCTCCTTCCCCCAAGGTCCCAAGTTTTCCAGTAGCTTGGCAGTCACACCCACAAACTGCCCCTGGGGCCATGTAATCTCATCAATAGCCAAGGCCCAGAGACTAACCTAAAGCTCCCAGAAGAGAATGCCGCAGAATGTTTTGACCCTACTCCAGGCTGTCTTCACTGGGGCACCTAAGAGGGAGGCAGGTTGAGTTTTTCTTCTTGCCCCAAGCAGAACCCCGGCAGCCGAAAACCTCCAGAACCCATCCACCGCCATGACCAAGGACACTTTCCACATTCTCGGATGAGCCTCACCCAAAATATGATGAACCTCACCAGAGACTGGACTGGCAGGAAACCTAGATATAGGGGAACCCATGACTGAGATCTCCAAATCCGCTTGGATCAGGACTGGGCCTCCTTCCCCCAGGTCCCCAATTTTCCAGTAGCTTGGTGGTTACACCCACAAACTGCCCCTAGTGCCATGTAATCTCATCAATGACCAAGACCCAGAGACTCTAATCTAAAGCTCCCAGAAAATAATGACACAGAATTTCCAGGACATTATATTCTACCCATAGCAAGCAATATAAAACAAATTGTCTAGCATTGCCTTTTTGGCAGGATTGAGTGGTAGTGAGACTGGTGTTGAAATGTCGAGTATAACCAAAGTTGAGAGAGTATGGGGGAAATTGCCTGCCACATAAGCAGGGGAAAGGTTGGAATGGGTGTGGGGGGGTGGGGAAAGGGAATACAGAGGATTTGGGTGGTGGAAAGTGTGCACTGGTGAAGGGATGGGTGTTTGATGATTATATGACATTATATGACTGAAGCTCAAATATGAAAGCTTTGTAGCTGTATCTCAGAGTTAATCAAGAAAAGGGGTACAAAATAATAATAAAATAATAAAACAAAGTTAACATTCAAATATAATAAAAAAGTAATGTGGAATTCATGCCCTGCCCAATTAATCAGCTTAATCAGTGGCTGAATAAATAGTAGTACTCCTACATTATTAAAGTAAAATCTAGAAAACTTTTTGGTATGCGTACACATACACCATATTCTGTCAGTTAGCACATTACTTTTGAAAAAAAAACTTGTAAAGGAAACTAAATTATTATGTAAATATGGTTGAATAAAAATAGGGATACAGTAAATATCAGTTTGTTTAAATGGCTATGAGAGACTGGAACAAAAGTTTGGTGGGAAAGGTGCATAGTTTGAAAGAAAAAAACCTGGGTTTGATCCAGGTATCTCATATTATCCCACAAACTTGCCAGAAATAATTACTGAGAACAAAATCAGGAAAAAATTCTGAACACAGATACGTATAGCCTAAAAACAAAACAAAATAATGGTGATGAACTTTAAGAATATAAAGCAATCATCTCAGATTAAGGATGATAAATATATAATTAGTAAATATATGCTGTAGATACTAAATATGAACACAGATTATAATCTATTTCCATCAAGAATATTTAATTTTTCTTACTGACAAATGAACATAAGCTACTGTGGAAGATCAGAATTTAATTATTGCAAATCATTTATCAATTGAAATCATAACTTTCTGCACCACAACTTCTTCATAGCATTCTTTACTTCCGCATTCCTCAGTGTATAGATCAGAGGGTTCAGTAAGGGTGTTCCAATTGTGTAAAACACAGCCACCAATTTGTCAATTGGAAATGTGGTAGGTGGTCTTGTATATATGAATATGCATGGACCAAAAAATATGACAACCACAATAAAGTGGGTGGTACATGTGGAAAGGGCTTTCCTTCGTCCTTCTGCACTGTGGTTTCTCAGAGAGTACAAGATGACAACATAGGACATCAGCAGAATAATGAAACTCACCATGCAGATGGCCCCACTATTGGAAACCAGTAATAAGTTGATCACATAAGTATCCATGCAGGCAAGTTTTAACAAGGGCTGCAAATCACAGAAATAGTGGTCAATCACATTGGGGCCACAGAAGGGTAATCTCACAGCCAGAAAAATCTGTGCTGAGGAGTGGATACAAGATCCTATCCAAGCCACAACCACCAGTACGATACAGACCTGCCTCCGCATAATGGTCATATATTGGAGAGGTTTGCAAATGGCCACGTAGCGATCGAAAGCCATGAGGATAAGCACGAAAATCTCCATGCACCCAAAAAAATGTGCGGCAAAGACCTGAGTCATGCACTGATTATAGGAAATGGTCTTTTTCTGAGAGAGGGAATCCACAATCAGCCTGGGGGCTGTGGTGGTAGAGAAACAGGCATCAGCGAAGGACAGATAGAACAGAAAGAAGTACATGGGACTGCCAAGGCTCCTGCTGTTTTTAATAGTCATCACAATGAGAAAGTTCCCCACAAGTGTTGCAAGATAAAGAATCAGGAAGATCCCAAATATTGCTTTCTGCTTTCTGGGATCCTGTGTTAATCCAAAGAGAATGAATTCAGTCACAGTGTTATTCATGGCCATCCTAGTGGCCAAAGACAAGATGCTTTAGACAAAGACTTGGTGTCTGCAGACTGAAGGAAACTTGTGACATCTTGAAAGATCAGCAGGCTGCCCTCTAACTCTCTTCTTAGTGAGCCATCCTCATGCCTCCAAGTGCCGTTAGACCTCAGTGAATCTCTGTAGAAGTTCAGACGGACAAACCTCATTGGGATCTGTCTTTTGATTCAGAAAGTGCATGGCATCAAACTGTTGGCTCTTGAAGGGGGAAAAAAAGCGTTATTCTTAAAAAATGTTAATTTGTCCCCAATAACTTTTGTTAAGTGACTTTCCTATTTTCACACTGAGAATTCATGTCTGAAATGGAGTTCAAATATCGTCCCTACCTTATTTTGAGCTTATTTAATATTTAAAAGGTTATAAACCTACACTTACACCTACAATACAACCTAGATTTTGTGTATAATTTTTTTAAGAACAAAACAAGAGTATTACAATATAATTACGTGTTCCTATTTTTGGAGTACCCCTCATGAAGAAAATTTTCTCATTCCAACTTGTTTTTTTTCCACTTTTGCAGACTTATTTAAGATCTTAATATAAGATACTTTTCTTTGACAACCTTTTCTCCTTCTTTTCTGTTCTGGATGTTAGCTTCTTTGGTGTTTATCACGTAATAAATATCTAAATAATAAATTAAGAAGAGTTAATTGCAGTTAGGGACGCATACTCTTTACTTTCTATTCTATAATCTTGAATTCATCCTGTTTGAATGTTTAGCCTATTAATGAGATATGGTTAAAATTTGCTAATTTTACAATGTAAAATCCATAATATTGATTTATTCGTAAATGTACCTCTTGGACATATCTAATCTATGAGATACCTCCCTGAAAACCATAATTTGAGAAAAAAGCTCTCTAATTCTAATATACAAATTTGTGATTTAAAAAATTTTCACATAGCTTTTAGATTTTCTGTGAAATAAATGATACATAATATTATGTGTACTCTAAATAGTTTTCTGGTATAATATAATATATGTCCATAGGTAGTTAATTTACTGGTGTAATATTGAAAATATTTTGATTAGAAGAATTTGACAATGCAATCACTGATTTCTTTGTTGCTTCTGATTTTCACACTCAAATAACTCCAAGGTTTTAGAAGAATTCCCCAAGTACAACCTCAACTAATAAATAATATTTTTATTTATTACCAAAATTTTTAGAGCAATTTCTCCAAAATGGTATCGTTACTCCCAAGACTAAAGAATATTGTTATTCATTGCTACTGATAAAAACTAAAAAAACTTATACCCTTTTACTGTCAGTTTTTTTAATGAAAATAGTTGATGAGTGGCAGGACAGAGATATAGGGATTTAGGCACTTGTCTTGCATGTGACTGACCTGAATTCAGTCACATGCACTGCACATGATCCCTGAGACAATATCAAAGAGATCCCAGAGAACACAGTCAGGAGTAAGTACTAAGCACAATCTGGTATGGCCCAAACCCCAAAAGTAAATAGGTAAATAAAGAATTCATATTTCCGATAAATAGTCAAAGTACAATAATATGATTAGAAAAACTGAAATCTCTTCAAATTATATAATCTAACATTTATGTGCCAACAAATAATTATTTTTTTTCTTAAACGTTCTTCCAGAAACATCGGTGTTTTTACCAGTTTGTGTATACCTATCATTTTTGAGAGTTGGACCACCACTCCTGGTGCTGACTCCTGGCTCTGCATCCTGGAATCACTCTTGAAGGGCTTAGGGAACAGTTAGTGTTGGGGATCAAACTGGGTCTGATGCATATAGGCACTCAATATACCTATATTCTCTGTTTATATAAATATGTATGTATACTATATAATTATGCAAAAAAATCTATGTGCAAAAGTTGAAGACATTGGATAAGCTTATAGAAAAAATAATTTTCATAAAATGTAGCATTATGATGTACTAATTTTAAATTTTTAATCAGGGCTTGGATGAATGGAAATATTACTTGTGCCTGCTCAAGGAAATCAATAAACAATGGGATGACAGTGATACAGTGAATTTTTAATTGTTTCTATTCTCACACATAAATAACTGCACTTTACTCTCAGAACAATTAAACACTCCTCATCCGAGTTCAGCATTTGTGATAATCAAGATAGTCATTCAATTTTTAGTAAAATGCTTTTCACACATTACTAAGAGGAAAATAAAATTTAGCATGAAGTATGTAGTTTTTCTTTGAATTTTCTTTGTAACATCATATATACTACAACATCAGACTGATGTTTCCAAACCTTCATTGATAAATGAAACAAAAGACAAAATTCTAAATATGCTTTCTTATTTTCTATCCTCTCTCTATTAACCACTGTGCAATCCCTTTAAAAGATAAAAGATCATTAAAAAATATAATAGTTTGTGAATAAAATGGTTATTAGGGTTCTAAATGGAGAGGTTGAGATGCTTTCCAAAATTCTCAAATACGTTAGGTCTGGGCCATTGTTTTGTTTCCTACTTCATCCCAGTGTTCCAACTAACGTATGCTACTGTCAACCCTAACTCCTACTATGCTTCCTAACACATTTGGTCCATCCCAATCTCTGAACTTTCTTGTCCTTGCTAAATCACAATTTCTTTCCTGTGACAGATTCTTCTCTCGTCATATCCAGATTGTGTATAGGGTTGTGTTCATTTGGTTTTGTACTATCTACTAAAGCAAGTTCTGTTCTATTTTGTCCATATTGGTAGAATTTATACAGGAGCAGAAAAAGTGGGGTAAGAGTAGGACTCAAGGCTTTGTGCTCCCTAGAAACCTGACACTGTCCACACGGCCCTGCAAAGTACCGAACGATCTCTTCTGATCCAGGTACATGAAGCAGAAGGCCAAAATGTCAAGATACAAAACAGATAAGGAAAAAATTCACTAACATATTCAGTATGAATAATGGCTTCTAAGAAAATACAAACTGATAGGAAAATTAAAAATATGAGAATTTCATATGTATACATGGGAAATACTAATAAGGAGAAGTTATACAAGCTGGAGAATGATGAAAAGAATAAGAGTTAAGGGGGAAAGTGTGATAGCCAAAAAGATCTAGAGAAAAAAAAAAGCATCAAGGATAAAGCAAGGGAAAACTCCGCAAGGATAAGCAAAGAATAGGGATACAGAGAAATTTGTCCCAGGCTACATGGGAGGGATTGCGTCTCTCATCACTACACACACCACACCTTACTCCACCCCAGCAAAAGAATGTAAATTTTGGCTGACAGTAAGGGTGTGTGACAGTGATAGGATGAAATAATGAGTGTCATAGTTTCATAGAATCATGCATCCCAGTAACAATGAATCTAATAGATTAATCATTCTACATGCATATTCTCTTCCAGATAATGAGTACATGCTTCCATACACCCATAATTTTTTCATGCCCTTAACATTGACTATGTTTAGGATAATCTGGTTCTGTTCTTATCCATACACTCCCCCTTTTCAATAAAAAAATGTGGACTGAGGCCACACTGTACCAAGCTAAGGATAAGTCAGGTGGAAGATCTGAAACTTCAGGGTCTTCTGATCATGGTGGGATATATATTTCTTATTGAAGTGTCACTTTTCTCAGGGCATAGAATTACATGAGGCCAAACCCAGACTCAACTGAGGAATAAGATACTATAAAGAAGAATTTCACTGGACTTGAAAAATTACCTATTCTCGGGTGGGAATGGGGGTATGGTGGAGAGAAGAGAAAGGAGAGAAAGAGAGAATCCAGGAGAGCATTGACTGCTTTTGCTCTTTTCGTTCTGACTTACTTTGAAGAAGTATCATGTGCAGTTTTTGCAGCACGCAAAATATTTTTCCAAATATATCCTCATGGCTTTCTGTTGGACATTCAGCAGAAGGGAAGATACTCCGCAGAATGCATCTCTTCCTAGAAAGTCTGAATTGGAATCTGAAAGTTTTGCAGAAGTGACGCATTATTGACTTTACTTTTAGAATTTCCTAGAATAAAAAATGACATATCCATACTGCTGTGTGAGCGGAAAATATTTATAATATAGATCTATAATATTTCCCAGCAGAACAGAGAACTTAAACTTTTATTCTTTCTCCTGATATTTATAGAAATTTCATAAAATTTCACAAGGACCACATCTCTAGAGAGGCAGAGGGAAGGTAAAGACTCCTCCCTTCACAGCCAGCCCTCAGGATTTGCTCAATGAGCTACTTAGCTCCATTAATCCAGAAGAACAGCAAGCATTGGGGCCAATTAACCCCATACAAAGCTGTCAGCAGGCAGATTCTACCCTCAGAGCCCTCTTTTCCTCCTGGTCCCTTAGGGGACGCTTCCATTTCTGTTAGAACTGCCCCTCCATTCACAGAGTTCTAAAGGGGCAAGCTGACTTTCAATGTTACAGTGCAACACTCACTACAAAAACGTTAACCAAGGGGCCGGAGCGATAGCACAGCGGGTAGGGCGTTTGCCTTGCATGCGGCCAACCCAGGTTCGATCCCCAGCATCCCATATGGTCCCCCAAGCACCGCCAGGAGTAGTTCCTGAGTGCAAAGCCAGGAGTAACCCCTGAGCATCGCTGGGTGTGACCCAAAAAGCAAAAAAAAAAAAAAACAAACAAAACGTTAACCAAGGTTCTCCTTTCAAGTATATTGAATGGCAGACAAATCTCTGAGTCTAGGCAAAAATTCACATAGATATGATGCAATTGAATTTGAGTTATATTATTTCTGCTTTTATATTTAAACTTTCTTATCTTTTACTTTCCTATCCTAAAAAATATTTTTAACTGTGTAATTATAATAAATCTTGATATTCCTGGAGCGATAGCACAGCAGGTTGGGTGTTTGCCTTGCACGCATTCGACCTGGGTTCAATTATTCTGTCCCTCTTAGAGAGCCCGGCAAGCTACGGGGAGTATCCCACCCACATGGCAGAGCCTGACAAGCTACTCGTATTCAATATGCCAAAAACAGCAACAACAAGTCTCACGATGGAGACATTATTGGTGCCCGCTCGAGCAAATTGATCAACAATGGGACAACAGTGCTACAGGGCATTCCTGTAGCTTATATTAATACTTTCACTGTCAGTGCCATCCCGTTATTCATTTATTTTTCTTGAGCAGACACTGGTAACATCATCATTGTTTTTGGCATATCAAATATGTCATGGATAGTTTGCCACGCTCTGGCGTATGGGCGGGATACTCTGGGTAGCTTGCCAGGCTCTCCAAGAGGGACTATACAGTAACTCATTATAACAACACTTTATTAAAAATGTTATAATTTCTATAGTATTTACAAGTCATAAAATAAAGAAAGGAAAAGAATGAAAAGGGAAATAAAGAGATTTTTCACATATTTTAGTATTTAATTGATATCTTAAGATATAATTTATAGACAATACAGTGCATCATTTACAATTTTAAGTAACTGTTGGCTGCTGCTATTACCCATGTGACTACTTCAATATACTAAGACTTAATCCATTTGATTTTTCTAGTCAAAGTACGAGGTTTGATTTACTGTGAATATGCAATCTTCATATTCTGTCCCTTTACTTTACTTTATCTGCTCTTTATCATTTTTCTTTCATTCCATTGGTCTTTTTCAGGTTAGGAGGCAAAATCTGGTGCATGTTTCTACCCTAACAACTGGTGGTCTGCTGGACATCTGGCCATTTTGAAGCTCACAGGCACAGCACTGCAATCCCTGACTCCATTTCATATTGCAGCTTCCTGTCTGTGTGTCTAACTCAGGGTCTGATATTCATCTTTTTATCAGGGTATCAGTCCTACGGCATTATAACTCTTCTAATGTCACTTTGATTAGGATTGTGTCCATTTAGGTTAGATTAGAGTCAGTAACTTTGATTAGGACTGTGTCAGAAGTTCCCCCCTCACTCCCCGGATCACTTAGTTTTGTTTTTTAATTTATTTTTTAATTAGTGAGTCACAGTGAGGGTACAATTACAGATTCACACATTTTTGTTCTTGTTATTCCCTCATACAATGTTTGAGAGTCCATCCCTCCACCAGTGTCCATTCTCCACCACCAATAAACCCTGGACTACTTACTTAAGCATCAAGTTCCATAGTTAACCACTAGCTATTGTCCGTAACATTCATAGTGCACCTTTAGAAGAGAAACACTTAAGGGAACTTCTCCTTGCTGTACTAGTAAGAGAAATAACAGAAAGAAAGCCTTAATATGAAAAGAAATTTTCTCCAAACAAAAACTCTGAATTGAACTGAGCTCGTGGGTTGCTCCAGCAAAAGTTTGGCTGCTGGAAGGATATGCATGACCGAGACTCAGGCACAGAGGTGAACACTCAGGCACAAGATAAAACCTCTGACAGAGCTCTCCGATTTTCTGCCTCTTGTTCTACACAGAAATTCTTCATTCTTTCCCCCAAACATGACTGTCATACCTTCACTCAGCTTTTATTTCTTCCCATGCCTTAGCTTACTCTCCTATAAATGTAACTTTCTCACACCATCTCAGTAAACACACACACACACACACATGCACACACACACACATGCACACAGACACACATGCACACACACACTCACACATTTTCAACATTCAAATGTGTTTTCAGGAGACAGAGTGCCAGAGAGAGCCAAAGAGACAGAGGGGCAGAGAAGGACAGAAATAGAGGAGAGAGATGAATTGACTTGCCAATCTGCAATTCTTACATTGAATTATGATATCAAGAAGAGGGCTTCTCAAACTATTTTTACTCTTTCTCCTAAAAATCATTGTTACTCAGATATATATGGTCCTATAAAATTGGTATGTAAATCAAACAATTACTGATAACATCACAAATGAATATATTTGAAAGTAATTTTTTAATGATAAACAACCCAATATGAGTGAACTTAGGGTGAAGGATAGGGTGTAGGAATTCGTAGGCTCACTCTTCAGTGATAAACTCAAAACTTTAGAAGAAATTTACACAAAAGAGACAAGACAGGATTCCAAATGGTGATAGAAACCAATTAAAATTGCTAAACAAAGGAGACTAGAACACTTGGGCATTTGTACATCGTCTTGTGACAGGCAATGAATGTGCTTATTCAAAATAATTATCGTTGGTGGTTTTTGCATTTAATTTTTTTTATTTTTATTTTTTATTGAATCACCCTATCACATATGGTTTGGGAATAACAGGTATTAAGTGTTTTATGGTCTGGAGAGCAACCTGGAGGGTGGCGGTGGCTGGGTAGTGGATGTACTGGGGGTCGGCCAGTGAGCTATTTATCTTGGTAGGGTGGGGCATCTGGGTTGGACCCCTCCCTCAGATGCCAGAGAATGGAGGAGGCATACAGAGGATCTTGTTTCCAGGTCTCATTAAACCTAGAGCTAAGGTCGAGAAGTCCTGCTTACTTGGATTTGTGGGGCTTCACTCGTGCTTGAGGTTCGGCCCAAGTGTCCAGAGAGCAACCTGGAAAATGGTAACACCTCTAAGGGCAATTGGAGGCCACCCTAAAAGCCTCCATCCCTCTCTCGGAGAGCCCAGCAAGCTACCAAGAGTATCTCGCCCGCAAGGCAGAGCCTAGCAAGCTACCTGTCTCATATTCGATATGCCAACAACAGTAACAACAATTGGCCTCATTCACCTGTCACTGAAAGAGTCCCCAATACCGCAACGTTAAGAAAGATGAGCAAAGAGAGGCTGAAAAAATCTCGGGGATGAACTAGACTGCCAAAACAAAGAAAGACTAAAATGATTGTCTGTACTTTCAACACATGGACACTGGCATCAGAAGCATCCATTGAGGACCTGATGGTGCAAGCGCAGAACATCAAGTACGACATCATTGGTCTGACTGAAACGAGGAGATATCAATCACATCACGCCATTTTTGACATTGGAGAAGAATTGTTCCTCGGAACATGTGACAACAGAGGCGTCGGTGGCGTTGGTGTCCTTGTCAACACGAACTTGGCCATGAGCATCGATTCATTCGAATGCCTAACAACCTGAATTGGACGATAAGGCTTGAATAGATGTGGCTCACTGCCTGCAGTTTCTATCTTCATCGTCTACCCACCAACTTCCAACTACGATGAAGAAGAAATTGAGAGGTTCTACATGGAACTGGAGAAGTTCTATAAAGAAGACCACACCTTCTACAACATCATTATTGGTGATTTTAATGCCAAGATAGGTCTGAGAAGGTCGCCCGAAGAACTCCACATTGGGACACATGGCCTAGAATGGAACCAATAGGGTGAGAGATGGTCTGTGTTCATTATGTCGACCAAGACTATCCATGGTAACTCACAGTTCCAGAAGGCCCAATCTAAACGTTGGACATGGGAGTCTCCCCGTGGACAGTACCACAATGAAATTGACCACATCATATTCAATAGAAGGTTTTGTCTTACCGATGTAGCTCTTGTCCCAAGATTCCAAATGGGATCAGGCCACAGTCTCCTTCGTGCAAAATTCTACTTCACAGAGCAGGGAGAAAAATCTGCAAAATTTAATTCTAACAAGACAACTCCTAGAATGACCACCAACAGGGAGCTCTTTGACACTATTGCAGCAACGTGGGAAGATGCCGTCCTTGACAACATCGACAAGGAATACGATCGACTGGTTCAGCACCTCCATCTCCGTGCGAAGGATGCTGAGAGTGAGAAAGCCACAAACAGACTCCTATCTTCGGAAACTCTCATTTGTCAACATGGTTTGGCACCAGCCTGAGGCAACCACAAGCTAATGTCCAAGCTCACAAAGCTGTGCAGAGAAGCAATAAAGGAAGACCTCAAAGAGAGAAGAGCAGCAGTGTTGGACAGTGCAGCAGAATCTGGGAAAAGTATTCGCAAAGCTCGCCTGTCCTTCACCAATTACAAGACCAAGATGACTGCCCTCTGACTTCCCAATGGATCTATCATATCCTCCAGAAAGGCAATGGAGAAAATTATTCACGACTTCTACTTGGATCTCTTTGACAGCCATGTCCACCTGCCCACATACCAAATTCCTCAGGATGGATATGTCGTTCCCAACGTGCTCCCTTCTAAAATCTAACACGCCATTTTGCTGGTAAAGACGAGAACAGCACCTGGTCCGGACAAGGTCAGACGCGAACACCTGAAGAATCTGCTGCCAGTACTCATCAATACACTGGCCCGACTTTTCACACGCTACCTGTCTGAATGCAAGGTTTATGAAAAACGAACTGGTCCCTGAAGCTCCATTTGCTCTCAATGGAACAAACATCTCTCAATGCAGCAGCTATGTGTACCTGGGTCAAAGAAAACAACATGAGGAATGACTTGGTGTCAGAACTGCGCAGGAGGAAGAGAGCAGAGTGGAATGCATTCAAGATTGTCGAAGAGGTGCTTAAGAGAAAGAAGAACCTCCGACTCCGGGCACATCTTTTCGTTTCCACCATTCTTCCTGCACTAACATATGCCTCAGAGACCTGGGCCCTACACAAACAGGATAAAAACGCTATTAGGGTATCCCAAAGTGGAATCGAAAGAGCTATGCTGGGTATTCCATGTCTCACTCAAGTGAGAGAAGGAATACGGAGTTCTGAACTCTGTTGACGGTCAAAAATCAGGGATGCTGTCTCGTTTGCCAAGGCATCAAAAATCAGATGGGCCGGTCATGTTAGGACATTCAGAGACGACCAGCTGTTACCGACTGGATTCCCTGGGATGTCAGAAGACCTCGTGGCCGCCCACCAACTAGATGGTCAGATTTCTTCATCAAGTCTCTGAATGAACGATTTGAGGCTCTTCCTGTCCTGAAGCGAGCAGGCATCATTGTGCTGCACTAGCCCACAACAGGAACAAATGGAGACTTACTGGCACCCGCTCAAGCAAATCAAAGATCAACAGGACTACAAGTGATATAAGTAATTGAATCACCATGTCACCATGAGATAGAATTACAAAACTTTCATGATTCACTTTCAGTCATACAATGTTCCAACACCTATCCCTCCACCAGTGTACATTTTCCATCACCATATCCCCATATCCCTCCTGCAACCACCACTCTCAGCCTACCTCTATGACAGGTAGGATGCTTTTTCTTCTCTTCTTCTTCTTCTTCTTCTCTCTTCTTCTTCTTCTTCTTCTCTTCTTCTTCTTCTTCTTCTTCTTCTTCTTCTTCTTCTTCTTCTTCTTCTTCTTCTTCTTCTTCTTCTTCTTCTTCTTCTTCTTCTTCTTCTTCTTCTTCTTCTTCTTCTCTTCTTCTTCTTCTTCTTCTTCTTCTTCTTCTCTCTTCTTCTTCTTCTCTTCTTCTTCTTCTTCTTCTTCTCTTCTTCTTCTTCTTCTTCTTTTCTTCTTCTTCTCTTCTTCTTCTTCTTCTTCTTCTTCTTCTTCTTCTTCTTCTCCTTCTTCTTCTCTCCCTTCTCCTCTCCTCCTCCCTCCTCCTCCTCCTCCTCCTTCTTCTTCTTCTTCTTCTTCTTCTTCTTCTTCTTCTTCTTCTTCTTCTTCTTCTTCTTCTTCTCCTTCTCCTCCTCCTCCTCCTCTTCTTCTTCTTCTTCTTCTTCTTCTTCTTCTTCTTCTTCTTCTTCTCCTTCTCCTCCTCCTCCTCCTCCTCCTCCTCCTCCTCTTCTTCTCTTCTTCTTCTTCTTCTTCTTCTTCTTCTTCTTCTTCTTCTTCTTCTTCTTTCTTCTTCTCCTTCTCCTCCTCCTCCTCCTCCTCCTCCTCCTCCTCTTCTTCTTCTTCTTCTTCTTCTTCTTCTTCTTCTTCTTCTTCTTCTTCTTCTTCTTCTTCTTCTTCTTCTTCTTCTTCTTCTTCTTCTTCTTCTTCTTCTTCTTCTTCTAAAAAATACACAGCAGAAATGACATCTCCACATGTATGTTCATTGCACACTGTTCACAACAGCCAGAATCTGGAAATAACCTGATTGTCCAAGAACAAATGACTAGTTAGAGAAGTTGTAGTACATCTATACAACAAAACATGATGCAGCTGTTACAAAAAATGAAGTCAT
The DNA here is from genome assembly GCF_027595985.1 of Sorex araneus. Classification (NCBI taxonomy): domain Eukaryota; kingdom Metazoa; phylum Chordata; class Mammalia; order Eulipotyphla; family Soricidae; genus Sorex; species Sorex araneus. Next base: position 151,426,977 of record NC_073307.1, on the reverse strand, counting down.
GAAAGTTGCTTATAAATGGATGAACATGGAGATAATAATGTTGAGAGAAATAAATCAGAAGGAGAAGGACAGACATAGAATGACTGCACTCATTTGTGGGATATATATATACATATACATATATATGTATATGTATATATATATAAATCAAAAGAAAGACACAACACACAGTAAGAGACTAACATCAATGGACAGAGAAACAAGGGTCAGGATGTATGGTCCATGGTTAGAAGCCTGCCTCAAGGTCTGGGGGAGAAAGTAGTTGAGACAGAGAAAGGACCATTATGACACTATTTGCAAGGAATTGCTCCAGATTGGAGATATGTGCTCAAGAGAACTATATTGGAAGTGGATATATCAGTAATCACAGATGAATGTGATTTTTATTATGCTAAAGAAAGTGAATCTGGGGCTGGAGAAATATCACAGCGGGTAGGGCATTTGCCTTGCACGTGGCCGACCCGAGTTTGAATCCCAGCATCCCTTATGGTCCCCTGAGCACCGCCAGGAGTGATTCCTGAGTGTAGAGCCAGGAGTAACCCCTGTGCATTGCCGGGTGTGACAAAAAAAATAAAGAAAGAAGGTGAATCTGTCAGGTGTGATATTGAGGACCAAAGAAGTAAATAACTCACCCCATTTCAAAGTTTATTAGTAAAATCCAATATGGAAACTGGAATCTAAAGCTCATTAAATCTGTTGCCAGTGGAGGTTCCCTAGGTGGCTTATGTGGAGTGGGGAGGAGAGAGGTGCCAGGCATGAGAAGAAAACATGCTACTTTCCTTCTCCCCACCTCTGACTGATGAAAGTCTGTTCTGAGCCCCTGCCCAGCACAGATGTTCATACCCTACCAGCTCCATCATCTCCAAGCTGCACCTGATTCCACTTGCTCTGCACTGCGTGGAAGATTGATGTCAGTGGGCCCCGCTGGTGACTTACATGGAGCAGGGAGAAGAAAGATGGTCACTTTCTCTCCATCCGCCTCAACTACCCAGGTCCCGCTGAGGAGACTAGGACTGGTACAGTCTGCAATGAGCACTGCCAACTCCACCAGGTGGCCTTAGGGCCACACCTGAAGTCCGCTTGATCTTCTAGGCACCAGAGTTGATCCCCACCACCCAACTTCTCTGGGGGCCACAGGTGGGCTCGGTTTTGAGCGAATATTTGCTCTTTGCAGAAAAGGAGAGGCCAAACCCAGGCCTTAAGGTTTTCAGGGTTCTTGTCTCACCTCACAGAAAAGAATTTCAGGAATAGACAAGCAGCGAAATAAAATAGATTTTATTTGGAGGTTTTGAAGGGGAGGAGAGAGAGTAAAGTACTCACACACTCAAGGGGAGAGAGTGCAGGCTTACCCAAAGACAAAGAAACCTTGGAATGGCCTTGGAATGACCTTGAGAACTGCCTTTTATATGCATATTCCTAAGGATGCCTTACTCTGGAGTTTTCTGACAGAGGTGGGGGTTGATCAGGTATTCTATCAAAGAAACAGTTTTGAAGTTTCTGGTGAATCTTGTTCAGGACCTTAATTGTGTCATTATCTCTGCTGAAGTTCATCATTTCTGTAGGGGTCCAGCCTTCTCAGGTTCTGTTTCTTTTTTATTTTTTTTCTGCTTTTCCCTGTTTCCTGCTGAGGGTCTTATCAGGCTTTTGCAAATTCAGTGCCATTTCTTCCCAAGAAATTTTTGCCATTGCCTTTGGAGGGGGCCTTCCCAATCTGCGTGTCTATATGAAGAAGACTCCGACCATCTGATTTCTCTGAGAGAGCCTTGGACTCAGGCTGGAGCAAGAAAATGCTTTTTGCAGGAAGTATAATGAGTTTTTTGGGAAGAAAAAGGAGATTAAGGTGTATGCTCAAGAGACAACAGGGGTTTCAGCAGAGCAGAAAGAGCCTGTATACATCCACAGTGAAAGAATCAAAGGACACATCTAAAGAGAGGAGATGCAGGCTTCTGAGTGGACAATAGGTGCTCAGGCAGCATGGGTGCCTGCAACATGCAACCCTGAGGTATTTGATATTCTCCTGGCCTTTGTTTCAGTGATGGATCCTCTCCTCCCAACAGACCCAGCCACTTCCTCTCCTCTCTGGGATACAAGTTCTGCATCTCAATAGCTTTCTAGGCTCCTGATATGGATTCTTTGTGTTTCAAATGTCCCCAAGTCTTTGGGTAAGCTTAGGTTTCTGATCATTCTCTCCCAACAAAACTTACCAAGCACCCCTACTATCTTCATGCTTCCAACAGAACAACTTTGAATCTCTTTGAATTGAGTGAGATACATAGCTAAGTTAGAACATTTCCTGGACGTGGAAATAAGAGCTGCTGCTGTATGATTTCATTACTTCAAAGCCTTAACCTACCTCCTTATCTTCGAAGCAAAGATAAAGGTTCTCAATTCTGAACAGAACATTTGCAGAGGGTAGCTTTAATAAATACCGATGTCTAAAAGCAAGAAGCTGAGTTGGTAATGTCTTGGAATTCCTTTAAGCTTCAAATGAAATAACCCAAAATACTAATTAAATATTTATGATAGTCCTCTTAGAATCTGTTTGGAGGAATTTCTGCTTACTTATTTGTAAGATTTTGAGATGCCTAGATAATGGATTATATTTTGTAGACTCTGATCTCCCTGTCCAAAATAATTTTGATCTTGATCTAGTCCCACAGGATTCACTGCAAAGAATAAAAGAGACATAGTAGCATGTCCAGGTAACAAGTTAGCCTGGGCTGCACCCAGCACGGTGTGGATTTGGGCTTATTTATTAGTTTCACATCACCTTCCTTCTGTCTCCCATCAGGAGGATCATTCTCTTCAAGTTAACACACACTTTAAGTATAAATGGTGGTATATTTGTAAAGTTGCGGACATGGGCCATCAGCAAGTACCTTTACTGCAGCACTGAAGTCAGGATAATCTTCTATTCTAATGGGACATTTCCTGCGTGGATTCACTTTTGCAACCCTCATGGTCTAAACTAAGCCAAATGTGTGTTACCAAGGGGATTGTCCTGGTCCTGGAGTTTTATTAGAGGAATGATTTCCCATTATCTTTGAATAAGACTTGCCAGTGATTTTGCAATAATTTTCTATTTTTATAATTTTCAATAACTTTTTAATAATGCAATGTTACAATATGCATAATGTAAGCAATTTTGAGATCTCATAGTAATTCAGACCTTATTTATTATTTGGAGGGGATGGAGGATCTTGATTACTGTATCATTATTTTTTTTTTTAATTGACAAGCAGTTTTCTAAGACGTTATTAAACATCCTTAAATGTGTGCCTACAGAGGACATTTGTCTGCAGCATTCTCTTGTTTTGTTTTGTAAAAGTACACCCATCTTGGAGGCTAAACATAGCTCTGTGCTTGGCATTACTCCTGGCAGTGCTCTGGGGAACACATGATGCCAGGAATCAAAACCAGGCCCCTTTCATGAAAGGTACATGTACTCAATCCATTGAGCTATCTCTTTGTCTCCCAAAAAAGCTAGTGTGTGTGTGTGTGTGTGTGTGTGTGTGTGTGTGTGTGTGTGTGTTTATTTTCTTGGTATCAGGAGTGCTTAGACCTCACAAAAACTAATTTAATGATGTTAAGGATGTGTTTGGAATGTAATTTACACTCTGTTCATTTGAAATTGGAGCATGCTAAAGTAATATTTCTGGTGGATAATGAATTTACTCTGGAAAGATAAAACCCAAGTAAAATATAAATAGGAGGCTGGAGAGATAAGGTACTTACTTTGCATGAGGCCAACCCAGGTTCTATTCTAGCACCAAATATGATCCCCCAAGCCCTCCAGAAGTGAGTTCTGTGCACACACTCACAGTCAGGAGTAAGCCAAGTGTGGCCCAAGAGCCAAAAATAAATAAAATAAAAATAGAAGACATATGATTTTATTTAGTATATATTGAGTATAAGTTTTAAAATAAAAACATGTTATTAAAATCATTTATGAGGGAGAAAAATATTTTTTCTTTTGTCTTCCTCTCTTATGTATTACTTTTGTGTAATATAACAAGTAAAAGAAAGAGATCTAATGTGAAGGAATGAAAACAAAGGAATTAGGAGGAATGAAAACAAGAAGAGGAAAAAATGGAGAATGAGAAGTATGAACAAAGAACAAGGGTTTTGTTTTTATTTCAAATTTTAGTAATTTTGTTTATAATTTCTGCATTATAAAAGTGTCTAGGAAAGGGGTATAGAGATAGTACAGTGAGTAAAGTGCTTGCCTTAAACATGGTCAATCCTTGGTTCAACCCCTGGCACTCCAGTTCCCCAAGTACTGGTAGGAGTGATATTCTAGAATACAGCCATGAGTAAATCCTGTGCACTGCCAGGTAAAGTCCCTAAACCAAAAGATAAAGTATCTAGAAAATAAAAGGTTCAGTTAATACTCTTATGTCGAGGCATAAAATATAATCATTGGTCGAAGAATGTCCTGACCTCACTCCAGGCTGTCTTCACCAGGGCACCTTGAACCGAGGTGGGTTGTATTTCCTTCACCGCCCCAAGCAGAACCCCGGCAGCTGAAAACCTCCAGAACCAAACCGCCGTCATTTTCAAGACCACTCTTCACATGCTCGGACGAGCCTCACCGAAGAGGAGACCAGCAGAAAAACCCAGGTATGTGGGAACCAGTGTCTGAGATCTCCAAACTGCCTGGAAGAGGACTGGGCCTCCTCCCCCCAGTTCCCCAGTTTTCCAGAAGCTTGGAAGTCACACACACAAACTGCTCCCTGTGACATGTAATCTCATCAACAGCCAAGACCTGCGCGTTCCCCCAGAGATCTCTCCGGCCCGCGGAGAGACAACAGTGGAAAGCGCTCCTAATTGGGTGGATTCTAAGAGCGGTCCCGATCTGAAATAAAACTAGTGAGGTTAGTAAACAGGGGGCCCAAGACGACACATGCCGATCAAGAGGGTCTTTATTGGTAGTCATGCTGGTTTTATACATTTCTTAGCAGGGGGTTGGTGCATGAATTGTCAATCATCAGGGAAGTGTCTTCTCAGACCAAGTAAGGAAAGGTTCGGGGCGTACTTTGGTGGGCTTACAACATTCTTCAAGAGTAGGTTGAGAAATAGTGGGGAGAGGAAGGCAAGGGTTTATCTGGCAGCAGCATCTGTCAGGAGGAATGCACAAGGCTTTTAGTGTAAAGGAACGCACTCTACTTTACAGGCTTTTTGGGGTCTCTTAGTTAACTGCCCTGGGCTACTTTTACTTCTTGAGTTTAGCTATTTCCTTTGTCACAAGGGCACCTGTGCCTCAGGTTATGCAAAGCTGGTAATGGAATTTTCCGGTTTGTCCATGGTAAAGGTGTCGGGGTCCTCTTTTGTTCAGGGTCCTGAGCAGTCCCCAACAAAGACCCAGAAATTATAAACTAAAGCTCCCAGAAGAGAACGACGCAGAATTTCCTGGACCAGTGACCTCTTACACTATATCTCACTTACTCATCAAAAGTAGCACACATTTCTTTGGTTTTAACATCCTTGCTTGTATTCTCCTATCTATGGGTTTAAATGGCTCCAGAATGAAATACAACAACCTTCACACACTCCCCTTTTATTGTGTGGGGAGGTGCTTGGTGGTAGGATTGGTGTTTGAACATTATAGTAAACTATTGTGAATTACTTTTATGAAAATAAAATATATATTAAAAATATGTATAATCATCATCAAAAAATAGAAGCTAATGTCAAAAGTATCTTTATTCACTTTTCAAACTTGGCATTTTAATTTGTTAATATTAAAAATAGGTTGAAGGAGCCAGTGAGCTAGTACAGAAAATAAATCAGCTTTGCAAGGTGCCAAACTGGGTTGGATACTGGGCATCCCATATGCCCGCACCTTTTTGTCCCCTCCCCCTCCCCTAGCACTTCCAGGAATGATTTCAGAGTGCAAAGTTTTTAATATTTTTGAGTAGTAAGTAGTATAGACACTGACATCAAATATGACCTTTATTTCTAGTTAACAGGTATTCACTGTTGACTTTTATTTTTTGAAATATTTTCTACACCAGACTCATTTTCCCTAATGTTAATTAGTGTGAGATACTCATTTTTAGGCAACACTGAGTCAATCAGGTTTTATCTGTCCATAAATTTACCAGGTGCCCAGTTTCTCAAGGACTTTATTAAATAATGAAAGTCATGTGAAATAGAAATCCCTAATGCTGAGGCTTTTTAACACACTTTAGCCAGAATTCTTCCTAAGTCCTAATTATTTTTCTTAGTCAAAATGTATAAAACACATGCTTTTGCTCCTGAAATGATTATTATTTATAACTATTCTCTAAATGGTTTCATCTTGTTTTGCAAATGTTTCTTCAAACATGCAAGCAGCCTATTATATAATTTCTATAAAATTATTTTAATTAAATGTTATTTTTTAATAATTTATAAAAGAAACAAGTAAAATTTTGATGTATGTATAAGGGTATAAAATATCCAAAGCAGACTTAACAACATATAAACAATTTACTTTATCCCCAATTTACATCTTTGATATATTTTGATAAAATCTTCACTACCAAGCAAATTCCATTCACATAGTTTATTTCTAGTTAACAAAAAGACTTTTTTCATAAGTTTATTTTTAAGGGCAATTGTTTTTTTTTTTTCACTTGAAACTACAAATAATCTGTTCCATAGCTTCCTCATGCTGTTTTTCACTTCCTTATTCCTAAAAGTGTAAATCAAAGGATTGATAAAGCAACTAAGGATGGTATATAATATTGCTGCCATTTTGTCAAAGGAGAAAGCAGATGGAGGCCGAGCATACTCAAATATACACGGAATAAAGAACAAAACCACAACAGCAACATGAGACGCACAGGTGGAGAGGGCTTTCCTCTGTCCTTCAGCGCTGTGGTTTCTCAGGGAGAACAGGATGACCGCATAGGACACAAGCAACATGGAGAAGATCAGAAGGGATCAATAAGAAAATGATGGCTTGAGGAACCAGTTGGAATGGGGGATGCATGCTGAAATTAGATAATGGACCAAACATGATGACCTCTCAGTGTCTGTGTTGCAAGCTATAATGCCCCAAAGTAGAGAGAGAGTATGGGGAATATTGTCTACCATGGAGGTATGGGGGTATACCTGGGATACTGGTGGTGGGTAATGTGCACTGGTGGAAGGATGGGTGTTTGATCATTGTGAGATTGTAACCCAAACATGAAAGCTTGTCACTATCTCACAGTGCATCAGTAAAATTAAAAAAAAAACAACTGAAAAGCTTCTTCTGCCCCTCAAAAGAAACAGTGACCATTAAACAAAGACAGCACACAAGTTGGGAAAAATTGTTTACCCAAAGTTCATTTGATAATGGGCTAATAACCAAGATAATAAGGCACCAGTAGAATTTTACAAAATAAAAAATTCCAACCTCTTCAAAAACTGGAGAGAAGAAATGAACAGAAACTTCCTCAAGGAAGAAATGAAAATGGCCAAAAGACACATGAAAAAGATGCTCTATATTGCTAATCATCAGCAATATGCAATTAAAAACTACAATGTAATATCATCTTACACCACAGAGACTGACACACACCAGAAAGAACAAGAGCGACCACGGCTGTCGTGGATACAGGGAGAAACAGATTCTCTTTCATTGTCTGTGGGAATGCCAATTTGTCCAGCTTTTTTGGAGAACAGTATGGACATTCCTCAAAAAGCTAAAAATTGAGCTTCCATTTGAGCCAGCCATACGAATAATACTTCTGGAATATCCCCTGTGGGCAGAAAAATACAATGCAGAAATGCCATCTGCACTTCTATTTTCATTACAACGCTATTCATAAGAGCCAGAATCCGGAAACAACCTGAGTGACTTAGAACAGATGATTGGCTAATGAAATTATGGTACACCTACACAGCGGAATAATATGCAGCTGTTAGAAAAAACAAAGTCATGAAATTCATTTAGAAATAGATGGACATGGAGAGTATCATGCTGAGTGAAATCAGTCAGAAGGAGAGGAACAAACATATAATGATTGCATTCATTTGTGGAATGTAAAAACAACAACAACAACAACAACATAATATGAGACTAATACCCAAAGACAGTAGAAACAAGAGCCAGGAGGATTGGTTCAGGGATGGAAGCCTGCCTCAAGTGTTGGGGTAGAAGACAGTTGGGATAGAGAAAAGACCACTAAAATAATGATATTTGTAAATGATCACTCTGAATAATAACTGTGCGCTGAAAGTAGATAAGGAAGCAAGCATGATAAACTCTCAGTATCTGTATTGCAAACCTGATACCCAAAAGGAGACAGAGAGAAAGAAGGAAAGTGCCCACCATAGAGACAGGCTGGCTTGGGGATGGGGGATAGCAAGAAGGGAAAAGGGGGACACTGGTAGTGGACAATGTACACTGGTGGAATCATAGGCTTTGGAACACTGTATGACTGAAACCCAATCATGAACAACTTTGTAACTTTATCTCATAGAGGTTCAATTAATAAATCACTGTATCACTGTCATCCCATTGCTCATTGATTTGCTCAAGTGGGCACCAGTAACATCTCCATTGTGAGACTTGTTGCTACTGTTTTTGGCATATCAGATACACCACAAGGAGCTTGCCAGGTTCTGCCATGCGAGCGAGATACTCTCAGTAGCTTGCCGGGTTTTCTGAGAGGGATGGAGGAATTGAACTTGGGTCTGTCCCATGCAAGGCAAATGCCATACCTGCTGTGCAATCGCTACAGCCCCAATTAATAAATAAATAGTAAAAAGTATAAAATCCGGCGCTGGAGCTATAGCACAGCAGGTAGGGCGTTTGCCTTGCATGTGGCCAACCTGTGTTGGATTCCCAGCATCCCATATCGTCCTCTGAGCACTGCCAGGAGTAATTCCTGAGTGCAGAGCCAGGAGTGATCCCTATTATGCATCGCCAGGTATGCATTGCCAGGTATGACTCAAAAAGCAAAAAAAAAAAAAAAAGGTAAAAATGCTGTAGCAAAAATAAATAAATAAAATAAATAAATAAATAATACTTTTTCCCTTACTTTCTTGCCCCTTTTGGGTGCTATATCCTCTTCTATTGTGTCCCCCTGGTGACTCTAGACTGTCTTTCTGAGCATGTTAACACCTCTGTCATAGGCTGCATGACACAGCTCTTGGCTGAGCATTTCTTTGACGGTGTGGTAATTGTCTTTCTCGTGATGATGGCATATATGACCACTATGTGATCATCTTCAAGCCCCTGCACTGCATGACTCTCTTGTGTCCGCATGCCACGTAGTGGTGGCCCTAGTGAGGGGAACTTACCTGAGTAGTCATACAACTTCTCTTCATGTATCATATTCTTCTGCAGTTCCCTGACTCATGGGTCACTTTATATGTGATTTGTTCCCATTGCTGAAACTGGCCTCTATGGATACTCATACACTGGAGTTCTTAGTCATTCTCAACACGGGGGTGATAGGTATAACCATCTTCATCTTTATCTTTATTTCCACCACGTGGAGTATCCTCTGCTCTCTGAAGACTTAGAGTTCAGAGAGTTTGTGTAAAGCCCTGTCGACCTGTGGCTTCACCGTGATCTTCTTATTCTTTGTTCACATTTTTGTACATGAGACCTGCAGCCATTTACCCTATAGATAAGGCAATGGTGTGTCTGATTCCATCATCCCACCCATGTTAAATGCCCTGATTTGCACCTTAAGAAACACATAGGTTAAAAAAACATCCACGAGGAAAATGGTGCTGAAATAAGGGACTATAGCTAATATTTCACAAGGGACCCTGGTTAATGATTGACAGTCCTGCTGGGTGCATATGCTGCCTGAGTCCATGTGTTGCTTGCGCCCATGTGGCTAAGCACATGTGTTACCTGTATCTCCCCTCTTGAGATGTGTATTTTCATGCTTTTGTGTCTAATGCTGGGATGTTTGTATAATTTCGTGTCTAATGCAAGGGCTCTCTCTGCCCTAGGAGAAACCCGCATTCTCTCAAGTGTTTTAGTCTCTCTCTTTCTCTCTCTCTCTCTCTCTCTCTCTCTCTCTCTCTCTCTCTCTCTCTCTCTCTCTCTCTCCTCACTCTCTCTCTCTCTTTCTGTCTATCTCCTTCAAAAACCCTCCAAACAAGAACTATTTACTTCAAAAAAAACTGACAGTCCTGCGGAAAGCATGATGTGCTTCCCATCACACAGAAGTTGTAAATATGATATATGATTCAAAATATTGGCTAGTTAAAAGCTTATATATACTTGGTGTCCCAACGCTTTGGAAACTCCTTATCTTTTTCTAGAATTCCCTGAATAATCTGACTGATTCTGCCTCTAATCTCATCTACCTCTCATCTACTCCTCTTCTGCCTCCTCTCATAGTCCACTTTTGCCTCACTAGTCATCAAAACATTAGTTTTTCCTCTTACCCTTGGAGTTAGCAAAATCATATTTAAAGTCATTACTTTTAACGCCCTGGATTTAAAAACAACCCCCTTCTTCTGGAGGTTAATTCTAACTTCCTAATCCTACAGAGCTTTTCCCAAAATCTTTTTGGCGATGCCTTCACTTCTGCCATTGTTATGGCAATATATTTTAATTTTATTAATACCGATCTTCAAAAGAAAAATTATTTGTATATTTTAAAACATTTTTTTTACTTCCAATTCTTATTACACTGCGCATCTATAAGAGATGTTTTTGTTACATTTATGATTGGTACACATTTTATTTTCAAATATATCCATTGAGTGGCTATAGAAAATAAAAGCTATATTTTCCAAATTCAGATGGCTAGAGATAAAAAAGGCAACAATCACCAGATGATTAAAGAGTAACAGAACAAAAAGTGTAGAAAGTTATTATTAGAACACAGAAAATGGACACAAGAGGTTTCTGATTAGTTCAAGAAGAATAACTCATAATATGATCAGTCAGAAAAGGTAACATTTGCATGATTGTGAACTATGCTGACATGTCCCTAATAAAGGTTGTGAGATATATTAATCGGTTAATTAATGATGATGAATACCAGTAATCAGCAATTCCATTGTAGCTACTACTGCAGCCAAAAAACTAGCATAGACCAAAGTGAGTGGAAAAGAACTATCCAGAAAATGGCAATTAGTATGATCTGAAGGAATAAAAGATTCAGATGATATAATTTTATAAAATGACCCATTTTACTTACTTCATTAGTGCCTATGACCATATTCTCATGGATGAAAATAAAATTTAAAAAACAATAGGGGGTATGGTACCACCGGCAGTTAAAACTGTACCTATGGGGCGAGTGCATCAGCAGCTTGATGATGCCTTCAGACTTCCAGATACCCCAAAATTGCTGCTGTGCCTTTGACCAAACCCCAACAATTTGGGGCCAAGTTCACCAAGAATTAAACAGCCAAAAGTTTGGTATGTGGGAGACACACCAACAAACCACCTTCGGCTCACTATATAAGCTCATTTATTGGCCTTATTTCAGAGACCCATAAATCTCAAAAGAGATCAAAAGATGCAGTTAGGGCCTGTAGTGCAGAGTGTAGGTGGGAACCCATGACTGAGATCCCCAGGCTCACTTGGATCGGGACTGGGCCTCCTCCCTCTGGCCCCCAGTTTTCCAGTAGTTTGGCAGTCACACCCACAAACTGCCCCTGGTGCCATGTAATCTCATCAATGACCAAGACCAAGAGACTATAAACTAAAGCTCCCAGAAGAGATGCCGCAGAATGCCCTGAACCTGTGCCAGACTGTCTTCACCGGGGCACCTTGGGGCGGGTTGGGGGGCGGGTATTTTGAATTTCCCTTTCTGCCCCAAGCGGAACCTTGACAGCCCAAAACCTCCAGAACCCAATCACAGTCATGCCCATGGCCACTCTCCATACCCTTAGACGAGTCTCACCCAAAAGGGCACGCACTTCACCCAAAATGGAAAGATCCTCACCAGAGAGCAGACCGGAAGAAAAACTCATATATGTAGGAACCCGTGACTGAGATCTCTAAACCCACTTGGATTGAGACTGGGCCTCCTTCCCCCAAAGTCCCCAGTTTTCTAGTAGCTTGGCAATCACACACACAAATTGCCCCTGGAGTCATGTAATCTCATCATAGTCATGTAATCTCATCAAGGCCCAGAGACTATAAACTAAAGCTCGCAGAAGAGAATGCCACAGAATGCCCAGACCCTGCTCCAGGTTGTATTCAATGGGGCACCTCAGAAGGGGGCAGGTTGAGTTTCCCTCCCTGCCCCAAGCAAAACCCCGGCAGCCAAAAGCCTCCAGAACCCAACCACAACCATGTCCAAGGCCACTTTCCACATGCTCGGATGAGCCTCACCCAAAATGCGACGAACCCCACCAGAGACCACACTGGCAGGAAAACCCAGATATAGGGGAACCCATGACTGAGATCTCCAAACCCGCTTGGATCAGGACTAGGCCTCCTTCCCCCAGGTCCCCAGTTTTCCAATAGCTTGACAGGCACACCCACAAACTGCCCCTAGTCCATGTAATCTCATCAATGGCCAAGATCGAGAGACTCTAATCTAAGGATCCCGGAAAAGAATGACACAGAATTTCCAGGACATTATATTCTACCCATAACAAGCAATACAAAACAAATCGTCTATCATTGTCTTTTCAGCAGGTTTGAGTGGTAGTGAGACTGGTGTTCAAATTTCGAGTGTAACCAAAGTTGACAGAATATGGGGAAATAGTCTGCCACATAAGCAGGGGAAGGATTGGTACGGGGTAGGGGAGGAAGGGGAATACAGGGGATTTTGGTGGCGGAAAGTGTGCACTGGTGAAGGGATGGGTGTTTGATGATTATATGACATTATATGAACGAAGCTCAAACATGAAAGCTTTGTAGCTGTATCTCACAGTTAATCGAGAAAAGGGGTAAAAAATGATAATAAAATAATAAAACAAAGTTAATATTCAAAAATAATAAAAAAGTAATGTGGATTTCCTGCCCAATTCAATCAGCTTAATCAATGGCTGAATAAATAGTAGTACTCCTATATTATTAAAGTAAAATCCAGAAAAATTATTGGTATGCATACATGTGCACAATATTCTGTCAGTTAGCACATTATTTTTGAAAAAATTTGTAAAGAAAGCTAAATTATTACATAAATGTGGTTGAATAAAAATAGGGTTATAGTAAATATTAGTTTGTTTAAGTGGTTATAAGAGACTGGAGCAATAGTTTGGTGAGAAAGGTGCATAGTTTGAAAGCAGACAACCTGGGTTTGAACCAGGTACCCCATGTTATCCCCTAAACTTGCCAGGAATAATTTCTGAGAACAAAATCAGGAATGAATTCTGAACACAGATACGTATAGCCTAAAAACAAAACAAAAAATAGTGATGAACTTTAATAATATAAAGTAATCATCTCAGTTTAAAGATATAAATATGTAATTAGTAAATATATGCTGTAGATACTAAATATGAACACAGATTATTATCTATTTCCATCAAGAATATTTAATTTTTCTTACTGACAAATGAACATAAGCTACTGTGGAAGATCAGATTTCAATTACTGTAAATCATTTGTCAAATGAAATCATAACTTTCTGCACCACAACTTCTTCATAGCATTCTTTACTTCCGCGTTCCTCAGTGTATAGATCAGAGGGTTCAGTAAGGGTGTTCCAATTGTGTAAAACACAGCCACCAATTTGTCAATTGGAAATGTGGTGGGCGGTCTTGTATATATGAATATGCATGGACCAAAAAATATGACAACCACAATAAAGTGGGTGGTACATGTGGAAAGGGCTTTCCTCCGTCCTTCTCCACTGCGGTTTCTCAGAGAGTACAAGATGACAATATAGGACATCAGCAGAATAATGAAACTCACCATGCAGATGGCCCCACTATTGGAAACCAGTAATAAGTTGATCACATAAGTATCCATGCAGGCAAGTTTTAACAAGGGCTGCAAATCACAGAAATAGTGGTCAATCACATTGGGGCCGCAGAAGGGTAATCTCACAGCCAGAAAAATCTGTGCTGAGGAGTGGATACAAGATCCTATCCAAGCCACAACCACCAGTACGATACAGACCTGCCTCCGCATAATGGTCATATATTGGAGAGGTTTGCAAATGGCCACGTAGCGATCGAAAGCCATGAGGATAAGCACGAAAATCTCCATGCACCCAAAAAAATGGACGGCAAAGACCTGAGTCATGCACTGATTATAGGAAATGGTCTTTTTCTGAGAGAGGGAATCCACAATCAGCCTGGGGGCTGTGGTGGTAGAGAAACAGGCATCAGCGAAGGACAGATAGAACAGAAAGAAGTACATGGGACTGCCAAGGCTCCTGCTGAATTTAATAGTCACCACAATGAGAAAGTTCGCCACGAGTGTTGCGAGATAAAGAATCAGGAAGATCCCAAATATTGCTTTCTGCTTTCTGGAATCCTGTGTTAATCCAAAGAGAATGAATTCAGTCACAGTGTTATTCATGGCCATCCTAGTGGCCAAAGACAAGATGCTTTAGACAAAGACTTGGTGTCTGCAGACTGAAGGAAACTTGTGACATCTTGAAAGATCAGCGGGCTGCCCTCAAACTCTCTTCTTAGTGAGCCATCCTCATGCCTCCAAGTGCTGTTAGACCTCAGTGAATCTCTGTAGAAGTTCAGACGTACAAACCTCATTGGGATCTATCTTTTGATTCAGAAAGTGCATGGCATCAAACTGTTGGCTGTTTAAAGTTGGAAAAAGGTTATTCTTATAAAACTTTAATTTGTCCCCAATAACTTTTGTTAAGTGACAATCTGGTGTGGCCGAAACCCCAAAAGTAAATAAAGAATTCATGATTCCAATACATAGTCAAAGTGCAATAATATGATTAGAAAAACTAAAATCTCTTCAAATTATATAATCTATCATTTTTCTGTCAACAAATATTTTTTTTTCTTAAATGTTCTTACAGAAACATCGGTGTTTTACCAGTTCGTGTATACCTATCATTTTTTGGGGGGTGGGCCACAACTTCTGGTGCTCACTCCTGGCTCTGCATCCTGGAATTACTCTTGAAGGGCTTAGGGAACAGTTAGTGCTGAGGATCAAATTGGGTCTGATATATAAACACTCAATATACCTATAATATCTATTTACATAAATATGTATGTATACTATATAATTATGCAAAAAATAGCTATGTGCAAAAGTTGAAGACTTTGGATAAGCTTATGGAAAAATAATTTTCATAAAATGTAGCAACATTATAACGTACTAATTTTTAATTTTTAAACAGGACTGGGAGGAATGGATACATTACTGGTGCCCGCTCAAGTAAATAAACAATGGGAGGACAGTGATACAGTGAATTTTTAATTGTTTCTATTTTTACACATAGATAACTCCACTTTACTTTCAGAAGCATTAAACATTCATCATCAGAGTTCAGCATTTGTTATAATCAAGATAGTCATTCAATTTTAAATAAAATGCTTTTCACACATTACTAAGAGGAAAATAAAATTTAGCAAGAAGTATGTAGTTTTTCTTTGAATTTTCTTTGTAAGATCATATATACTACAACATCAGACTGATGTTTCCAAATCTTCATTGATAAATGAAACAAAAGAGCATATTCTAAATATATTGTCTTATTTTTCTATCCTCTCTCTATTACCCACCATGCAATCCCTCTAAAAGTAAAAGATCATTTAAAAATGTAATAATTTGTGAATAAAATGGTTACTAAGGGTTCTAAAAGCAGAGGTTGAGATGCTTTCCAAAATGCTCAAATCCTTTCAGTCTGGGCCATCATTTTGTTTTCTCCTTCCTCTCAGTGTTCCAACTAACGTGTGCTCCCATCAACCCTAACTCCTACTATGCTTCCTAACACATTTGTTCCATCTCTATCTCTGAACTCCTTGTCCTTGCTAAATCTCAATTCCTTTTCTGTGACAGATTCTTCTCTCGTCATATCCAGATTGTGTATAGGGTTGTGTTCATTTGGTTTTTTACTATCTACTAAGGCAAGTTCTGTTCTATTTTTTCCACATTGGTAGAATTTATACAGGAACAGAAAAAGTGGGGTAAGAGTAGGACTCAAGGCTTTGTGCTCCCTAGCAAACTGACACTGTCCACACAGCCCTGTAAAGTACCGAACGATCTCTTCTGATCCAGGTACATGAAGCAGAAGGCCAAAATGTCAAGGTACAAAACAGATAAGGAAAAAATTCACTAACATATTCAGTATGAATTATGACTTCTAAACAGATCAAAACTGACAGGTCAATTAAAAATGTAAAAATTTTATATGTATGCATGGAAATACTATTGAGAAGAAGTTATACAAGCTGGAGAATGATGAAAGGAATTAGCTCTAAGGGTGGGGGAATATGATAGTGAAAAAGATCTAGAGAAGGAAAAAGCATCAATGATAAAGCAAGGGAAAATTCCACAAGGATAAGCAAAGAATAGGGATACAGAGAAATTTGTTTTTCTGGCTACATGGGAGGGATTGTGTCTCTCATCACAACACACACCACCCCTTACTCCACCCCAGCAAAAGAATGTAAATTTTGGCTGACAGTAAGGGTGTGTGACAGTGATAGGATGAAATAATGAGTGTCATAGTTTCATAGAATCATGCATCCCAGTAACAATGAATCTAATAGCAGATTAATCAGTCTACATGCATATTCTTTTTCCAGATCATGAGTACATGCTTCCATACATCGATCACTTTTTCATGCCCCTAACATTGACTAAGTTTACGATACTCTGGTTCTGTTCTTATTCATACACTCCCCCTTTTCAATAAAAATGTGGACTGAGGCCACACTGTACCAAGCTAAGGATAAGTCAGGTGGAAGATCTGAAACTTCAGGGTCTTCTGATCATGGTGGGGTATATATTTGTTATTGAAGTGTCGCTTTTCAAAGGGAATAGAATTACATGAGGCCAAACCCAGACTCAACTGAGGAGTAAGATACTATAAAGAAGAATTTCACTGGGTTGAAAAATTACCTATTCTCGGGTGGGGATGGGGGTATGGTGGAGAGAAGAGAAAGGAGAGAAAGAGAGAATCCAGGAGAGCATTGACTGCTTTTGCTCTTTTCATTCTGACTTACTTTGAAGATGTGTCATGTGCAGTGTTTGCAGCACGCAAATTATTTTTCCAAATATATCCTCATGGCTTTCTGTTGGACAGTCAGCAGAAGGGAAGATACTCCGCAGAAAACATCTCTTCCTAGAAAGTCTGAATTGGAATCTGAAAGTTTTGCAGAAGTGACACATTATTGACTTTACTTTTAGAATTTCCTAGGATAAAAAATGACATATCCATACTGCTGTGTGAGCAGAAAATATTTATAATATAGATCTATAATATTTCCCAGCAGAACAGAGAACTTAAAGATTTATTCTTTCTCCTGATATTTATAGAAATTTCATAAAATTTCACAAGGACCGCACCTCTAGAGAGGCAGAGGGAAGGTAAAGACTCCTCCCTTCACAGCCAGCCCTCAGGATTTGCTCAATGAGCTACTTAGCTCCATTAATCCAGAAGAACAGCAAGCATTGGGGCCAATTAACCCCATACAAAGCTGTCAGCAGGCAGATTCTACCCTCAGAGCCCTCTTTTCCTCCTGGTCCCCTAGGAGATGCTTCCATTTCTGTTAGAACTGCCTCTCCATTCACAGAGTTCTAAAGGGACAAGCTGACTTTCAATGTTACAGTGCAACACCCACTACAAAAACGTTAACCAAGGTTCTCCTTTCAAGTATATTGAATGGCAGACAAATCTCTGAGTCCAGGCAAAATTTCACATAGATATGATGCAATTGAATTTGAGTTATATTATTTCTTCTTTTATATTTAAACTTTCTTATCTTTTACTTTCATATTCTAAAAAATATTTTTAACTGTATAATTATAATAAATCTCTATATTCCTGGAGCGATAGCACAGCAGGTTGGGTGTTTGCCTTGCACGCATTTGACCTGGGTTCAATTATTCTGTCCCTCTTAGAGAGCCCGGCAAGCTACTGGGAGTATCCCGCCCACACGGCAGAGCCTGGCAAGCTACTGGTGGCGTATTCAATATCCCCAAAACAGTAACAACAAGTCTCACGATGGAGACATTACTGGTGTCCGCTTGAGCAAATTGATGAACAATGGAACAACAGTGCTACAGGGCATTCCTATAGCTTATATTAATACTGTCACTGTCACTGCCATCCCGTTATTCATTGATTTTTCTTGAGTGGACACCAGTAACATCTTCATTGTGTGAAGATGTTACTGTTTTTGGCATATCGAATATGTCATGGATAGCTTGCCAGGCTCTGGCGTATGGGCAGGATACTCTCGGTAGCTTGCCAGTCTCTCTGAGAGGGACTATACAGAAACTGATTATAACAACTGTTTATTCAAAATTTTAATTTCTATAGTATTTACAAGTTAGAAAACAAAGATAGGAAAAGAAGGAAAGGGGAAATAAAGGGACTTTTCACATATTTTAGTATTTAATTGATATCTTTAAGATATAATTTATAGACAATATAGTGCTTCCTTTACAATTTTAAGTAACTGTTGGCTGCTGCTATTACCCATATGACTACCTCAATATACTAAGACTTAATTCATTTGATTTTTCTAGTCAAAGAACCATGTTCTATTTACTGTGAATATGCAATCTTCATATTCTGTTCCTTTACATCTGCTCTTTATCATTTTTCTTTCATTCTATTGGTCTTTTTCAAGTTAGGGGGCAAAATCTGGTGCATGCTTTTACCCTAACAACTGGTGGTCTGCTGGATATCTTGCCTTTTTAAAGCTCACAGACACAGCACTGCAATCCTCGACTCCATTTCATATTGCAGCTTCCTGTCTTGTATGTCTAACTCTGGGTCCGATATTCATCTTTTTATCAGGGTATCAGCCCTATGGCATTATAACTCTTCTAATGTCACTTGGATTAGGATTTTGTCCATTTAGGTTAGATTAGAGTCAGTCACTTTGATTAGGACTGTGTCAGAAGTTCCCCCCTCACTCCCTGGACTCAAGCATCAAGTTCTATAGTTATCCACTAGCTATTGTCCGTAATGTTCATAGTGCACCTTTAGAAGAGAAATACTAAAGTACTTACTAGTACTTGCTGTACTATGAAGACAAATAACAGAACGAAAGCCTTAATATGAAAAGAAATCTCTTTCAAAAACTCTGAATTGAACTGAGCTCATGGGTTGCTCCAGCAAGTTTGGCTGCTGGAAGCATATGCGTGACCTGAGACTCAGGCACAGAGGTGAACACTCAGGCACAACATAAGAACTATGACAGAGCTCTCTGATTTTCTGCCTCTTGTTCTACACAGAAATTCTTCATTCTTTCCTCCAAACATGATTTCCATACCTTCACTCAGCTTTTATTTCTTCCCATGCCTTAACTTACTCTCCTATAAATGTAACTTTCTCACAGCATCTCAGTAAACACACACACATGTGTGCACACTCGCGCACACACACACACACACACACACACACACACACTCACACATTTTCAACATTCAAATGTGTTTTCAGGAGAGAGAGTGCCAGAGAGAGCCAAAGAGACAGAGGGGCAGAGAAGGACAGAAATAGAGGAGAGAGATGCCTTGACTTGCCAATCTGCATTCCTTACATTGAATTACGATATAATGAATAGGACTTCTCAAACTTTTTTTTAACTCTTTCTCCTAAAAGTGTTTGTTAGTCAGATATATATGGTCCTATAAAAATTGGTATGTAAATCAAACAATTACTGATAACATATCACAAATGAATATATTTGAAAGAAATTTTTTAAAGATAAACAACCCAGTATCATTCAGGACCATAAGTTTTATGGGCTGCAGAGACAATAGAGTGGGTAGGATAGTTGTCCTGCACATAGTAGACATATGGATTTGATCCCTGGCCTTCCATATAGTCCCCTGTGCCCCACCAGGGGTGATATCTGAGAGCAGAGCGAAGGATAAGACCTTCGCACCACTGGGTATGGCCACCTCCCAAAAAAACACACAATAAATCATTGGGTCTCTTATAGAAATTTAGCCTGACTCAAATATATCTAATAATTCAAAATATTCATAATTCTCCATTCTAGTATTTTCTTAAACCCAATAATATAATGTCTCTGAGAAAGTACCTGCAGATTTATTGGGGATTTTCACATGCAAATAAATTTCCTAACCCAACAGTTGCAAATTTTACTCTGGAGAATATGAGGTTTACACTGTCAATCATGATTCAATATTGGATATGAACTTTACCTACAAAATTATGTAGACAACTGAGAGATAGTGCAGTAATTGTGGCACTTGTCTTGTCCCTGACCCCTATTTGTTCCTCGACACTGGATAGGGACCCATGAGCATTTTCAGGAGTAAGCCAGTGCATCAAGCTATGACTAGCCCTTAAACACCAGGCATGTTCAGAATCCCACCTCCCTAAGGAAAAAAAAGGAGAAGCTGCAGAAATTTCTTACATATTTAAATTATTTTCTCATAGTTGTAGGTTTAGTATGGTATCATAAGCATATTACATGATATAAATTTAATATCTACAATGTGGCTGTTTATTACACTTATGTGCTATGAGTATAGGTATTTTCACATATAGCAGCATGCATGTTATCACAACAACGTTAGTTTACAAATCCTCATCTCACCCTAGAGCATTTATAAATCACATCGATCTTTAGATTTATGGATATAATTATAGATATAATTATAGATATAATCCTCAGCTATCTTCAGATCCACAGATGAGTTATCAAGTGGGATGGTTATTATAATAAAATACAAAAGAATCTGATATATGAAATGAAAAATATATAATTTATGATATATTTATGATATATGATATATAGGTACCTTGTATGCCTGGTGGTACATTACAGAATGGAAGAAAGAATAAGGAACTGAGGTTGTACAATTTTTAGGGGCAAGGTGAATTCTGTGCTGGTGGCTCTAGACAACTCCTGAGTTTTAGGAGGGCCTGATGGAACAGTGCCAGGCACCAATGGAGTGGTTGGGAGCCAACAGAATCATATTTACTAGTGCAAGGGGTCCAATAAGACCATGAAACCTCCCAGCACTGTGGTCTACCATTTGCGTCATATCCCCAACTGCTGGATTCAGCTTTTAGTGAATTTAGGGTGAAGGATGGGGTGTAGGGATTCATAGGCTCACTCTTCATTGATGAACTCAAAACTTTAGAAGAAATTTACACAAAAGAGAAAAGACAGGATACCAAATGGTGATAGAAACCAACTAAAATTGCTAAACAAAGGAAACTAGAACGCTGGGGCATTTGTACGTCTTCTTGTGACAGGCAATGAATGTGCTTATTCAAAATAATTATTGTCGGTGGTTTTTGCATTTAAATTTTTTTGATTTTTATTTTCTATTGAATCCCTGTGTCATCATGAGATACAATTACAAAGCTTTCATGATTGAGTTTCAGTCATACAATGTTCCAACACCTATCCCTCCACCAGTGTACATTTTCCATCACCAATATCCCCCATATCCCTCCTGCCACCACCACTCTCAGCCTACCTCTATGACAGGTAGGTACTTTTCTTCTCTCTCTCGACATTATCGTTAGCAATACAGGTACTGAGAAGTCATCATGTTTTGTTCATTTGCCCACTTTCAGCACACATCAATAGCTTGGAATAAACAACAATGAGATACCTTACACCACAGAGATTGGCACACATCAAAAAGAATAAGAACAACCAGTGTTGGCATGGTTTCCAAGAGAAAGGGAACTCTTTCACTGTCGTTGGGAATGCTGACTGGTCAAGTCTTTTGGGAAAACAATATGTGTATTCATATATATACATATATATATATATATATATATATATATTAATTGAGCCTCCATATTAACCAGCAATACCTCTTCTAGGAATATACCCCTGGGCTGCAAAAGTACATAGCAGAAATGGCATCTCCACATATATGTTCATTGCAGCACTGTTCACAATAGCCAGAATCTGGAAATAACCTGAGTGTCCAAGAACAAATAACTGGATAAAGTAATTGTAGTACATCCATGCAACAAAATATGATGCTGCTGTTAGAAAAAATGAAGTCATGAAAGTTGTTTATAAATGGATGGACATGGAGAGTATCATGCTGAGAGAAATAAGTCAGAAGGAGAAGGACAGACATAGAATTACTGTACTCATTTGTGGGATATATATAAAAATTTAAAAAAAAGACACAACAGACAGTAAGAGACTAACATCAAAGGACAGAGAAACAAGGGTCAGGATGAATGGTCTGTGGTTGGAACCCTGCCTCAAGGGCTTGGGGAGAGGGTAGTTGAGACAGAGAAAGGACCTTTATGACAATGTTTTGCAAGGAATTGCTCCAGACTAGAGATGTGTGCTCAAGAGAACTATCTTTTGAAGCAGATATATCAGTAATCACAGATGAATGTGATTTTTATTATGCCAAAGAAAGTGAATCTGGGGCTGGAGTGATAGCACAGTGGGTAGGGCATTTGCCTTGCATGAGACTGACCCGAGTTTGAATCCCAGGATCCCTTATGCTCACCTGAGCACGGTCAGGAGAGATTCCTGAGTGTAGAGCCAGGAGTAACCCCTGTGCATTGCCGCGTGTGACCCCAAAAAAAATAAAAAAAAGAAAGAAAGTGAATCTGTCAGGGTGTAAAATTGAGGACCAAAGAAGTAAATAACTCAACCCACTTCACAGTTTATTAGTAAAATCCAATATTGAAGCTGGAATCTAAAGCTCTTTAAATCTGTTGCCAGTGGAGTTTCCCTAGGTGGCTTATGTGGGAGTGGGGAGGAGAGAGGTGCCAGGCATGAGAAGAAAACATGCTACTTTGCTTCTCCCCACCTCTGACTGATGAAAGTCTGTTCTGAGCCCCTGCACAGCACAGATGTTCAGACCCTACCAGCTCCATCATCTCCAAGCTGCACCTGATTCCACTTGCTCTGCACTGTGTGGAAGACTGATGTCAGTGGGCCCCCCTGGTGACTTACGTGGAGCGGGGAGAAGAAACATGGTCACTTTCTCTCCATCCGCCTTCACCACCCGGGTTTCGCTGGGGAGACTAGGACTGGCACAGTCTGCAATGAGCACTGCCAACTCCACCAGGTGGCCTTAAGGCCACACCTGAAGTCCGCTTGATCTTCTAGGCACCAGAGTTGATCCCCACCACCCAACTTCTCTGGGGGCCATGGGCGGGCTCGGTTTTGAGCGAATATTTTCTCTTTGCAGAAAAGGAGAGGCCAAACCCAGGCCTTAAGGTTTTCAGGGTTCTTGTCTCACCTCACAGAAAAGAATTTCAGCAATAGACAAGCAGTGAAGTAAAATAGATTTTATTTGGAGGTTTTGAAGGGAAGGAGAGAGAGCAAAGCACTTACTCACTCAGAGTGCAGGCTTACCCAAAGACAAATAAGCCTTGGCATGGCCTTGGAATGGCCTTGAGAACTGCCTTTTATATGCATATTCCTAAGGATGTCTTACTTTGGAGTTTTCTGACAGAGGTGGGGGTTGATCAGCTATTCTATCAAGGAAACCATTTTGAAGTTTCTGGTGAATCTTGTTCAGGTCCTTAATGGTGTCATTATCTCTGCTGAAGTTCATTATTTCTGTAGGGGAACAGCCTCTTCAGGGTCTGTTTTTTTTTTTTTTTTTTTTTTTTCTGTTTTTCCTTGTTTTCTGCTAAGGGTCTTATCAGGTTCTTGCAACTTCACTGCCATTTCTTCCCAAGAAACTTTTGCCATCACCTTTTGAGGGGGTCTTCCCCATCTGCCTATCTACCTGAAAAAGACCCCGACCTTCTGATTTCTCTGGGAGAGTCTTGGACTCAGGCTGGAGCAAGGAAATGCTTTTTGCAGGAAGTATAGTGAGTTTAATGGGAAGAAGAGGGAGAGAAGAGTTCAAGGAGATTAAGGCGTATGCTCAAGAGACAACAGGGGTTTCAGCAGAGCAGAAAGAGCCTGTATACATCCACAGTGAAAGAATCAAAGGACACATCTAAAGAGAGGAGATGCAGGCTTGTGTGTGGACAATAGGTGCTCAGGCAGCATGGGTGCCTGCAACATGCAACCCTGAGGTATTTGATATTCTCTGGTCTTTGTTTCAATGATGGATCCTCTCCTCCCAACAGACCCAGCCACTGCCTGTCCTCTCTGGGATACAGGTTCTGTATCTCAATAGCTTTCTAGGCTCCTGATATGGATTCTTTGTGTTTCAAAGGTCCCCAAATCTTGGGTAAGCTTAAGTTTCTGATCATTCTTTCCCAACAAAACTTACCAAGCACCCCTACTACGTTCCTGCTTCCAACAGAACAACTGTGAGTCTCTTTTAATTTTTTGAGATACATAGCTGGGTTAGAACATTTCCTGGGCTAGGAAATAAGGGTTGCTGCTGAATAATTTCATTAGTTGAAAGCTTTAAACTAACTCCTTACATAAGAAGCGAGGATAATGGCTCTCAATTCTGAACTAATATTTGCAGAGGGTAGCTTTAATAAATACCAATGTTCAAAAGCAAGAAGTTGAGTCAGTGATGTCTTGAAAGTTCCTTTAAGCTCCAAGTGAAATAACCCTAAATGCTAATTAAATTGTTATGATAGGCCTCATCGAATCTGTTTGGAGGAATTTCTATTTACTTATTTGTCAGATTTTGAGATGCCTAGATAATGAATTATTTTTTGTAGACTGTGATCTCCCTGTCCAAAATAATTTTGATCTTGATCTAGTCCTGCAGGATTCACTGCAAAGAATAAAATAGACATAGTAGCATGTCCAGGTAACTAGTTAGCCTGGGCTGCACCCAGCAAGGTGTGGATTGGGGCCTATTTATTAGTTTCACATCACCTTCCTTCTGTCTCCCATCAGGAGGATCATTCTCTTCAAGTTAACACACACTTTAAGTATAAATGCTGGTATATTTATAAAGTTGCGGACATGGGCCATCAGCAAGTACCTTTATTGCAAAGCACTGAAGTCAGGGTCATCTTCTGTTCTAATAGGACACTTCCTGCTTGGATTCACTTTTGCAGCCTTCATGGTCTAAACTGAGCCAAACGTGTGTTACCAGGGGTGATTGTCCTGGTCTTGGAATTTTATTAGAGGAATGATTTTCCATTGTTTTTGAATGAGGACTCACCAGTGATTTTGCAATAATTTTCCAGTTTTGTAATTTTCAGTAACTTTGTAATCATGCAATGTTACAAAATTCAAAATGTAAGCAATTTTGAGATTTCATAGTAATTCAGACCTGACTTATTGTTTGGAGGGGGTGGAGGCTATTGATTACTGTTTCATTATTTTTTATTTAATTGATAAGCAGTTTTCTATGAGGTTATTGAACATCCTTAAATTTGTGCTTGCAAAGGACATTTATCTCCAGATTCTCTTGTTTTGTAAAAGTACACCCATCTTGGAGGCTAAACATAGCTCTGTGCTTGGCATCAGTCCTCGCAGAGCTCTGGGGAACATGTGGTGCCAGGAATCAGAACCAGGAGCTTTTATGAAAGGTACATGAACTCAATCCATTGAGCTATTCTCTTTGTTTCCTAAAAAAGCTATTATGTTTGTGTGTGTTTATGTTCTTGGTATCAGGAGTGCTTATAGAAACTATCTTAATGATATTAAGGATGTTAGAAATGTAATTTAAACTCTGTTCATTTAAAATTGGAACATGCTAAAGTAATATTTCTGGTGGATAATGAATTTACTCTGGAAAGATAAAACCCAAATGAAATAAAAATAGAAGGCTGGAGAGATAAGGTACTTACTTTGAATGAGGCCAACCTTGGTTCTATTCCTAGCACAAAATATGATCCCCCAAGCCCTCCAGAAGTGAGTTCTGTGCACACAGTCAGGAGTAAGCCAGGTTTGCCCCAAGAGCCAAACATAAATAAAATATAAATAGAAGACATATAATTTTATTTATTATATATTGAGTATAAGTTTTAAAATAAAAACATATTAAAATCATTTATGAGGGAGAAAAATATTTTTCTTTTATCTTCCTCTCTTACCTCTCACTTTTATTTAACATAACAAATAACAGAAAGAGATGTAATGTGAAGGAATGAGAACAAAGAAATTAGGAGGAATGAAAACAAGAACTGGAAAAATAGAGAATGAAAAGTATGAACAAAATAACAAGGGTTTTATTTTCATTTCAAGTTTTAGTAATTTTGTTTATAGTTTCTGCGTTACAAAAGTATCTAGGAAAGGGGTGGAGAGATAATAGAGTGAGTAGAGTGCTTGCCTTAAACATGGTCAATCCTTGGTACAACCCATGGCACTCCATATGGTTCCCCAAGTACTGGTAGGAGTGTTCTAGAATAGAGCCATGAGTAAATCCTGTGCACTGCCAGGGGCAGTCCCTAAATCAAAAAATAAAGTATCCAGAAAATAAAAATTTCAGTTAATACTCTTATGTTAAGGCATAAAATATAATCATTGGTTGCAGAATGTCCTGACCTCATGCCAGACTATCTTCACCAGGGCACCTCAGGGGGGGATGGGTTGAGTTTCCTTCCCTGCCCCAAGCAGAACCCCAGAAGCTGAAAACCTCCAGAACCCAACGGCCATCATTCTCAAGGCCTCTATTCAAATGCTCGGACGAGTCTCACCCAAGAGGGGACCAGCAGAAAAACCCAGGTTTGCGGGAACCTGTGACTAAGATCTCCAAGCCTCTTGGATTGGGACTGGGCCTTTTCGCCCCCAGATCCCCAGTTTTCCAGTAGCTTGGCAGTCACACACACAAACTGCTCTCTGCGACATGTAATCTCATCAAGGGCCAAGACCCAGAGGCTATAAACTAAAGCTCCTGGAAGAGAAGGATGCATAATTTCCTGGACCAGTGTCCTCTTGCACTTTATCTCACTTACTCATCAAAAGTAGCACACATTTCTTTGGTTTTAACATCCTTGCTTGTATTCACCTATCTATGAGTTTAAATGGCTCCAGAATGAAATACAACAACCTTCACACACTCCACTTTTATTGTGGTGGGAAGGTGCTTGGTGGTAGGATTGGTATTTGAACATTATCTGTAATAAACTATTGTGAATTACTTTTATGAAAATAAAATATATATTAAAAATATGTATAATTATCATCAAAATCTAGAAGCTAATGTCAAAAGTATCTTTATTCACTTTTAAAACTTGGCATTTTAATTTGTTTATATTAAAAATAGGTTGAAGGAGCCAGTGAGCTAGTACAGAAAATAAATCAGCTTTGCAAGGTGCCAACCTGGGTTGGATACTTGGCATCCCATATGCCCACACCTTTTTGTCCCCTCCCCCTGCCCCTAGCACTTCCAGGAATGATTTCAGAGTGCAAAAGTTTTTAATATTTTTAGTAGTAAGTAGTATAGACACTGATATCATATATGACCTTTATTTCTAGTTAACAGGTATTCACTGTTGACTTTTATTTTTTGAAATATTTTCTACACCAGACTCATTTTCCCTAATGTTAATTGGTGTGAGATACTCATCTTTAGGCAACACTGAGTCAATCAGGTTTTATCTGTCCATAAATTTACTAGGTGCCCAATTTCTCAAGGACTTTATTAAATAATAAAAGTCATGTGAAATAGAAATCCCTAATGCTGAGGCTTTTTAACACACTTTAGCCAGAATCCTTCCTAAGTCCGAATTACTTTTCTTAGTTACAATGTATAAAACACAATGTATAATATACATTCTTTTGCACCTGAAATGATTATTATTTATAACTATTCTCTAAATGGTTTCATCTGGATTTGCAAATGTTTCTTCAAATATGCAAGCAGCCTATTATATAATTTCTATAAAATTATTTTAGATAAATGTTAATTTTTAATAATTTATAAAAGAAACAAAATGTTGATGTATGTTTAAGGGTATGAAATATTCATAGCAGACTTAACAACATATAGAGTAAACAATTTACTTTATCTCCAATTTACATCTTGGTTTATTTTAATAAAATATTCACTACCAAGCAAATTCCATTCACATAGGTTATTTCTAGTTAAAAAAAAAGACTTTCTTTTATATGTTGATTTTTATGGGCAATTGTTTAATTTTTCACTTGAAAGTACAAATAATCTGTTCCATAGCATCCTCATGGCGTTTTTCATTTCCTTATTCCTAAAAGTGTAAATCAAAGGATTGAGTAAAGGAGTTAGGATTGTGCAGAATATCTCCACGATTTTGTCAATGGAGAAAGAAACTGGAGGCCGCGCATACTCAAATATACACGGAATAAAGAACAAAAGCACAACAGCAACGTGAGACCCACAGGTGGAGAGGGCTTTCCTCTGTCCTTCAGTGCTCTGGTTTCTCAGGGAGAACAGGATGACTGCATAGGACACAAGCAACATGGAGAAGATCAGGATGCAGATGAGCCCACTGTTGGCCACCACCAAAAGATTAAACACGTAAGTGTCAGTGCAGGCCAGCTTGAGTAATGGGTACAAGTCACACATGAAATGATCAATAGTATTGGGGCCACAGAAAGGCAGCTGGATAGTAAAGAGTATTTGAATCGTGGAGTGGAGAAAACCGCCTGTCCAGGCTACCCCCATCAAAATGCCACAGAGCCTTGGGTTCATGATGGACGAGTAGTGCAAGGGTTTGCAGATGGCCACATACCGGTCATAGGCCATAGCTGTGAGGACAATCACTTCCGCTCCAGCAAAGAAATGTTCAGCGAAAAGCTGGGTCATGCAGCCTCCAAAGGAGATGGTTTTCTTCTCATAGAGAGCGTCAATGATCATTTTGGGGGCAATAACAGAGGAGAAGCAGGCATCCAGGAAAGACAGGAACGCCAGGAAGAAGTACATCGGGGAGCCCAGGAGCGCTGGACTGCTCAGGATGGTCACCACTATCAGCAGGTTGCCACCCACAGTTGCAATGTAGATGAACAGAAATAAGACAAATACAACTTTCTGAACATGTGGATTCTGTGAAAGTCCCAGGAGGACAAATTCAGTCACAAAGCTTTGGTTTTGCATGATTTTCAAAGAAGCACTCAAAGCTATCGAAGGGAACATAAGAAATCTGTAATTATAAGAATAAAAAAAATCACATCAGACCACATTCCACCAGAACCATGAGCTAAAACTAGTTTGTTGGAAAATTATCTTTTGTGATTTTGTATTCAGTGAGATACAAAATTAATATTCGGATGTAAAGAGACATAATGCAAAAATATGAAGGAGATAAATTATAAAATACTATGGTATAAAAAAAAATTATATCAAAGCTTAGCCACAGCTATAGAGACTAAGATATACATTTTTTTCTCACTAGTGAGAAAAAATTTCGGGCCCTAGTGAGTTATAATAACTTATGGAGAACAATTCTGAAGACTCATTCCAATCTTGAGAAGTGGAGAATAGCAATTTACTTGTCAAGCCACAGTTTCTCTAAGTGATTATATATATCCAATATGTATAATTAATATATTAATTCTTATATATTTAATACATAATTTAAATTATATTATATGTTTAGAATTTAAAATTAAATTCAAAATCAATTTAAATAAATAGAAAATTAAATTTATTTAATTAAAATTATAATATAAATTAAAGTTATAATTTAAAATTATGTATTTATTAGTTTATACATTTCAGTTTAAATGATAAGTACATTTTAATATATTTTAAAATACACATATTCCAGTGTTATTTTGCTCTTTTATTCATCATTATAAAGTAAGAACAGTCACTACTCTCTGGAGAAGCCAGAGCTCCGTCTCCTTCACTAGCTTTATATTTTTCCAGACACATTTATCAAATCAAGCTATTTTACTTTAGGGACTGGAGTAATAGTATAGCAGGTAGGGAGTGTGGCCTGCATGCAGTTGACCCAGGTTCAAACCTTGGCACCCCATAAGGTCCCCTGAGCCAGCGAAGTGTGATCCCTGAGTTGAAAGCTAGAAGTAAACCCTAAACACACCTGGATGTGACCCCCAAGCAAAACAAATCACAATTAGACTCTTTTACTTCCAAACACTAAGAGAACTGTTCTAATTGCTCAAAAGTATATATCTATTAATGAGTGCTGTTATAATTTCTAAGTTAGATTAGGCCAGGAAAGCAGTTTTCCAATGAGTATTGCCTAATAAGTCTATGTTAGCTCTTACTGTCCCTATGTGATTTGTCAGACTCCTTTTTTGAAACATAAGGCCAATGCTGAATAGAGAGACATTACAATAGGTAGAGCATTTGCCTTCAACAATTTCTTTCAGCACTTTCCTTCAACAAGGTCCACCCGGGTTTGATCCTTGGCATTCCCTTATGGTCTCCAGAGTACCTCCAGGAGTAATTCCTAAGTGCAGAGCCAGAAGTAAGCCCTGAGCATTATTTGACATGACACTCCCACAAAAATATTAAAACAAGGTGAATTGTATAATATATGATGTATCTGGAATTTAAATAGAGGACCTCTGGCCATAATATCCAAGTCCTCAAAAGAGGTCAACTCAGAAAGAGTAAGGACTTTTTAGTTTGAGCAAAAATTCTAAGCAAGGAGATCTTAGTCCCCAAAGACCAACAGAGCTTAAAGCCTACTGTTTCCATTTCTCTGTTCAAAATACGCCATGATGAAAGAATGTAGAATTTGAACATAATAGTCCTCTTAATAACAGAAAAATTTGCAGAAGCACATAGAAAGAAATAGAACAACATGCTAACTATAGCTAAAATCTTAGAAGCTTCATTAATTATTGCCAATTACTTACATGATTTTCTTGCAAAGTATAAGCTGGTTACATATAGCTTACATACACATATCACAAGATTGTAATTAGCCTAATTTTCAACCTTTTCCTGATTTGAAAAAAATCCTGCTTTTTTGATTGAATCAAAGGGAGTTATATAATTATAAAGTTGTTTATGATTGGGTTTCAGTCATACAATGTTCCAACACCCTGTCCTTCAGAGTGTAGACTTCCCACCACCAATAACCCAGTTTCCCTCTTGCCCTATCTCCACTCCCACCTGCCTCTATGGAAGGCACTTCTGTCTATCTGTCTATCTGTCTGTCTGTCTGTATGTTTTTCCCTTTGGGTATTATGGTTTGCAATAGACACTCTCCCTTTACCTAAATGCTTCTTCTTTTTAAAACTACCTTACTCACGCCCTCGGCCCAGATTAATCCGGAGCCACTGAGCGTGAATTGGACCCTCTGCGCCTAAAGACTTTGATTCCAGAGATGTAACACATTCGGGCACCCAGCGCAGCATCCGATAGCAATGCACTGGGACACCGAACTGGGCTACAACTCTGTGCTGCCGGGGGTGGATTTTTTTTCCTCCCCACCCTGTCTTCCTGCATGGAAGGCAGCGGCCTGGCGGCACCCATGTGGCAGGCGCCATCTTCTGTGACCCCAAACCCACAGGTATTCGGTTTTTACTTTTGGGGCTCCCAGGAACTCATGGGAAGGGGGCGTAACCAGCACGCCCTCGGCCCAGATAAATCCGGAGCCATTGAGCGTGAATTGGACCCTCTGTGCCTAAAGACTTTGAATTCAGAGACTTCTTACAGCAATGCACTGGGACTGTGAGCTGGGCTATGTAATTTCTGGCAGAATTTTCCCTGGACTTTATACAGAAATCCAAAACGACTTAACATTTATAATTGTCAGCAATGTGAAATGGTTCCTTTTGAACAGGTCTGACTTGGGGGAGAAACTCCAAATAATAACAGTAATTTTTTGTTGAAATTTTGAAGGTTTTTAATGTAGCAGCCACCTCTCTGGACTGTGAACTAAGCAAAAGCCCCACGCTGGCCGACGCGGCGTGGCGTACACCATACTATGAGGCGCGGGAAGGGGGATGAGGGGGAAAAAGAAACAAAAAAAGGGAAAAGGAAAAAGAAAAAAAAAAGAGAGAGAGAGTTATGTACTTGTAGCAGTAGGGCTACATATCTCTTCATTTCCAGCAATGAAAAACTTATTATCAAATGTAGTAGGTCTGTCTCTCTTGGTTGGAAACTCCAGCAACTATAGTGAGTTTTGTGTTGAATTATGGAATGTAATCAAGGTAAAGAAAAAATGAAGTGAAATTCATTAGTTATACAGTAGGGGGCAGGGGGTGGGGGCGGGGGTATACTAGGGTTTCTGGTGGTGGAATATGGGCACTGGTGAAGGGATGAGTGTTTGAATATTGTATAACTGACATATAAACCTGAGAACTTTGTAACTTTCCACATGGTGATTTAATAAAAAGTTTAAAAAAAAAAAAACTACCTTACTGGGGCTGGAGCGATAGCACAGCGGGAAGGGCATTTGCCTTGCATGCGGCTGACCTGTGTTCGATTCCCAGTATCCCATATGGTCCCCTGAGCACCGCTAGGGGTAATTCCTGAGTGCAGAGCCAGGAGTAACCCCTGTGCATTGCCAGGTGTGACCCAAAAACCAAAATAAAAATAAAAATAAATAAAAACTACCTTACCAATAAAAGTTACCATTATTTCTCACTTAAAAAAATAAGTATTCAACTTACACACAGAAGGATTTTCCTGTACTTATCCAGATAATTACTGCAACTTTTGACTTCATTTTCCATCAATAGTTTCAAAGAGGAATGATCATGTCTGCACCTGTTCATAATGCAAAAGTATTAAATACTTTTCAGCAATTTGTTAACTACTAAATGCCATCATGCATGTATCAAGAGTGATAACTATATCCCAGTGTAAAAATAGGAGTGACAATAAATGAGAAAAAAAATCTTCACATCCATAAAAATCAAGATAGTAACTCAGACTCCTGTATTTAGTTTTATTACTTAATGTAGAAAACTACTCAAAATTTCAAAGACTCAGTTCTCCAGAGCAAATGGATATAATAGAATGCCTCACTATGTATTTCTTGTGAGTATAATACAATGAAATATATATTAAAACATGAACTCTGTTAGAAGTGTGAAAATGAAGATAAGGCCCAGAACTATTGACAAGAACAGAAACACAATGCATTTAATTATCTTGTATGTTTGATCATGACCATGGATGATACACACTTTATCTAATTTATTTACTCACAAATGTGGAATGTCTTCATAGGAGTGCAGTTATGAAAGCATTTTTACAGTAACGCATATATGTACTGAATAATCTTAGAATAAATTATCACAACTCTCAAGTTGTATGAATCACTTCTACTTAAGGCAGCTTCAATGTGAAAAATGTAAAAACAATGTACCCAGGTGAGGAAATGAAAGATGACTAAGTCTCCATATTAATTTAATAATGAGGATAGCTCACAGACTCTCATTTTCCATTATCTGGAAGCTGCCAGGAGTTATAATATTTTAAAGGAGTTATGCTCCTTTCAAATGAGATTACTTAACTGCAATAATTGACCCTCTATATTTTCAGATGAAACAATTTCTAGTATTGTGTGAAACTTTGGATAATATAGTATATACAGTGCTCTGATAACAGTGATTGTCATTAAGAATAAAATTTTAATGTTCAGGTCATATTAATTAATATATTCATGATAATATTTGAGAAAACTAATCAAGGACACACATGAACTCTGTATGATATATTAGCAACATTTCTACTGAAGCAGAATTACTCTAAAAATAAATTATTATATCAGTTGTTCATTTTTTTCTATAAAAATAGCAATTGTGTTTCCTCAAAAAATTATGAAATGATGATATGGATTAAAATAATAACGTGGTGAAAAAAAATAAGTCCCAATATATTTGATTAGAAAAATGTCACCTCTCAAAAAGTAATCAGATAGTAAAACCTTTACTATTTATACTCCCACATAATTTCCTTCTTTCTAACTTATTTTGATCCAAAAAAACTTATTCTTTGTGTTTCTTATTAAATATATTTCTCCATGGGCATTATATTCTTCTCAGCTTTCAGATAGTTTTTATTTACTCACAATATATTTCTTCTGGTTTAGCTAAATATTTCAACTTTCACAGTCTTATTGATGGAATTTGAAGATTTTTTTCTTTATTCACTTGTATTGTTTTGATGAAAACAGTACTTTTATTTTCTGCTCTCTTAGTTATTTAATTAATTTTAAGGTGAAGATAAAGGCACAAATAATACAAAAACATCTCAGAATTTATGTATTTAAATATATCTGATGAATGCTTAGGGAGAAATATAAAACTTTACGTGATAAAAAAATAGAGAAATTTAATGGACCATTTTATTAAAGATACTGCTTAGTTGTTTCTGTCACTTCTCAATCTTCAAGTTATTTCCTGTGACACTTGAGAGATCTTTTCATAGAAATAGCATTTTCATATCCTATGCGTATATAAAATTTTATAAAATTAAAACCACACTTAAATCAGTTGCTTTCATATTAGCATTTTTACCCACAACCAGAAATCTACAACATCAGAATAAAGAAAGATTTGTATATGCTTGATAAATGAGAATATGATCAATAATAACATGTTACTGTACAGTTAAGACAAAAATAAATTAATATGCTGCATTTAAAAATAACTTGCTTTTAACTTAAATTATTTTTTGAAAATGAAGAAAGATGGTTTACGTCTTTGAAATCTTTTACTTCAATACACCTAATATTAGAATTCTAATAGCTAATATCTATTGAGTGGTTATTATATCTCAATGTCATATTGACCTTTGACATATTAATTACATTTTTAACATTTTAGGCCTGTGAACATTTAATATTACCGTCAAAAGAAGAATCTAGAGCCAGAATGAGTTATGCCCAGTTAAGCGAGAAACCTGTGATTCCATTAAACTTGAAATTAATAGCTTTATGTCCTACATCACAAATTAATATCCTTCCCAAAAATGAAATATGCAAATTACAGATCTCACCATGTGTTAGTTTCTTGAAAATTCTGATAACAGTAATCTTTTTCCTGTGAATGAAGGTCCAATTAGAGACTGATTGAAGTGAGAAGACTGTTTCCAAGTCCTATTTTGATATCTAAGAGCATTTTTGATGAATGAGGCAGAGAATGTTTCCCACTGCTTATGCAGCACAGTCTTGAACATGGTTTTGGGGGGAAAATAAGCTGAAGCTACCTCTTTTATTTCCAACAGAAACTTCAGGCAGATTCCCTGAGAGGTCAGGAACCTATAGAATTGCCTCTCAGGGTTTGTGAATTTCCCAGCAGTATGATTTTCTAAGAGTGTTCATGTTCTTTTTGTCCAAGTGCTTGCAAAACTTTTTATGTCCCTGGCCAATTACGGCTACTTCTTTCTCTCTTTTATTTTTTTCAAAGTTGCTCCTGTGTTTCTATTTCAAGATGCTTCAATCTCATTTTCTTCTCTTCAGGATTAGAACACTGGATATTCAGGAATGGAATAGAATATCTTTGCAGAATAAATATGCAATTTCTGTGTACTTATAAAATGTCAGAGCTGATTGCTTTTAGGGGTAAAGTTCAACAGCAATCTGAAGGGAAAAATAGGGCGGATCAGCATGATAATATGTGCTTATTAAATAATACTATATTTTACATATACAATGCAAAAGTATATAGATTAACCAAATATACACTGTTATTCTTCATTCTAAATCTCAATATTCCAAAACCTTAAAGATAAACATATATCCTATACATGAAAATATTTTTTTTCCTCTTCTCTCATTCCAGTTTGTTTTCACTGGTAGAATGAAATATGGAGTCATTAAAGCTTAAAGGAAAGCTTGGCCTTTGCTCACCAGAGCCCTTTAGAAAATAGTAATTTTAGAAGTCTATCAGGTAGCATATTTTATTCTGTTTTATACTTATTTAACCCTCCAGAAAGATGCAGATTTGGCAAGATTAACATACTAAAAGTCAGAGCATTTTTGCTTTTATTCAAGCAATTAGAGGCAAATGTGATTTCCATTCATTATTGCATGTAGCACTGGAGTGGGCACCAGTAACATCTCCATTGTGAGACTTATTGTTACTGCTTTTGGCATAACAAATATGCCAGGGGTAGTTTGCCAGGCTCTGCTGTGTGGGTGAGATACTCTCAGGAGCTTGCCAGGCTCTCCTACAGGGATGGAGCAATCGCACGGTAGTCGGCCGAGTGCATGGCAAATGCCCTACTCACTGTGCTATTGCTCCAGTCCATTATTGCATGTATGTGTACTTTTATACTTGTGTATCAATCACATTAAATTAGTAGCATCCAAATCCAAAAGAATAGAATTAAACCCTATTAATATCTTCCCCCAACCAATGGACCAGCACTATAATTTTCATCAACAAAAATATTTATTTTCATGTTAAGCTAGGCTTAGATCTATTCTTGATCATCTGGAAATATTATTCTTTTAAGGGTAATGTAATTTATTTGCTTGAAATATACCTCTGTTCATTTTCTAAAATATTCCAACTATTATATCTTAGTAGCACTGTAGCACCGCCGCCCCATTGTTCATCATTTTGCTCAAGTGGGCACCAGTAACATCTCCCTTGTAAGACTTGTGACTGTTTTTGGCATATTGAATATGCAACAGGTAGCTTTCCAGGCTCTGCCATGTGAGCAGGATACTCTCAGTAGCTTGCCGGGCTCTCCAAGAAGGCTATTCTTAGTATTGGAATTTATGTGCACCACTATACTTTGGATGAATGTACTACTTTTATTTTGTTTTGCTACTGATATAATTCAATTTCAGAGTATTATTAAAGCACAACTAATGCAGAATAAGCTCAGAGATTCAGTTTTTTTAAGTATGCCTGATCAATTCTTAGGCATAAATATAAAGCTATTTGTGTTAAAATGCATTCAGAGAAAAGTACCTGAATCACAATTCCCCCAGAATTAATGTTATTTATTGTACAGCCTCAAAAATCTAAAACAACAACGTGGAGAATAATTTTTGGAAGATGCCTGATAAGTGAAAGAATTAGAAAGAAAAAAATAAAAGCAGACTAAGGCAAAGTGATGTATAGGCATTTTTTAAACCTAATTTACGCTTAAATTGAATACTAACATAATGATCTAAAGGTAAATTTAGCATTTGAAATGAATATTTTGATCACTCCAACAAATGTTGTTCTTTTAGTTCCTTCTGATATATACTGAGTTCTTCATGTATCTCAAATATTGTCTTATTGACACTAAACATACAATTTTATAATGCTTCCAAGCTCCTTGAGTTTTTGTTTTTGTTTTTTGTTTTTTTTTTTGCTTTTTTTGGGTCACACCCAGCGATGCTCAGAGGTTACTCCTGGCTTTGCACTCAGGAATTGCTCCTGGCAGTGCTTGGGGGACCATATGGGAAGCCGGGGATCGAACCCAGGTCGGCCGCATGCAAGGCAAACGCCCTACCCACTGTGCTATCACTCTGGCCCCAAGCTCCTTGAGTTTGTAAAGATTATAAAACCTATTTAAATGCAAGAGTCCTGAGACAGAAAGTTTACATGTTTAGGTCAAATGTGTAGAGTTAAGTGATAGACTTGATTCTATTAAACTTGAGAGCTGGATTACACTATTCATGAATTTGAATTTTAACTTAAAATTTTTCCTTAAAATTCAAAAGTAGAACTTATGACTCTTATCATAAGTGAGTTTACAGAAATGTATGGTGCTATCTCTTATTACTGTGAATAAATATATATTCAGAGACTGGCCGATACATGAAGATTAATTCCAAGTTCTGTTTTGACATCTCAGAGACAGAGGAAGGTCATCTCTGAAATTATATTTAAATATCATTTTCATTATTATCATCATCATCATCATCCTCCTCCTCATCATCATCATCCCATTGATCATCGAATTTCTCAAGTGGTCTCAGTAACGTCTCTATTCGTCCTAACTCTGAGATTTTAGAAGCCTCTCTCTACTCGTCCTTCCCAACCATGCCACATTGGAGGCTCTTTCAGGGTCTGGGGAATAAGACCCAGCTTGTTACTGGTTTTGGCATATTAATACACCATTGGGACCTTGCGAGGCTCTCCCATGTGGGCAGAACTCTCTCAGTAGTTTGCCAGGTTAATTGAATATATAATTTACTACTTTTTTTCATCCACAAATTCTGGTTTTACTGAAGTAATTCTAGATATCTCAAAAATTCTGGACTCTTCAGAAAAGAGCATTCAATTTAACATTTATCTGGGAGCTGGAGAGATTATGGAGGTTCAAGGACTTGACTTACATATGGCTGACCCTATATAATCCTTGATAATGAGTATAGAACACTGTAAGGAGAGACCCCCGAGCAGTGAGCCAGGATAAATCCTGTGGATTCCTACGTGTGACTCCAGAACTCACTCTCCATCCAAAAGAAACACTTGAGCCAAAGAGATATTTCAGGGATTCAAGTGCTTGTCCTGATCGTGGTTGGTGCTAGTTTGATCCCCAGTACCATATATGGTACCACCAGGAGTGATTCCTGAGCACAGAGCCAGGAGGCAGCCCTGAGAACCACAAGGTGTGGCCCCAAAACCAAATCAAACAAAAATTTTCAATATTTTCCAAATGTTAATTTCAAGAATTGTACCCATTTTAATCCTTAGGTTCAGTTTTCCTATAATCCTAGTATAAAATTAAATTCTATTGGGCCAGAACAATAACATTTTTTTTTTTTTGCTTTTGGGTCACACCCGGCGATGCACAGCAGTTACTCCTGGCTCTGCACTTAGGAATTAATCCTGGCTGTGCTCAGGGGACCATATGGGATGCTTGGATTCAAACCCGGGTTGGCCGTATGCAAGGCAAATGCCTTATCCTAGGTGCTAGTGCTCTAACCCCCAACAAAAACAAATTTTAATGTTGAAAATGTACTTTTAAAAAACCTTGACTTAATTATTTACATTAAGCGGTAGTTTTAGGTGCATCTTAATAGTCTTAACATCTTATTTCTTAATAATTAAATAATACTAAGAATTACATCTTTAATAATTCTTTACAAGACCAGAAGCTAGAGAAGGTCAATAAGAAACTATTGGATAACTGTTAGAAATTTTTAAAATATGGCACTTTCATTCTTGTCATTCCTCAACTCTCTGTAACTCCTTCTCCCATGTCTAAGGAACACTGCTTTGTAGGACCCATATCATGCTTA
This sequence comes from Sorex araneus, assembly GCF_027595985.1. Lineage (NCBI taxonomy): Eukaryota > Metazoa > Chordata > Mammalia > Eulipotyphla > Soricidae > Sorex > Sorex araneus. Next base: position 151,387,972 of record NC_073307.1, on the reverse strand, counting down.
GCAATCACATGGATGAAAGAGGGTTTAAAGAACAGAAAGACCTTTAAGAAGACCTAAAAATTAATGCAATCTTTTCTCATAGCAGGCACGCTAGAAACAAAGGTACTTCTCTCCCAAGTCCATTTTGACATTTAGAAAAGGGTTAAAAAATGATCTATCAAGGGGCTGAAGCAACAGCACAGCAGATAGAGCCTTTACCTTGCATGCGGCCAATCTGGGTTTGATTCCCAGCATGCCATATGGTCCCCTGAGCGCTGCCAGAAGATATTCCTGAGTGCATGAGCCAGGAGTAACCCCTGTGCATCATGAGAAAAAAAAATCTATTAATTTAACTTTCTGAAACCCCATGAAACAAGAATTTCTTCTATCTTTTTATTTTTATTATTATGTTTTGCTTTTTGGGTCACACTGGGGTTACTACTCACCTTGCATTATGGAATTACTCCTGGTAGTGCTCAGGGGATGATATGGTATGCTGAGTTGAATGCAGGTCGCCCATGTGCAAGGTAAACACCATACCCACTGTACTATTGCTCTGGCTCCTTATCATTTTAAGGAGAGAATCAAATGTAGACCATCTCCAAAAAGTCTTAGAATTCATAGTACATAAATTTGAACAAAAAAGAAATTGTGCTGGACCAGAGAGAGTACAGCAGCTAAGGCATTTTGCCTTGCACCTGGCTGACCCAGATTCATTCCCCAGCGCTGCATATGGTTCTTCCAGCACACCACCAAGATAGCAGAGCCAGAATTAAGCCTTGAGCATAGCCAGAGTATAGGCCATACCCAGCAGTGATCGGGGTTACTTCTCGGTGTTTTGAGATTGAACCTCTCACTCCTGTGTGCAAAACTTGCATGTTATCCTCTTGAGCTCTCGTCTTCACCCTAATCCATTATTTTCTGAAGTGACTTCTTTTGGGGTAAAAATCGAACCTCAGATTTATTGCAAATATCTCAGGTCTTCTTGAAATTCATTTTCTTGGTGGGAGGAACCTCCCTGAGATTCTTAGCCAACAGGCCAACAGTTCAGTGTAAGGGCCCAGAAATACAGTGCAATGAAGCCTGCAGTGCCAGGGATACCCAGCACACCCCAATGATGCTGAGGGCCCTGGATCTGTGTCCAAAGATGTTGAACCTGAGTAGGGGGTGGGGAGATAGAAAGAGAGAGAGAGAGTGTGTGTTTGTGTGTGTTGAGGTACATCTAGTGGTGAGAGAGAGAGAGAGATAGAGAGAGAGAGAGAGATAGAGTTAGAGAGAGAGAGAGAGAGAGAGTGTTTGTGTGTGTTAAGGTGCATCCAGTGGTACTTGGGGACTGTGTAGTGCTGGGAATTGAACCCACCAGGTTCGGAGCTTGCCAGGTAGGCCATAATTGCTGTACTGTCTCCTGACCCAACCACCCCCATTTTTACCCTAGTTTGGTATCACTTTTTTTTTTCTTTTTGGGTCACACCCAGCGATGCTCAGGGGTTACTCCTGGCTTTGCACTCAGGAATTACTCCTGGCGGTGCTTGGGGGACCATATGGGATGCCGAGGATCGAACCCGGGTCGGCCGAGTGCAAGGCAAACGCCCTACCCACTGTGGTATCGCTCCGGCCCCCGGTATCACTTTTCCCAACCACACCACAGCCCCCAAATATTCTGGTTGTTGGAGAGAACTTTTAATTCACTGTAAACAATATATATTTTTTTTATCTCTGTTCAGATTTCTGTTGAATCAAGCAACAGAGTTCATCTGGTTTAAGGAGGGAAAACTCAGTCTTTCCTGTGCAGTGCTGAAGTGCTTGAAAGGTTCTGTCCACTGGTGCTTATATGTGATATTGTTAAGTACTGAAACCTTTAACTGCTCTAATCTATGAACCTAATGAAATACAGACTGAGTCCAGATAATCCATAATGATGACCTTTTAGACATTGGGTTGTATAACTTTCCATCAGCAAGTACTTGTCTCTTGAACCTTCCATCATTTACGAGTTTATATATGTATATATATATGTATATATATGTATATATATATGTATATATATGTATATATATGTATATAATTACGAGGCTGGAGTGATAGTGCAATAGGTAAGGCATTTGCATTGTACGCAGCTGACCAGGGTTCTATTCTCAGCATTCTGTATGGTCCCCTGAGCACTGACAGGAGTAATTCCTAACTGCGAAGTTAGGAGTAAGCTCTGTGCATCGCCAGGTGTGACCTCCTCCCCAAAAAAAAACACAAATATCAATTTATTTTTTATATTTCTTGCTTGTACAGAAAAAGTAGTAGAATAATAAGAAGTAATTTACAGTAGATTTTATAGCACAGCTAAAATAAGAATATTATTTCAGCAAAAGTGGGGGAAGTTCAATGAAAACATATACAAAGGTTTTGATGCAAACTACTGTGTGATCTATAAATAAGGATTTGACTTTTTGATTATTCTAACTGCATTAATTGAAATCTGTGTTCCTTTTAATTTATGATCAAGAGTAATGGCATCCCTGATGAGGGCCCATTTTTTCTCATCTATGTTATTACTATCAGGTTTCTCCTAGTCCATGTGACCTCTAAATGTATGCTTGTTTTCTATAGTAATGGCTGTGGAAGAGAAGCTTCAGAGAATGATTGCATTCTTGGTTGTACATAATACATAAAGCATAATATTCTGTTGTTATGTATGCATGCCTATCACAGTACTTAGTCTAATGTTCAAAATTTGGGAAACAACCTAAATGCCCCAATACAGATAATCAAATTAAGGTATTGTGAAATATATACACAATTGTAAAGTAACACGCAACCCGGAGATTCTTCTTCCAGCTATTTATTAAGAAACCTTCTCATGCAAACGGAAAAAAGGACGAACGAAGCAGGGACTAAGGACGAACGAAGGAAAAGGAACCAGGGGGAGCCCACTAGCTAGGCAGCTTCCCTCCTTATATGCCTCTCGCTGCTTGTTTTCGCCCACGTGTCTGCATCTGATAGGTTAGTTACAGCTTATGGGCGTGGCAAGACATCCTGTTTCCTTATTAGGAATTGTTTTCGAAGCACACAGGTGTTGTTTACGAAGAGCGGTGCAATTTACAAGCACAGTGCAACTGTTGTTGCAAAGCACGACACACAATGGAATATTGTGCAGCTTTATCATGCAATTTCCTGCAGCATAGATGGACTAGAGGGTATCAGGTTGAGCGAAGTCAGAAGGAAAGAAATAAATACAGTGCATCACTCTATAAGTGGGACTTAAAGAATCACAATAAACTGCAACAAAAACACAGGGGTAACCAGGGTCCACAGAACTGAGTTTGTGGGCTGGAGTAGAGGGTTGAATGAGAGGAGCCTTTGAAACCTTGTGGAGGACAGTGGATACTCTGGTGGTGGCTGTGGTGTTGCAATGATGTACACATGACATGATCATTCACAGCACTGCAAATCACATTAAATCAATTAAAAATGATAAAGTATTTTTATTTTAAACTGAAGAATTAACATCCCATATCTCTGTGGTTTATCCCTGGCTGCACAATAGATCTGAGAGTCGGCCTTTATCCAACACTGAACACGTTTCTTTCCTGTAGCTTTATAGTATAGTTGAAAGTGAGGTCATGTGATGTCTCTCATGTTGAATGGTTCAATTAAAAATTTAGAAACAATTTGTTTTAGGTACCTTGCCAGGAATTTAAGGAATGTGAGGGAGAGTTTGCTTCACATTTCACTAATCCCTAAAGTGTTTGATAAGGTAATTATTTTAATGAAATAGACTTTTTCAATCTATGAAAAAGGAATATGTTTAAATGTCTTATAATTTCTTTTATCTCTCTGAATAGTAATTCATTACTTACTAAATAAGTACTTTACCTCCATTGTTCAAGTTTTACTATGCATTTTGTTTGGCATGGTCATGAATAGGTCTTATATTCTATTTATACTTATATAAATAGATTTCTATTTGTATATGTATAATTTTAATACTTTTATTATATACATATACATATAGCAAAAACTTTATTACAACCCAGGAGATTTTTGTGGCTTATCGAATTCTACTCCTTGAAATATGCTCCAGTTAAAAAAAAATATTTTTATGGATATTGACATTCCTTTGCTATTTCAATAACCAACATCTGTTAGAAACTAAGTGATTTTCATACAATACTAACATGAAAAACTCGTGTTATGATATAGAAAGTGGTATCAGGTTTTGGGATCAGGAAGTGAAGAATGAGGGAGTTCCTATCCACAAAACAAAGAAAACAAGAAAAAATAAAATAGACAAAGAATTTTGCATAGGGCATCAATAAGAAGAAACCAAACCTGAGAAACCAGTGGTCCTCTTTTCTAATCGGATTGTGGTTTAAAGTTCACCAATGACCACTTTAAGATTCCCATTCCAAGAAAAAGATGGAATAGTGACAGAGAGACTTATTGCGAACACGCCTTGCCCTAGGGCATAATTGTTTGACCTGAATAGAGGTCCAAGCAGAGGTACCTCTGCAAATGACAGAGGGCATGAAAGCTGGAGGGAGTGACAGTCAAACTGGGAGTGGAGAAACAGGAGACAATTTAGTATTTCATTTAGTGTTTTTTAAATGTGAACGATGAACAAGCTCAACATTTCTCCTTCATGCTCACATCCCAGTGCAAAGTCCACACCAACAACTCTTGTGGGGACAAAAGGGGAAAAGAAGGGAAGTATCAGTGCATCTGATGCGGAGCAAATCAAGAATCAACCCAGGCCCTTGCATCCAACTGTATTTCACAAGCATCTGTCTGAGGAGAGGAACTGTGCAGAAGTCTGAACTGTCCTCAGTGGTTCCAGTAATACCTGAACAGACCCCTGGAAAAAGGCAGAGAGAGACAGTGAACTAAACCCTAGTAATTAGTCTGAAGTAAAGGAATTCTGAAACGAAAATCTGCCCTTTGTGTACTTAGCTGATGCAGGTATTCAAATACAAGAAAACACTTGAGCAGAGACCAAGTCATTGAGACTATGGAATATTAGACTGCTGATACTTCCCAGGTCATGCAATGCTATATAGTCAGTCATGAGCAAGATATACAGGCACCTTCATAGAGGCCGGTCAGCTTGGGTGACTGGACACTCCAGTTCACCAGTACAGTAGGTGTTGTGTCACTCAGCTGTGGGCCTCCACACTGGATGGCCGACTTGGAAATGGGTTCAAGCCTCCACCTGAACTAGGAAACCTCTGACTGCAAATTTTCAGCAAATACAATAAGACTGATAGAGTACTCACAAAACTTAGCAACAAAACAAACAACCCCATAATAATGTAGATAAGAGATGAACAGAACACTTATATGTGCAATTTAAAATAGTATGGGGATTAAAATATGATCCGTGTTACCTGACCCAAAGAATCTACCCTGAAAACTGAGTGGAGGTTTGTTAAGTGGAGGTGTGGAGAGCATGAAGACAGGGACCTGGAGCAGTGCTGAGGGATGTGGAGTCTCAATGATGGGCGAAAACAACAATATTGCTTTTCTAGAAGATTCTTATTATAGTATTTTAAATCATTTTGCTAAAGCAAAATCACACACATATAAATGATAGTAAATAAATAGCAATCACTAACATATTGCTCTATATTATTACTCTTTATTATTTTTCAATCAGTAGACTCCAAATGCACTGTAGCACGGTAGCACTACCGTCCTGTTTTCACCAATTTGCCTTAGTGGGCACCAGTGATGTCTCATTGTGAGACTTGTTGTTACTGATTTTGGCATATCGAATATGCCACAGGAAGATCAAAACTGGGAGTAATAAGGTTTAGAAGTTAAATCATTTATTTAAATCTTAGCCATGGTAAGTTGTTTTAAAAGATTCTGAAGCCCATTCTAGTTCTGAAGAATAGCAATTTATATCTGTCTTCACAGGCATCACCTTGTAACAGCAGGTATCAGATGCATGATGTCCCTGATCAGGAGAACATCTCATCTAGAAAGGGAAAAGAGGGTGTTATAGGCACTTTAATATCCAAGCTATCCCCAGTAATTTCTGGATAAAACTTTTAAGTGAATTGGGTCATAGAAGGGTTTCTCTGTTTCAAAATGCGGAGTTTTCTGTATGTACAGAACACATAACAAATATGTGTGTGTTTTTATACAATACACCTTTACATCAAAATATTATCACAGATGGGATTTATGAACTGCAGACTGAGAGGGTGCTCTTGGGAAGGTGGGTACCACCGGCCCCGCTTGCCGCTGAGATGGGATTTATGAACTGCAGAATGAGAGGGTGCTCTTGGGAAGGTGGGTGCCACCTGCCCCGCTTGCCGCCGAGATGTAATCCCGGGTTCCGCACGTGTGTGCAGCCCCTACGCCGCTGCATGAGCATGACTCCAGATGCCAGCTAAATTTTTCGGCATGTGCAGCTCCTGGCAGAATGTCTCTCTCGCCTTTTCTTTGCCGAGGGTGAAGGGCGTGGTGACCACCATATTATGAGGACCACAGATGGAGATTACAAGCTTGCAATGATCCAATATCTAGAGAAATCTCCCTGGACTTAGATGCTAAAGTACAGAAATCCAAATCCGCGTGCCTGCGCAACCTCATATCTCTTCACAACAGGTCTGAGTTCTAGTGGGGTACTCCTAACAATAATAGTGAGGTTTGTGTTGAAATATTGAATGTAACCAAAGTAAATAGAAAGTACAATGAAATCTATCAGTTACAAGGCGGGGGGAGGGCGTGGGGGGGCGGGATTAGAGGTATACTGTGTGGGGTTTTTGTTTGTTTGTTTGTTTGTTTTTGGTGGTAGGATATGGGCACTGGTGAAGGGATGTTGTTTCAGCATTGTATAACTGAGACTTAAGACTGAAAGCATTGTAATTTTCCACATGGTGATTCAATAAAATAAAATTCTTAAAAATAAAGAAATATTACACTACTAATAATACTAGTAAGTGAACGATTTTAAAGTTAAATAATGTCTGTAAAATAAATATTGAGAACATTTAAACACTAAACTCTTGCTGTTAGTTTATCTATATTTACCTGTGTAGAAAAATCACCCTTTAAGTGTTATATCACTAAATAACAGATGTAACAAACATCAATCTGGAATTTAAACACAAATACGCAATTTCAATGCCCAGTTCTTTACCCTAGATCCACCCAGAAGGGAACAAGAATTCTCTTTCTAAACAAAGAATTAAGAGTGCAGATGATTTTGTTCTGTTCCTAATGTGCATCCAGAGGTCAAGTACCAAAATTACATAGTAAGAGAGAATATTTAATATAGTTGAATTGAGTCTTTACTGATAACTTGTTAAGTATGTATATATTTGTCCAGTTTGATCCAGTGTAACTTCCTGAGGTACACATGTTTCAAATTTATTGGCATTTCTTTCTTGCTAGTAGAGATGTTTATTTACTACTCACCTGAATGTTTCAATGGGTTATGACAAGAGAGATTATAGATTAATTTTCTACCTGGAAAACAGAAAATTGTTATTTGCATTATTGTAGTGTTGCTAGTTAATGTTACTATTGTCTGTCACTTAGAAAATCTGACATCTTACCCACAGAAAGCTGTTCCTTTAATTCTGCACAGAACTATTGCAACTTCTCAGTTCACTTTCAGACATATTTCAAGAATAGTTGCATCTTCATTTCAAGTGCTCACCTAATGAGAAAAGTAACAAAAAGTTTTTTCATATATGCTTTGCATATAAGCCCTATATTTTAACATATAACAATGATAGTGTTCAAATAAATTTTTATTTATTTAATATGAGCTTAAAAAGCTAAATAAACTTTAAAAAGCTCACAATATTGATAAGACAAATACAAATTCTACTGTTTTCAATTTATTAAGAATGAATATAATCATGTCTGTTATATTTCCAGAATAGGTAGTAATGTCTCCATGATAAAATATGCATCCTACTGCAAGCTGTCACCAAAACTATAGAAGTATAAACAAAATCTATCATCCTTGCAAAAGTAGGAAAGACTTTCAAGCAAGCTTTTGTTATATTTTTTCTTGAACATGAATTCCTCTTTTTATATATTCTCACATCATTTAATTATATTTATTTCAACATAAGCAATTTTGTTTCACTGAAAAATGAAGCAAAACTTTTAAAGATTAAAATTAATGAAACATCATTTGTGTTTTATTTTGACCCGTTTAGCCTCATGTCAAAAGAGAAGGAACAATGAAATGAAAAGGATAACAGTTAAGAACAAAGTAATTTACAGAAACTCAAGCATTGCCATGGACAAAATTTACAAAAAAAAAGGAATGACAATGAAAAATTAACTAATATTGAAAAATCAGTTATTTCAGTATAACAAAATTTTAATATTCATGACATCAGTTTGATACATGTAGTTAAAATAGGGTCTCATCCACTAATAACATAATACATATAAGATCTATGTGAACACAGAAAATTTTATTAATCTCATAATTAATATCACTATCACTATCACTATCATCCTGTTGCTTATAGATTGCTCAAATGGGCACCAGTAACATATTCACTGTGAGACTTGTCAGTGTTTTTGGCATATTGAATACACCATGGGCAGCTTGCCAGTTTCTGCTGTGCAGGCGAGATACTCTCAGTATCTTGCCAGGCTCTCTGAGAGGAATGAAGGAATAGAACTCAAGTCAGTCACATGCAAGGCAAATGCCTTACCCGTTGTGCTATTGCTTCAGCCCAAAGTTAACATAAACATATTAATTAAAATATTATAATTTCCATTTTTTGTATCAATTCTAACATATCTATTAGTAATCATGGGATATTGAAGAAACCTCTTAGTCTTGGTGTCCTCTTCTATACAATAGTAATATACTTAAAGCTTTTCAGACAGAGAGTTAAAAAATATTCTATGGACAGATGAAGTATCAAGTATGCACTTATGAAATATTAATATCAAGATTATTTTTAAAAGTGTATATATATGTATAGTCGCCAGGTGAGACAAAATTTGAATAATTTCTAAGAAAATAATATTCTTAATCACATAACCCATATGTTTTATCACCTAACAGTTCAAAGGAAGGACCTAGAAGGTTTATGAATCATCTAAATGTCTACCCAGTAGACAATTATTTTATTTTGTAAAGTTGAAACGAGCAAGTTTATATAATATTGCATCAGAGACTTTCCACTGAGTTCTTATCCTGACCCTAACCCTAACCATTCCTATTTCATCCATTTTATATCAACTGTAATTCTATAATACTCTAGAGGAAGAAAATAATTCTGCTCACGCTTTTCCTAGGTGGTCTAGGATATTTCCTAATTTAAAAATCACGTTTTTAATACACCAGGAGTGCCTTAAAGGTAACTCAGTCATGACTGAGGCTCCCTGTGACCATTATCTCTGGACTCTGGCCATTTTTTAAGATTATAGAATTGAACTGTTCGCGTCTCTAATAGCCCCACTATTTCCTTCTTCTCCTTAAAAAAAAAATTAATGAATCACTGTGAGGTACAGTTACAAACTTACAAACTTTGGTGCTTACATTTCAGTCACACAATGATTGGGTACCCATCCCTCGACCATTTCTCATTCTCCATCACCAATGTTCCCAGTGTCCCTCCCACTGCCACCCCCATCCAGCACCCCACACTCACCTCTGTGGCAGGCACATTCTCTTTTACTCTATCTCCTGTTGGGTGTTATGTTTTGCCATAAGGTAGTAAGTGGCCATCATGTTCGGTCTATCATCTACTTTCAGCATGAATCTCCCATCCCAAGCAAGTTCTCCAAGCATTTTTAACTTGGTGTTCCTTTCTGTATCTGAGCTGCCTTTTGCCCCAGCATGTGATGCCAGCTTCCAATCCATGGAGCAATCCTCCTGGCTCTTATCTCTACTATCTTTGGGTGTTAGTCTCCCATTCTGTTACTTTATATTCCACAAATGAGTGCAGTTCTTCTATGTCTGTCCCTCTCATTCTAATTCATTTCACTTAGCATGACACTCCCCATATATTTCTAAAAAGTTAATTTACATGAGAATAGCATTCTTATAGCTTCAATTACAGAAAGTAGAATTTAATATGTTAACTTTAATTATGTTATCATACTTGACATAATTAAAGCAGTAACAAAAAGTTTCACAATTGAGCTGTTACTGGTGCCTGCTCAAGCAAATCGATGAATGGGACTACAGAGCTATAGTGCTACTACATTTGTCCTGCACATAGTAGACATATGGATTTGATCCCTGGCCTTCCATATAGTCCCCTGTGCCCCACCAGGGGTGGTATCTGAGAGCAGAGCGAAGGATAAGACCTTCGCACCACTGGGTGTGGCCACTTTCTAAAAAAATCACACAATATATCATTGGGTCTCTTTTATAGAAATTTAGCCTGACTCAAATATATCTAATAATTCAAAATATTCATAATTCTCCATTCTAGTATTTTCTTAAACCAATAATGGAATGTTTCTGAGAAAGTACCTGCAGATTTATTGGGGATTTTAACATGCAAATAAATTTCCTAACCCAACAGCTGCAAATTTTACTGTGAAGAGTATGATGTTTACACTGTCAATCATGATTCAATAATGGAATATGAACTTCACCTACGAAATCATGCAGACAACTGGAGAGATAGTGCAGGAATTGTGGCACTTGTCTTGTCCCTGACCCCTATTTGCTCCTCGGCACTGGATAGGGACCCATGAGCATTTTCAGGAGTAAGCCAGTGCATCAAGCTATGACTAGTCCTTACACACCAGGCATGTTCAGAATCCCACCTCCCTAAGGAAAAAAAAGGAGAAGATGAAGAAATTTCTTACATATTTGAATTATTTTCTCATAATGTAGGTTTAGTATGGTATCATAAGCATATTACATGATATAAATTTAATATCCAGAATGTGGCTATTTATTACACTTATGTGCTATGAGTATAGGTATTTTCACATATAGGAGCATGTATGTTATCACAACAATGTTAGTTTACAAATCCTCATCTCATGCTTGAGCATTTATAAATCACATTGATCTTTAGATTTATGGATATAATTATAGATATCATTATAGTAGATACAATCCTCAACTATCTTCAGATCAACAGATGAGTTATCAAGTGGGCTTGTTATTATAATAAAATCCAAAAAATCTGACATATTAGATGAAAAATACATTATTTATGATGTCTGTAGGTACCCTTTATGCCTGGTGGTACATTAAAAATTGGAAGGAGGAAAAAGGAACTGAGGTTGTACAATTTTTAGAGGCAAGGTGAATTCTGGGCTGGCTCTAGACAACTCCTGAGTTGTAGGAAGGCCTGATGAAAGAGGGTCAGCCACCCATGGAGTAGTTGGGAGCCACCAGAACCATATTCATTGGTGCAAGGGGTCCGATAAGACCATGAAACTTCCCAGCACTATGGTCTACCATTTGAGTCCTATCCCCAACCCTGGGTTCAGCTTTTAGTGAATTTAGGGTGAAGGATGGGGTGTAGGGATTCATAGCTCACTCTTCATTGATGAACACAAAACTTTAGAAGAACTTTACACAAAAGAGAAAAGACAGGACACCAAATGTTGATAGAAACCAACTAAAATTGCTAAACAAAGGAGACTATAACACTGGGGCATTTGTATGTTGTCCTGTTACAGGCAATGAATGTGCTTGTTCAAAATAATTATAGTTGGTGGTTTTTGCAATTAAATTTTTTAAAAAATTTTATTTTCTATTGAATCACCATGTCACCATGAGATACAATTACAAAGCTTTCATGATTGAGTTTCAGTCATACAATGTTCCAACACCTATCCCTCCACCAGTGTACATTTTCCGTCACCAATATCCCCCATATCCCTCCTGCCACCACCACCCTCAGCCTACCTCTATGACAGGTAGGTACTTTTCTTCTCTCTCTCTCTCTCTCTCTCTCTCTCTCTCTCTCTCTCTCTCTCTCTCTCTCGGCATTATTGTTTGCAATACAGGTACTGAGAGGCCATCATGTTTGGTCATTTGCCCACTTACAGCACACATCTCCAACTTGGAGTAAACAACAATGATATATCACCTTATACCACAGAGACTGGCACACATCAAAAAGAATAAGAACAACCGGTGTTGGCATGATTTCCAAGAGAAAGGGAACTTTTTCACTGTCGGTGGGAATGCTGACTGGTCAAGACTTTTGGGAAAACAATATGTGCATTCCTATATATATATATATATATATATGTATATATATGTATATATAAATATAAATGTGTGTGTATATATATATATATATATATATGTAAATTGAGCCTCCATATAAACCAGCAATACCACTTCTAGGAATATACCCCTGCAAAAATACACAGGAGAAATGACGTTTCCACATATATGTTGATTGCAGCACTGTTCACAATAGCCAGAATCTGGAAATAACCTGATTGTCCAAGAACAAATGACTGGTTAAAGAAGTTGTAGTACATCTGTACAACAAAATATGATGCAGCTGTTAGAAAAAAAATCAAGTCAAGAAAGTTGCTTATAAATGGATGAACATGGAGAGTATCATGCTGAGAGAAATAAGACAAGGAGAAGGACAGACATAGAATGACTACACTCATTTGTGGGATGTATATAAAAATCAAAAGAAAAGACACAACACACAGGAAGAGACTAATATCAAAGGACAGAGAGACAAGGATCAGGATGAATGGACCATGATTGAAATCCTGCCTCAAGGGCTGGGGAGAGGGTAGTTCAGACAGAGAAAGAACCATTATGAGAATGGTTTGCAAGGAATTGCTCCAGATTGGAGATATGTGCTCAAGAGAACTATCTTTAAAGCAGATGTATCAGTAATCACAGATGAATATAATTTTTACTATGCCAAAGAAAGTGAATCTGGGGCTGGAGCGATAGCACAGCAAGTAGGGTGTTTGCCTTGCATGAGGCCTTCCTGAGTTTGAATCCCAGCATCCCTTATGGTCCCCTGAGCACCAACAGGAGTGATTCCTGAGTGTAGAGCCAGGAGTAACCCCTATGCATTGCCGGGTGTGACCCCAAAAATTTTAAAAAAAGAAAGAAAGTGAATCTGTCAGGGTGTAAAATTGAGGACCAAAGAAGTAAATAACTCACCCAATTTCACACAGTTTATTAGTAAAATCCAATATTGAAACTGGAATCTAAAGCTCTTTAAATCTGTTGCCAGTGGAGGTTCCCCAGGTGGCTTATGTGGAGTGGGGAGGAGAGAGGTGCCAGGCATGAGAAGAAAATTTGCTACTTTCCTTCTCCCCTCCTCTGACTGATGAAAGTCTGTTCTGAGCCCCTGCACAGCACAGATGTTCAGACCCTACCAGCTCCATCATCTGCAAGCTGCACCTGATTCCACTTGCTCTGCACTGCGTGGAAGATTGATATCAGTGGGCCCCCTGGTGACTTACATGGAGTGGGGAGAAGAAAGATGGTCACTTTCTCTCCATCCGCCTCCACAACCTGGGGCTCACTGGGGAGACCAAGACTAATACAGTCTGCAATGAGCGCCGCCAACTCCACCAGGTGGATTTAAGTCCGCTTGATCTTCTAGGAACAAGAGTTGATCCCCACCACCCAACTTCTCTGGGGGCCACAGGTGGGCTCAGTTTGAAGCGAAGATTTGCTCTTTGCAGAAAAGGAGAGGCCAAACCCAGGCCTTAAGGTTTTCAGGTTTCTTGTCTCACCTCACAGAAAAGAATTTCAGGAATAGACAAGCAGCGAAATAAAATAGATTTTATTTGGAGGTTTTGAAGGGGAGGAGAGAGAGTAAAGTACTCACACACTCAAGGGGAGAAAGTGAAGGCTTACCCAAGACAAAGAAGCCTTGGCATGGCCTTGGAATGGCCTTGAGAATTGCCTTTTATATGCATATTCCTAAGGATGCCTTACTCTGGAGTTTTCTGACAGAGGTATTGGTTGATCAGGTATTCTATCAAGGAAACAGTTTTGAAGTTTCTGGTGAATCCCTTTTTAATTGTGTCATTATCTGTGCTGAAGTTCATCATTTCTGTAGAGGTTCAGCCTCCTCAGGGTCTGTTTTTTTTTTTTTTTTTTTCTGTTTTTCCCTGTTTCCTGCTGAAAGTCTTATCAGGTTCTTGCAACTTCAGTGCCATTTCTTCCCAAGAAATTTTTGCCATTTCCTTTGGAGGGGGCCTTCTGCATCTGCCTATCTATATGAAGAAGACCCCTACCATCTGATTTCTCTGAAAGAGACTTGGACTCAGGCTGGAGCAAGGAAATGCTTTTGGCAGGAAGTATAATGAATTTATTGGGAAGAAAAAGGAGAGAAGAGGACAAGGAGATTAAGGTGTATGCTCAAGACCAAACAGGGGTTTCAGCAGAGCAGAAAGAGCCTGTATACATCCACAGTGAAAGAATCAAAGGACACATCTAAGGAGAGGAGATGCAGGCTTGTGAGTGGACAATAGGTGCTCAGGCAGCATGGGTGCCTGCAACATGCAACCCTGAGGTATTTGATATTCTCTGGTCTTTGATTCAATGATGGATCCTCTCCTCCCAACAGACCCAGGCACTTCCTGTCCTCTCTGGGATACAGGTTCTGTATCTCAATAGTTTTCTAGGCTCCTGATATGGATTCTTTTTTCAAATGTCCCCAAATTTTAGGTTTCTGATCATTCTTTACCAACAAAACTTACCAAGCACCTCTACTACCTTCCTGCTTCCAACAAAACAACTGTGAGTCTCTTTTAATTTTTTGAGCTACATAGCTGGGTTAGAACATTTCCTGGGCTAGGAAATAAGGGTTGCTGCTGAATAATTTCATTAGTTGAAAGCTTTAAACTAACTCCTTACATAAGAAGCAAGGATAATGGCTCTCAATTCTGAACAAAACATTTGCAGAGGGTAGATTTAATAAATAACAATGTTCAAAAGCAAGAAGTTGAGTCAGTAATGTCTTGGAAGTTCCTTTAAGCTCCAAGTGAAATAATCCTAAATGCTAATTAAATTGTTATGATAGGCCTCATGGAATCTGTTTGCAAGAATTTCTGTTTACTTATTTGTCAGATTTTGAGATGGCTAGATAATGGATTATTTTTTGTAGACTGTGATCTCCCTGTCCAAAATAATTTTGATCTTGATCGAGTCCCACAGGATTCACTGAAAATAATAAAATAGACATAGTAGCATGTCCAGGTAACAAGTTAGCCTGGGCTGTGTTAGGGTGGTGCAGACCTCTGCCTGGGGAAGGCATGGAGGAATGAGACCTAGACAACTTTTTCTGCAAACACTAGGGGTTTATTCAAGCCAACATGTTGGGATCCTGCAGTGTGCCTGAGAGCCAATAGGGGCTGAAGGCCCCAAACTCTAAAACAAACAGTTTTTGTACCATTTTGGGGAAAAAAGGGGGGATCATACAAATTGGATCAAGGGAGATCACACATATTAGATCAAAGGGAATCACACATATTGGATCTAAGGGAATCAAACATTTGGATCTAAGGGAATCACACATTTGGATCAAAGGGGATCACACATAGGTCACTTAATTTGCTAATCTCAACATTTGTTAGCTGTTAACTGTTTCTGAGCAAATGTTTGCTTACAGTTCCTAGAGCAGTTTGTTGGCCGCTTTGGTGACTGTTTCCTGTCCAGTGGGAGGTCTCAAAAAATCCAAAGCAGCCAAACAGTTACAAAGGCAAATTCAGCGGTTAGCAGAATCGAGCTTTTAACCCTTAACCTGCCCTCCTCTTCAGGCTGCATCTAGCAAGGTGTGGATTTGGGCTTATTTATTAGTTTCACATCACCTTTCTCCTGTCTCCCATCAGGAGGATCATTCTCTTCAAGTTAACATGCACTTTAGGTATAAATGCTGGTATATTTGTAAAGTTTCAGTCATGGGCCATCAGCAAGTACCTTTACTGCATAGCACTGAAGTCAGGGTAATCTTGTGTCCTAACAGGACATTTCCTGCTTGGATTCACTTTTGCAGCCCTCATTGTCTAAACTGAGCCAAACATGTGTTACTGGGGGGGGGGGGGGGGTTGTCCTGGTCTTGGAATTTTATTAGAGGAATGATTTCCCATTATCTTTGAATGAGGACTCGCCAGTGATTTTACAATAATTTTTCTAGTTTTGTAATTTTCAGTAACTTTGTAATCATTCAGTGTTATAATATTCATAATGTAAGCAATTTTGAGATCTCACAGTAATTCAGACCTGACTTATTGTTTGGAGGGGGTGGAGGCTATTGATTACTGTTTCATTATTTTTTATTTAATTGATAAGCAGTTTTCTATGACGTTATTGAACATCCTTAAATTTGTGCTTGCAAAGGACATTTACCTCAACGATTCTCTTGTTTTGTAAAAGTACACCCATCTTGGAGGCTAAACATAGCTCTGTGCTTGGCATCACTCCTCGCAGTGCTCTGGGGAACATGTGGTGCCAGGAATCAAAACCAGGAGCTTTCATGAAAGGTGCATGTACTCAATCCATTGAGTTATCTCTTTGTTTCCCAAAAAAGCTATTATGTTTGTGTGTGTTTATGTTCTTGGTATCAGGAGTGCTTAGACCTCATAGAAACTATCTTAATGATCTCAAGGATGTTAGGAATATAATCTAAACTGTTCATTTAAAAAGGGAACATGCTAAAGTAATATTTCTGGTGGATAATGAATTTACTCTGGAAAGATAAAAACCGAATAAAATAAAAATAGGAGGCTGGAGAGATAAAGTACTTACTTTGCATGAGGCCAACCTAGGTTCTATTCCTAGCACCAAATATGATCCCCCAAGCCCTGCAGAAGTGAGTTCTGTGCACACAGTCAGGAGTAAGCCAGGTGTGGCCCAAGAGCTAAAAATATACAAAATATAAATAGGAGACATATAATTTTATTTAGTATATATTGAGTATGTTTTAAAATAAAAATATATTAAAGTCATTTATGAGGGAGAAAATATTTTTTCTTTTATCTTTCTTACGTTTTACTTTTATTTAACATAACAAATAAAAGAAAAAGATATAATGTGAAGGAATGAGAACAAAGGAATTAGGAGGAATGAAAACAAGAACTGGAAAAATAGAGAATGAAAAGTATGAACAAAAAAATAAGGGTTTTGTTTTCATTTCAAATTTTAGTAATTTTGATTATAATTTCTGCATTATAAAAGTATCTAGGAAAGGGGCAGAGAGATAATAGAGTGAGTAGAGTGCTTGCCTTAAACATGGTCAATTCTTGGTTCAATCCCTGGCACTCCATATGGTTCCCCAAGTACTGGTAGGAGTGATATTCTAGAATAGAGCCATGAGTAAATCTTGTGCACTGCCAGGGGCAGTCCCTAAACCAAACAATAAAGTATCTAGAAAATAAAAGTTTCAGTTAATACTCTTTTGTTAAGGCATGCAATATAATCATTGGTTGCAGAATGTCCTGACCTCATGCCAGACTGTCTTCACTTGCCACCTTGGAGGGGGATGTGTTGGGATTCCTTTCCCGCCCCAAGCAGAATCCCGGCAGCTGAAAACCTCCAAAACCCAACCACCATCATTCTCAAGGCCACTCTTCAAATGCTCGGATGAGCCTCACCCAAGAGGGGACCAGTAGAAAAACCCAGGTGTGCGGGAACCTGTGACTGAGATCTCCAAGCCTCTTGGATTGGTTCTGGGCCTCCTCCCCCTAGATCCCCAGTTTTCCAGTAGCTTGGCTGTCACACACAAAAACTGCTCTCTGCAATATGTAATCTCATCAATGGCCAAGACCCAGAGACTATAAACTAAAGATCCAGGCAGAAAACCATGCAGAACTTCCTGGACGAGTGACCTCTTACACTCTATCTCACTTACTCATCAAAAATAGCACACATTTGTTTGGTTTTAATATCCTTGCTCGTATTCTCCTATCTATGGGTTTCAAAGGCTCCAGAATGAAATACAATAACCTTCACACACTCCCTTTATTGTGGTGGGAAGGTGCTTGTTGGTAGGTTTGGTGTTTGAATATTATCTGTAATAAACTATTGTGAGTTACTTTTATGAAAATAAAATATATATTAAAATAATTATAATTATCATCAAAATCTAGAAACTAATGTCAAAAATACCTCTATTCAATTTTCAAACTTGGTGTTTTAATTTGTTAATATTAAAAATAGGTTGAATGAACCAGTGAGCTAGTACAGTAAATAAATCAGTTTTGCAAGGTGCCAACCTGGGTTGGATGCTAGGCATCCCAAGTACCACCTCCACTCTCCACCCCCAGTCCAAAGCACCTCCAGGAGTGAGTCCGAGTGCAAAGTTTTAAATATTTTTGAGTAGCAAATAGTTTATACACTGATGCTAAATATGACCTTTACATCTAGTTAAGAGGTATTCATTGTTGACATTTCTTTTTGAAATCTTTTCTACACCGAGACCCACTTTCCCTGATGCTAATTGGTATGAGATACTCATCTTTAGGCAAAACTGAGTTGATACAGTTTTATCTGCCCATAAATTTACCAGGTGCCCAGTTTCTCAAGGACTTTATTAAATAATAAAAGTCATGTGAAATAGAAATTCCTAGTGCTGAGGCTTTTTAACACCTTTACCCAGAATCCTTCCTAAGTCCTAATTATTTTTCTTAGTCACAATGTATAAAACACAATATATAAAACACATTCTTTTGCTCCTGTAATGATTATTATTTATAACTATTCTCTAAATGGTTTCATCTGGTTTTGCAAATGTTTCTTCAAACATGAAAGCAGCCTATTATATAATTTCTATTAAATTATTTTAATTACTGTTAATTATTAAATGATTTAGAAAAGAAACAAATAAAATTTTAATGTATGAATAAAGGTATAAAATATCCAAAGCAGACTTCATAACATATAGAGTAAACAATTTACTTTATCACCAATTTATATCTTTGGTTTATTTTAATAAAATATTCACTACCAAGCAAATTCCATTCACATAGGTTATTTCTAGTTAAAAAAAAGACTTTTTTTTCATATCTTGATTTTTAAGGGCAATTGTTTTATTTTTCACTTGAAACTACAAATAATCTGTTCCATAGTTTCCTCATGGCGTTTTTCACTTCCTTATTCCTAAAAGTGTAAATCAAAGGATTGATAAAGGGAGTAAGGATGGTATAAAATATGGCTACCGTTTTGTCAAAGGAGAAAGCAGATGGAGGCCGTGCATACTCAAATATACACGGGACAAAGAACAGAACCACAACAGCAACATGAGACCCACAGGTGGAGAGGGCTTTCCTCTGTCCTTCAGTGCTGTGGTTTCTCAGGGAGAACAGGATGACCGCATAGGACACAAGCAACATGGAGAAGATCAGGATGCAGATGAGCCCACTGTTGGCCACCACCAAAAGGCTAAACACGTAAGTGTCAGTGCAGGCCAGCTTGAGTAATGGGTACAAGTCACACATGAAATGATCAATGGTATTGGGGCCACAGAAAGGCAGCTGGGTAGTAAAGAGAATTTGAATAATGGAGTGGAGAAAGCCCCCTGTCCAGGCTACCCCCATCAAAATGCCACAGAGCCTTGAGTTCATGATGGATGAGTAGTGCAAGGGTTTGCAGATGGCCACATACCGGTCAAAAGCCATGGCTGTGAGGACAATCACTTCCACTCCAGCAAAGAAATGTTCAGCAAAAAGCTGGGTCATGCAGCCTCCAAAGGAGATGGTTTTCTTCTCATAGAGAGCGTCAATGATCATTTTGGGGGCAATAACAGAGGAGAAGCAGGCATCCAGGAAAGACAGGGACGCCAGGAAGAAGTACATCGGGGAGCCCAGGAGCGCTGGACTGCTCAGGATGGTCACCATTATCAGCAGGTTGCCACCCACAGTTGCAATGTAGATGAACAGAAATAAGACAAATACAACTTTCTGAACATGTGGATTCTGTGAAAGTCCCAGGAGGACAAATTCAGTCACAAAGCTTTGGTTTTGCATGATTTTCAAAGAAGTACTCAAAGCTATCAAAGGGAACATAGGAAATCTGTAATTATAAGAATAAAAAAATCACATCAGACCACATTCCACCAGAATCATGAACTAAAACTAGTTTGTTGGAAAATTATCTTTTGTGATTTTGTATTCACTGAGATTTAAAATTAAAAATTTGGAGGTAGAGGGACATAATGTAAAAAATATGAATAAGTTATAAAATACTATGGGATAAAAAGAACTTTATATCAGGGCTCAGCTACAGCTGTAGAGACTGAGAAATACATTTTATTCTCAATAATATCTGCCTTAGTGAGTTATAACTTATGGAGAACAATTCTGAATACACAGTCCAATCTTGAGAAATGAAGAATAGCAATTTACTTGTCAAGCCACACTTTCTCTAAGTGATTATACATATTCAATATATATAATTTAATATATTAATTACATACATATTTAATATATAGCACAGCAGTAGGGTGTTCGCCTTTAACATGGGAGACCTGTGTTCGATTCTTCTGCCCCCCCTCAGAGATCCCGGCAAGCTACTGAGAGTATCGAGCCTAACCGGCAGAGCCTGGTAAGCTACCCGGGTATATTGAACATGCCTAAAACAGTAACATTAAGTCTCACAATGAGAGGTGTTACTGGTGCCCGCTCGAACAAATTGATCAGCAACAGGATCACAGTGATAATATAAAATTAAATTCAAAATTAATTTAAATTAAAAGAAAATTAAATTAATTTAATTTAAATTATAATAAAAATTAAGTTATAATTTAAAATTATGTACTTATTAGTTTATACATTTCAGTTTAAATTATATGGAAATTTTAATATATGTTAAAATACATATATTTAAGTATTATTTTGCTCTTTTATTTATCATTTTAAAGTAAGAACAGTCACTATTCTCTCTGGAGAAGCCAGTGCTCTGTCTCCTTCACTAGCTTTATATATTTTTTTCTAGACACATTTATCAAATCAAGCTATTTTACTTTAGGGACTGGAATAATATTATAGCGGGTAGGGAGTGTGCCCTGCATGTAGTTGACCCAGGTTCAAACCTTGGCACCCCATAAGGTCCCCTGAGCCAGAGAAGTGTGATCCCTCAGTTGAAAGCTAGAAGGAAGCCCTAAACACATCTGGATGTCACCCCCAAGCAAAACAAATCACAATTAGACTCTTTTACTTCCAAACACTAAGAGAACTGTTCTAATCGCTCAAAAGTATATATCTATTAATGAGTGCTGTTATAAGTTCTAAGTTAAATTAGGCCAGGAAAGCAGTTTTCCAATGAGTATTGCCTAATAAAAGTCTATGTTAGTTCTTACTGTCCCTATTTGATTTGTAGAAGACTCCTTTTTTTGAAACATAAGGCCAATGCTGAATAGAGAGACATTACAACAGGTAGGGCATTTGCCTTCCACAAGGTCCACCCGGGTTTGATATTTGGCATTCCCTTTATGTCTCCAGAGTACCTCCAGGAGTAATTTCTGAGTGCAGAGCCAAAAGTAACCCCTGAGCATTATTTGACATGACACTCCCACAAAAAAATTAAAACAAGGTGAATTGTATAATATATGATGTGTCTGGAATTTAAATAGAGGACCTCTGGCCATAATATCCAAGTCCTCAAAACTGGTCAACTGAGAAAGGAGTAAGGATTTTTTGTTTTGAGCAAAAATTCTAAGCAAGGAGATCTTAGTCCCCAAAGACCAGCAGAGTTTAAAGCCTACTGTTTCCATTTCTCTGTTCAAAATACTCCATGATGAAAGAATGTAGAATTTGAACATAATAGTCCTGTTAATAACAGAACAATTTGCAGAAGCAGATAGAAAGAAATAGAACAACATGTTAACTATAGGTGAAGTCTTAGAACCTTCATTAAGTATTGCCAATTACATGATTTTCTTGCAAAGTATAAGTTGGTTACATATAGCTTACATATACATACATATAGTTTACATATACATATCACAAGATTGTAATTAGTCTACTTTTCAACCTTTTCCTGATTTGAAAAAAAATGCTGCTTTTTTGATTGAATCAAAGGGAGATATACAATTATAAAGTTGTTTATGATTGGGTTTCAGTCATACAATATTCCAACACCCAGTCCTTCACAGTGTAGACTTCCCACCACCAATAACCCAGTTTCCCTCTTGCCCTATCTCCACTCCCACCTGCCTCTATGGAAGGCACTTCTGTCTGTCTATCTGTCTGTCTGTCTGTATGTATATATGTCTTTCCCTTTGGGTATTATGGTTTGCAATAGACACTCTCCCTTTACCTAAATGCTGCTTCTTTTAAAAACTACCTTACCGATAAAAGTTACCATTATTTCTCACTTAAAAAAAAGCAGTCAACTTACACAGAGAAGGATTTTCCTGTACTCATCCAGATAATTACTACAACTTTTGACTTCATTTTCCATCGACAGTTTCAAAGAGGAATGATCATGTCTGCACCTGTTCATTCATAATGCAAAAGTATTAAATACTTTTCAGCAATTTGTTAACTATTAAATGCTATCATGCATGTATCAAGAGTGATAACCATATCCCAGTGTAAAAATAGGAGTGACAGTAAATGAGAAAAAAAAGCTTTACATCCATAAAAATCTAGATAGTAACTCAGACTCCTGTATTTAGTTTTATTACGTAATGTAGAAAACTACTCAAAATCTCAAAGTCTCAGTTCTCCAGAGCAAATGGATATAATAGAATGCCTCGCTATGTATTTCTTGTGAGGATAATACAATGAAATATATATTAAAACATGAACACTGTTAGAAGTGTGAAAATGAAGATAAGGCCCAGAACTATTGACAAGAACAGAAACACAATGCATTTACTTATCTTGTATGTTTGATCATGACCATGGATGATACACACTTTATCTAATGTATTTACTCACAAATGTGGAATGTCTTTGTAGGAGTGCAGTTATGAAAATTTTTTTTAAGTAATGCATATATGTCCTGAATAATCTTAGAATAAATTATCACAACTCTCAACTTGTATGAATCACTTCTACTTAAGGCAGCTTCAATGTGAAAAATGTAAAAACAATGTACCCAGGTGAGGAAATGAAAGATGACTAAGTCTCCATATTAATTTAATAATGAAATAGCTCACAGTCTTTCATTTTCCTTTATTTGGAAGCTGCCAGGAGTTATAATATTTTAAAGGAGGTATGATCTTTTCAAATTAGATTACTTAAATGCAGTCAATCAACACTCTATATTTTCAGATGAAACAATTTCTAATATTATGTGATAACTTTGGATAATATAGCATATACAGTGCTCTGATAACAATGATTATCATTAAGAATAAAATTTCAATGTTTAGGTAATATTCATTAATATATTCATGATAATATTTGAGAAAACTAATCAAGGACACACATAAACTCTCTATGATAAATTAGCAACATTTCTATTAAAGCAGAATGACTCTAAAATAAATTATTATATCAGTTGTTCATTTTTTCCTATAAAAATAACAATTGTTTTACCTCACAAAATGATGAAATGATGATATGGATTTAAATAATAATATGGTGAAAAAGGTAAGTTTTGATTAGAAAAATGTCACCTCACAAACAGTAATCCAATAGTAAAACCCATTACAATTTATACTCCCAAGTAATTTCCTTCATTTTAACTTATTTTGATCCAAAAAACTTGTTCTTTGTGTTTCTTGTTAAGTATATTTCTCCATGGGCATTATATTCTTCTCAGCATTCAGATTGTTTTATTTACTCACAATATATTTCTTCTGGTTTAGCTAAGTATTTCAACTTTCGCAGTCTTATTGATGGAATTTGAAGATTGTTTTCTTTATTCACTTATATTCATTTAATGAAAACAGGACTTTTATTTTCTGCTCTCATAGTTATTTAATTCATCTTAAGGTGAAGATAAAGCCACAACTAATACAAAAACATCTCAGAATTTATGCATTTAAATATACCTGATGAATGCTTAGGAAGAAATATAAAACTTTACATGATAAAAAATAGAGAAATTTAATGGACCATTTTATTAAAGATACTGCTTAGTTGTTTCTGTCACTTCTCAATCTTCAAGTTATTTCCTGTGACATTTGAGAGATCTTTTCATAGAAATAGCATTTTCATATCCTATACTTATATAAAATTTTATAAAATTAAAATCACACTTAAATCAGTATGCTTCCATATTAGTATTTTTACCCACAACCAGAAATCTACCGCATCAGAATAAAGAACGATTTTGTATATGCTTGATAAATGAGAATATGATCAAGAATAACATGTTACTGGATAGCTAAGATAAAAATGAATAAATATGCTGCATTTAAAAATAACTTGCTTTTAACTTAAATTATTTTTTGAAAATGAAGAAAGATGGTTTAAGTCTTTGAAATATTTTACTTCAATACACCTAATATTAGAATTCTAATAGCTAATATCTATTGAGTGTTTATTATATCTTAATGTCATACTGACTTTTGACACATTAATTACATTTCTAACATATTAAGCCTGTGAACATTTAATATTACCGTCAAAAGAAGAATCAAGAGCCAGAATGAGATATGCCCAAGTGTACACAATTAAGCGAGAAAACTGTGATTCCATTAAACTTGGAATAAATAGCTTTATGTCCTACATCACAAATTAATATCCTTCCAAAAAATGAAATATGCAAATTACAGATCTCACCATGTGTTAGTTTCTTGAAAATTCTGATGACAGTAATCTCTTTTCCTTTGAATAAAGGTCCAATTAGAGACTGATTGAAGTGAGAAGACTGTTTCCAAGTCCTATTTTGATATCTAAGAGCATTTTTGATGAATGAGGCAGAGAATGCTTCCCACTGCTTATGCAGCACAGTCTTGAACATGGTTTTGGGGGGAAAATAAACTGAAGCTACCTCTTTTATTTCCAACAGAAACTTCAGGCAGATTCCCTGAGAGAACAGGAACCTATAGAATTGCCTCTCAGGGTTTGTGAATTTCCCAGCAGTATGATTTTCTAAGAGTGTTCATGCTCTTTCTTTCCAAGTGCTTGCAAAACTTTTTATGTCCCTGGCCAATTACGGCTACTCTTTCTCTCTTTTATTTTTTTCAAAGTTGCTCCTGTGCTTCTATTTCAAGATGCTTTAATTTTATTTTCTTCTCTTCAGGATTAGAACACTGGATATTCAGGAATGGAATAGAATATCTTTGCAGAATAAATATGGAATTTCTGTGTACTTATAAAATGCTAGAGCTGATTGCTTTCAGGGATAAAGTTCAACAGCAATCTGAAGGGCAAAATAGGGGGTATTAGCATGGTAATATGTGCTTATTAAAGAATACTATATTTTACATATACAATGTAAAGTTATATAGATTAACCAAATATACACTGCTATTCTCAGTTCCAAATCTCAATATTCCAAATCCTTAAAGATAAACATATATCCTATACATGAAAATAATTTTTCTTTTTCTCTTCTCTCATTCCAGTTTATTTTTATTGGTAGAATGAAATATGGAGTCATTAAAGCTTAAAGGAAAACTTGACCTTAGTTCACCAGAGCCCTTTAGAAAATAGTAATTTTAGAAGTCTATCAGGTAGCACATTTTATTCTGTTTTATATTTATTTAACCCTCCAGAAAGATTCAGATTTGGCAAGATTAAAATATTAAAAGCCAGAGCACTTTTGCTTTTATTCAAGCAATTAGAGGCAAATGTGATTTCCATTTATTATTGCATGTAGCACTGGAGCAGGCACCAGTAACATCTCCATTGTGAGACTTGTTGTTACTGATTTTGGCATAACAAATATGCCAGGGGTAGTTTGCCAGGCTCTGCTGTGTGGGTGGGATATTCTCAGTAGCTTGCCAGGCTCTCTGAGAGGGATGGAGCAATCGAACGCTGGTCGTCCACGTGCAAGACAAATGCACTGCCCACTGTGCTATCGCTCCAGTCCATTATTGCATGTACGTGTACTTTTATACGTGTGCATCAGTCACATAAAATGAGTAGCATCCAAATCCAAAAGAATAGAATTAAACCCTATTAATATCTTCCCCCAACCAATGGACCAGCACTATAATTTTCATCAACAAAAATACTTATTTAAACATTAAGCTAGGCTCAGGTCTATTCTTGATCATCTGGAAATATTATTCTTTTAAGGGTAATATCATTTATTTGCTTGAAATATACCTCTGTTCATTTTCTAAAATATTCCAACTATTATATTCTTAGTAGTGTTGTAACACTGCCGCCCCATTGTTCATCAATTTGCTCGAGCGGGCACTAGTAACATCTCCCTTGTAAGACTTGTGATTGTTTTTGGCATATTGAATATGCCATGAGTAGCTTTCCAGGCTCTGCCATGTGAGCAGGATACTCTCAGCAGCTTGCCGGGCTCTCCAAGAGGGGTATTCTTAATATTATTGGAATTTATGTGCACCTCTATACTTTTTATGAATGCACTACCTTTATTTTGTTTTGCTAGTGATATAATTCACTTTCAGAGTATTTAAACACAACAAATACAAAAACAGCTCAGAGATTCAGTTTCTTTAAGTATGCCTTATCAATTCTGAGGCATAAATATAAAGCCATTTGTGATATAAAATCCATTCAGAAAAAAATACTCACCTCAAAATTTCCCTGAATTAATGTTACTTATTATACAGCCTCAAAAATCTAAAACACCAATGTGGAGAGAAATTTTTGGAGGAAGCCTGATAAATGAAAGAATTAGAAAGAAAATAATCAAAGCCAACTAAGGCAAAGTGATATATATGCTTTTTTAAAAACCTAATTTAGACTTAAATTGAATATGAACATAATGATCTATAGGTAAGTCTAACATTTGAAATGAATATTTTGATCACTCCAACAAATGTTGTTCTTTTAGTTTCTAATATACTGAGTTCTTCATGTATCTCAAATATTGTCTTATTGACACTAGACATACAATTTTATAATGTTTTCAAGCTCCTTGAGTTTGTAAAGATTATAATATCTATTTAAAGGCAAGAGTCCTGAGACAGAAAGTTTACATGCGTAGGTCAATGATGTAGAGTTAAGTGATAGACCTTATTCTATTAAACATGAGAGCTGGATTACACTATTCATAAATTTGAATTTCAAGTTGAAATTTTTCCTTAAAATTCAAAAGTAGAACTTATGAATCTTATCATAAGTGAGTTTATAGAAATGTATGGTGCTATCTCTTATTACTGTGAATAAATATATATTCAGAGACTGGCCAATACACAAAGATTAATTCCAAGTTCTGTTTCAACATCTCAGAGACAGAGAAAAGTCAACTCTGAAATTTCATATATATATGTATATACGTATACATATATATATATAATTATGAGGCCTGAGTGATACTGCAATGGGTAGGGCATTTTACTTGTACACAGCCGACCAGGGTTCGATTCCCAGCATTCGGTATGGTCCCCCGAGCAACGACAGGAGTAATTCCTAAGTGCAAAGCCAGGAGTAAGCCCTGTGCATCGCCAGGTGTGACTCAAAAAAGAAAAAAAAATAGTCCATTTTTGATATTTCTTACT
This sequence comes from Sorex araneus, assembly GCF_027595985.1. Lineage (NCBI taxonomy): Eukaryota > Metazoa > Chordata > Mammalia > Eulipotyphla > Soricidae > Sorex > Sorex araneus. The sequence continues at coordinate 151,360,508 of NC_073307.1, read as the reverse complement.
TGTACAGAAAAAGTAGTAGAATCATAAGAAGAAATTTACAGTAGATTGTATAGCACAGCTAAAATAAGAATATTATTTCAGCAAAAGTGGGGGAAGTTCAATGAAAACATACAAAGGAGTTGATGCAAACTACAGTGTGATCTATAAATAATTAAAGATTTGACTTTTTGATTATTCTAACTGCATTTATTGAAATCTGTGTTCCTTTTAATTTGACCATCAAGAGTAATGGCATGGATGATGAGGGCCAAATTTTTCTCATCTAAATTACTACTACGAGGTTTCTCCTAGTCCATGTGACCTCTAAATGTATGCTTGTTTTCTATAGTAAGGGCTGTGGAAGAGAAGCCTCAGAGAATGATTGCATTCTTGGTTGTACATAATACATAAAGCATAATATTTTGTTGCTATGTATGCATGCCTATCACAGTACTTAGTCTAGTAGTCAAAGTTTGGGAAACAACCCAAATGCCCCACTACAGATGATTGGATTAGGGTATTGTGAAATATATGCACAATAGAATATCGTGCAGTTTCATCATGCAATTACCTGCAGCATAGATAGACTAGAGGATATATAGTTGAGAGATGTCAGAAGGAAAGAAATAAATACAGTACATGTGTATTTACTTCTTATTAAGTATGTGGGACTTAAAGAATCACAGTAAACTGCAACAAAAACACAGGGGTAACCAGGGTCCACAGAACGGAGTTTGTGGGCTGGAGTAGAGGGTTGAATGAGAGGAGCCTTTGAAATCTTGTGGAGAAAAGTGGATACTCTGTTGATGTCTGTGGTGTTGCAATGATGTACACATGACATGAACATTCACAACACTGTAAATCACGGTAATTCAATTAAAAATGATCGAGTTTTTTATTTTAAAATGAAGAATTAGCTCCGCTCCTAAAGACTGTGATCCTGAGGTCTCCTAACCCATTTTGGCACTAGAGAGGCTTCTTGCAGCCATATATTTTGACTGTGAACTGAGCTAAAATTTTAGAAACCCAAAACCGCGTGGCCGCTATCGTGGCCGCGCAGACTCAGAGTCTTCACTCTCAACAATGAAGAAAGTATTAGATGATGCCTATTCAGCATGCCTGATTGTTGGGGAAAATTTCCAAACAATAATAGTGAGTTCTGTATGGAAATATGGAATGTACTCAAAGTATATAGAGAATAAAGGGAATATCATTAGCTATTTAGGTGGGGGGTGGGGTGGGAGGGAGGTGTACTGGGGTTCTTGGTGGTGGAACATGTGCACTGGTGAAGGGATGAGGATGTAATCAGTATATGACTGTGACTTAAACCTGAAAGCTTTGCAATTTTTTTTCACGTGATTCAATAAAATATTTTTTATAAATAAAAAATAAAATAAAATGAAGAATTAACATCCCATATCTCTGTGGTTTATCCCTGGGCTATACAATAGATCTGACAGTAGGTCTTTATCCAACATTGAACACGTTTTCTTCCTGTAGCTTTATAGTATAGTTGAAAGTGAGGTAATGTGATGTCTCTCATGTTTAATGGTTCAATTAAAATTTTAGAAAAAAATTATTTTATGTACCTTGCCAGGTATTTAAAGAATGTAATAGAGAGGTTGCTTCACATTCTGCTAATCTCTAAAGTGTTTGATAAGGTAATTATTTTAATGAAATAGACTCTTCCAATCTATGAAAAAGGAATATGTTTAAATGTCCTATAATTTCTTTTATCTCTCTGAATAGTACTTCATTACTTACTAAATAAGTATTTTACCTCCATTGTTCAAATTTTACTATGTATTTTGTTTGACATGGTCATGAATAGGTCTTATTTTTAAATTATATTTATATACATAGATTTGTATAAGTATATGTATAATTTTAATCTTGTTATCATATACTTATACATATAACAAAAACTTCATTACAACTCAGCAGATTTTTGTGACTTCTCAAATTCTACTCCTTGAAAATTGCTCCAAAATAAAAAAAAATATCTTTAAGGATATTGACATTCCTTTGCTATTTCAATAACCAACATTTGTTAGAAACTAAATGATTTTCATACAATGGTATGACATAGAAAGTGGGATCAGGCAGTGAAGAATGAGGGAGTTCCCATCCACAAAACACAGAAAACAAGAAAAAAATAAAATAGACAAAGAATTTTGCATAAAGCCTCATTAAGAAGACACCGAACCTGAGAAACCAGTGGTCCTCTTTTTCCATGGAATGTGGTTTAAAATCCATCAATAACCTCTTTAAGTTTCCCATTCCAGAAAGAAGATGGAATAGTGACAGAGAGACTTATTGCGAACACACCTTGCCCAAGTGCACAACTGTTTGACCTGAATAGAGGTACAAGCAGGGGTACCTCTGCAAATGACAGAGGTCATGAAAGCTGGAGGGAGGGACAGTCCAATTGGGAGTGGAGAAACAGTAGACAATTTAGTATTTCATTTAGGGGTTTTTAAATGTGAACGATGAACAAACTCAACATTTTCCCGTCTCCCTTACATCCCATTACAGAGTCCATATTGACAACTCTTGCGGGGACAAAAGGGAAACTTAAGGAAAGTATCAGTGCATCTGATGGGGAGCAAATCAAGAATCAACACAGTCCCTTGAATACAACTGTATTTCACAACCATCTGTCTGAGGAGAGAAACTGTGCAAAAGCCTGAACTGTTTTCAGTGGTTCCAGTAATACCCAACCAGACACCTGGAAAAAGGCAGAGAGACAGTAAACTAAATCTAGCAACTAGTCTGAAGTAAAGGAAATCTGAATCCAACACCTGTCCTTACTGTACTTAGCTGATGCAAGCACTCAGCACTTGAGCAGAGACCAACTCATTGAGAGTATGGAATATTAGACTGCTGATAATACCCAGGTCATTCAGTGCTATATAGTCAGTCATGAGCAAGATATGCAGGCACCTTTATAGAGGCCGGTCAGCTTGTAGGACTGGACACTCCAGTTCACCAATACAGTAGGTGTTGTGTCACCCAGCTGTGGGCCTCAACACTAGAAGGCCAACTTGGAAATGTGTTCAAGCCTCCACCTAAACTAGGAAACCTCTGACTGCAAATTTTCAGCAAATGCAATAAGACTAATAAAGTACTCACAAAACTTAGCAACAAAACAAACAACCCCATGAAAATGTAGATAAGAGACGAACAGAACTCTTATATGTGCAATTTATAATAGTATGAGGATTAAAATATGATCGGTGTTATCTGACCCTAAGAATCTACTCTGAGAACTGAGTTTGCTAAGTGGAGGTGTGGAGAGCATGAAGACAGGGACCTGGAGCAGTGCTGGGGGATGTGGAGTCTCTGATGATGGACGAGAACAGCAATATGGTTTTTCTAGAAGATTCTTATTATAGTATTTTAAATTATTTTGCTAAAGTAAAATCACAAACATATAAATGGTAATAAATGAATAGCAATCACTAATATATTACGCTGTATTATTACTCTTTATTATTTTTCAATCAGTAGACTCCAAATGCACTGTAGCACTGTAGCACTGCCGTCCTGTTTTCATCAGTTTGCTCTAGTGGGCACCAGTGACGTCTCATTGTGAGACTTGTTACTGATTTTGGCATGTCGAATATGCCACAGGAAGCTTGCCAGGCTCTGCCTTGTGGGCAGGATACTCTTGGTAGCTTGCTGGGCTCTCCGAGAAGGACAGATTAATCAAACCAGGGTCACCACATGCAAGGCAAACACCCTACCCACTGTGCTGTCGCTCCAGCCCAGACACCAAATAGAAGTACAATTTTTTCCTTCATGGGATTGTTAGGAAGAGTTATTTATTAGGACCTCCACAGATGGAAGAGTGAAAATATATTTCTGAAAATCTTATTGATAATTTTAATTGGATAATATGACACTCTGAAAAATAGTCTTTTCACATAGAATAACATATTAAGAAAATTTATTCTTTTTTTTTCTTTAAAGAAATATTTTATTGAACCACTGTGAAAACAAGAAAAGAAATACAAAGCTTTCAGGTTTAAGTCACAGTCAAATACTGATTAAACCACCATCCCTTCACCAGTGCACCCGTTCCACCACCAAGAACCCCAATACACCCCCCTCCCACCCCACCCCCCATCTAAGTAGCTAATGATATTCCCATTATTCTCTATATATATTGAGTACATTCCATATTTCCATACAGAACTCACTATTATTGATTGGAAATTTTCCCCAACAATCAGGCCTGCTGAATAGACATCATCTAATAATTTCTCTTCATTGCTAAGAGTGAAGACTTTGAGTCCGCGCGGCCGCGCGGTTTTGGGTTTCTAATATTTTAGCTCAGTTCACAGTCAAAATGGATGGCTGCAAGAATCCGCTCTGGTGCCAAAATGGGTTAGGAGACCTCAGGATCACAGTCAATAGGCGCGGAGGCTCTGCTTCTCGTGGTGCGGCTCCCGGTTCATCTCTGGGCCGAAAATTTATTCTTTTAAATTTAACTATTTCATTTTTTCGAAACATAAGGTTCTATTTATCAACAGAAACAGTTATTAATCTATTCCAAAGTCTCCTCATGGCACCTTTTACTTCCTTATTTCTGAATGTGTAAATCAAAGGATTGAATAAAGGAATTACGGCATTGTAGAATACCTCCAATATTTTGTCAAAAGATAAATCATCTGGAGGCCGTGCATACTCCATTATACATGGGACAAAGAACACAACTACAACAGCAACATGAGATCCACAGGTGGACAGGGCTTTCCTCTGTCCTTCTGTGCTGTGTTTTCTCAGGGAGAACAGAATGACCCCATAGGACACAAGCAACATGGAGAAGATCAGGATACAAAAGAAACCACTGTTGGTCATCACCAAAAGGCCAAAGACATATGTATCAGTACAGGCAAGCTTCAGTAATGGGTACAAGTCACACATAAAGTTATCCATGACATTGGGGCCACAGAAGGGTAGTTGAATAGTAAAGACAATTTGTGTAATGGAATGCAGAAAGCCGCCGGCCCAGGCCACTCCAATCAGAATGCCACAGAGTCTGGAGTTCATGATGGAGGAATAGTGCAAGGGTTTGCAGATGGCCACATACCGGTCATAGGCCATGGATGTGAGGACAATCACCTCTGCCCCACCTAATAAGTGTGCCGCAAAGATCTGTGTCATACAGCCTCCATAGGAGATGGTTTTCTTCTCAAAGAGACAGTTTATAATCATTTTTGGGGCAGCAACAGAGGAAATACAAGCATCAATGAAGGACAGGAAAGACAGGAAGAAGTACATGGGGCAGCCCAGGAGTGCAGGACTGCTGCGGATGGTCGCCACTATCAGTAGGTTGCAGCTGACAGTTGTGATGTAGACACACAGAAATACAACACATATAATTTTCTGAACTTGTGGATTTTTTGAAAGACCAAGTAAAACAAACTCAGTTACAAAACTTTGGTTTTGCATGCTTTCCCACGACACACTCAGAGAGACCACACTGAGCCCTAAAATCTTCAATATCAAAAATTGAAATGTTACATCAGACACGCTTATTCTCATTGGCATCCACAGGATTGATCACTCATATGCTCCTTTTTATTTCCTTCATCGCTAAAATCACAAAAGCACAATTTGAATGTTGTGCTTACTAAGTAATTAAACTGTTCAGATAGACAATTGGAACTTCTGAGGAGGATCAAAACAGGGAGTAATAAGGTTTGAAGTTAAATAATTTATTTAAATCTTAGCCATGGTAAGTTGTTTTAAAAGATTCTGAAGCCAATTCTAGTTCTGAAGAATAGCAATTTATCTGTCTTCACAGGCATCGCCTTGTGACAGCAGGTGTCAGATGCATGATGCCCCTGATCAGAAGACTGTCTCATCTAGAAAGGGGAAAGAGTGTGTTAGAGGCACTTTAAAATCCAAGCTATTCCCAGTAATTTCTGGATAAAACTTTTAAGTGAATTAGGTCATAGAAGGGTATCTGTGTTTCAAAATGGGGAGCTTTCTCTATGTACAGAACACATAACAAGTATGCATGTGTTACGTATTTTTGTACAATACAGCTTTACATTAAAATATTGCACTACTAATATTACTAGTAAGTGAATGATTTTGAAGTTAAACAATGTCTGTCAAATAAATGTTGAGAACATTTAAACACTAAACTCTTGCTATTAGTTTATCTATATTTACCTGTGTAGGAAAATCACCCTTTAAAGTGTTATATCACCTAAATAAGAGATGTAACAAAGGGCAATCTGGAATTTAAACACAAATACGCAATTTCAATGCCCAGTTCTTTACCCTAGATCCACCCAGAAGGGAACAAGAATTCTCTTTCTAAACAAGGGATTAAAAATGCAGATGACTTTGTTCTGTTCATAATGTGCATCTAGAGGTCAAGTACCAAAATTACATAGTAAGAGAGAATATTGAATATAGTTGAATTGAATCTTTACTGATAACTTGTTAAGTATATATATGTTTGTCCAGTTTGATCCAGTGTAACTTCCTGAGGTACACGTGTTTCAAATTCATTGGCATTTCTTTCTTGCTAGTAGAGGTGTTTATTTACTACTCACCTGAATGTTTCAAGGGTTATGATAAGAGAGATTATAGATTAATTTTCTACCTGGAAAACAGAAAATTGTTATTTGCATTATTGTAGCATTGCTAGTTAACGTTACTATTGTCTCTCACTTAGAAAATCTGACATCTTACCCACAGAATGCTGTTCCTTTAATTCTGCACAGAACTATTGCAACTTCTCAGTTCATTTTCAGACACAATTTCAAGAATAGTTGCATCATCATTTCAAGTGCTCACCTAATGAGGAAAGCATCAAATAGATTTTGAATTTAGCTTGTAAATACAAGACTGTAAATGTATTGAGACAATTTCTGTTAAAGTTTTCATTGTGTTTCACTTCAAGTACTGCACAAGTTAAAATCTGATAAAGGATTTACATTCGGTTATCTGAAACTTCCCATCTCAGACTCATGTTTAATGTGGTGGGTGACTCCATCATCTCCATAGACACCACCAGCAGGAAAGTCTCTCCTTTATGGCTTCTGGGACTCTCGTTAGTTAGTGTGCATACAGTTTTCGTTTTCTATGTCATTGTCATTATCATTGCTATCTTCGTCACTTTCTAACAGGACACCTGTGGCAGCTGAAGCACCTTTAGTCTCGGTCAAGAGGGAAAAAGCCAGTTCCACTGAAAGTGTCTTGCCTCTGGTAGAAGAGCACGTACGCAGCTTTGGACACAATCTGATCTTCAGATGCTGTCGAGACACTACTGTCATCAAAGTAGTACCATTTCCCATCATCTTTATTTTTTGCAAAAGCAGTATAATATCCTCCTCCCATCCCTCCATAGTGGTTGGAAACGGCGATCAGATTATAGCGGCAAGGACCCGCGTTTGGATTAATTAGGAATTCTGACATATCCAAGTCACTTATAGGAAAGTCAACCAAGGTATCCAATTTATCTCTCATGTATTGACTGTAAGAAAATCATTTGAGATGTGCCACAGGTACTGGAGGCAGTGACCAGAAATCTAATTTCTTTGTGGCTTGTTGGTGTTCTTTACAATTTGGACAATACCAGGGATCCTCAGCACCTAGCTTTTCCTTTGTTGTAAAAAGCTCAATGCAATCTTTCAATTTCACAAAGGGTTTTTTGGGAGGCTTATATTCCACACTTTCATGTTTCTCAAAGTCCTCAGCAGCATTTTCATCAGAGTATCTTTTTTTCAAATCAGGATCCCAATCCAAAGCAAGAAAAGATCTTTCATCTAGCCTAAGCTGCCTGTCATCAAATCTTATATGCCGGGTGTCATCTTTGATGTAGTTGGTATCGGTATTGCCTAAATTGTTGAACTGGAATGTAAACAATCTCTTTTTGTGTCCCGTGATTTGACCTTTGCAGTATTTACAAGCTAAATATATATAGGAAATCACAAATAAATCCCTTTTAAGTTTGCTGCTGTTTTGATGAATTATGTTTTCTTTAATTTTTTGGATGTGAGTTAACTGATGACAAATGTTAAATTTGTGGATGTTGGTCTTTTATTTTGCTCTAATATACTGCAAGAAAATTATGGCTGAACTTAGTTTTTGGATAATCTAGATCATGTGCATTAGGCTGCTACATATACTATTATGATATTTAGCTGCGGTATCAATGTGGCATAAATACTGCAGTAGTATCCTTGGAAAACCAAATTTTCAAGTCTATCCCTGGCAATCAATGTAGACCTATTTTTTAAAAATGAATCATGTTACATGGAAGTCTTGAAAAAGTTATTTTCTTTCATAGTATTAAAACTAGAATATTATGTTCATCTAACTGCTCTTGTAGAAAACAGGTTCTAGATCTCACCCTTCATCTAAAGTCATTTTTCAGTTATATGTAAGGGTTTTTTTTTTGAATGTTGATGTTCTTTTTGTTGCATTTAGAATCTGTTCCTCTGCCATTTAAACTTTCTTTTACTTACATTAAAATTCATTTCTTTTAATTTGGTGTTGGCCCAAATTCAAAATTTTTGCTGTCTGTTTTTCTCTACCCCATTTTTTTGTAATTTGGCAACTTCTAACCTATGAATTATTGTAACATAAGGAAAGATTTAATTGTACTTTGTATCAGTAGTAATGATTACATCATGCTTTGAGGTTTTTTTCATATACTGGCCTTTAAATAATTAATGGACAATTGGCTTTGAAGGTAGGTCTGTTAACTCTCTTTGTGTGTTCCCAATGGAATTCACCATAGCCTTGCAGCTTTTCTCAGAAGGTGACTTATTAGAAGAGAAGTATCATCTGCGTGTTCCAGAATCTGAACCTGGACAGTATATAAAGCATAAAAACCTGGAATTTGATTTTAGTTCACCACGTTCAAGGATCCAGGATGCCAAAAATATGTGTGAACATTTGAAACATTTTTCATTTGCTGCTTTTTTCCCTTTGATCTAGTTAAAAGAATGTATTGTCAATTGGCATACAGTACTGCCTTTAATAGAAAATATAAATACTGGGACACATTTCACATATTGACTACCTGAGAAATTGTTTTGTGTCCCACTGTTATTAAAGCAAAAAGTATAATGTTCTTCACTTGAACTAATCAAATACAATAGATTATAAATTGTGTATTGTAAATAAAAGTTCACTCTGTGAGTGCACATTTTGGTAAATATTTATTTATGTTAGCATTTAAAACTTTAAAAAATATGCATTTGACCAGGATAAATGAGGTATGTTGATCATGGCTTTCCTTTATACCTTGATATTAAAGCTGGTTTTTCATCCTGGTAAAAAAAAAGATTTTGCATATATGCTTTGCATATAAGCTCTATATTTTTAACATATAATAATGATAGTGTCCAAATAAATTTTTATTTATTTAATATGAGCTTAAAAAGCTAAATAAGCTTTAAAAAGCTCACAATATTGATAAGACAAATACAAATTCTACTGTTTTCAGTTCATTAAGAATGAATATAATCGTGTCTATTATATTTCTAGAATAGGTAGCATTCCTAAGTAATGTCTGCATGATAACATATGCTTCCTACTACAAACTGTCACCAAAACATTAGAAGTATAAACAAAATCTATCATTCTTACAAAAGTAGGAAAGACTTTCAAGCAAGCTTTTGTTATATTTTTTCTTGAACATGAATTCCTCTTTTTCTTCATTCTCACATCACTTAGGTAAATTTATTTCAACCTAAGCAATTTTGTTTCATTGAAAAATGAAGCAAAACTTTTAAAGATTAAAATTATAGACATATCATTCGTGTTTTATTTTGACCCATTTAACCTCATGTCAAAAGAGAAGGAACAATGCAATGAAAAGGTTAACAGTTAAGTACAAAGTAATTTACAGAAATTCAAGCATTGCCATGGACAAAATTTACAAAAAAAATGAATGATAGTGAAAAATTAACTGAAGTTGAAAAATCAGTTATCTCAGTATAACAAGATTTTAAGATTCATGACATCAGTTTGATACACGTAGTTAAAATAGGGTCTCATCCATTAATAAAATAATACATACAGGATCTATGTAGATACATAGAAAATTTTATTTATCTAAAATTAATATCACTATCACTATCAATATCATCCTGTTGCCTATCGATTTGCTCAAGTGGGTACCAGTAATGTCTTCATTGTGAGACTTGTTACTGATTTTGGCATATTGTATATGCCACAGGCAGCTTGCCAAGTTCTGCTATGCAGGCGAGATACTCTCAGTAGCTTGCCAGGCTCTATGAGAGGAAAGGAGGAATTGAATGCTAATCGACCACATGCAAGGCAAATGCCCTACCCATTGTGCTATGGCTTCAGCCCAAAGTTAATATAAATATATTAATTAAAATATTATAATTTCCATTTTTGGTATCAATTCTAACATATCTGTTAATAATCATGGGTTATTGAGGAAACCTCTTAGTCTAGTCTTGGTGTCCTCTTCTATAAAATAGTAACATATTTAAAGCTTTTCAGATGAAGAGTTAAAAAATATTCTATGGACAGATGAAGTATCAAGTATTCACTTGTGAAATATTAATATCAACATTATTTTAAAAAGTGTATACGTATGTATAGTCACCAGGTGAGACAAATTTGAATAATTTCTAAAAAAATAGTATTCTTAATCACATAACCCATATGTTCTATCACCTAACTGTTCAAAGGAAGGACCTAGAAGGTTATGAATCATCTGAATGTCTACCCAGTAGACAATTATTTTATTTTGTAAATCTGAAATGAGCAAGTTTATATAATATAATATTGTGTCACTTTCCACTGAATTCTTATCCTAACCCTAACCATTCCTATTTCATCCCTTTGATACCAACTGCAATTCTAGATACTCTAGAGGAAGAAAATAATTCTGCTCACGCTTTTCCTAGGTGGTCTAGGATATTTCCTAATTCAAAAATCACATTTTAATACACCAGGAGTGCCTTAAAGGTAACTCACGCATGACTCAGGGTCCCTTTGGCCATTATCTCTGGACTCCGGCCATTTTTTAAAATCATAGAATTGAACTGTTTGCTTCTCTAATTATCAGCACGGGAGTTTTGACCTGCTCTGTTTCCGACCTGGGCCGGTTCACCCCTCCTTAAGCAACCTGGTGGTCATCCGCTCCCAGAGGGTCACCATATTGATGCTGAACTTGGTGCAGACACCCAATAAGCATAGAGCACTACAGCCCAGAACTCCTGAACTTAAGAGATCCTCTGGCCTCAGCCTCTCAAGTAGCTGGGACTACAGGCTCACATAGCCCCACACTTTTCTTCTTCTCCTTTATAAAAAAAAAAAAATGAATCACCATGAGGTACAGTTACAGACTTATAAACTTTCGTTCTTACATTTCAGTCACACAATGATAGGGTACCCATCCCTCTTCCATTGCTCATTCTCCATCACCAATGTTCCCAGTATCCCTCACTCTGCCACCCCTATCCCACACCCCACCCCCACCTCTGTGGTAGGCACATTCCCTTTTACTCTCTCTCTCCTGTGGGTGTTGTGGTTTGTCATAAGTGGCCATCATGTTTGGTCTATAGTCTACTTTGAGCTCGCATCTCCCATCCCAAACAAGCCCTCCAAGCATCCTTTACTTGGTGTTCTCTTCTCTATCTGAGCTGCCTTTTGCCCCAGCATGTGAGGCCAGCTTCCAAGCCACAGAGCAATCCTCCTGGCTCTTATTTCTACTATCTTTGCGTGTTAGTCTACCATTCTGTTACTTTATATTCCACAAATGAGTGCAGTCCTTCTATATCTTTCCCTCTCTTTATAATTCATTTCACTTAGCATTACACTCTCCATGTTTTTCTTAAAAATTAATTCACACAAGAATATCATTCTTATAGCTTCAATTACAGAAAGTAGAATTTAATATGTTAACTTTAAATATGTTAACTTTAAATATTTTAAAAACAGTAACAAGTCTCACAAAACAGATGGTACTGGTGCCTGCTTAAGCAAATTAATGAATGGGACTATAGTGCTACAGTAAACCAACTTTAAATATATACAACAGTCAAAGATACATGTAAAACTAAGTTGTTATAACTAATTTATTCATAATTACATATCAAACTGTAAGTTTAAGTGCATTTACTTGTATTTTTACACTCCTATGTCAGTCACATTAAATCAGCAACATCTAAAATAATAGAACAAAAACCCATTAATACAATTTCTCAAAACGTTTTATGCAATTTTTGTATCTTGAAGCATCATTAAAATTTGCATCAACAAAATTATTTTTTATTCTCATGTCTAGCTAGATTTATGCCATTACTCTATTGTCTGGGAATTCTACTACTTGCGTTTTCCATACTATTTTATTTTCTTATAATATAGCTCTGCTCATTACTTAAATTTTTCAATTACTCTGTACTTGGTTTAAATGGAATGTGAAAATGATTTATTTTTTAATATCTGTCTCTATATTTTGAAAATCCACTGGCTCTATTTTGTTTGAGAAACTCAAGCAAAGTGGTACAAATGCTGCATTTCTCCTAATGTTTTATTTAACTTGAAAATGAGCACAACGAAACAAAAGTAGATTTAATTCTTGAAATAACAAGTATTTGAATCATTCCACCAATTATTTTACTTCTGTTTGGTATTTATTGAGTAATTTATCTCAAATGTTAACTTATTGACACCAAGGCATACAATTTTATAATGTTTCCAAATTTCTTGAGCCTGTAAACATTATAGTCCCTATTAAAAATGAGGAGTATTTGGATACAAAGCTTATGTGATTAGTCCAAGTGTGCATAGCTAAATGATCACCTAAGATGCAATATGCACTGGAGAGCTGGATTATACCATTTATAATTTTAAACCATGCATACAATTTGAATTTATTCCTTAAAACACAAGAGTGAAAATTTATTACTCTTACCATCTATCATTTTATTGAAAGATCTGGTGCGGGTAATCTCTAATTCTCTGTGAATAAGTGTATGAGCAGAGACTGGCCAGCAACTGAAGATTGATTCCAAGTTCTGTTTCCATATCTCAGATACTGAGGAAGAGCATCTCTAGATGAGGATGCAGAGAATGTCTCCTACTGCTTGTGCAGCACTGTCTTCAACATGGTTAAGGGAAGGGGTAAATAAGAAAGCGGAGTTTCCTCATTGAATAATTTCCCATTGGAATTAAGGGACGTTTTCTGGAGACCGCATGAAACTATAGAACTGTCCTTCTGTTCTCCCAAGGGTTGGGACTCTCCCAGCTGTATGATTTTAAGACTGTTAACTCTGCTTTAATTTTCTCAAGTGTTAGCAAAATCTTTATGTCCCTGCCCAATTAGATTTTTCTACCTTTTTTTATTATATGCTCCAGTGTACTACTCGAAGATTCTCCCATCCATCCAGGAATGGAATACTATGTATACAGAGATGAAATAAAATCTCTATTTTTGTAAAGGACATGAATATTCTTTCGGTCAGAGGCACAGAGACCAGATACATGAGAGGAATGTAAAGAGCACAGAGGGCAGAGGCATCTTCCTCTACCCAGCAACCGCCACGCTCCAGGCTGCTTTCCAGACACTCGGGCCGAACCTCATGCATGAGTGAAGCCCCACAGAACCAGGTAAAGCAGAACTGTGTGCAATTGGACTCCAGGCTGAAGGAGACCAGCGAAAATCATCCTCTATCTGCCTCCTCCAATCTCTGGCGCCCTCCTCAGGGATAAAACCCAGATGACCCAACCTACGGGAGCCAGACAAATACCTCACTGGCAGACCTCTACTACCTCCACTACCCAGCCACCGCCATGCTCCAGGCCGCTTTCTGGACGGTGCGCCACTTTGCAGCCACGTGACACAGCATAACACACTTAATACCCATTTTCTATAATTTTTGCACCATATGTGATAGGCTACATATATGGTACGAACCATAGGAACACCTGAAAGGGCAATTGGAGTCCGCCCTAAAGGCCTCCATCCCTCTTAGAGAGCAAGGCAAGCTACCAGGAGTACTTCGCCCACACAGCTGAGCCTGGCAAGCTACCCGTGGCATATTTGATATGCCAAAAACAGTAAAAACAATGGGCCTCATCCACCTGACACCCAAGAGACCCCAATATGGCAGCATTAAGAAAGATTAGCAAGGAGAGGCTGATAAAATCTCAGGGACAAATTAAACTGCCAGAACTAAGAAAGATTAAAAAGACTGTCTGTGCTTTCAAAGCACATACTCTGGCATCAGAAGCATCCATTGAGGACCTGATGGTGCAAGCACAGAAGATCAAGTACGGCATCATTGGTCTGAACGAAACGAGATGGCATCAATCACATCACTCCATTTTCGACATTAGAAAAGAACAGTTTCTTGGAACATGTGACAACTGAGGTGTTGGTGGTTCTGGTGTCCTTGTCAACAGGAAGTTCTCCATGAGCATTGATTCATTCGAATGCCTAAAAACCCAAACCATATGATTACGCTTAGATGTGGCTCACTGGCGGCAGTTTCTATCTTCATCGTCTACGCACTAACATCTAAGTACGATTAAGAAGAAATTTAGAAGTTGTATGTGAGGCTAGAGAAGTTCAATAAAGGAGACCACACCTTCTAAAAGATCATTGTTGGTAATTTTAAAGCCAAGATAGGACCGAGAAGGTCACCTGAAGTACTCCACATTGGGACCCATGGCCTAGAATGGAACAAACAGGGTGAGAGACGGTCTGTGTTCATCATGTCGACCAAGACTATCCATGGTAACTCACAGTTCCAGAAGGCCGAACCTGAACGTTGGACATGGGAGTCTCCCGGTGGACAGTTCCACAATGACATTGGCCACATGCAATTCAATCAAAGGTTTTGTCTGACTGATGTTGTTGTTGTCCCAAAATTCCAAACGGGATCAGACCACTGTCCCCTTCATACAGAATACTACTTCATAGAGTGGGGAGAAAGGTCTGCAAAGTTTAAGTTTAAGAAGAGAACTCTGAGAATGACCACCAACTGGGAGGTCTTTGGCAATATTGCAGCAATGTGGGAAGATGCCGTCATTGACTACATCGACGAGAAATAAGATCAACTGGTTCAGTACCTCCGTGACTGCGCAAAAAATGCTGAGAGTGGGAAAGCCACAAACAGACACCTGTCTTTGGAAACTCTTGGGCTTATTCACCAATGTGGTTTGGCACGAGCCTCAGGCTACCGCAAGCTAACGTCCAAGCTCACAAGGCTTTCAGAGAAGTGATAAAGGGAAACCTCAGAGAGAATAGCAGCAGTGTTGGCCGATGTGGCAGAAGCCAGGAAAAGTGTTCGCAATGTTTGCCTGTCCTTCGCCATCTCAGGACCAAGATGACTGCCCTCCGATGTCCTGATGGATCTATGACATCTTCCAGAAGAGCAATGGAGAGGATTATTCACAACTTCTACTCAGGTCTCTTCGATAGTAACATCTACCTGCCCAGATAGCAAATTCTGCAGGATGGATATGTCGTTACAAACGTGCTCCCTTCCGAAATCCAACATGCCATTTCGTCGGTAAAGATGTGTACAGCACCCAGTCCAGAAAAGGTCAGAAGAATCTGAAGAATCTGCCGCCAGTACTCATCAATTCACTGGCTCAGCTCTTCACACACTACCTGTCCATATGCAAGGTTTTGTCCCAATGGAAAACCAGCAGGACTATTTTGTTGTACAAGAAGGGAGAGATCCAGGACATCGGCAACTATCGCCCAACCTGGCCATTGTCCGTTGTCTACAAGTTGTTCACTGGAGTCGTCCTGAATAGATTAGGCAGAACACTAGGCAAAGGACAACCATGTGAGCAAGATGGGTTCTGAAAAGGATTTAGCATGACTGACCATATCCACACAGTGAGCAAGCTCATCAAAGTTTCTCGAGAGTTCAAGATGCTGCTCTGTCTAACTTTCATCATTTTAAAGAAGGCCTTCGATTCTGTTGAGACTGAAGTGGTCATCGAAGATCTAGGTAAACAAGGCCTTCAAACTCAGTACATCAAGAATAATTCTTTGTGCTCTTTGCATAGACACCTAGGAGTGGGATGACAGGTCGTATAGAATTTCTATTTTTGCTTTTTGATAAGTGTGCATAGCGTTTCTGTGAAGCTTGAACCTCAAACAATACCATTGACAGTAAATGAATTCTCATTTTTACTATATACTATCATTAATGGGATCCAGATCTTTTGATACAACCATTCTTAGTTGTTTTAGTTTATCTTTCCTAAATAACCAATCATAATGAACATTTTGTTTGCAGAGGCATGAGCTGGAATTTCTCAGTGACCACAGAGAGGGCCTGGGGAACATTTTATAATACCTACTCCACTGAGCCCTTTGGATCCATGTTCAAGAGAGATTATGTAGTTCTCAAATCCTGCAATACAGGAGGTTATTCACCATCCACTGTAGTGTTTGATCATCTACAGGGTAACCCTATAAATCTCTAGGGTTAAAATCAATGATGATAGTTTAGCTTTTTTTGCTTTTGCTTTCATTCACTGAGCTAAGTAGGATTCTATGTTTTTCCCACCTAATTTGTTGTGCTTCTGAAATTAGCACTGAAATTTGGAGATGTCAGGAACTATGGAACTCACGATGATTCAGCAGCATGGCATCAGAGCTGGGTCATTTATATGCTGGTAGAAGTGCGTATGGGTGTAGTGCTAAACCTTCCAATAGGACCAGGAATTGACCTGCTGACCGGCCACCAAGAAGACTTGAGATCTGGGCCTGGACACCAGGCCTACGTGGTTTGGCTTCATGCAGTGTCTCACCTTACTAGCAGTATCTCACCTCACCTTACATGTGTTGATGTCAAATTACCAGATGACCTATAAACTAATCAGGATTTGAATTTTTATTTTTTTAACTTAATTATTTGATATCTATGTTCTTTTTTAATTTGAGGGCTAAAAGAAATAAGCATCAATGACCAGGGGCTTTTTCTGCACATTTTACTTAGTCCTATGTGTTTCCTTGTCCACTGGATACTAATTATCCAACTTCTTTTAATTTGTGCTTCTCATTACTTTATCAATCTTTATATCAGATTTATTCTTTTAACAAAAGTATTCTTACCACTACTGGGAAATAGAATGTTTCATATCTCTGTTGGATATCACCTATCTTAAATAGATATAAATATAAAAATATATATCTCATATATATATCATTAAGGCTAAATTTAAGCAATTAAACATGAGTGCAAAAAGTTAAAAATCAATTCAGTATTATTTCTATTTGCCGCTATTTGCATTTTTCTTTATCCCCAGGCTTTCCTTCTAAATATAATCCAATTTAAACTAGTGCTCATTCAACTGTCTTACTGACATCTAGGTCACAAGCCAGAATATTTTTGCTCCACTATATACAGAACTAAAAACTGAGAAATTTTATGAAATGAGAACAAAAAAATTTCAGAAAAATTACGCATAGTTTAAGTGAATTTAAACCTTGTGTAATATGCTCATACTGAGCCCGACAAATTGTTATTATATGGTTTTTATCCACTAGTATATAGAACATGTTCCCAGATCTGTAGGAAAATGATATTTATTGCTGTGTTAAAAGGTACTCATCATCCTCATCATACAGGAACTTCAGTTCTGCTCACAAAGTCCCTGTATTTGTGCTACATTGTTTAAATTGCCCATTGTTCATTACACTTGTTTTTATGTGTTTACATATGAGACCTCTCTGAATCAGTTTTTTAATCTCTCTGACAGATTCTATATGATACAATCCATTCAATTTCCATTTAAATTATAGAAATTAGCAAGATTTCAATTTTCTTATACCTAAGTACTATTCCACTGTGTATAACTAGTACGATTTCTTTTCAAATACTCTTACCTAAGTAACATTTTTACGTAGATAAATGCTTCAATTTCCTTATTTTCTTAGAAAAATATTTTTATCTATTTTTAATTAAAGAACTGTAATTTACAAAGATATTGATAGTTGAGTTTTAGGCATTACATTTTTCAAACCATTCCCACCACGATTGTCAACTCCCCTCCATTATGTGATCCGATATAAGCAATATATAATCATTTACGACTATTGACAATATTTGTTAGTGCTTGTACTTCTATTGAAAGTCTCCCATCACTATAGTGCCGACTTGCTTCCACCACTGTCCCTAAGATTACTTAGCCTTTCCTTTGGCAGTTACTTGTGAGTTCTTTTGACAATATTTGACTTTATTTCCATTAGTCATTGTTCCGATGTACTATCCGATATCCAACCTTTGTCTAAGGATTTTTAACTTCCCTGTTCAAAGATTTCAAAGCCTAAGATTAATGAAAAGCATTACAGATTATTTCTATTTTGGTGTATTTTTATTTATCTCAATGAAGTAGACAATTAACACATAAAATTAACACATAAGTATAGATGTTTATAAACGATGTAAAAGTAAAAGTATTTTATTCAAGTCATCATCATTGGTGAAATTTGTGACCTGAGATTGAATCCAGATCCCCCGTATGCAACATAAACACCATACCCGCTGTACTATTGCTCTGGCTCCTTATCATTTTAGGGAGAAAATAAAATGTAGACTGTCTCCAAAAAGTCTTAGAACTTATAGTACATAAACTTGAACAAAAAGAAGTTGTACTGGATCAGAGAGAGTACAGCAGCTAAGGCATTTTGCCTTGCACCTGGCTGACCCAGGTTTGATCCCCAGCGCTGCATATGGTTCCTCCAGCACACCACCAAGATAGCAGAGCCTGAATTAAGCCTTGAGCAGAGCCAGAGTATAGGCCATACCCAGCAGTGATTGGGGTTACTTCTCACTGTGTTGAGATTGAACCTCTCATTCCTGCGTGCAAAACTTGCATGCCATCCTATTGAGCTCTTGTCTTTACCCAATTCATTATTTTCTGAAGTAACTTCTTTTGAGGTAAAAATCGAACCTTAGATTCATTGCACATATCTCAGATCTTCTTGAAATTCATTTTCTTGTGGGAGGAACCTCCCTGAGATTCTTAGCCAACATGCCAAGAGTTCAGTGCAAGGGCCCAGAAATACAGTGCAATGAAGCATGCAGTGCCAGGGATACCCAGGACACCCCAGTGATGCTAAGGGCCCTGGATCTGTGTCCAAAGATTTTGAATCTGAGTACGGGGGAGAGAGAGAGAGAGAGACAGACAAATACAGAGACAGAGAGACAGAGAGAGTGTGTTTGTGTGTGTTGAAGTGCATCCAGTGCTAAGAGAGAGAGAGAGAGACAGAGAGAGAGAGAGAGAGAGAGAGAGAGAGAGAGAGAGAGAGAGAGAGAGAGAGAGAGAGAGAGAGAGAGAGGTTTTGTTAAGGTGCATTGAGTGGTGGTACTTGAGGACTGTGTAGTGCTGGGAATTGAACCAGGTTTGGAGCTTGCCAGGTAGGCCATAATTTCTGTAATGTCTCCTGACCCAACTATCACCACTTTTACCCTAGTTTGGTACCACTTTTCCCAACCACACCTCAGCCCAAAATATTCTGGTTGTTGGAGAGAACTTTTGATTCACTGTAAATAATATATTTTATCTCTGTTCAGATTTCTGTTGAATCAAGCAACAGAATCATCTGGTTTAAGGAGGGAAACCTCAGTCTTTCCTGTGCAGTGCTGAAGTGCTTGAAAGGGGCTGTCCATTGGTGCTTATATGTGATATTGCTAAGTACTGAAACCTAGAGCAACCTTCAATTGCTCTTACCTATGAATGTAATGAAACACAGAACTGAGTCCAGATAATCCATAATGATGACCTTTTAGACATTGGGTTGAATATCTTTCCATCAGCAAGTACTTGTCTCCTGAACCTTCCATCATTTATGAGCTTATATATGGATGTATATGGATATATATGGATATAATTAAGAGGCTGGAGTAATAGTGCAATAGGTAGGGCATTTGCGTTGTACGGAGCTCACCAGGGTTCTATTCTCAGCATTCTGCATGGTCCCCCGAACACCGACAGGAGTAATTCCTAAATGCAAATCTAGGAGTAAGCCCTGTGCATCGCCAGGTGTGACCCCAAAAAGCAAAATAATAATAATAATAATTTATTTTTGATTTTTCTAGCTCGTACAGAAAATGTAGTAGAATCATAAGAAGTAATTTACAGTAGATTGTATAGCACAGCTAAAATAAAAATATTATTTCAGCAAAAGTGGGGGAAGTTCAATGAAAACATGTATAAAAGTTTGATGCAAACTACTATGTGATCTATAAATAATTAAGGATTTGACTTTTTGATTATTCTAATTGCATTAATTGAAATCTGTGTTGTTCGTGGCCCGTGTCGCGATTTCCCTTCGCCAGCAAAGAGTGAGACGACACGGGTTGAGGATCCTTCTGCAGCCGTTTTATTCAGTTAACTCCCGAAGAGAAAGAACCACAACCCGGGTAATGGCAGTCCTTATATAGCCTGGTTGCCCCGCCTCTGACGTGGTGCTCATCTCTATTGGCTCTCGCCAATCACCCCATATAGGGTGGCGCTCATTCTATTGGCCCTCGCCAATCACCCCATATGAGGTGGCGCTCTATTGGCTCTCGCCAATCACCCCATATGAGGTGGCGCTCTATCATGGCCGCCACGCATGCGCAATGCGGTCGTTGCGCATGCGCAATGCGGTTGTTGCGCATGCGCGATATGGTTGTTTACCACATTGGGACACCGGATGTCGGCCAGTCATGCGCATACGCACATGCGCAATGTGCTCTGGCTCCCTACACTGTGTTCCTTTTAATTTATGATCAAGAGTAATGGCATCCCTGATGAGGGCCCAAATTTTCTCACCTAAGTTATTACTACTAGGTTTCTCCTAGTCCATGTGACCTCTAAATGTATGCTTGTTTTCTATAGTAATGGCTGTGAAAGAGAAGCTTCAGAGAATGATTGCGTTCTTGGTTGTACATAATACATAAAGCACAATATTCTGTTGTTATGTATGTATGCCTATCACAGTACTTACTCTAATAGTCAAAATTAGGGAAACAACCCAAATGCCCCAATACAGATAATCGAATTAATGTATTGTGAAATATATACACAATGGAAAATCAGCTTTATCATGCAATTTCCTGCAGCATAGATGTCCTAGAAGGTACCAGGTTGAGAGAAGTCAGAAAGAAATAAATAAATACAGTACATCTCTTTAATATGTGGGCCTTAAAGAATCACAATAAACTGCAACAAAAACACAGGGATAACCAGGGTCCACAGAACTGAGTTTGTGGGCTGGAGTAGAGGGTTGAATGAGAGGAGCCTTTGAAACCTTGTGGAGAAAAGTGGATACTCTGGTAGTACCTGTGGTGTTGCAATGATGTACACATGAAATGATCATTCACAGCACTGTAAATCACATTAATTCAATTAAAAATCATAGTTATTTTTATTTTAAAATGGAGCATTAACATCCCATATTTCTGTGGTTTATTCCTGGGCTGCACAATAGATCTGAGAGTTGGTCTTTATCCAACACGGAACATGTTTGCTTTTTGTAGCTTTATAATATAGTTGAAACTGAGATAATGTGATGCCTCTCATGTTGAATTTTAGAAATTAAATTTTAGAAATTAAATTTTAGAAATTAAATTTTAATTTAGAAATTAAAATTTTAGAAACAATTTGTTTTAGGTAACTTGCCAGGAATTTAAAGAATGTTAGGGGGATTTTGCTTCATATTTCACTAATCCCTAAAGCGTTTGATAAGGTAACTATTTTAATGAAATAGATATTTCCAATCTATGAAAAAGGAATATGTTTAAATGTCCTATAATTTCTTTTATCTCTCTGAATAGTAATTCATTCCTTACTAAATAAGAATTTTACCTCCATTGTTCAAGTTTTACTCTGTATTTTGTTTGACATGGTCATGAATAGGTCTTATATTTTATTTATATTTATATAAATAGATTTCTATATGTTTATGTACAATTTTAATATTTCTATTATGTAACTATACATATAACAAAAACTTTACTACAACCCACCAGATTTTTGTGGCTTCTTAAATTCTCCTCCTTGAAATCTGTCTCAATTTAAAAAAAATATTTTTATGGATATTGACATTCCTTTGCTATTTCAATAACCAACATTTGTTAGAAACTAAATGATTTTCATACAATTTTTACATGAAAAACTCATGGTATTACATAGAAAGTGGAATCATGTTTTGGGATCAGGAAGTGAAGAATGAGGGAGTTCCCATCCACAAAACACAGAAAATAGAAATAATAAAATAGACAAAGAATTTTGCATAGGGCATCATAAAGAAGTAACCAAACCTGAGGAACTAGTGGTCCTCTTTTCCAATGGAATGTGGTTTAAAGTTCACACACAACCGCTTTAAGATTCCATTTCAGGAAATAGATGGAATAGTGACAGAGAGACTTATTGTGAACACGCCTTGCCCAAATGCACAATTGTTTGACCTGAATAGAGGTACAAACAGAGGTACCTCTGTAAATGACAGAGGTCATTAAAGCTGGAGGGAGTGATAGTCAAACTGGGAGTGGAGAAACAGGAGACAATTTAGTATTTCATTTAGTGTTTTTTATATGTGAACGATGAACAAACTCAACATTTCTCCTTCTCCCTCACATCCCAGTGCAAAGTCCACACCGACAACTCTCGTGGGGCTAAAAGGGAAACTGAAGGTAAGTATCAGTACATCTGATGTGGAGCAAATCAAGAATAAACACAGTCCCTTGCATCCAACTTTATTTCACAACCATCTGTCTGAGGAGAGGAACTGTGCAGAAGCCTGAACTGTCCTAAGTGGTTCCAGTAATACCCAACCAGACCCATGGAAAACGGCAGAGAGAGACAGTGAACTAAACCCTAGGAATTAATCTGAAGTAAAGGAAATCTGAAAGCAACACCTGTCCTTACTGTACTTAGCTGATGCAAGTACTCAACACTTGAACAGAGACCAAGTCATTGAGACTATGCAATATTAGACTGCTGATACTTCCCAGGTCATGCAATGCTATATAGGCAGTCATGAGCAAGATATGCAGGCACCTTCATAGAGGCTAGTCAGCTCGGGTGACTGGACACTCCAGTTCACCAATAGAGTAGGTGTTGTGTCACCCACCTGTGGGCCTCCACACTAGATGGCCGACTTGGAAATGTGTTCAAGCATCCTCCTGAATTAGGAAAACTCTGACTGCAAATTTTCAGCAAATGCAATAAGACTAATAGAGTATTCACAAAACGTAGCAACAAAACAAAGAACTCCATAATAATGTAGATAAGAGACGAACAGAACTCTGATATGTGCAATTAAAAATAGTATGGGGATTAAAATATGATTGATGTTACCTGACCCTAAGTATCTACCTGGAGAACTGAGTTTGCTAAGTGGAGGTGTGGAGAGCATGAAGACAGGGAGCTGGAGCAGTGCTGAGGGATGTGGAGTCTCTGATGATGGGCGAGAACAGCAGTATTGTTTTTCTAGAAGATTCTTATTTTGTATTTTATATTATTTTGCTAAAGTAAAATCTACACATACATATTATAATAAATGAATTGCAATCACCAATATATTACTTTATATTATTACTCTTTATTATTTTTTATTCCGTAGACTCCAAATGAACTGTAGCACTGTAGCACTGCCTTTCTGTTTTCATCAATTTTCTCTAGTGGGCACCAGTGACACCTCTTATGAGACTTGTTGTTACTAATTTTTGCATATCAAATATGCCACAGGAAGCTTGCCAGGCTCTTGCTTTTGGGCAAGATTCTCTTGGTAGCTTCCTGGGCTCTCCGAGAGGGACAGAGGAATCGAACCAGGGTCACCACATGCAAGGCAAACACCCTACCCACTGTGCTGTCACTCGAGCCCAGACACCAAATAGAAGTACAATTTTTTCCTTCATGGGATTGTTAGGAAGAGTTACTTATTAGGATATCCACAAGATGGAAGAGTGAAAATATATTTTCTGAAAATCTTATTGATAATTTTAATTGGATAATATGACATTCTGAAAAATAGTCTTTTCACATAGAATAACATATTAAGAAAATTTATTCTTTTAAATTTAACTATTTCATTTTTTCGAAACATAAGGTTCTATTTATCAACAGAAACAGTTATTAATCTATTCCAAAGTCTCCTCATGGCACCTTTTACTTCCTTATTTCTGAATGTGTAAATCAAAGGATTGAATAAAGGAGTTAGGGCATTGTAGAATACCTCCAATATTTTGTCAAAAGATAAATCATCTGGAGGCCGTGCATACTCCATTATACATGGGACAAAGAACAAAACTACAACAGCAACATGAGATCCACAGGTGGACAGGGCTTTCCTCTGTCCTTCTGTGCTGTGTTTTCTCAGGGAGAACAGAATGACCCCATAGGACACAAGCAACATGGAGAAGATCAGGATACAAAAGAAACCACTGTTGGTCATCACCAAAAGGCCAAAGACATAAGTATCAGTACAGGCAAGCTTCAGTAATGGGTACAAGTCACACATAAAGTTATTCATGACATTGGGGCCACAGAAGGGTAGTTGAATAGTAAAGACAAGTTGTGTAATGGAATGCAGAAAGCCGCCGGCCCAGGCCACTCCAATCAGAATGCCACAGAGTCTGGAGTTCATGATGGAGGAATAGTGCAAGGGTTTGCAGATGGCCACATACCGGTCATAGGCCATGGATGTGAGGACAATCACCTCTGCCCCACCTAATAAGTGTGCCGCAAAGATCTGTGTCATACAGCCTCCATAGGAGATGGTTTTCTTCTCAAAGAGACAGTTTATAATCATTTTTGGGGCAGCAACAGAGGAAATACAAGCATCAATGAAGGACAGGAAAGAGAGGAAGAAGTACATGGGGCAGCCCAGGAGTGCAGGACTGCTGCAGATGGTCGCCACTATCAGCAGGTTGCAGCTGACAGTTGTGATGTAGACACACAGAAATACAACACATATAATTTTCTGAACTTGTGGATTCTTTGAAAGACCAAGAAAAACAAACTCAGTTACAAAACTTTGGTTTTGCATGCTTTCCCAGGACACACTCAGAGCGACCTCACTGAGCCCTAAAATCTGCAACATCAAAAATTGAAATGTTACATCAGACACGTTTATTCTCATTGGCATCCACAGGATTGATCACTCATATGCTCCTTTTTATTTCCTTCATCGCTAAAATCACAAAAGCATAATTTGAATGTTGTGCTTACTAAGTAATAAAATTGTTCAGATAGACAATTGGAACTTACTTCTGAGGAGATCAAAACAGGGAGTAATAAGGTTTAGAAGGTAAATAACTTATTCAAATCTTAGCCATGGTAAGTTGTTTTAAATGATTCAAGCCAATTCTAGTTCTGAAGAATAGCAATTTATCTGTCTTCACAGGCATCACCTTGTGACATCAGGTATCAGATGATGATGCCCCTGATCAGGAGAATGTCTCATTTAGAAAGGGGAAAGAGTGTGTTAGAGGCGCTTTAAAATCCAAGCTATTCCCAGTAATTTCCGGATAAAACTTTTAAGTGAATTAGGTCATATAAGGGTATCTCTGTTTCAAAATGGTGAGCTTTCTGTATGTACAGAACACAGAACAAGTATGCATGTGTTACGTATTTTTGTACAATACAGCTTTACATTAAAATATTACACGACTAATATTACTAGTAAGTGAATGATTTTGAAGTTAAACAATGTCTGTCAAATAAATGTTGAGAACATTTAAACACTAAACTCTTGCTGTTAGTTTATCTATATTTACCTGTGTAGGAAAATCACCCTTTAAAGTGTTATATCAACTAAATAACAGATGTAACAAAGGGCAATCTGGAATTTAAACACAAATATGCAATTTCAATACCCAGTACTTTACCCTAGATCAACCCAGTTGGGAAGAAGAATTCTCTTTCTAAACAAGGAATTAAAAGTGCAGATGACTTTGTTCTGTTCATAATGTGCATCCAGAGGTCAAGCACCAAATTTACATAGTATGAGAGAATATTGAATATAGTTGAATTGAATCTTTACTGATAACTTGTAAAGTACATATATGTATATATATATATATATATATATATATATATATATGTTTGTCCAGTTTGATCCAGTGTAACTTCCTGAGGTACACGTGTTTCAAATTTATTGGCATTTCTTTCTTTCTAGTAGATATGTTTAAATACTCACCAGAATTTTTCAAGGGTTATGACAAGAGAGATTATAGTTTAATTTTCTACCTGGAAAACACAAAATTGTTATTTGCATTATTGTAGCATTGCTAGTTAACGTAACTATTGTCTCTCACTTATAAAATCTGACATCTTACCCACAGAAAGCTGTTCCTTTAATTCTGCACAGAACTATTGCAACTTCTCAGTTCATTTTCAGACACAATTTCAAGAATAGTTGCATCCTCATTTCATGTGCTCACCTAATGAGGCAAGCATCAAAAAGATTTTGCTTTGCATATATGCTTTGAATATAAGCTCTATATTTTTAACATATAACAATGATAGTGTTCAAATAAATTTTTATTTATTTAATATGAGCTTAAAAAGCTAAATAAGCTTTAAAAAGCTCACAATATTGATAAGACAAATACAAATTCTACTGTTTTTAGTTCATTAAGAATGAATATAATCAAGTCTATTATATTTCCAGAATAGGTAGCATTCCTAAGTAATGTCTGCATGATAAAATATGCGTCCTACTACAAACTGTCACCAAAACAATAGAAGTATAAAAAAAACTATCATTCTTGCAAAAATAGGAAAGACTTTCAAGCAAGCTTTTGTTATATTTTTTCTTGAACATGAATTCCTATTTTTCTCCATTCTCACATCACTTAGGTAAATTTATTTCAACCTAAGCAATTTTGTTTCACTGAAAAATGAAGCAAAACTTTTAAAGATTAAAATTAGAGACATATCATTCCTGTTTTATTTTGACCCGTTTAGCCTCATGTCAAAAGAGAAGGAACAATGAAATGAAAAGGATAACAGTTAAGAACAAAGTAATTTACAGAAATTCAAGCATTGCCATGGACAAAATTTACAAAAACAAGGAATGGTAGTGAAAAATTAACTGAAGTTGAAAAATCAGCTATTTCAATATAACAAAATTTTAAGATTTATGACATCAGTTTGATACACGTAGTTAAAATAGGGTCTCATTCACTAATAAAATAATACATACAGGGTCTATGTAGACACATAGAAAATTTTATTTATCTAAAATTAATGTCACTATCACTATCAATATCATCCTGTTGCCTATCAATTTGCTCAAGTGGGCACCAGTAATGTCTTCATTGTGAGACTTGTTACTGATTTTGGCATATTATATATGCCACGGGCAGCTTGCCAGGTTCTGCTATGCAGGCGAGATACTCAGTAGCTTGCCAGGCTCTATGAGAGGAAAGGAGGAATTGAATGCAAATCAACCACATGCAAGGCAAATGCCCTACCCATAGTGCTATGGCTTCAGCCCAAATTTAATATAAACATATTGATTAAAATATTACAATTTCCATTTTTGGTATCAATTCTAACATATCTGTTAATAATCATGGGTTATTGAGGAAACCTCTTTGTCTTGGTGTACTCTTCTATAAAATAGTAACATATTTAAGCTTTTCAGATGAAGAGTTAAAAAATATTCTATGGACAGATGAAGTATCAAGAATGCACTTGTAAAATATTGATATCAACATTATTTTTAAAAGTGTATACATATGTATAGTCACCAGGTGAGACAAAATTTGAATAATTTCTAAGAAAATAGTATTCTTAATCACATAACCCATATGTTCTATCACCTAACTGTTCAAAGGAAGGACCTAGAAGATTATGAATCATCTGAATGTCTACCCAGTAGACAATTATTTTATTTTGTAAATCTGAAACGAGCAAGTTTATATCATACAATATTGTGTAAGAGACTTTCCACTGAATTCTTATCCTAACCCTAACCATTCCTATTTCATCCCTTTGATACCAACTGCAATTCTAGATACTCTAGAGGAAGAAAATAATTCTGCTCACGCTTTTCCTAGGTGGTCTAGGATATTTCCTAATTCAAAAATCACATTTTAATACACCAGGAGTGCCTTAAAGGTAACTCATGCATGACTCAGGGTCCCTTTGGCCATTATCTCTGGACTCCGGCCATTTTTTAAAATCATAGAATTGAACTGTTTGCTTCTCTAATGATCAGCACGGGAGTTTTGACCTGCTCTGTTTCCGACCTGGGCCGGTTCACCCCTTCTTAAGCAACCTGGTGGTCCTCCGCTCCCAGAGGGTCACCATATTGATGCTGAACTTGGTGCAGACACCCCATAAGCATAGCGCACTACAGCCCAGAACTCCTGGACTCAAGAGATCCTCTGGCCTCAGCCTCTCAAGTAGCTGGGACTACAGGCTCACATAGCCCCACACTTTTCTTCTTCTCCTTTATAAAAAAAAAAATAATGAATCACCATGAGGTACAGTTACAGACTTACAAACTTTCGTTCTTACATTTCAGTCACACAATGATAGGGTACACATCCCTTTGCCATTGCTCATTCTCCATCACCAATGTTCCCAGTATCCCTCCCACTGCCACCCCCGTCCCACACCCCACCCCCACCTCTGTGGTAGGCACATTCCCTTTTACTCTCTCTCTCCTGTGGGTGTTGTGGTTTGTCATAAGTGGCCATCATGTTTGGTCTATAGTCTAATTTGAGCACGCATCTCCCATCCCAAACAAGCCCTCCAAGCATCCTTTACTTGGTGTTCCCTTCTCTATCTGAGCTGCCTTTTGCCCCAGCATGTGAGGCCAGCTTCCAAGCCACAGAGCAATCCTCCTGGCCCTTATCTCTACTATCTTTGCGTGTTAGTCTACCATTCTGTTACTTTACATTCCACAAATGAGTGCAGTCCTTCTATATCTTTCCCTCTCTTTCTAATTCATTTCACTTAGCATAACACTCTCCACGTTTTTCTTAAAAATTAATTCACACAAGAATATCATTCTTATAGCTTCAATTACAGAAAGTAGAATTTAATATGTTAACTTTAAATATGTTAAATTTAAATACTTTAAAAACAGTAACAAGTCTCACAACACAGATGGTACTGGTGCCTGCTTAAGCAAATTAATGAATGGGACTATAGTGCTACAGTAAACCAACTTTAAATATATACAACAGTCAAAGATACATGGAAAACTAAGTTATTATAACTAATTTATTCATAATTACATATCAAACTGTAAGTTTAAGTGCATTTACTTGTATTTTTACACTCATATGTCAGTCACATTAAATCAGCAACATCTAAAATAATAAAACAAAAACCCATTAATATAATTCCTCAAAACGTTTTATACAATTCTTGTATCTTGAAGCATCATTTAAATTTGCATCAACAAAATTATTTTTTATTCTCATGTCTAGCTAGATTTATGCCATTACTCTATTGTCTGGGAATTCTACTACTTGCGTTTTCCATACTATTTTATTTTCTTATAATATAGCTCTGCTCATTACTTAAATTTTTCAATTACTCTGTACTTGGTTTAAATGGAATGTGAAAATGATTTATTTTTTAATATCTGTCTCTATATTTTGAAAATCCACTGGCTCTATTTTGTTTCTCTCGTGATTTTATTTACTTTAAGAATGTGATAAAGACATAGCTAATGCCAAGAGAGCTCAGATTTCAGATAGCAACATATACCTGATCAATGATAAGGCACAAATGTAAAAGCTATATGTAACATTAAATGTATAGAGATAATATTATATGCACATTTGTTTTCCATTGGAAGATTGTATATGACATATAACTTCTTATTGCATGTCATGAACTTCCTGGTCTTATTTCCTATATCTTTTTATAAAGGTATATTCTCTATCAAAAATTATTTTAAATGATAAACAGTGACTCACAATGTACTGTTATTTTTCACTATTATAAAGCCTCTAAAATCTAAAACGTGGAAAGTGAGGAGATATTCTTTGCACGCATGATAAATGAGAAAATTATAAATAATAAATATCAAAGAGAAACTCAAGCAAAGTGGTACAAATGCTGCATTTCTCCTAATGTTTTATTTAACTTGAAAATGAGCACAATGAAATAAAGGTAAATTTAATTCTTGAAATAACAAGTATTTGAATCATTCCACCAATTATTTTACTTCTGTTTGGTATTTATTGAGTAATTTATCTCAAATGTTAACTTATTGACACCAAGGCATACAATTTTATAATGTTTCCAAATTTCTTGAGTCTGTAAACATTATAGTCCCTATTAAAAATGAGGAGTATTGGGATACAAAGCTTATGTGATTAGTCCAAGTGTGCACAGCTAAATGATCACCTAACTTGCTATATACACTTGAGAGCTGGATTATACCATTTATAATTTTAAACCATGCATACAATTTGAAATTCTTCCTTAAAACACAAGAGTGAAAATTTATTACTCTTACCATCTGTCAGTTTATTGAAAGATCTGGTGCGGGTAATCTCTAATTCTCTGTGAATAAGTGTATGAGCAGAGACTGGCCAGCAACTGAAGATTGATTCCAAGTTCTGTTTCTACAGCTCAGATACTGAGGAAGAGCATCTCTAGATGAGGATGCAGAGAATGTCTCCTACTGCTTGTGCAGCACTGACTTCAACATGGTTAAGGGAAGGGGTAAATAAGAAAGCGGAGTTTCCTCCTTGAATAATTTCCCATTGGAATTAAGGGATGTTTTCTGGAGACCGCAAGAAAATATAGAACTGTCCTTCTGTTCTCCCAAGGGTTGGGACTCTCCCAGCTGTATGATTTTAAGACTGTTAACTCTGCTTTAATTTTCTCAAGTGCTAGCAAAATCTTTATGTCCCTGCCCAATTAGATTTTTCTATCTTTTTTTATTATATGCTCCAGTGTACTACTCGAAGATTCTCCCATCCATCCAGGAATGGAATACTATGTATACAGAGATGAAATAAAATCTCTATTTTTGTAAAGGACATGAATATTCTTTCGCTCAGAGGCACAGAGACAAGATACATGAGAGGAATGTAAAGAGCACAGAGGGCAGAGGCATCTTCCTCTACCCAGCAACCGCCACGCTCCAGGCTGCTTTCCAGACACTCGGGCCGAACCTCATGCATGAGTGAAGCCCCACAGAACCAGGTAAAGCAGAACTGTGTGCAATTGGACTCCAGGCTGAAGGAGACCAGCGAAAAACATCCTCTATCTGCCTCCTCCAATCTCTGGCGCCCTCCTCAGGGATAAAACCCAGATGACCCAACCTACGGGAGCCAGACAAATACCTCACTGGCAGACCTCTACTACCTCCACTACCCAGCCACCGCCATGCTCCAGGCCGCTTTCTGGACGGTGCGCCACTTTGCAGCCACGTGACACAGCATAACACACTTAATACCCATTTTCTATAATTTTTGCACCATATGTGATAGGCTACATATATGGTACGAACCATAGGAACACCTGAAAGGGCAATTGGAGTCCGCCCTAAAGGCCTCCATCCCTCTTAGAGAGCAAGGCAAGCTACCAGGAGTACTCCGCCCACACAGCTGAGCCTGGCAAGCTACCCGTGGCATATTTGATATGCCAAAAACAGTAAAAACAATGGGCCTCATCCACCTGACACCGAAGAGCCCCCAATATGGCAGCATTAAGAAAGATGAGCAAGGAGAGGCTGATAAAATCTCAGGGACAAATTAAACTGCCAGAACGAAGAAAGATTAAAAAGACTGTCTGTGCTTTCAAAGCACATACTCTGGCATCAGAAGCATCCATTGAGGACCTGATGGTGCAAGCACAGAAGATCAAGTACGGCATCATTGGTCTGAACGAAACGAGATGGCATCAATCACATCACTCCATTTTCGACATTAGAAAAGAACAGTTTCTTGGAACATGTGACAACCGAGGTGTTGGTGGTTCTGGTGTCCTTGTCAACAGGAACTTGCCATGAGCATTGATTCATTCAAATGCCTAACAACCCAAATCATATGATTACGCTTAGATGTGGCTCACTGGCGGCAGTTTCTATCTTCATAGTACACTAACACACTAACATCTAAGTACGATTAAGAAGAAATTTAGAAGTTGTATGTGAGGCTAGAGAAGTTCAATAAAGAAGACCACACCTTCTAAAAGATCATTGTTGGTAATTTTAATGCCAAGATAGGATAGAGAGGTTGCATGAAGAACTCCACATTGAGACCCATGGCCTAGAATGGAACAAACAGGATGAGAGACGGTCTGTGTTCATCATGTCGACCAAGATGGTAACTCACAGTTCCAGAAGGCCGAATCTAAACGTTGGACATGGGAGTCTCCCGGTGGACAGTTCCACAATGACATTGGCCACATGCAATTCAATCGGTTTTGCCTGACTGATGTTGCTGTTGTCCCAAAATTCCAAAGGGGATCAGACCACTGTCCCCTTCATACAGAATACTACTTCATAGAGTGGGGAGAAAGGTCTGCAAAGTTTAAGTTTAAGAAGAGAACTCTGAGAATGACCACCAACTGGGAGGTCTTTGGCAATATTGCAGCAATGTGGAAGATGCCATCATTGACAACATCGACGAGAAATAAGATCAACTGGTTCAGTACCTCCATGACTGCGCAAAAAATGCTGAGAGTGGGAAAGCCACAAACAGACACCTGTCTTTGGAAACTCTTGGGCTTATTCACCAATGTGGTTTGGCACGAGCCTCAGGCTACTGCAAGCTAACGTCCAAGCTCACAAGGCTTTCAGAGAAGTGATAAAGGGAAACCTCAGAGAGAATAGCAGCAATGTTGGCCGATGTGGCAGAAGCCAGGAAAAGTGTTCGCAATGTTTGCCTGTCCTTCGCCATCTCAGGACCAAGATGACTGCCCTCCGATGTCCTGATGGATCTATGACATCTTCCAGAAGAGCAATGGGGAGGATTATTCACAACTTCTACTCAGATCTCTTCGATAGTAACATCTACCTGCCCAGATAGCAAATTCTGCAGGATGGATATGTCGTTACAAACGTGCTCCCTTCCAAAATCCAACAAGCCATTTCTTCGGTAAAGATGTGTACAGCACCCAGTCCAGAAACGGTCAGAAGAATCTGAAGAATCTGCCACCAGTACTCATCAATTCACTGGCTCAGCTCTTCACACACTACCTGTCCATATGCAAGGTTTTGTCCCAATGGAAAACCAGCAGGACTATTTTGTTGTACAAGAAGGGAGAGATCCAGGACATCGGCAGCTATCGCCCAACCTGGCCATTGTCCGTTGTCTACAAGTTGTTCACTGGAGTCGTCCTGAATAGATTAGGCAGAACACTAGGCAAAGGACAACCATGTGAGCAAGCTGGGTTCTGAAAAGGATTTAGCATGACTGACCATATCCACACAGTGAGCAAGCTCATCAAATTTTTTCGAGAGTTCAAGATGCCGCTCTGTCTAATGTTCAACATTTTAAAGAAGGCCTTCGATTCTGTTGAGACTGAAGTGGTCATCGAAGCTCTAGGCAAACAAGGCCTTCAAACAACAAGAATAATTCTTTGTGCTCTTTGCATAGACACCTAGGAGTGGGATGACAGGTCGTATAGAATTTCTATTTTTGCTTTTTGATAAGTGTGCATAGCGTTTCTGTGAAGCTTGAACCTCAAACAATACCATTGACAGTAAATGAATTTTCATGTTTACTATATACTATCATTAATGGGCTCCAGATCTTTTGATACAACCATTCTTAGTTGTTTTAGTTTATCTTCATAAATAACCAATCATAATGAACATTTGGTTTGCAGAGGCATGAGCTGGAATCTCTCAGTGACCACAGAGAGGGCCTGGGGAACTTTTTATAAAACCTACTCCACTGAGCCCTTTGGATCCATGTTCAAGAGAGATTATGTAGTTCTCAAATCCTGCAATACAGGAGGTTATTCACCATCCACTGTAGTGTTTGATCATCTACAGGGTAACCCTATAAATCTCTAGGGTTAAAATCAATGATGATAGTTGAGCTTTCTTTGCTTTTGCTTTCATTCACTGAGCTAAGTAGGATTCTATGTTTTTCCCACCTAATTTGTTGTGCTTCTGAAATTAGCACTGAAATTTGGAGATGTCAGGAACTATGGAACTCACGATGATTCAGCAGCATGGCGTCAGAGCTGGGTCATTTATATGCTGGTAGAAGTGCGTATGGGTGTAGTGCTAAACCTTCCAATAGGACCAGGAATCGACCTGCTGACTGGCCACCAAGAAGATTTGAGATCTGGGCCTGGACACCAGGCCTACGTGGTTTGGCTTGATGCAGTGTCTCACCTTACTAGCAGTATCTCACCTCACCTTACATGTGTTGATGTCAAATTACCAGATGACCTATAAACTAATCAGGATTTGAATTTTTATTTTCCTAACTTAATTATTTGATATCTATGTTCTTTTTTAATTTGAGGGCTAAAAGAAATAAGCATCAGTGACCAGGGGCTTTTTCTGCACACTTTACTTAGTCCTATGTGTTTCCTTGTCCACTGGATACTAATTATCCAACTTCTTTTAATTTGTGCTTTTCATTACTTTATCAATCTTTATATCAGATTTATTCTTTTAACTAAAGTATTCTTACCACTACTGGGAAATAAAATGTTTCATATCTCTGTTGGATATCACCTATCTTAAATATATATAAATATAAAATATATATCTCATATATATATCATTAAGGCTAAATTTAAGCAATTAAACATGAGTGCAAAAAGTTAAAAATCAATTCAGTATTATTTCTATTTGCTGCTATTTGCATTTTTCTTTATCCCCAGGCTTTCCTTCTAAATATAATCCAATTTAAACTTGTGCTCATTCAACTGTCTTACTGACACTTAGGTCACAAGCCAGAATATTTTTGCTCCACTATATACAGAACTAAAAACTGAGAAATTTTATGAAATGAGAATAAAAAATTTCAGAAAAATTACACATAGTTTAAGTGAATTTAAACCTTGTGTAATATGCTCATACTGAGCCCGACAAATTGTTATTATATGGTTTTTATCCACTAGTATATAGAACATGTTCCCAGATCTGTAGGAAAATGATATTTATTGCTGTGTTAAAAGGTACTCATCATCCTCATCATACAGGAACTTCAGTTCTGCTCACAAAGTCCCTGTATTTGTGCTACATTGTTTTAATTGCCCATTGTTCATTGCACTTGTTTTTATGTGTATCACATGAGACCTCTCTGAATCAGTTTTTTCATCTCTCTGATAGATTCTATATAATACAATCCATTCGATTTCCATTTAAATTATAGAAAATAGCTAGATTTCAATTTTCTTATACCTAAGTACTATTCCACTGTGTATAACTAGTACAATTTCTTTTCAAATTCTCTTACCTAAGTAACATTTTTATGTAGATAAATGCTTCAATTTCCTTATTTTCTTTAAAAATATTTTTTATCTATTTTTAATTAAAGAACTGTAATTTACAAAGATATTGATAGTTGAGTTTTAGGCATTACATTTTTCAAACCATTCCCACCACGATTGTCAACTCCCCTCCACTATGTGTTCCCATATTAGCAATATATAATCATTTACAACTATTGACAGTATTTGTTAGTGCTTGTACTTCTGTTGAAAGTATCCTATCACTACAGT
Source organism: Sorex araneus (assembly GCF_027595985.1). Taxonomy (NCBI): domain Eukaryota; kingdom Metazoa; phylum Chordata; class Mammalia; order Eulipotyphla; family Soricidae; genus Sorex; species Sorex araneus. The sequence goes on along the minus strand of NC_073307.1, from coordinate 151,324,886 downwards.
GCCAACTTGCTTCCACCACTGTCCCTAAGATTATTTAGACTTTCCTTTGGCAGTTACTTGTGAGTTCTTTTGACAATATTTGACTTTATTTCCATTAGTCATTGTTCCGATGTACTATCTCTGACTTTTGTCTAAGGATTTTTAACTTCCCTGTGCAAAGATTTCAAAGCATAAGATTAATGAAAATCATCATAGATTATTTCTATTTTGGTGTATTTTTATTTTTGTATCTCAATGAAGTAGACAATTAACACATAACATTAACACATAAGTATAGATATTTATAAACGATGTAAAAGTAAAAGTATTTTATTCAAGTCATCATCATTGGTGAAATTTGTGACCTGAGATTGAATCCAGATCGCCCGTATGCAACGTAAACACCATACCCGCTGTACTATTGCTCTGGCTCCTTATCATTTTAAGGAGAGAATAAAATGTAGACCGTCTCCAAAAAGTCTTAGAATTTATAGTACATAAACTTGAACAAAAAAAGTTGTACTGGATCAGAGAGAGTACAGCAGCTAAGGCATTTTGCCTTGCACCTGGCTGACCCAGGTTTGATCCCCAGTGCTGCATATGGTTCCTCCAGCACACCACCAAGATAGCAGAGCCAGAATTAAGCCTTGAGCAGAGCCAGAGTACAGGCCATACCCAGCAGTGATTGGGGTTACTTCTCACTGTTTTGAGATTGAACCTCTCATTCCTGCGTGCAAAACTTGCATGCCATCCTATTGAGCTCTTGTCTTTACCCTAATTCATTATTTTCTGAAGTAACTTCTTTTGAGGTAAAAATCGAACCTTAGATTCATTGCACATATCTCAGATCTTCTTGAAATTCATTTTCTTGTGGGAGGAACCTCCCTGAGATTCTTAGCCAACAGGCCAAGAGTTCAGTGCAAGGGCCCCAAGATGCAGTGCAATGAAGCCTGCAGTGCCAGGGATACCCAGGACATCCCAATGATGCTGAGGGCCCTGGATCTATGTCCAAAGATCTTGAATCTGGGTAGGGGGGAGAGAGAGAGAGACAGACAGACAGACAGATACAGAGACAGAGAGACAGAGAGAGTGTGTTTGTGTGTGTTGAAGTGCATCCAGTGCTAAGAGAGAGAGAGAGAGAGAGAGAGAGAGAGAGAGGGTTTGTTAAGGTGCATTCAGTGGTGGTACTTGAGGACTGTGTAGTTGGGAATTGAACCAGGTTCGGAGCTTGCCAGGTAGGCCATAATTGCTGTACTGTCTCCTGACCCAACCACCACCATTTTTACCCTAGTTTGGTACCACTTTTCCCAACCACACCCCAGCCCCCAAATATTCTGGTTGTTGGAGAGAACTTTTAATTCACTGTAAATAATATATATTTATCTCTGTTCAGATTTCTGTTGAATCAAGCAACAGAATCATCTGGTTTAAGGAGGGAAACCTCAGTCTTTCCTGTGCAGTGCTGAAGTGCTTGAAAGGGTCTGCCCATTGGTGCTTATATGTGATATTGCTAAGTACTGAAACCTAGAACAATCTTTAACTGCTGTAATCTATGAAAGTAATGAAACACAGAACTGAGTCCAGATAATCCATAATGATGACCATTTAGACATTGGGTTGTATTACTTCCCGTCAGCAAGTGCTGTCTCCTGAACCTTCCATATTTTATGAGCTTATATATGTATATAATTACGAGACTGGAAGGATAGTGCAATAGGTAGGGCACAGCTGACCAGGGTTTTATTCCTAGCATTCTGTATGGTCCCCCGAGCACAGACAGAAATAAATCCTAAGTGCAAAGCTAGGAATAAGCGGTGTGCATCGCCAGGTGTGACCCCAAAAAAGCAAAAAAAATAATAACTTATCTTTGATATTTCTTGCTCGTAAGAAAAAGTAGTAGAATCATAAGAAGTAATATACAGTAGATTGTATAGCACAGCTAAAATCAAAATATTATTATTTCAGCAAAAGTGGGGTAAGTTCAATGAAAACATATACAAAGGTTTTGATGCAAATTACTGTGTGATATAAAAATAATTAAGAATTTGACTTTTTATTATTCTAACAGCATTCATTGAAATCTGTGTTCCTTTTAATGAGTCAGAAAGAGAGAGACAGACATAGAAAGATTGCACTCATCTATGGTATATAGAATAACAGAGTGGGAGACTATCACCCAAGAACTGTAGAAATAAGTACCAGGAGGTTGACTCCATGGCTTCGAGGCTGGCCTCACGTTCCGGGGAAAGGTCAACTCAGAGAAGCGATCACCAACTACATTGTAGCCGAAGGCCATGTGGGGGAAGGGAGTTGCGGGCTGAATGAGGGCTAGAGACTGAGCACAGCGGCCACTGAACACCTTTATTGCAAACCACAACAGCTAATTAGAGAGAGAGAACAGAAGGGAATGCCCTGCCACAGTGGCAGGGTGGGGTGGGGGGGAGATGGGATTGGGGAGGGTGGGAGGGACGCCGGGTTTATGGGTGGTGGAGAATGGGCACTGGTGAAGGGATGGGTTCCCGAACTTTGTATGAGGGAAGTATAAGCACAAAAGTGTATAAATCTGTAACTGTACCCTCACGGTGATTCTCTAATTAAAAATAAATAAATTAAAAAAAAAAAGAAATCTGTGTTCCTTTTAATTTATGATCGAGTAATGGCAACCCTTAATGAGGGCCCAATTTTTCTCATCTAAGTTAACACTACCAGGTTTCTCCTAGTCCATGTGACCTCTAAATATATGCTTGTTTTCTATAGTAATGGCTGTGGAAGAGAAGCTTCAGAGAATGATTGCAATCTTGGTTGTACATAATACATAAAGCATAATATTCTGTTGTTATGTATGCATGCCTATCACAGTACTTAGTCTAATAGTCAAAATTTGGGAAACAACCCAAATGCCCCAATACAGATAATTGGATTAAGGTATTGTGAAATATATACACAATGGAATATTGTGCAGCTTTATCATGCAATTTCCTGCAGTATAGATGGACTAGAGGGTATCAGGTTGAGAGTAGTCAGAAGGAAAGAAATAAATACAGGACATCACTCTAATATGTGGGACTTAAAGAATCACAATAAACTGCAACAAAAACACAGGGGTAACCAGGGTCCACAGAACTGAGTTTGTGGGCTGGAGTAGAGGGTTGAATGAGAGGAGCCTTTGAAACCTTGTGGAGGAAAGTGGATACTCTGGTGGTGGCTGTGCTGTTGCAATGATGTACACATGACATGATCATTCACGGCACTGTAAATCACATTAATTCAATTAAAAATGATAGAGTATTTTTATTTTAAACTGAAGAATTAACATCCCATATCTCTGTGGTTTATCCATGGGCTAATAGATCTGAGAGTCTCTCTTTATCCAACACTGAACATGTTTGCTTCCTGTAGATTTATAGTATAGTTGAAAGTGAGGTCATGTGATGTCTCTCATGTTTAATGGTTCAATTAAAATTTTAGAAACAATTTGTTTTAAGAACCTTCCCAGGAATTTAACAAATGTGACAGAGAGTTTGCTTCACATTCCACTAATCCCTAAATTGTTTGATAATGTAATTATTTTAATGAAATAGACTTTTCCAATCAATGAAAAAGGAATATGTTTAAATGTCCTATAATTTCTTTTTATCTCTCTGAATAGTAATTCATTACTTACTAAATAAGTATTTTACCTCCATTGCTCACGTTTTACTCTGCATTTTGTTTGACATGGTCATGAATAGGCCTTATATTTTATTTATATTTATATAAATAGATTTCTATATGTCTGTGTATAATTTTAATATTTTTATTATATAATTATACATATGACAAAACCTTTATTACAACCCAGCAGATTTTTGCGGCTTCTTAAATTCTACTCCTTGTAATCTGCCTCAGTTTAAAATAATTTATTTTTAAGGATAATTGACATTCCTTTGCTATTTCAATAACTAACATCTGTTAGAAACTAAATGATTTTCATACAATAATTACATGAAAAACTCGTGGTATTACATAGAAAGTGGGATCAGGCTTTGGGATCAGGAAGTGAAGAATGAGGGAGTTCCCATCCATAAAACACAGAAAACAAGAAAAAATAAAATAGACAAAGAATTTTACATAGGGCATCATTAAGAAGAAACCAAACCTGAGAAACCAGTGGTCCTTTTTTTCCAAGGAATGTGTTTTAAAGTTCACCAATGACCACTTTAAGATTCCCATTCCAGAAAAAAGATGGAATAGTGACAGAGAGATTTATTGTGAACACGACTTGCCCAAGTGCACAATTGTTTGACTTGAATAGAGGTCCAAGCAGAGGTACCTCTGCAAATGACAGAGGTCAGGAAAGCTGGAGGGAGTGACAGTCAAACTGGGAGTGGAGAAACAGGAGACAATTTAGTATTTCATTTAGTGTTTTTTAAATGTGAACGATGAACAAACTCAACATTTCTCCTTCTTTTTCACATCCCACTGCAAAGTCCACACTGACAACTCTTGTGGGGACAAAAGGGAAACTGAAGGGAAGTATCAGTGCATCTGATGCGGAGCAAATCAAGAATAAACCCAGGATCTTGCATCCAGCTGTATTTCACAACCATCTGTCTGAGGAGAGGAACTGTGCAGAATCCTGAACTGTCCTCAGTGGTTCCAGTAATACCTGACCAGACCCCTGGAAAAAGGCAGAGAGAGACAGTGAACTAAATCCCAGTAATTAGTCTGAAGTAAAGGAAATCTGAAACGAAAATCTGCCCTTTGTGTACTTAGCTGATGCAGGTATTCAAATATAAGAAAACACTTGAGCATAGACCAAGTCATTGAGACTATGGAATATTAGACTGCTGATACTTCCCAGGTCATGCAATGCTATATAGTCAGTCATGAGCAAGATATGCAGGGACCTTCATAGAGGCCGGTCAGCTTGGGTGACTGGACACTCCAGTTCACCAGTACAGTAGGTATTGTGTCACCCAGCTGTGGGGCCTCCACACTAGATGGCCGACTTGGAAATGTGTTCGAGCATCCTCCTGAATTAGGAAACCTCTGACTGCAAATCCTCAGCAAATGCAATAAGACTAATAGAGTACTCACAAAACTTAGCAACAGAACAAACAACCCCATAATAATGTACATAAGAGATGAACAGAACTCTTATATGTTCAATTAAAAATAGTATGGGGATTAAAATATGATTAATGTTACCTAACCCAAAGAATCTACATGGAGGACTGAGTTTGATAAGTGGACGTGTGGAGAGCATGAATGAGGGACCTAGAGCAGTGCTGAGGGATGTGGAGTCTCTGATGATGGGCCAGAATGACAATATTGTTTTTCTAGAAGATTCTTATTATAGTATTTTAAACTATTTTGCTAAAGTAAAATCACACACATATAAATGATAATAAATGAATAGCAATCACTAATATATTACTCTATATTATTACTCTTTATTATTATTATTATTTTTTATTTTTATTTTTTTGCTGGTTCTGGGATTGAACTCATTTAATGAGGAAGAGATATCAGTTGTTCTTTTGACTTCACTTCTTTTGTCTGCTTAGATCTCTGTCAGAAGTCACAGGATAGAAAGGCTTATTCAAAGGGATTTTCCGGCAACATATCTCAGTCTCAGGTGACTGTTCTTTTCCTTGACCTGTGTTCTTCCTCCACTTGCTCATCCAAAGCAAATGATACTGATATATTTTTCTTGGGTCTTAATCTTAAGTCTTCTTTCTGCAGGATTGGCTTTAGTGGTTTAGGTTCCGCTGAACGTTGCTGCATACGTTGTCTTTAATCTTTGGCAAATCCAATTCTGGTAGAGAATCTGTCTGATGAGCATCTTTTCCCAGATCCTCTTGGGTTCTTTGCAGTTGAGATGCCTGAGGTGAATGATTGTTGGCCAGTATTCAGATCTTCATATTTTTCCCCAATGGCTGATAATAGCCAGCACAGACTTTCAATAATGTGTTGATGGTTCCTCTTTTGTAGAATTCTGATTGCTGAACAGGATTCCACTCTGCAGATGGACTTGTTCTCATTTACTAGATTTTCCAGTAGTAGATACTCTATTATATCACGAGGTAGGAGTGCACCCTTCTTGTCTTGTTTATTTGCTAGGAGTAACATGGGTTTCCCTGCCACTCTCTTATCTGACAGCAGACGTGTTAAGATAATCTTTGCTTCTTCCATGCGATCCAAATCACTGGAGTCCAGGACAAAAACAAGTCCATGTGCTTGTGTATAATAGTTCGGCCAGATTTCTTGACCCTTTTCATCTCCATTCAGGTCATAGATGGCAACTTCATACTCATCCACCAGGAGTGTAATCAGTCCAGATTTCAAGCTATGTTTCACTCTATTGGGTAGTAATCTTTGGAAGGCCTCAACAATAACGGTTTTACCAGCATTGTCCAAGCCAACAGTAATGATGTTCACGTTTCTTCGTGTCCCTTCAGGTGTCCTAAACCGAGGTCAGCAGGCAGTCAGTAGCCGGAACATGATTTGTGTCTATTTTCTGATAATTGGCAGAGGTTTTGAGGGTTGTCTCAAATGGTCTGTATTTTGTTAGCATCATCAAGAAGGTCAAGTCATTGGTCCAGCGGGCTCTCTGGGCGGCTGTGTCTCACCGCATGCGTTCGGTGCTCTGGAACTGCTGTGTATGGACTGGATCATGACAGCCGTTGGCCAAGGACAGGCAAAGGAAGAACGAGGACCAAGCTGGTTGCTGATTAGTTACCGTTTATTCAATCTTCCATCTTTCTCATCTCCCGCACTCCCAGCTCTGGCCTCTCTCTCTTTATTATTTTTTTAATCAGTAGACTCCAAATTCACTGTAGCACTTTAACACTGCAGTCCTGTTTTCATCAATTTGCTCTAGTGGGCACTAGTGAAGTCTCCTTGTGAGACTTGTTGTTACTGATTTTGGCATATCGAATATGCCACAGGAAACTTGCCAGGTATTGCCTTGTGGGCAGGATACTCTCAGTAGCTTGCTGGGCATTCCCAGAGGGAAAGAGGAATCGAACCAGGGTCGCCGCATGCAAGGCAAACACCCTACCCACTGTGCTGTCGCTCCAACCCAGACACCAAATAGAAGTACAATTTTTTTCTTCATGTGATTGATAGGAAGAGTTATTTATTAGGACATCCACAAGATGGAAGAGTGAAAATATATTTTCTGAACATCTTATTAATAATTTTAATTGGATAATGTGACTTTCTGAAAAATAGTATTTTCACATAGAATAAAATATTAAGAAAATTTATTCTTTTAAATTTAACTTTTTTATTTTTTCAAAACATAACTTCTATTTATCATCAGAAACAGTTATTAATCTATTCCAAAGTCTCCTCATGGCACCTTTTACCTCCTTATTTCTGAATGTGTAAATCAAAGGATTGAATAAAGGAGTTAGGACAGTGTAAAATACCTCCAAAATTTTGTCAAAAGATAAATCATCTGGTGGCCGTGCATACTCCATTATACATGGGACAAAGAACAAAACTACAACAGCAACATGAGATCCACAAGTAGACAGGGCTTTCTTCTGTCCTTCTGTGCTGTGTTTTCTCAGGGAGAACAGAATGACCCCATAGGACACAAGCAACATGGAGAAGATCAGGATACAAAAGAAACCACTGTTGGTCACCACCAAAATTCCAAAGGCATAAGTATCAGTACAGGCAAGCTTCAGTAATGGGTACAAGTCACACATAAAGTTATCCATGACATTGGGGCCACAGAAGGGTAGTTGAATAGTAAAGACAATTTGTGTAATGGAATGCAAAAAACCACCGGTCCAGGCTACTCCAATAAGAATGCCACAGAGCCTTGAGTTCATGATGGAGGAATAGTGCAAGGGTTTGCAGATGGCCACATACCTGTCATAGGCCATGGATGTGAGGACAATCACCTCTGTCCCACCAAATAGGTGTGCCGCAAAGATCTGTGTCATACAGCCTCTATAGGTGATGGTTTTCTTCTCATAGAGACAGTCTATAATCATTTTGGGGGCAGCAACAGAGGAAAGACAAGTATCAATGAAGGACAGGAAAGACAGGAAGAAGTACATTGGGCAGCCCAGTAGCGCAGGAGTGCTGCGGATGGTCACCACTATCAGTAGGTTGCCGCAGACAGTTGTTATGTAGACACACAGAAATACAACAAATATAATTTTCTGAACTTGTGGATTCTTTGAAAGACCAAGAAAAACAAACTCAGTTACAAAGCTTTGGTTTTGCATGCTTTCCCACGACACATTCAGATCGACCAGATCGACCATACTGAGCCCTAAAATCTGCAATATCAAGTGTAAAACCTTACATCAGACCCATTTATTCTCACTGACATCCACAAGATTCATCACCCATATGCTCCTTTTTATTTCCTTCATCACTGAAATCACAAAAGCAGAATTTGAACATTGTGCTTACTAAGTAATTAAACTGTTCAGATAGACAATTAGAGCTTCTGAGGAGGATCAAAACTGGGAGCAATAAGGTTTAGAAGTTAAATAATTTATTTAAATCTTAGCCATGGTAAGTTGTTTTAAAAGATTCTGAAGCCAATTCTAGTTCTGAAGAATAGCAATTTATCTGTCTTCACAGGCATCGCCTTGTAATAGCAGGTATCAGATGCATGATGCCCCTGATCAGGAGAACATCTCATCTAGAAAGGGGAAAGAGTGTGTTAGAGGCGCTTTAAAATCCAAGCTATCCCCAGTAATTTCTGGATAAAACTTTTAGTGAATCAGATCATAGAAGGGTATCTCTGTTTCAAAATGCGAGCTTTCTATATGTACAGAACACATAACAAGTATGCATGTGTTACATATTTTTATACAATACAGCTTTACATTAAAATATTACACGACTAATATTACTAGTAAGTGAATGATTTTGAAGTTAAACAATGTCTGTCTAATAAATATTGAGAACATTTAAACACTAAACTCTTGCTGTTAGTTTATCTATATTTACCTGTGTAGGAAAATCACCCTTTAAAGTGTTATATCAATTAAATAAGAGATGTAACAAATGGCAATCTGGAATTTAAACACAAATACGAAATTTCAATACCCAGTTCTTTACCCTAGATCCACCCAGTAGGGAAGAAGATTTCTCTTTCTAAACAAGGAATTAAGAGTGCAGATAACTTTGTTTTGTTCATAACGTGAATCCAGAGGTCAAGTACCAAAATTACATAGTATGAGAGAATATTGAATATAGTTGAATTGAGTCTTTACTGATAACTTGTTAAGTATATATATATACATATATATATGTATATATATATATATATATAAGTTTGTCCAGTTTGATCCAGTGTAACTTCCTGAGGTACAGGTGTTTCAAATTTATTGGCATTTTTTTCTTGCTAGTAGAGATGTTTATTTACTACTTACCTGAATGTTTCAATGGCTTATGACAAGAGTGATTATAGAATAATTTTCTACCAGGAAAACACAAAATTGTTATTTGCATTATTGTAGAATTGCTAGTTAATATTACTATTGTCTCTCTCTTAGAAAATCTGACATCTTACCCACAGAAAGCTGTTCCTTTAATTCTGCACAGAACTATTGCAACTATTCAGTTTATTATCAGACACATTTCAAGAATAGTTGCATCCTCATTTCAAGTGCTCACCTAATGAGGAAAGCATCAAAAAGTTTTTGCATATATTCTTTGCATATAAGCTGTATATTTGTAATATATAACAATGATAGTGTTCAAATAAATTTTTATTTATTTAATATGAGCTTAAAAAGCTAAATAAGCTTTAAAAAGCTCACAATATTGATAAGACAAATACAAATTCTACTGTTTACAGTTCATTAAGAATGAATATAATCAAGTCTATTATATTTCCAGAATAGGTAGCATTCCTAAGTAATGTCTGCATGATAAAATATGCGTCCTACTACAAACTGTCACCAAAACAATAGAAGTATAAACAAAAACTATCATTCTTGCAAAAATAGGAAAGACTTTCAAGCAAGCTTTTGTTATATTTTTTCTTGAACATGAATTCCTATTTTTCTCCATTCTCACATCACTTAGGTAAATTTATTTCAACCTAAGCAATTTTGTTTCACTGAAAAATGAAGCAAAACTTTTAAAGATTAAAATTAGAGACATAGCATTCCTGTTTTATTTTGACCCGTTTAGCTTCATGTCAAAAGAGAAGGAACAATGAAATGAAAAGGATAACAGTTAAGAACAAAGTAATTTACAGAAATTCAAGCATTGCCATGGACAAAATTTACAAAAACAAGGAATGGTAGTGAAAAATTAACTGAAGTTGAAAAATCAGTTATTTCAGTATAACAAAATTTTAAGATTCATGACATCAGTTTGATACACGTAGTTAAAATAGGGTCTCATCCACTAATAAAATAATCCATATATGATCTATGTAGTCTTACAAAAAATTTTATTAATCTAAGATTAATATCACTATCACTATCACTATCATCCTGTTGCTTATGGATTTGCTCGAGTGAGCACCGGTAATGTCTTCTCTGTGAGACTTGTTACTGTTTTTGGCATATTGAATACTCCATGGGCATCTTGCCAGGTTCTGCTATGTAGGCCAGATACTCTCAGTATCTTGCCAGGCTCTCTGAGAGGAATGGAGGAATCAAACAGAGTTGGCCACATGCAAGGCAAATGCCCTAACCGTTGTGCTATTGCTTCAGCCCAAAGTTAATATAAACATATTAACTAAAATATTACAATTTCCATTTTTGTATCAATTCTAACATATCTGTTAATAATCATGGGTTATTGAAGAAACCTCTTAGTCTTGGTGTCCTCTTCTATAAATTAGTAACATATTTAAAGCTTTTGAGACAGAGAGTTAAAAAATATTCTATGGACACGTGAAGTATCAAGTATGCACTTGTGAAATATTAATATCAACATTATTTTAAAAAGTGTATATATATATATGTATAGTCACCAGGTGAGACAAATTTGAATAATTTCTAAGAAAATAGTATTCTTAATCACATAACCCATATGTTTTATCACCTAACAGTTCAAAGGAAGGACCTAGAAGTTTATGAATCATCTAAATGTCTACCAAGTAAACAATTATTTTATTTTGTAAATCTGAAATGAGTAAGTTTATATAATATAATATTGTGTCAGAGACTTTCCACTGAATTCTTATTCAGACCCTAACCCTAACTATTCCTATTTCATCCCTTTGATACCAACAATAATTGTATATACTCTAGAGGAAGAAAATAATTCTGCTGACATTTTTCCTAGGTGGTCTAGGATATTTCCTAATTCAAAAATCACATTTTTAATACACCAGGAGTGCCTCAAATGTAACTCAGGCATGACTCAGGCTCCCTGTGGCCATTATCTCTGGACTCCGGCCATTTTTTAAGATTGGAGAATTGAACTGTTTGCTTCTCTAATGATCAGCACAGGAATTTTGACCTGCTCTGTTTCCGACCTGGGCCTGTTCTCCCCTCAGGCAGGCATAGCCCCATATTTTCCTTCTTCTCCTTTTAAAAAAAAAAAAATTAATGAATCACTGTTAGGTACAGTTACAGACTTACAGACTTCGTGCTTACATTTCAGTCACACATTGATCGGGTACCCATCCCTCTGCCATTGCTCATTCTCCATCACCAATGTTCCCAGTATCGCTCTCACCGCCACCCAAACCTCTGTGGCAGGCACATTCCCTTTTACTCTCTCTCTCCTGTGGGTTTTTGTGGTTTGCCATAAGGTAGTAAGTGGCCATCATGTTCGGTCTATAGTCTACTTTGAGCACGCATCTCCCATCCTGAGCAAGTCCTCCAAGCATCCTTTACTTTGTGTTCCCTTCTCTATCTGAGCTGCCTTTTGCCCCGGCATGTGAGGCCACAGAGCAATCCTCCTGGTCCTAACCTCTACTATCTTTGCGTGTTAGTCTCCCATTCTGTTACTTTATATTACACAAATGAGTGCAGTCCTTCTATATCTGTCCCTCTCTTTCTAATTCATTTCACCTAGCATGACACTCTCCATCCTTTTCTTAAAAATTTAATTCACACAAAAATATCACTCTTATAGCTTCAATTACAGAAAGTAGAATTTAATATGTTAACTTTAAATATGTTAACTTTAAAAATAGTAACAAGTCTCACAATGCAGATGTTACTGGTGCCTGCTTAAGCAAATTAATGAACGGGACTACAGTGCTACTGTGCTACAACTTTAAATATATACAACAGTCAAAGATACATGGAAAACTAAGTTATTATAACTAATTTATTCATGATTACATATGAAACTGTAAGTTTAAGTGCACTTACTTGTATTTTTACGCTCCTATGTCAGTCACATTAAATCAGTAACATCTAAAATAATAGAACAAAAACCCATTAATACCTTTCCTCAAAAAGTTTCATACAGTTCTTGTATCTTGAAGCATCATTAAAATTTGCATCAACAAAATTATTTTTTATTCTCATGTCTAGCTAGATTTATGCCTTTACTCGATTGTCTGGGAATTCTTCTACTGCGTTTTCTATACTATTTTATTTTCCTAGAATATAGTTCAGCTCATTACTTAAATTTTTCAATTACTCTATACTTGGTTTAAATAGAATGTGAAAATAATTTATTTTTTAATATCTGTCTCTATATTTTGATAAATACACTCGCTCTATTTTGTTTCTCTAGTGATTTTATTCACTTTAAGAATGTGATAAAAACATAGCCAATGCCAAGAGAGCTCAGATTTCAGATAGTAATATATACCTGATCAATCTTAAGGCACAAATATAAAAGCTATATGTAACATTAAATGTATAGAGAGAACATTATAGGTGTATTTGTTTTTCATTGGAAGATTGTAAATGATATATAACTTCTTATTGCATGTCATGAACTTTCTGGTCTTATTTCCTACATCTTTTTATAAAGGTATATTCTCTATCAAAAATTCTTTTAAATGATAAACACTAAATAACAATACACTGTTATTTTTCACTATTATAAAGCCTCTAAATCTGAAACGTGGAAAGTGAGGAAATATTCTTTGAATGCATGATAAATGAGAAAATTAGAAATAATAAATTTAAACAGAAACTCAAGCAAAGTGGTACAAATGTTGCATTTCTCCTAATGTTTTATTTAACTTGAAAATGAGCACAACGAAACAAAGGTAGATTTAATTCCTGAAATAACAAGTATTTGAATCATTCCACCAATTATTTTACTTCTGGTTGGTATTTATTGAGTAATTTATCTCAAATGTTAACTTATTGACACCAAGGCATACAATTTTATAATGTTTCCAAATTTCTTGAGCCTGTAAACATTATAGTCCCTATTAAAAATGAGGAGTATTGGGATACAATGCTTATGTGATTAGTCCAAGTGTGCATAGCTAAATGATCACCTAACATGCTATATGCACTTGAGAGCTGGATTATCCCATTTATAATTTTAAGCCTTGCATATAATTTGAAATTCTTCCTTAAAACAGGAGAGTGAAAATTTATTACTCTTACCATCTGTCAGTTTATTGAAAGGTCTGGTGCAGGTAATCTCTAATTCTCTGTGAATAAGTGTATGAGCAGAGACTGGCCAGCAACTGAAGATTGATTCCAAGTTCTGTTTCTACAGCTCAGATACAGAGGAAGAGCATCTCTAGATGAGGATGCAGAGAATGTCTCCTACTGCTTGTGCAGTACTTTCTTCAACATGGTTAAGGGAAGAGGTAAATAAGAAAGTGGAGTTTCCTCCTTGAATAATTTCCCATTGGAATTAAGGGATGTTTTCTGGAGACTGCATGAACCTATGGAACTGTCCTTTGGTTCTCCCCAGGGTTGGAACTCTCCCAGCTGTATGATTTTAAGACTGTTAACTCTGCTTTAATTTACTCAAGTCTTTGCAAAATCTTTATGTCCCTGCCCAATTAGATTTTTCTATCTTTTTTTGTATATGCTCCAGTGTACTACTTGAAGACCCTCCCATTCCCTCCAGGAATGGAGCACTAGGTATACAGAGATGGAATATAGTCTCTATTTTGTAATGGAAATAAATATTTTTTCGGTCGTAGGCACAGAGACAGGATACATGAGAGGAATGTAAAGAGCACAGAGGGCTGAGGCATCTTCTACTACCCAGTAACCACCACTCTCCACGCTGCTTTCCGGACACTCGGGCCTCACATCACGCATGAGTGAAGCCCCACAGAACCAGGTAAAGCTGAACTTTGTGTGTTAAGGTCAGAGAGACCTCGAGCAGATCTCTACTCGGGGAGGTGCGAAGAGAGGAACGAGACTGAGACAACTCTTTCTGCAAAAGCATGGGGTTTATTCAAGCCAATATGCTGGGACCCTGCAACTATAGAGCCGAGGGTCCCGACCCAAAAACCAAACAGTTTTTGTGCCCTTTTGGAAGGCAAAAGGGAAGTCACACGTATGGGATCAAAGAGAAATCACACATATCAAAGATAGTCATAGGTATTGGGTCAAAGGAAAACCATACCTAAAGAAAATCGCACATATTGGAAAATCGAACATATTGTGGGAAGATTACATGTATTGAATCAAAGGAGAATCATACATATCAAAGAAAATCACAGGTATTGGATCAAAGGAAAACCATACAAAAAGGAAAACCACACCTAATTCACTTAATATGCTAATTTCAAGAAGATTACATGTATTGGATCAAAGGAGAATCATACATATCAAAGAAAATCACAGGTATTGGATCAAAGGTAAACCATACAAAAGGGAAAACCACACTTATTTCACTTAATATGCTAATTTCAACCTTTGTTGACTGTTCCTGAGCAGATGTTTGTTTACAGTTCCTAGGGGCAGTTTGTTGGCCCATTTGGTGACCGATTGCCCAGTGGTAGGTTCTGAAAACATCTTTCAAAGCAGTCAAGTAGTTACAAAGGGCAACTCCAGCGGTTAGCAGAAGTTTCTTTTAACCCTTAACCTCCCCTCCAGTTCTTGACTGTGGGGTCCCGTCCTGTCCCGCAGGGAGGACCCCTCGTGGGGTTAAGGAAGGGACGTAACCGAATGAACAGACGCAGAGCCAGAAGGAGGAGGAGAAAGAGAGAGTTTATTCACAGCAGTTACAATACTTATACCTCTTGGTGGGAGGGGGCAGTACGCATGCTTGGACCCCCATAGGAACAATAGTAAAATGCAGATCAGGCATGGGCGTTGGGCAGATCAGGTATGGGCGTTGGCTAGTGAGAGGAATGGCGAACTGATAAGATCAGTAAGGTCAGCAGTGGTGACCTTGTTACAGGAATCCCAAGTAAGCCTCCACTTGACTAGAGGATAAGAGCCAGGCTTGTAAAATGGCTCCCTACACTTGACTCTTAACCTGCTCTCCTTTTCATGTGAACTTGGACTCTAGACTCAAGGAGACCAGGAAAAACAACCTCTGTCTGCCTCCTCCAATCTCTGGTGCCCCGCCTAAGGGATTAAATCCAGGTGATCCACTCTATGGGAGCCAGATAAATACCTCACTGGCCGACCTCTACTACCTCCACTACCCAGCCACTGCCACACTCCAGGCTGCTTTCCAGATGGTGCTCTACTTTGCAGCCACGTAACACAGCATAAAACACTTAATACCCATTTTCTATAATTTTTGCACCATATGTGATAGGCTTCAAATATGGTATAAACCATAGGAACACCTGAAAAGGCAATTGGAGGCCGCCCTAAAGGCCTCCATCCCTCTTGGAGAGCCCGGCTAGCTACCAGAGTACTCCTACTCCGCCCATACAGAAGAGCCTGGCAAGCTACCTGCGGTATATTTGATATGCCAAAAACAGTAACAACAATGGGAATCATCCGCCTGACACCGAAGTGCCCCCAGATGAGCCAGGAGAGGCTGATAAAATCTCAGGGACAAATTAAACTGCCAGAACGAAGAAAGACTAAAATGACTGTGCTTTCAAAGCACATACCCTGGCATCAGAAGCATCCATTGAGGACCTGATGATGCAAGCACAGAAGATCAAGTATGACATCATTGGTTTGAATGAAATGAGAAGGCATCAAACACATCACGCCATTTTGGACACTAGAAAAAACTGTTACTTGAAACATGCAACAACTGAGCTGTTGGTGGTTCTGGTGTCCTTGTCAACAGGAACTTGGCCATGAGCATTGATTCATTCAAATGCCTAAGAACCCGAATCAGACGATTACGCTTAGATGTGGCTCAATGGCGGCAGTTTCTATCTTTGTCGTCTACGCACTAACATCCAAGTAAGATGAAGAAGACATTGAGAAGTTCTACATGGAGCTACAGAAGTTTAATAAAGAAGACCACACCTTCTACAAGATCATTGTTGGTAATTTTAATGCCAAGATGGGACCGAGAGGTTGCCTGAAGTACTCCTCATTGGGACCCATGGCCTAGAATGGAACAAACAGGGTGGGAGACTGTCTGAGTTCATCATGTTGACCAAGACCATCCATGGTAACTCACAGTTCCAGAAGGCCAAATCTAAACACTGGACATGGGAGTCTCCTGGTGGACAGTTCCACAATGAAATTGACCACATCATATTCAAAGGGGGAGATGCGGGCGACACATGTGATGTGACTGATGTCACTGTTGTCCCAAAATTCCAAATGGGTTTGGACCACCATCTCTTTCATGCAAAATTCTACTCCACAGAGCAGGGAGAAAGGTCTGCAAAGTTTAAGTTTAAGAAGAGAACTCTGAGAATGACCACCAACTAGGAGGTCTTTGGCACTATTGCAGCAATGTGGGAAGATGCTGTCCTTGACAACATCAAGGAGAAATACGATCAACTGGTTCCGCACCTCCTTGACTGCACAAAAATTGCTGAAAGTGGGAAAGCCACAAACAGACACCTGTCTTTGGAAACTCTTGGGCTCCTTAGCCAATGTTGCTTAGCACGAGCCTCAGGCTACCACAAGCTAAAGTCCAAGCTTGCAAGGCTTAGCAGAGAAGTGATAAAGGAAAACCTCAGAGAGAATAGCTGCAGTGTTGGCCAATGGGAAGAAGCCAGGTAAAGTATTCGCAATGTTTGCTCCTTTCTCTAGTCTCTCCTTTCCCTTGTCTCCCTCTCAGAACCCCTTTTTGCTCAGGGTGCAATACATTGATGTTACCAAAGGCACCAAAAGATCTTACAGGAAGAACATTGAGGCAACATTATTCTCTTGTATCTGCAAGTCAGCAATCTAGGCCTCCAGAAAGACACAAAACCAAAACCAAAGCCTTCCTTGGGCTGAAAACACTGGGATTTACATCCCAAAGACTGGGCTGGGCTGCCACATGAAATCTACATGTCAATTACAAACTAGGCAGCACCTGAAATCTACATTCCAAAGACTAGGCTGGGCCAGAGCCTGGAATCTACAATGTCAAGTCAGGCCTGGCTAGCACCTAAGATCTGCATGTCAAAGACCAGCCAGGCCTCTTGTGAGAAAAGGAAAACTGCCTCTGAAATTATTTCCAGAAGGCAGCTGAAAAAGGGAAAATATTCCTGTCTGCAGTGCTGGTCTCCAACAGTCATCGAAGCTCTTGCCAAACAAGGCCTTCAAACTGCGTACATCAAGACTAATTCTTTGTGATCTTTGCATAGACGCCTAGGAGTGGGATGACAGGTCTTATAGAATTTCTATTTTTCTTTTTGATAAGTGTGCATAGCGTTTCTGTGAAGCTTGAACCTCAAACAATGCCATTGACAGTAAATGAATTTTCATTTCTACTATATACTATCCTTAATAGGCTCCAGATCTTTTGATACAACCGTTCTTAGTTGTTTCAGTTTATCTTTCCTAAATAACCAATCATAATGAACATTTGGTTTGCAGAGACACTGATGTAGGCAGGTAGATAGGGAAAGGCCCCTGGCAATGAAACTTAGATTATCAAAGTCCCCGGGAGGAGAATCCTGAGACTGACCCACCCTGTGGATACAGGAAACGGACCTGATAAGACCTTCAGCAGACCCTGAGGAGGTCGAACCCCTCCCCATGAAGTTCCTCAATTCTGTCAACCTCTCCCTTAATCTGATTAAAATGTGATCCAGCCTAAAGAAGACCCAGCCTCCCTGGTAACCTCCTTAGCAACGGACTTTTACCTGGGAAGAAGCCCCGGGGGGGGGGGGGGGAAGGTTGAAGAAACCCTATAAAGGCCGCCTTGAACAAAGGAAGTGCCCGCATATGCTGCCTGAGCCCATGTGCTGCTTGTGCCATGTGGCCGAGCACATGTGGTGCCCGAGCACATGTGTCGCCCGCATCTCCCCCTTTGAGATGTGTACTTTCATGCTTTTGTGTCCAGTACTACGATGTGTGTAGAGCTCTCTCCATCTTCGGAGGGGCCCGCGTTCTTTCTTGAGTGTGTTACTCCTACTGATTTTTCTTTTCCACTTATTCCTTCCTCCTTCCCTAAGACCTTCTAAATAAAATCTGCTACTTCACTGCTTGTCTACTCCTGAAATTCTTTTCCGATAGCAAGACAAGAACCCAGTAACCCTGGGTCCCCGGTGTTTGAGGCAGTTGGAGAGAAAGTGACCGTCTTTCTCCTCCCCGCTTCACGTAAGTCACCCGTGGGGCCCACCGACATCAACACGACCTGGAATCTCTCAGTGACCACAGAGAGGGCCTGGGGAACTTTTTATAATACCTACTCAACAGAGCCCTTTGGATCCATGTTCAAGAGAGATGATGTAGTTCTCAAATCCTGCAATACTGGAGATTAATCACCCTCCACTGTAGTGTTTGATTGTCTACAGGGTAACCCTATAAATCTCTAGGGTTAAAATCAATGATGCTAGTTGAGCCTCTTTGCTTTTGTTTTCTTTCACTGAGCTAAGTAGGATTCTATGTTTTTTCCACCTAATTTGTTGTGCTTCTGAAATTAGCACTGAAATTTGCAGACGTCAGGAACTATGGAACTCACGATGATTCAACAGCGTGTGGTCAGAGCTGGGTCATTTATATGCTGGCAGAAGTGAGTGTGAGTGTAGTGCTAAACCTTCCAATAGGACCAGGAATTGCCCTGCGGACCGGCCACCAAGAAGACTTGACATCTGGGCCTGGAGACCAGGCCTACGTGGTTTGGCTTGATGCAGTGTCTCACCTTAAGTGCAAATGTTTTTGATGTCAAATTACTAGATGACCTGTAAAATAATCAGGATTTGATTTTTCATTTTTCTAACTTAATTATTTAATATCTATGTTCTTTTTAATTAGAGGGCTAAAAGAAATAAGCATTGGTGACCAGGGGCTTTTTCTGCACATTTTACTTAGACCTATGTGTTTCCTTGTCCACTGGATACTAATTATCCAACTTCTTTTAATTTGTGCTTTTCATTACTTTATCAATCTTTATCTCAGATTAATTCTTTTAACAAATGTATTCTTACCACTAATGAGAAATAGAATGTTTCATATCTCTATTTGGATATCACCTATCTTAAACATATATAAATATAAATATATATGTATCTCATATATATATCATTAAGCCTAAATTTAAGCAATTAAACATGAGTTCAAAAGGTTAAAAAATCAATTCAATATCATTTCTATTTTCCACTATTGTGCTTATTCAACTGTCGTACTGATACTTAACTCACAAGCCAGAACTAAACACTTTGAGAAATTTTATGAAATGAGAACAGAAAAATTTCAGAAATATTACGCATAGTTTAAGTGAAGTTAATCCTTGTGTAATATGCTCATACTGAGCTCCATGAATTATTATTATATGTTTTATATCCACTAATATTTAGAATATATTCCCAGATCTGTAGGAAAATGGCATTTATTGCTGTGTAAAAAGGTACTCATTGTCCTCATCACACAGAAACTTCAGTTCTGCTCACAAAGTTCCTGTATTAGTGCTACTTTGTTTTAATTGCCCATTGTTCATTACACTTGTTTTTATGTGTATCACATATGAGACCTCTCTGAATCAGTTTTTTTATCTTTCTAACAGATTCTATATAATATAATCCATTCGATTTCCATTGAACTTATAGTATATACCAATATTTCAATTTTCTTATACCTAAGTACTATTCTACTGTGTATAACTAGTACAGTTTCTTTTCAAATACTCTTACCTAAGTAACATTTTTACGTAGATAAGTGCTTTAAAAGGACAGCAGGTCCATTTACTCTTATGAAAAGTAGAATGTGATTAAAAGCTAAAACAAAACGTGGCCAAATTTCACCTGGTACCATCAGAAAATGTCTTCTCTAGAGAGATAACAAGTCTTTATATTTTACTTTACCAATATTTGCTGTTTATGAATCTCAATAAAAGTGTAGAGTTGAAATAATTCTGAGAAAAGCCAAAATATTTTGCTTTTCTGACCTAAACAATTAGGTACAAATGTGATTTCTCTTGACTTGAAATTTCTCATGGTTTAGCACTGAAAAACCCTGTAAGATGATGGTTGAAAAATAAGACTAAGTAGACTCATTCTGGAACTCTGATTCATTCTCGACACCACACAAAGTATTTTTCTAAGACCCGTGTTTTTTAATTCTTTATTTATTTTCAGGTAGAGGAAATGGGCAGAATAATAATGTAATAATCTTAGAAGACTCTACGTGATAAGTAGTATAATAAGCATACAAGTTTGCAGACATAGCAAACGTAGCACATATAGGAAACATAGCAACAAAGATCAGTGGAAACTCTAAGCAAATGTTTATGTCCAATTGCTGAACCATCTACATATTCATGCCTGATGAACTCCCGCATGTAGTTTTTAAAGTTTTAATTCTTTTTTGAATTGAACTTTTCTGTCATTAGTGTTAATATCTACCTTGAGGTTTTAAAGAACAGCATTCCTTGAACACAACCCTTTATTGCATGTCTCTCCTATACCAGGATGTAGCTCTTTGTCCATTTAGACCACTTACTCTTTCACTTTGCCCATTGCTGTGTTATCAGTCTCTCTATCAGGTTTCATCTTTTGTTTATAATGTCCTTCCTGCTGAAAGGATTAGTATATTTCTGTCTTTTCTTTCAGATCTGGGTTCAGATATCACCTCTGGAAAATCCCCTCTGCTTCCTCCTAGTATTTTTCACTTCTGTGCTCCTCAATGTGCAAGTCTAAGGATTGTCATAGTGTGACATTTGATAGAGACAAAGTCAGACCTCCTAGATATATAAGAGAATTGTCTCTGTCTCATTTCAGTTGCTACCTCTCCATTTCGCTATTTACCTTTCATTCATTTTTAAGGTTTCCTCCTAGGTAGCGTCATCTTTAAACATGAGCAAAGTCAGCTGTTTTACTGTTCCTTTAAGACACAAAGCAGAACATTATGACTCCCTCTTTAATAGAATTTTCATCTTGAGATATTTTAAAAATGTGTATTCAGTACAATTTCCATTATTTTAAATATGTGGTTGGCTTTGTGTAATTTACCTCATGTAAGCATGCTCAGTGTAAGCCTCCCCCCCACACACATAGTATTATTGGTACTACTACATAAGTATATACCCAGTTTTTTTTTGTTGACTTTTGATAATGTAGAAAAACAAACTTTACCCCTTAACTTTTTAGTAATAAATCTTTTCCTTCAGTAAAACAAATCCTGTGTCTAACTTCACTAGTAGCAATAGTGGAATAGGGTTCAATTAAAAATATATATATATAATTTTTATGCACTTCTACCAAAAGTATCATTAAATGGACAAATGCACTTTCTCTGGTTGTTATTGTCATTCTCTTCAAGTAAGAAAACTTCTAGAAAGAACCATAGAGATAGTACAGTGAGTAGGATACTTGCCTTAAAAGTGGCTGACTACAGTTTAATCAATCATAGCATTTGGCCCCTCCAAGAGCCACGAGGAGTAATTCCTGAGTGTAGAGTCTAGAGTGACCCATTCACATTGTCAGTTGTGCCCCCCAAATAAGAAAATTATCTAGAGAAAAATTAATTACTGTATAAAGTGTACTCTCTGTATAAATATACATGTATATGTCACGGCAGAGCCTGGCAAGCTACACGTGGAGTATTGGATATGCCAAAAACAGTAACAACAAGTCTCACAATGGAGACCTTACTGGTGTCCAATCAAGAAAATTGATGAACATGGGGATGACAGTGTTACACTGCTACAGTGCTATATATATAATTTGATTGACAGTTTCTATTGTTTTTGAGTTTAAATATTTATCCGGTAGATTGACCAGGAATTTTTCTACTCATCCATGAATTATAATTCTATGCTAAAACTCCGTTAAGTATTTTATCAAAATTTTCTTAATATCTTTTGTTTTATATTCCTAAGCTCTTAATTTCACTTTTGTCAATATCTACAATAGTGATTTTAATTAGTAATAAAGCCCTCTTTACTTGCAATGTATTAATTGAATTCTGTACACAAATCTGAAAAAGTTTATAGGTTTAATTATTGTTATTGTTTTAATAGTGAGTAAAAAATAAAAATGTATAGATACTTACATGTTACTCAAACAATGATAATATTCAAAATGTTCTTATTTAAATGGAAGATGTTAACTCTCTATGTTAAATAGAGGGTTAAAAATCCACTTTGTGTGTTTAGAAAACTATAATTCCGATGGTGCTTTTATCTTTTACACTTATCTGAGTTTAAGTCAGAGGGTTGAGTAAGGTTGGCCCAAGAATAAAATAAACAGCAACTTCTTTATGTTGAGGATACAAACATTGGAATACACATCAAAACAATAACAAAATGAGTGCAATAATGTCAGGTGATTATGCAAAGAATTCATATTACTTCCTTCTCCATTATGCTTCCTGACATTATGAAAGTTGAATTTTTATACAGAAAAAGCATGGTTAGAAATTCACCATGCCACAGAGTCCATGAATTCACCATACTTAGACCCTCCAATAAATGACCTAAATGTTTTGCAAAAATATTTCAACAACGCTATAGCACAGTGAATAGTGCATTTCCCAGAATCGCATATTGCCTCCTGAGTACTGCCAGGAGTAATTCCTGAGTGCAGAGCCAAGAGTAAAGTAACCCCTGCACTTCACTGGGTGTGACTCAAGAAGAAAAAAAAAATTCAATAAAGCTTTTTTATCATACAAAAAAGAGAACTTGGGATAATAATGAATTCATAGAGAAGTAACTTTGCTTTAAAAAATGAATTATTTTAATTTATTTTAGTCTAAAATCACACCAACTGGTGAGGGTGACATCTGGAGCCTTGCAACCAGGCCGGAATTTAGACCCAGAACTCGGAGGCACGGAAATCCAGTCAGGCCACACCAATAGTAGTCAAGATTCAAGGGCCCACTTAATCTCCCCCTATTCAGGACAGGCACAGTGGGGATGGCATTGAGAGTCATAGACCGCTAATATGCGAGTTATTCTCTCCCTTCATATCCCATAAGAACCATAAATCAGCCTCTTAGCTGGAATTTTCACTAGGGCAGCCTGATCACCAAAAACCACATTAGGTCATAAATTCATTAGCCCCACCTCAATTAATATTACACCAAAAACACAACAGTAACAGAGAGCATGAAATTCTAAACAACACAGGTCGCAATGGTAAAGCAACTCAGGAGCCCACCAAGCTTCATTAGTGAAGAAACTAGCCAAGAAGACCCAACCAACCAGAAGAAATCCAAATAAAAATACCCCAAGACACAACCTGACGAGAATAACGGAAAAACATAGACAGAGACAAAATTCTGAAAACAGCAAGATCAAAGAGAGAAATTGCCTACAAAAGAGCATCCTTAAGATTTACAGTGGACTTACCTGATGAAACCCTCAGAGTCCAAAGACAGTGGTGGGATATAGTGAAAAAACACAATGAAATAAGTGCCTCACCAAAAATACTTTATCCAGCTAGACTCTCATTCATATCAGAAGGAACAACACACTTTCACAGACAAATAACAACTCTGGAACTTCATAGATTCAAAACCATGGCTACAAGAACAACTAAGTGGGCTACTTTAAGACAAGACAAGCCCCTCAAATACACCAAACTTTAGCAGAAAGATGGAACAAAACTCTATAACAATCTCTCTCAATGTCAATGGGCTAAATGCACTGATTAAAAGACACAGAGTGGCAGGATAGATCAGAAAATTGAATCCAACATGCTGCTGCCTGCAAAAAATACATTTGAAGAGTCATAGCAAACACAGATTCAAAGTTAAAAGGTTGGGAAACAATTCACAGGCAAATAGCCCCCTCAAAAAAAGCTGAGGTAGCCATGTTGGTAACAGAACACATTGATTTCAGACTGAAGAAGGTTGCCAGAGACAGTGAAGGTCATTTTTTATTGATCAGGGATCTGTACATCAGAAAGAACTTACACTGTTGAATGTATGTGCACCTAATGGGCGGACCAGCAAAACACTTAAAACAACTACTCATAGACTTGAAGAACGACATTGATAAAAAGACAATACTAGTGGGAGATTTCAACCCCGCTTTATCACCTCTCAATAGATCAATCAGACTCAAGCTTAGCAAGTACATATTTTATCTGAGGGAAGAAATGGAAAAAAGGGGCTTTCTAAGGACACTTCTTCCTCAGAAAGCTGAATATTTATTCTTCTCAAGTGTGCATGGGACATTCTCTAAGATAGACTACATGCTGGGCTACAAAACATACCTCCATAAAAATTAAGAAGATAGAGATTGTATCAATGATCTCAGATGATGATGCACTGAAAATAGAAGTGTCTCACACACACAAAAACAAAATCAAATCAAACTCCCAAAATTAAACAGTTCACTACTGAATAATGAGTGGCTTAGAAAGGAAACCAAAGAGGAAATCAACAGATTTCTAGAAATAAAGGAACATGAGGACATGACTTACCAGAACTTATGGGATATGGCAAAATCTGTGCAAAGAAAAAAGTTGATAGCTCTATAGGCAAAGCCATCTACCACAAATCCACGGCAAGCATCATTCTCAATGGGGAGAACTAAAAGCCTTCCCTCTAAAATGGAGCAGCCATGACATTCTTCAAAGAAATGGAGCAAACATTCCTGCAATTCATATGGAACAATAAGCCCCTAGCAATAGTTAAAGCAATTATTGGGAAAAAGAAGATGGAAGAAATCACCCTTCCCAACTTCAATCTCTACTACAAAGTGGTAATAATTAAAACAGCGTAGTACTGGAACAAAGGCAGAGCTGCAGACCAATGGAACAAGGTAACAGAACACATTGAATATCCTGACACACACCCTCAAATATATGATCATATAATCTTTGATAAGGGAACAAGAAATGTGAAGGGGAGCAAGGGAAGCCTCTTCAACAAGTGGTGCTGGCAAAACTGGACAGCTACTGACAAAAAAATGGGCTCATATGTCTATCAAACACCATGTAAAAATGTCAGGTCAAAGAGGATTAAAGATCTCAACATCAGACCAGAATCCATAAGGTAAATGGAAGACAAGGTTGGCAAAACCCTCCACAATATTGAAGCTAAAGGTATCTTCAAAGATGACACGTCACTGGCCAGGCAAGTGAAAACAGCGATTAACAAACGGGGCTATATTAAATTAAGAAGCTTCTGCTGCTGCAGACTGTCTTAAAATGCAAAAACAGTCTATAGAATGGGAAAGGATATTCATGCAATACCCATTTGATAATGGGTTGATATCAAGGATATACAAGGCACTGGTTGAACTCTACAAGAAAAAAATATCCAATCCTATCAGAAAATGGGGGCTGGAAATGAACAGACATTTTCTCAAAGAAGAAATCCAAATAGCTAAAAGACACATGATAAAATGCTCTATATCACTAATCATCAGGGAGATGCAGATTAAAACAACAATGAGATACCACCTCACACCACAGGGACTGGCCCACATCCAGAAGAACAAAAGCAACCAGTGTTGATGCAGATGTGGGGAGAAAGGGACTCTTTTTCACTGTTGGTGAGAATGCCAACTGGTTCAACCCTTTTGGAAAACAGTATGGACAATTCTCAAAATATTAGAAATTAAGCTCCCATTTGACCTAGCAATACCAGTCCTGGGAATATATCCCAGAGAGGCAAAAAGGTATTGTAAAAATGACATCTGCATGTGTATGCTTATTTCAGCACTGTTTACAATACCCAAAATCTGGAAAAAAAACAGAGTGCCCAATAACAGATGACTGGTTAAAGAAACTTTAGTACATCTACACAATGGAATACTATGCAGCTGTTAAAAAAGAAATCATGAAATTTGCATATAAGTGGATTAACATGGAGAGTATCATGTTAAGTGAAATGATTCAGAAAGCAAAGGAAAGGCATAGAAAGATCACACTCATCTGTGGAATATAAAGTAACAGAATGAGAGACTAACACCCAAGAATAGTAGAAATAAAGACCAGGAGGTCTGCCCCACAGATTGGAAGCTGGCCTCACATGTCCGGGGAAAAGGCAGCTGAGATAGAGAAGGGACCACCAAATAGAGGATGTTGGGAGGACCCATTCGGGTTGAAACATGTCTGCCAAAAGTAGACTATAGATCGAACATGACAACCACTCAATGCCTCTATTGCAAACTACAACACCCAAAAGGAGAGAGAACAAAAGGGAATGCCCTGCAGCAGAGATAGGGTGGGGTGGTGAGGGATGGTGTGTCTAGGTGGGGGTGGGGGAGAGATACTGGGATCATCGGTGGTGAAGAATGGGCACTGGTAGAGGGATGGGTATTGGAGCATTGTATGACTGAAACACAAGCATGAAAATATGTAAAAAATATGTAACTGTGCCAAAACGGTGATTTACAAATAAAAAATAATTATAAATAAATAAATAAACAATCCTGTTCATAATAATACCTCAGAAAATCAAGTACTTCAAAATCAGCTTTACTAAAGAGGTGAAGGACGTATAGAAAGAAAATTAGAAAACACACTTCAAGAAATAAGAGGACAGTAGGAAATGGAGACACATTCCCTGTTCATGGATAGAGGGGATTAACATTATAAAAATGGCACACTCCCCAAAGCATTATTAATGTGGTCCTTATCAGGTTACTTATGACATTTTTCAAAGAAATAGACAAAACACTCCTGAAATTCATATGGACCAATAAAACCTCATGAAAAGCTAAAGCAATCCTTGGAAAAAAGAAGATGGGTGACATCACCTTACTAACTCCAAATTTTAGTAGAAAGTAGTAGTCATTAAAACAGCACGGTGTTGGGCTAGAAGCAGACCAGCCAACCAATGGAACAGAGTAGAGTATTCTGTCACAGACTCTTAAATACATGATCACTTAATCTTGGACAAAGAAGCAAGAAATGTGAAGTGGAACAAGGAAAGCCTCTTCAACAAGTGGTGCTGGGAAAACTGGATAGCTACCTGCAAAAACATAAATTCTGACTTTTCCTAATGCCAGGCACAAATGTTAGATCAAAGTGGATTAAAGGGGGCTGAGTGAGAGTACAGCTAGTAGGGTGTTAGCCTTGCACGTGGCCGATCCAAGTTGACTCCCAGCATCCCATATGGTCCAACAAGGACTGCCAGGAGAAATTCCTGAGTGTGAAGCCAGGAGTAACTCCTGTGCGTCACCAAGTGTGAAAAAAGCAAAAAAAAGTGGATTAAAGACCTCAATATCAGACATGAATCCGTAAGGTACATAGAGTAAAATGTAGACTAAACCCTCCATGATATTGAAGCGAAATGCATCTTTAATCATGACTGACCAAGCAAGTACAAACAAACATAAACAAATGGGACTAAATCAAACTAACGCTTCTGCACCTCAAAAGAAACAGTGACCAAAATACAGAGAGAGCCCATGATACGTGAAAGAATATTAACCCAATAGCCATTTGATAAGGGATTAATATCCAGGATACACAACACACTAATAGAATTGTACAAGGAAAAAACTCCAACACCATCAAAAAATGAGGAGAAATGAACAGAAGCTTCCTCAGAAAAGAAATACTGATGGCCAAATGCACATGAAAAATGCTCGACATCACTAATCATCAGGGAGATGCAAATCAAAACAATGAGATATCATCTCACAACACAGAAACTGGCACATATTCAAGAGAGCAAAAGCAACCAGTGTTGGTGTAGATGTGGGGAGAAAGGGACACTCTTTCACTATTGGTGAAAATGCTGACTGGTTCAGCCTTTTTGGAGAACTCCTTCAAAAACTAGAAATTGAGCTTCCATCTGACCCCAAAATACGATGTCTGGGAACATATCCTGAGGGTGCAAACAGCACAGGAGAAATGTCATCTGCACCTGTATGTTCATTGCAGTGCTGTTCAAAATAGTCAGAATCTGAAAACAACTTGAGTGCTGAGAACAGATGACTGGTTAAAGAAATGTTAGTACATCTACACACTGCAATACTATGCAGCTGTTAGGAGAGATGATGTCATGAAATTTGTTTATAAATGGATAGACATGAAGAGAATCATGCTAAGTGAAATGAGTCAGAAGAGACGGACAGACATAGAACGACTGCACTCATTTATGAAATATAAAATAACATAATATTAGAATGACAATCAAGGACAGTAAATACAAGGGCTGGGAATATTGCATTATAGTTGGAAACCTACCTCATGAGCTGGGGAAGAAGGCAGATTGAATAGAGAGGAGATCACTAAGTCAATGATGGTTGGGAGATGGGTGCTGAAAGTAGATAAAGGACCACAGGTGATAGCCTCTCAGTATCTATATTATAAACCAGGATGCTCAAAATTAGAGACATAATCAGGGGAGTTTGTCTACCATAGAAGGAGGGGCAAGATAGGATAGGGGTGGGTAATACTGGGGACATTGGTGGTGGAGAATGTGCACTGGTGGAGGGATGGGTGCTTGATCATTGTATAACTGAAACTCAAACATGAAAGTTTTGTAACTGTATTTCACAGTGACTCAATGAAAAAGAAATACATTCAAATAAAATCAAATAAAATCACACCAAACAGGAGACACAATCTGACTCTGAATATATCTGTGTGACAGAAACTTACATCTGACCACATCAAATATAATGAGTAAATAGACACAAATATCTCTATGTATAAACTCAACTAATTGACACTGCAATAAAACTCATTATTTACAGGTAACATAGAACATACACCACTAAAATAAACTCATCTGCAAAGAAATTGGGAAAATTTTTTATTTTCTTTTTCTTTATGTGTCTTTAGAGCAAGGGAAGGGGCAGACACATACTTGACAGTGCTAAGGCTTCACTCTCACTGTATACTCAGAGATCACTCCGATGTAATAGAGTTATATTTAACTTTTCAATTTCAAATGTTAAGGCTTTATTTTTCCACAGAAACAATCATTAACCTACTGCAAAATTTGCTAATGGCATTTTTTACCTCCTTATTTCTGAAAGCATAAATCATAGGATTGAGTAAAGGAGTTAGAATAGTGCAGAATATCTCCACAATTTTGTCAACGGAGAAAGAAACTGGAGGCCGAGCATACTCAAATATACATGGAATAAAGAACAAAACCACAACAGTAAAATGAGATCCACAGGTGGAGAGGGCTTTCCTCTTTCCTTCGGCACTGTGGTTTCTCAGGGAGAACAAGATGACCGCATAGGACACAAGCAACATGGAGAAGATCAGGATGCAAAAGAATCCACTGTTGGCCACTACCATATAGCCAAAGGCATAAGTATCAGTGCAGGCAAGCTTCAGTATTTGAAACAAGTCACACATAAAATGGTCAATGATATTGGGACCACAGAAAGGAAGTTGAAAAGTAAAGAGAATTTGTATAATGGAATGCAGAAAGCCCCCTGCCCAAGATACTCCAATCAGAATGCCACAGAGTCTTAAGTTCATGATAGAATTATAGTGCAAGGGTTTGCAGATGGCCACATACCTGTCATAGGCCATGGATATGAGGACTATCACCTCTGCCCCTGCAAAGAAGTGTGCAGCAAAGATCTGCATCATGCAACCTCCATAGGAGATGGTTTTCTTCTCAGAGAGACAGTCTATGATCATTTTAGGGGCAATTCCTGAGATGAGGCCTGAATCCAGTAATGCTAGAAAAACCAGGAAGAAGTACATCGGGGAGCCCACGAGCGCTGGATTGCTGATGATGGCTGCCACAATCAGCAGGTTGCCACAGATAGTTGCAATGTAGACAAAAAGAAATATTACAAATGCAATCTTCTGAACATTTAGATTCTGTGAAATTCCCAGGAGGATAAACTCAGTGACAAAGCTTTGATTTTGCATGATTTTCCAGAAAACCCTCAGAGCTGCCACACTGACCATCAAAACCTGCAATAAAAATGACAAGGTTAATCAGATAAGTTTATTGTCATAAGCACTCACAAGTTTGTCCATCCATGTAGTGCTTTGCTATTCTATGCTTCTTTAGTATTTGAAGTCAGAAAATCAGAATGTCCTTAAAAAAACAATAGTGTTATATCGAGGGAAAATCACTTACTAAATCACGGAGTAGTGCGAAATAGAAAGCTTCTCTAGAGGAACATACCCAAATGTGACAGGATTGGGAACCTATTTTATTTGAGTTTCCAACCTGGATTACTTTTTCTAGGTTTCCTAGAGCAAGTTGTTAAAGAAGACTTTGAAGCCATATCTTAGTTTGGAGGAATCAGGACATTTACTTGTCATGTTGGGCATCACCTTGTAATAATAGGCATACAGATGCGAGATGTCCCTGATCAGAAGAATGTCTTATCCACAAAGGGAAAGTGATGTCATGGCACTTTAAAATCACAGCTATTCCCTAATAATTCCTGGGGAATAGTATGAAGTGAGAGGACCTTTAAGATAAATTAGTTGGGCCATATAAAAGGGAAACTCTATTAAAAATATTGAGTTCTACACATATACAAAACACACAAAAGGGAAAACTATGCGCTTATATCCCTGATGAACATAGATGTGAAGTTTTGCAGCAAAATATTAGCCAACCAAAAACAAAGTTTGTCAGAAAAATAATAAAACATGACCAAGTAAGATTTATTGTTTAATATACTCAAGTCAATCACCACATCAATATAAGAAAAAAATGTAATCATCTATTAATATCAATAGATGCAAAGAAAGCATTCAAAAACATGCAAAACCATTCATGAGGTGAACACAATAAGGTGGAAGTTGGGACAACTTTCAATATAGTTAAACCAGTTATCACATGCTCACAATAATCTTATTACTTGATAGTGAAAAATTAAAAACCTTCCCTCTAAAGTCGGTCACAAGACAAGGATGCCCACTCTTATCATTTAATATAGTACTAGAAGTCCTTGTCATAGCAACTAGGAAAGAAAAAGATATTAAAGCTATTCCGATTCGCAAAGAAATCAGAGTCCGTGTTTGCAGAGATATGAAACTACACCTTGAAAGTGCTAAAGGAGACTATATAAAGAGACTCTTGAAAAAGTACATTTATACTCTTGAGTAGTGAACTACAAAACCAATAGACAACCCATGGCTTTTTTATGTGCAAATAATATAACAAAGGAGAGAATAGTTAAACAATCAATCCCATTCAATAATTGTGCCTCAGAAAATCTAGTACCTGGGAATCAACTTAACAAAAGAGGTAAAGACTTTCATAGAGAAAATTGTAAGTTATTACAAAATAAAAGGACACAAAATGGAAAAATCTCCTCTTCATGGATAGGAAGTATCAACATTTTTCAAAGTGGCTATCTTCCCATTACACTGCAGATACAATATAGTTTTAATACAATGACACTTTTTAAAGACATTTACAAAACATATTTTAATTTATAATCTATGTTTATATATTGAACATTCACAATGAAAAATGATTACCCTGAATAAACCGAAGAAATTTTAGATGAAAAGAAGACAAGAAACTTTAACTTTCTTCACTTCCAACTGTGTGAAAAAGGTATAGTCATCAAAACAGTATGTACTGAAATAAGGCCAGACCCTTATTTATGTTACAGAATTGAAAGTTCAGAGACAGATCCTCAGGTATTAGGACACTTTGTGTCTATAAAAATGAGAAGAAATACATAAAGTAGAGCAAGGAAAGTCTCTTTAGCAAATGGTGTCGGTGTAACTGGTTGGTCACAGGATGCACAATGTCAAATCAAAATAGATTAAAGACCTTGATATCAGACCTGGTTCATCAACTACATTGAAGAAAACATAGGTAAAACACCTCATGGCATGGCAGCAGATGCTATCTTCAATGACTCAATACCATTAACCAAGTAAACAAAAGCAAGATGAACAAATGTGACCATCAAACTGAGAAGTTTCTGAACCACAAAAGAAACAAGGACAAGACTAATAAGATAACCCACAGACATAGAGAGAATATTTTCCACTACTCATCAGACAGATGTTTAATATCACAATATATAAAGCTCTGGTTGAATTTTTACAAGAATAAAACAAACAATGGCAGAAGAAATTGGAATAAGGAGATACAGACAGAAACTCTTAAGGAGACATACAGATGGCCAAAAAGCATATATATATATATATATGTATATCACTTATCATCAGGAAAATGCAAATAAAAACAGCAATAAGACATCATCTCAAAGCAGTGAAACTACCACACATCACAAAGAACAAAAACAACCAGGGATGTTGTAGATGTGAGAGTGAAAAGGAATCTCATACACTGAGAGTGGAAACATTTACTGTTCACACAATTTTGGAAAACAATAGAGACACTCCTTAAAGAACTAGGAATCAGGCTACTATATGAACCAGCAATTCCACTTGACATCAACCCCATTCCAAAAAAAAAAAATGAAAAAATCAGAAAGGACACTTGCACTCCTATATTCATTGAAGCCTAATTCACAATAGTTAAAATCTGGAAACAACCCAGTGTCCAAGATCAGATGACTAGATGAAGAAATCATGGTATTATAAGAAAAGTTGAAATCATGAAATTTGCTGCTACATGATGGATCCGGAAGGCATCATGCTGACTGAAGTTAATCGAAAGTTAATCATTCTGTGCAGACACAGAATGTTTTCTCTTATATGTGGGATATAAAAGAACATTGTAGGGGTATAAAAAACACCCAATGGAAAAATATTGATATTTGATCTTTGGTAATGAGCCACCAAAGGAGAAAGCAGGTGGAAGGGGCAGAGAGGAATTAGCCAGGAGTGGGTTGACACTGGGAAACTGGTGGGAAGGAAGTAGCTGTGATGGGTGGGTGAGGGGGAGGGTTGGGGAGGGTTTTGTTATGCAAGAAATCCTATCATAAAGAATTTTAAACTGTGGTACCTCAGATACAATTAAATTAAATAAAAACATAAAAACTTTGCATGTATTACATACTGTTTTATTTAAAAGTTAAAATATACATGTATAAAAATAATAGTACTATCAAGAGCTGTCCTCACTTATAAGTTAAATAATAACAGTAAAATAATTATTGAAGCATTATTGCCTAGTAGACTACCAATGTTACATCTTTTATCACCTAAATCTTATCATGTAGAAATCTAATCACATAAAGTTTTATTTCAAACAAATAATAGATGTTGATCTGGAATTTTTGACATAAAGCTTTACTTTACATACCCAGGCCTTACCTACTGGATCAACATAGACAGGATCAAGAATCCTTCTTTCTCAGCAAGAAATTTAGAGAATGTATAACTGTTCTGCTTCTAATCCACAGATAGAGGATGGCTATATCACATAGAGGATGACTATAGCCATATAGCCATATATAGTCATATATAGTTATATACATAGTCATATAGAGTATGACTATAGTCATATAGAGGATGACTATGGATGACTGGATCAACCCAGATAGGAACAAGAATCCTTTCTCAGCAAGAAATTCAGAGAATGGATGACTGTTCTGTTAATAATCGACATATAGAGGTTAAAGATATAACTAAATTTTGTAACAACTACACAGTAAGAAATAGACCAACATGTTGAATATAGCTGAATCCTGAAATTTTACTCACTACGTACTAATTACATGTAAAATTTTCTCTAGTTTGATTTAGTATAACTTCCTGAGGTATAACTATTTGAAATTTACCTTCTTGTGAAGTACATATATATGTTCACCAATTGCCTGTATGTATCAATAGATTATGACACAAATGATTTCAAATTAATTTTCTATCAGGACAATATGAAAGTGTAGCTGATGATACTGTATCTTTACTTGTTGAATTTCCTATTGTTTTTCATTTAGAAGGTTAGACATTTTACCCACAGAAATATTTTGCTTTAATCATCTAGAGAATTATTTAAGCTTCTCAATTCATTTCCAGATACAATTGCAGAGAACAATTTAATCCTCACCTGTCTCTAATACAGAAACCATCACAATTTTTATGATATAAGCATATGCATATGCTCTGTGTGTAAAGTGTAAAAACTAAGAGGCTTACAGTACAAATAAAATTTATACTCTATAAATATAAAGAGAACACCCCAAATTTCAGTTAGTAAAAAAAGCCTATACATTCTGATTTGTGCTCATCTTTAATTCATGTTTTGAAAATGAATGATCATGTCCATTATGAATCAAAAATTGACAGCATTCCTCAGCAATACCCACACAATGAACTCTGTATCTTGCTACAATTGTCACCAAGACAGCAAGAGTATAAATAAAATATAACATTTTTCCATGAGCCAATTTTATATTGAAAGGGAAAAAAACATCATTTTATCCTAGTGTCAAAAGAGAGGGCATAAAATGAAATGGATGATGACAGAACCAAGGCAACTGACAAAAATGCAAGGCATTGCCGTAATTGAGTTTCAAATGGACAAAATATAGTAGTGAAAAAAAGTAATCGTGTGAAAATAATCAGGCAGTTCATTTACAAGTATAATGTTAATGTTCATGTCATAGTTGTATAAATATACTAATTTGATTAAATTAATAAGATAAGACTAATTATTATTGAATTTATTTGCTGATAGTCATGTGTCATTGAAGAAACCCTTAGCTTGCTGTCCTCTTCCATACAGTGGTAACATATTTCAAATTGCCCAATCAACAAAAGTCAAATAATATTCTCCTGCATATTTAGTTTTTAGTATGCATAAGTAAAAATAAATTGTTACCTATCGGAGTCATCATTTTTATTGAGCAATGCATAAAGCAATGCACATATGCCAATATAAACCCAGTCATGTTCAGCACTCAGTTTCTCCTTGCTCTGTGCCAGGAATCAATCCTGATGGAAGTCAGGGCACCACATTGGGTACCTGAATCTAACCAGGGCTGACTGTGTGCAAAACATGCATCTTACCTAATGTATTATCAGTTGGCCCAGAATAAAGTGTCCTAAATCATATTATTAACCTAAAATTCATTTATCCCATCCCCAAAATATTCAAAGGAAGGTTATAGTGCTTATGAATCATCTCATTGTCTACCTGGTAAAATTATTTTGCAGAGAGCTGAAACTAACGTACTTATCTTGTGCTAAGCACAAAATGCCATGCTAAAGTTTTTAAATATCACGAACATTCCACAAGGAATTTTATGGAACTCTAAATATTTTTTATAACTTTGATATCAATTATAAATCTATATACCACTAGAGGAAGACATTTATTCAACTCATGCTTGTCCTGGAAGATTCTCTAATTTTGGCTACCTTGAAAACCTTGTTTATAATGAGCTCGGAGTGCCTTCAGGGTGGCTCAGGCCATGATCTCTGGAATCTGGCTCTCAATTTGTCCCCTTTTAGGGGTGGGGGACACCCGGTAATACTCAGAAGCTGTTCCTGGCTCTGCACTGGATATTACTCTCGGTGGTGCTCTGGGCACTGTGGCATACAGGTCACAAGTTGGCGTGTGCAAGGCTACTTCCTTATCTGCTGTACTATCATAAGGGCCCCCATTGGCTATTTCTTAAGTTTATAAAATTGGACAGTTTGCGTCCGTAGTAGTTCCATAATTTATTATCAACTTTCCCAAAAATGTGTTTCCTGAATTTTCATCCTCCAGATAATACAAAATCATGTATTAATTTTTAGTATTTAATAGATTCAGCACTAGATAAAATATTACAGTTTCACTGGAATCAACTTACTTTAATTATATATCAAGCAGTAAAAATTAAGTGTATTTACATCTACTGATACACATGTATGAGTCATATTAAAAGGATATTACTGTATCACTGTACTACTGTCATCCCATTGTTCAAAGATTTGCTCGAGCGGGTGTCAGTAACATCTCCATTTGTCCTAGCCCTGAGATTTTTAACAGCCTTTCTTTACTTGTCCTTACCAATGGTGCCATATTGGAGGCTCTTTCAGGATCAGGGAAAGGAGACTCATCATTGTACTGTTTTCAGCATATCGAATATGACCCTGGGTGCTTGCCAGGCTCTGCCATGTGGGAGGGATACTCTCTGTAGCTTGCCGGATTCTCAGAGAGGATTAAAAAGCATATATTCAAAATAATAGAATTGAACACTTTTAATATCTCCCCCACAAAATTTACATAAATATATTGCATTTTAAGCCAGTTTTATAACTTGATTGAAAAAATTTCACATCTAACTAGACTTATGAATTTGGACTGGACTTATGCATGATAGACTTATGAGAATCTCAGAATTTTATTCGTTGAGGTTTCATTCTATTTCATTTGCTTAGGATATAGCTTTGCTAATTTACCTTCATGTTTCAATGATTATGTTTTTAGAATCAGTGGAACGTTTCATATACATTTCCTACTTTCCATATCTATAATTTTGATGAATGAATTACATTTATTTTCCGTTTTCCTAGATATTTAGTTCATTTTAAAATTAAGATACAGCTGAATCCAAAACAGTTGAGAGATTCAGTTAATTAAATATACCGGCTTAACTCTGACGTATAACTATTCAGTTTTTTGTATTTTGAAATGCATACAAAAGTATGTTAATTTATTTGTAATTGGAACAGACTGCATTGTGACTTGCATAACTTATTGCAATTTTTGAACTTCCCTGTCCCATATTCAAGATCTTTTTTATGTTATGTGCTTATTCTATATCTAAGCTCTAAATTGTAGTGGGTAGGGTGGGAGTGATGGGAGGGAACTGGGGACACCGGTGCAAGGAAATTTGCACTGGTGAATAAATGGCTGTTGGAATACTGTATGTCTGAACAGCTTTGTGATAGTCTGTCTTATAGTGACTCAATTAAAAAATAAAAATAAAATACCCTCTAAATTATAAACACACTGAATTTATAAGCTTCTAATTAAAAATCTTTATTACATAGCCTCAGATATCTAAAAAAATCATTGTAGGGAGAAATATTTTTTGAATTTCTAAGACATGAGAAGTTCAGAAAGCAAAAAGTACTGCTGAGACAAAGGTAAAGTGATGACTAAGCTACATTTTACCTAATTTGCATTTATTTTGAAATTGAACATAAGTTTAGAAAGCAGTGTTAAGCTTTTGAAATAACAGTTATTTCAATCACTCCATCAAAAGTTTTCCTTCTTGTATGAAATATTTATTGAGTGCTTAAAGGATCTCAAATATTGTCTTATTGATACTAAATGTAAAATGTTACAGTGTTTCCTTTGAGTTTATGAAGAGTATAATCTCTATTCAAAGTGAAGAATCAAGAGACAGAAAAGTTATGGGATTATCCCAGTGTGCACACTTAAACTATATTGTTATATTTTACAGTCTAATTTTATAACCTAAATTTTATTAAACTTGAAAGTTGTATTATGCCATTTAAAGTTTTAAATCCAAATTTTATTTTGAATTTCTTCATTAAAATGCAAAAGTATCATTATGAACCTTACCATGTTTCAGTTTATTGGATTTTCCTGGAAATCTCTAATTTTCCATGAACTGAGCAACAAGTGACTGTTGGGTCCACATGGTCTTTCTGCATCAGAGAGACAGAAGAAGAGCAACTCTAGTTGAAGATGCAAAGAATGTCCCTTACTGCTTGTGCTGCACTGTGTTAAATATGGTTTAGGGATGGAGGGAATAAGAAACAAAAGTTTCCGTTTTGATTGATTTCCCACTGGAATTGAGGAATTGTTGTCTGAGACATCATGAACCTATAGAATTGCATCTCAATTCTCCCCAAGGTTGGGAATTTCCCACTTGTATGATTTTGAAGACATTTAACTGGTTTGGTTTTCTCAAGTGTTGACAAAATAGTATGTCCCTGAGCAATTATATTTTTATAGCATATGTATATCTGTGCTTGCATTTCTATTTGAAAATTCCTTTATTAACTACAGTAATAAAATTTCCAGCATATGGAGATGTAACATAGTTTTTGTGGTAAAAGATAAAACTTGTATGCTTATTAAAAAGACAGGGCAGGATTCTGAGAGAAGGTTCCATAATCAATGGAATGTGAAATATAATTATTAGTGTACTATTTCACGTTGATTTAATAATATCAAAAGCTAGAAATTTTTGATATGGAGTATACATTAAATTAATAACCTCAATTGTTCTCTGTTCATGATCTGCAGTACTGCAGAACTTCAAAGATAATATATATTTTTTAACAATAAAACATTTTTCTCTTTCAATGCTTTATAAAGTAAGTTATCTGGTGTTTATACCCAGTTGAAGGTGGTAGAATTAAAGCTTAATGCACTTAACTCCTCTTTTGAAAATTAACAGCCCATAAGTATGAGGGTTTACCACTGGCATCTGAATTTTATTCCACTTTTCCATCTGTTTTTATTCCAGGACCACAGTTTTGATAACTATAATTTGATAGTATAATTTAATGTCTGGGAATATTATCCACTCATGTTTTAAAAATTTCTTTGTAAGACTTCTTTTTTTCTATTTTAACTATTATGGCAATTAATTTACCTCACTGTTATTTAGGACGCATGAGATTATATCTAGCTATTGTTTCTTTTGCTCATAGCCATGATGTTTAGGGTTTAATCCTGACTGAACTCAGAAATAACTCAAGTAGACAATGAGAAAGTAATACTGGATTTTTTTAGTAGAAGTTCTTAAACTTTATTAATCCGATTGTCCATTTACCTAAATAAACTAATCTTCAAGAAAAACATTAGGATTATTCAGAATATTAGTTTAGACTAAAGAACTAGAGATGCTGTATTAACCTCTAGCTCTAAGTGGTAATTCAAATGATGTTTTAAAACTATAAAAGTTCAACTGATGAATACAAAAGTTAAATGCTTTTAGTTCCCATATAGAAATCCATGGCCTTCCTATATGCAAACAACGAGACAAAGGAAAGGGACATGAAAAAAGCAATCCCGTTCACAATCCCCAGAAAATCAAATACCTCGGAATCAGCTTAACCAAGGAAGTAAAGAACATCTACAAAGAAAACTATAAAACACTATTCCATGAAATAAAATAGGACATGAGGAGATGGAAACATATCCCCTGCTCATGGATAGAGAGAATCAACATTGTGAAAATGGCAATACTCCCCAAAGAATTATACAGATTCAATACAATCCCTATAAGGATAACCATGACATTCTTCAAAGAAATGGATCAAGCAATCTTGAAATTCATATGGAACAATAAAAGCCCACAGATAGATAAAACAATTCTTGGGGAAAAGATGATGGGAGGCATCACCCTCCCCAACCTTAAACTTTACA
This sequence comes from Sorex araneus, assembly GCF_027595985.1. Taxonomy (NCBI): domain Eukaryota; kingdom Metazoa; phylum Chordata; class Mammalia; order Eulipotyphla; family Soricidae; genus Sorex; species Sorex araneus. The sequence continues at coordinate 151,285,350 of NC_073307.1, read as the reverse complement.
ACAAAGCAGTAACAATTAGAACAGCATGGTACTGGAACAAAGGCAGAGTTGCAGACCAATGGAACAGAGTGGAATATCCCAACACACAACCCCAAAAGTATGAGCATCTAATCTTTGATAAGGGGGCAAGAAATGTGAAGTGAAGCAAAGAAAGCCTCTTCAACAAATGGTGCTGGCATAACTGGTTCTTCATTCTCTTAACCACCTCTTCCATGCTCTTGAATGCATTCCACGCTGTTCTCTTCCTCCTGCGCAGTTCTGGCACCAAGTCGTTCCTCATGTTGATTTCTCGACCCAGGTACACATAGCTGCTGCATTCAGAGATGTTCATTCCATTGAGAGCAAATGGACCTTCAGGGACTAGTTCGTTTTTCATGAACATCGTCTTGTTCAGATTCAGCTGCAATCCGACCTTTCCACACTCGTGGTCGAAGTTAGTCAGCATTTGTGCCGCTTGGCTAATGTTTGGTGTTATGAGAATGATGCCATCAGTGAAGCGGAGGAGGTGTAGTTGCCAACCATCTATCTTCACTCTCATTCCTTCCCATTCCAGTCGTCACATGATGTTCTCGGGGGTGGCACTGAAGAGTTTCAGTGAAATGGTATCACCCTGCTGCACCCCTCTCTTTACATCAATGATAACTTCCTTGTAGAATGGTGACTTCCTGGTGGTGAATCCACAATACTGCTCATGGAGGATTTCGATATACTGAGTTTGAACACCCTGTTTAGCCAGGGCTTTGATGACCACCTCAGTTTCAACAGTATTGAAGGCCTTCTTTAAGTCAATGAACATTAGACATAGTGGCATCTTGAGCTCTTGCGAAACTTCAATGAATTTGGTCACTGTGTGAGTATGGTCTATCGTGCTGAATACCCTTCGGAACCCAGCTTGCTCGCATGGTTGTCCTTCGTCTAGTTTTCTGCCTATTCTATTCAGAATGACACGAGTGAACAACTTGTAGACAACAGACAGCAGGCAGATTGGGCAATAGTTGCCGATATCGTGGATGTCTCCCTTCTTGTACAACAGAATGGTCCTACTGTTTTTCCACTGAGATGGAAACTTGTATTCAGACAGGTAGCATGTGAAGAGTCGGGCCAGTGTATTGATTAGTACTGGCAGCAGATACTTCAGGTGTTTGGGTCTGACCTTGTCTGGACCAGGTGTTGTTCGTGTCTTTACCAGCGAAATGGCATGTCAGATTTCAGAAGGGAGAACATTGGGAACGACATATCCATCTTGTGCAATTTGGAATGTGGGCAGGTGACATGGCTGTCAAAGAGATCCGAGTAGAAGTTGTGAATAATTTTCTCCATTGCCTTTCTGGAAGATGTGATAGATCCATCGGGACGTCGGAGGGCAGTCATCTTGGTCTTGTAGTTGGTGAAGGACAGGCGAGCATTGTGAATACTTTTCCCGGCTTCTGCTGCACTGGCCAACACTGCTGCTCTTCTCTCTTTGAGGTCTTCCTTTATTGCATCTCTGCACAGCTTTGTGAGCTCGGACGTTAGCTTGTATTTAAGGTAATTATTTTAATGAAATATACTTTTTAAATACATATATGCAAGGAGTGTGTTTAAATGTCCTATAATTTCTTTTATCTTTCAGACTAGTAATTTATTGCTCACTAAATAACTATTTTGCCTCCACTATTCAATTTTTACTATGTATTTTGCTTCACAAAATCATGAATAGTTCTCATATTTTATTTATGTGGAAACTTTATTATAAAAAGGCAGAATTTTGTGAGGTCCCTAATTCTTCTCCTTGATATCTACCCCAAGTTTTAAACTTTAATTTTTAAGGATATTGACGCTCTTTTGATATTTCAGTAAACAATATCTGTTAGAAACCAAATGATTCTCATGCAACAATAAATGCATGAAAATCTCTTGGTATGACAATGAAAGTGGGATCAGTTTGGAGACAAGAAGTGAAGAATGAGGAAGTTCCCATCCACAAAACACTGGAAAACAAGAAAAATTAAAATAGACAAAGAACTGTGCATAGGGTTCATTGAAACAGACATCAAACATGTGAAAGCAGTGGTCATCTTTGTCCAAGGAATGTGGTTTAATTGACCACACTATGGTTCCCATTCTAGGAAGGAGATGGAACAGTAAGAGAGAACCTTTCTTTTTTTATAATTTATTTATTTTTTAATTGGTGAGTCACAGTGAGGATGCAGTTACAGATTCACACATTTTCGTGCTTGTTTTTCCCTCATGCAATATTCGAGAGCCCGTCCCTCCACCAGTGTCCATTCTCCACCACTTATGAACCCAGTATCCCTCCCACCCCCCTATCGCTTCCCCTTGACCCTGCTTCACCTCTGTGGCAGAGCATTCCAGTTTGTTCTCTCTCTCTCTCCTTTGGGGTTCTGTGGTTTCCAATACGGGTATTAAGTGGCCATCATCTTCAGTTTCTAGTCTACTTTCATCGTACAGAGAGAGAGCCTTTCTGAGACCAAGCCTTGCCCAAGTACACAATTGTTGGTGGCTGAGCAGAGTTGCAATTAGAGGAACCTCTGCAAATGACAGAGGTCATGAATTCTGGAGGGAGTGACAGTCCAAGCTGGGAGTGGAGAAAGAGTCGGGAATTTAGTATTTCTTAAATGTGAACAATGCACAAGTTCAGCATTTTTCCTTCTCCCTCACATTCCAGTGCATAATCCATACTGACAACTCTTGTAGGGACAAAAGGGAAATTGAAGGGTAATATCAGTGACCCTTAAGCAGAGCAAATCAAGAATCAACCCAACCCCTTGCATCCAACTGTATTTCATGACCATTTGTCTGAGGAGAGGAACTCTGCAGATGCCTGGACTGTAGACAGTGGTTCCAATAATAGCTAGGCCAGACACCTGGAAAAAGGCAGAGAGAAACAGTGAACTAAGTCCTAGTAACTACTCTGAAGTCAAGGTAATTAGATATTGACACCTACCCTTTGTGTATCTAGCTGATGCATGTATTCAAGTGCAAGCAAACACTGGTGCAGAGACCAAGTCATTCAGACTCTGGAAGATTAGACTGCTGATATTTCCCAGGTCATGCAGTGCTATATTAGCAGTCAAAAGCAAGGATATGCAGCACCATCATAGACTTTGTAGATGCTGGTGAGATTGGGTAACTGGACACTCCAGTTCCCGGGCACAGTAGGCACCCTGACACCCCAGCAGTGGGCCTCCATAGTAGATGGCCGTACTTAGAAATGCATTTAGCCTCCACTGAAACAGGAAACTTCTGACTGCAAATCCCCAGCAAATGTAACAAGATTTATAGACTTCTCACAAACTTAGCAACAAAACAATCAACTCCATAATAATGGAGATAAAAGGGGCTAGAAGGATAGCACAGTTGGTAGAGTGTTTGCCTTGCAAGCGGTGAACATGGGTTCAATTCCCAGCATCCTATGTGGTCCCTCAAGCACTGCCAGGAGTAATTCCTGAGTGCATGAGCCATGAGTAACCCCTGTGCAATGCCAAGTGTGACCCAAAAAGCAATAGATAAAAATAAAAACAAAAAAAAATGTAGATAAGAGAAGAGCAACACTCTTATATGTGCAATTAAAAACAATAAGTGGATTAAAATATAATGGTATTACCTGACCCTAAGAATCTACCTGGAGAACTGAGTGTGCTTAGTGGAGGTGTGTGAAGCATGAAGAGAGGGACTTAGACTAACAGTGCTGAGGGATGCTAAGTCTTTGATGATGGGCAAGAACAACAAAATTGTTTTTCTAGAAGATTCTTATAATAGTATTGTAAAGTATTTTACTAAAAATCTCACACACATATATCTGCTAATAAATAATAGCAATGATTATTATATTACTTTGATTTTATTAATTTCAATCATTAGATTAAAAATAAAAGTACAAATTAATTCATCACATGATTATTAGGAAAAGAGTTGTTTATTAGGACATCTATGAGAATTTAGAATGAAATATAACCTCTTATTGAAAGTTTTAATTTGAAAACGTAAACTTCTGTAAAACAGTCTTTCCACATAGATTAATTTATCATGAAAATTTATTCTTTTAAATTTAACTACTATTTTTTTCAAAATATAAGGCTCTATTTATCAAGAGAAACAGTAATTAATCTATTCCAAAATCTCCTCCTGGCACTTTTCACTTCCTTATTTCTGAATGCATAAATCAAAGAATTGAGTAAAGGCGTTAACACTGTAGAATACCTCCAATATTTTGTCAAAAGATAAACTATATGGAGGCCGTGCATGCTCAATTACACATGGAAAGAAAAACAAAACAACAACAGTAATATGAGAGCCACAGGTGGGCAGGACTTTCCTCTGTCCTTCTGTGCTATGTTTTCTCAGGGAGAACAGGATGACCCCACAGGACACAAGCAACATGGAGAAGATCAGGATAGAAAAGAAACTACTATTGGTTACCACCAAAAGGCCAAAGATATAAGTATCAGTGCAGGCAAGCTTCAGTAATGGGTACACATCACACATAAAGTTATCCATGACATTGGAGCCACATAAGGGTAGTTGAATAGTAAAGACAATTTGTGTAATGCAATGCAGAATGCCCCCTGTTCAGGCTACTCCAATCAGAATACCACAGAGCCTTGAGTTCATGATGGAGGAATAGTGCAAGGGTTTGCAGATGGCCACATACCGGTCATAGGCCATGGATGTGAGGACAATCACCTCTATCCCACTAAAGAATTGTGCCGCAAAGACCTGTATCATATGGCCTCTATGGAAGATGGTTTTCTTCTCATAGAGATAGTCTATAATAATATTTGGGGCAACAACAGAGGTATGGCAAGCATCAGTGAAGGAAAGGAAAGACAGGAAGAAGTACATTGGGCAGCTGGAGCGCAGGACTGCTGCAGATGGTCGCCACTATCAGCAGGTTGCCACTGACAGTTGTGATGTAGACACACAGAAGTACAACAAATATAATTTTCTGAGCTTGTGGATCCTTTGAAAGACCAAGGAAAACAAACTCAGTTACAAAGCTTTGGTTTTGCGTGATTTCTCAGGGCACACTCAGAGCAACCACACAGAGCACTAAAATCTGCAATATCTAATAATGAAAACGTTACATCAGACCCGTATATTATCACTGACATCCACAAGATTGATCACCCATATGTTCCTTTTTATTTCATTCATCACTGAAATCACAAAAGTAGAATTTGAATGTTGTGCTTACTAAGTAATAAAATTGCTCAGATGGACATTTCAACAGAACTTCTGAGGATGAGCAAATCTTCCTGTAATTAGGTTGGAAAATAATTTTATTTAAATTGCCAAACTGGATAACTTAGTCATGACAAGTTGTCTTAAGAGATTGTGAAATCAGATTCTATTTCTGATGAGGAATAGCCAATTATTTGTCTTCATAGGTATCATCTTTTAATAACAAGCATCAGATGCATGATGTCCCTGATTAGGAGAACGCCTTATCTAGAAAATGGGGAAGAGGGTGTTAGAGGCACTTTAAAATCCCAGCAATGCCAGTAATTCCTGGATAAAAATTTTAAATGAATTAGTTCTTGTAAGAGGATATCTGTTTGAAATGCTGAGCTCTCTCTATATACAAAACAAGCATGCAAGTGTTACATATTTTTATACAATGCAGCTTTACATTAAGATATTACTTTACTAATAATACTAGCAAGTGAATGATTTCCAAGTTAAATAATGTCTGTAAAATTAATGTTGAGGAACATTTTAAAACTAAATTATTGCCATTAGTAGTTCCATATATAATTGTAGAAAAATTACCCCTTGAAGTGTTATGTCAACTAAATAACAGATGTAAAAAATGGTAATCTGGCATTTAAGCACAAGTACTCAATTTCAACACCCAGTTCTTTCCCATAGATCAACCCAGATCAACCCAGAAAGAAGCAAGAGTTCTCTTTCTAAGCAAGGAATTAAGAGAGTGGATAAATTAGTTCTGTTCCTAATGGACCTCGAGAAGTTAAGAGACATAAATACCAAAACCACATAGTAAGGAAGAATATTGAATATAGCTGAGTCTTGAGGCCTTAATGCTAAGAAGTTATCATATATATGTATATATACATATATACATATATACAAACATATATACAATGTTTGTATATGTATATATACATACATATATATGTTTGTCCAATTTTATTCAGTGTAACTACTTCAGGTCTACCTGCTTCAAATGTATTGGCATTTATTTCCTGCAAGTAGTAATGTTTATTTACTACTCACCTGAACATCTCAAAGGATTACGACAGGAATGTAGCACTGTAGCACTGTCAGAGTGATTATCAATTATTTTCCTACCTGAAAAATACAAAATTGTTATCTGCATTATTTTGACTCTAATAGTTAATTTTACTAATGTCTCTCACTTAGAAAATCAGACATCTTACCCGCAGAAAGCTGCTCCTTCAGCTATCCACAATACTATTGCAATTTCTCAGTTCATTTCCAGATACAATTTCAAAATATTTTATCCTCATCCAAGTGTACCTAATGAAGAAAACATCAAAAAATTCTTGCATATAAGCCTGTTCATTAGCTCTATCATTTTTTACATATAACAATGAGGCCTACTGTTGGAGTAAAATTTCATTTATTTGATATGAGCAAATAAAAAACTAAATGAGCTTTAAATAGCTCACAATGTTGAAAGGAGAAATGCATATTCTCCTATATTTTCATTTCATTCAGAATGAATTAATAATTATATTCATTACATTTCCAGAATAGTTAGCATTCCTAAACAATGCCTGTATGATGGAGTATGCATCCTGCTACAAGTTGTCACCAATAATAGAATTACAGAAACACAGATAAAATCTATCATCCTTCCAAAAATTGGACTTTCTTTTTTTTTTTTTTTTGCTTTTTGGGTCACACCCAGCGATGCTCAAGGGTTATTCCTGGCTTTGCACTCAGGAATTACTCCTGGCAATGCTTGAGGGACCATATGGGATTCCGGGGATCTAACCTGTGTCAGCCGCATGCACAGCAAACACCCTACCCGCTGTGCTATCGCTCTGGCCCTGGACTTTCAAGCAAGTTTTTATTATGATTTTTTTCTTGAACATGTATCCCTCTATTTCTCTACTCTCACATCATTTAAGTAAATTTCCTTCAACATGAACTATTTTGTTTCAATAAAAAATGAATCAAAACTTTTTAGGATTTAAAGTAACGAAACATCATTTATGTTTTATTTTGACCCATTTAGCCTAATGCCAAAAGAGAAGAAAAAATAAAATGAAAAGGATAACTTAAAAACAAAGTAACTTACAAAATGGCTTGCTTTGTCTTGTACTGATTTTCAAGAACCAAAGGAACTCTAGCGAAAAACTAACAGAAGTTGAAAAAATGATACTTCATCATAAAAAATATTAATATTCATCATTTTGATGGATGTGTTTAAAATAGGCTTATATCCACTAAAAATTATACATATGAACTCTATGTGGACTCATAGAAATTGTTTATGAAACTACAATTAATATAAACATATTAATCAAAATATTATGATTTCCATTCTTGGTATCAATTTCAATTTAGTTGTTAATAGCTATAGGTTATGAAATAAACCTCTTGTCTTAGTGTCCTCGTCTATAAAGTAGATACATATTTAAAGCTTTTTAGACAGAAGTTAAAAAATATCCTATGGCCATGTGAAGTATGCATAAATTTATAGCACTTGTGAAATACTAACATTCATGTTATTTCAATCAGTGTTTATTTATATAGACACCAGGTGAGCCAAAAATTTGAATAATTCTTAAGAAAATTGTATTCTTAATCACATAACTCGTATGTTTCATCACCTAAGTGTTCAAAGGAAGGACCTAGAAGGCTTATGAATCATCTAAATCTCTACCCCACAGACAATTATTTTACTTTGTAAAGCTGAAACTAGCAAATTCATATAATAGAATATTGTCAGAGAGTTTCCACTGAATTCTTATCCTGACCCTAACCCTAACCATTTCTATTTCACCCTTTATTATCAACTGTAATTCTGTACACTCTAGAGGAAGAAAGTAATTCTGTTCATGCTTGTCGTACATGGTTTTAGGATCTTTCCTAATTCAAAAATCATGTTTTTAATACACTGAGGGTTCCTTAAGGGTATCAGGCATGACTCAGGCTCCCTGTGGCCATTATCTCTGGACTCTGGCCAATTTTTAAGGTTATAGAATTGGACTGTTTGCTTCTCTAATATTCCCACAATTTCCTTCTTGGTTTTTCATAAACATTAATTCACAGAAAAATATAATTCTATAGCTTCAATTAAGAAAGTAGAACTTTAAATATACATATCTTGACCCCCACTACTTTCACTACCCAGCCACTGCCATGCTCCAAGCCGCTCTCCGGACACTTGAGCCGACACTCACGCCCGAGTGAAGCCCGCAAACCCAGGTAAGCAGAACGTTGGGACCTTAAACTCTGGGTTCAACAGGACCTGGAGACAGTATCATCTGTCTGCCTCCTCCAATCTCCGGCATCTGAGGGATGGTCAAACCCAGACGCCCCACCCTACCCAAGGCAGATAAATACCTCACTGGCCGACCCCCACTATATCCACTACCCAGCCACCGACATACTCCAGGCCACTCTCTGGACCATAAGACACTGAATACCCTTTATTCCCACACCATATTTCATAGGGTTCAAATTTGGTGTGAACCATGGTAACACCTCTAAGGGCTACTGGACTCCGCCCTAAAAGCCTCTGTCCCTCTCGGAGAGCCTGGCAAGCTACCTAGAGTATCCTGCCCGCACGGCAGAGCTTAGCAAGCTACCCATGGCATATTTGATATGCCAACAACAGTAACAGCAATTGGCCTCATTCACCTGACACCAGAAGAGCCCCCAATACAGCAGCGTTAAAAAAGATGAGCAAGGACAGGCTGAAAAAATCTCGGGGACGAAATAGACTGTCAAAACAAAAGAAGACTAAAATGGTTGTCTGTACTTTCAATGCACGTACGCTGGCATCAGAAGCATTCATCAAGGACCTTATGGTGCAAGCGCAGAAGATCAAGAGCAACATCATTGGTCTGACCGAAATGAGAAGACATCAATCACATTATGCCATTTTCAACACTGGAGAAGATTTGTTTCTCGGAACATATGACAACAGAGATGTAGGTGGCGTTGGTGTCTTTGTCAACACAAACTTGCCCATGAGCATTGATTCATTCGAATGCCTAACATACCCGAATCAGAGGATTATGCTTGAATAGATGTGGCTCACTGCCGGAAGTTTCTATCTTTCTGTCACATCTATCCAACTACGATGAAGAAGAAATGACAGGTTCTACATAGAACTGGAGAAGTTCTATAAAGAAGAACACACTTTCTACAAGATTATTGTTGGTGATTTTAATGCCAAGATAGGTCCGAGAAGGTCGCCTGAAGAACTCCACATTGGGATACATGGTCTAGAATATAACGATCAGGGTGAGAAACTGTCTGAATTCATCATGTTGACTAAAACCATCCATGGTAACTCACAGTTCCAGAAGGCCATATATAAACGCTGGACATGGAGTCTCCCGGTGGACAGTTCCACAGTGAAATTGACCACGTCATATTAAAAGGTTTTGCCTGACCAATGTCACTGTTGTCCCAAAATTCCAAATGGGTTTGGACCACCATCGCCTTCATGCAAAATTCTACTTCACAGAGTGGGGAGAAAGGTCTGCAAAGTTTAAGTCTAAGAAGGAAACTCCCAGAATGACCACCAACCTGGAGCTCTTTGGCACTATTGCAGCAATGTGGGAAGATGCCGTCCTTGACAACATCGACAAGGAATACGATCACTGGTCCAGCACCTCCATGACTGTGCAAAGAAAGCCGAGAGGGAGAAAGCCACAAACAGATGCCTGTCTTCGGAAACTCTGGAGCTCATTCATCAATGTGGTTTGGCGCAAACCTCAGGCAACCACAAGCTAATGTCCGAGCTCACAAAGCTGTGCAGGGATGTGATAAAGGAAGACCTTAAAGAGAGAAGAGTAGCAGTGTTGGCCAGTGCAGCAGAAGCCACGAAAAGTATTCGCAATGCTTGGCTATCCTTCACCAAATACAAGACCAAGATGACTGCCCTCCGACATCCCGTGAATGTATCACATCTTTCAGAAAGCAATGGAGAGCAATATTCACAACTTCTACTCGGATCTCTTTGACAGCCATGTCTGCCTGCTGACATACCAAATTTCGCAGGATGGATATGTAGTTCCCGAGATCCTCCCTTCTGAAATCTGACACGCCACTTCATTGGTAAAGAGGCTTACAGCACCTGGTCCGGACAAGGTCAGACCTGAACACCTGAAGAATCTGCCACCAGTATTCATCAATACACTGGCCCAACTCTTCACACACTACCTGTCTGAATGCAAGGTTCCATCTCAGTGGAAAACCAGTAGGACCGTTCTGTTGTATGAGAAGGGAGACATCCATGACATAGGCAACTGTTGCCCAATCTGCCTGCTATCTGTCATCTACAAGTTGTTCACTCGTGTCATCCTGAATAGAATAAGCAGAACATTAGACAAAGGACAGCCATGTGAGCAAGCTGGGTTCCGAAGGGGATTCAGCACGTAGACCATATCCACATGGTGACCAAACTCATTGAAGTTTCACGAGAGTTCAAGATGCCGCTCTGTCTAATGTTCATCAACTTAAAGAAGGCCTTTGATTCTGTTGATACTGAAGTGGTCATCTAAGCTTTAGCAAAACAGGGCGTTCAAACTCAGTACATCAAGAATAATTCTTTGTGATCTTTGCATAGACACTTAGGAGTGGGATGATAGGTCTTATAGAATTTCTATTTTTGTGTTTGGATGTCTGCATAGTGTTTCTGTAAAGTTTTAACCTTAATGCAATTTATAGTGAATGAATTTTCATTTTTACTATATAATATTATTAATGGGCTCCAGGATTTTTGATACAACCATTCTTAGTTGATTTAGTTTATCTTTCCTAAATAACCAATCACAATGAACACTTGGTTTGCAGAGATAGGAGCTGGAATCTCTCATTGACCGCAGAGAGGACCTGGGAAACTTTCTATAATACCTACCCAGCTGAGCTCTTTGGATCCATGCTCAAGAGAAATGATGTAGCTCTCAAATACTGCAATACTGGAGATTACTCACCCTCCACTTTGGTAGTCTACAGGGTAACTCTAGAAATCTCTAGGATTAAAATCAATGGTGCTAGTTGAGTCTCCTGTGCTTTTGCTTTCATTCACTGAGCTAAGTGAGATTCTATGTTTTTTCTACCTAATTTGTTGTGCTTCTGAACTTAGCTCTGAAATTTGGAGACGTAGGAACTATGGAACTCAACGATGATTCAGCAACATGGCGTCAGAGCTGAGTCATTTATATGCTGACAGAAGTGGGTGTGGGTGGAGTGCTAAACCTTCCTATAGGACAAGTTATCTACCTGCCAAGAAGACTTGAGACCTGGGCCTGGAGGACAGGCCTACGTGGTTTGGCTTGATGCAGTGTCTCCCCTTACATGCAGTGTCTCACCTCACCTTACATGTGTTGATGTCAAATTACTAGATGACCTATAAACTAATCAGGATTTGATTTTTTTATGTTTCTAACTTAATTATTTGACAGAGAGTCTCTTGCCCGCACACCTGGCTGTCTTCCCCAGGGCCCCTCGGAGGGGATGGGCTCCAGCTTCCCTCCCTGCCCTGAGCAGAGCTCCCAGCGGCCTAAGACCACTGGAACTTAGTCACAGCCATGCTTAAGGCCGCTCTCCACACGCTTGGATGAGCCTCACGCATGAAGGTGCTGGCAGAGGAACCCAGTGTGTGTAATTCCATCAATGGCTAACATCCATAGACTTAAAAGCAAGCTCCCAGAAGCACATGCGATATCTTATAATGTAACTTTTCCTCTGGGAGAAACTACCATGCTACTGAGAGCTTCCTGCTTACATGGGACTGCCTCGCAAGCTTCCCATGTTGTATCCATATGCCAAAGCCAGTAACCAGCTGAATCTCATTCCCCTAACCCTGTGGATAGGATGAACGTAGAGGTTACCAAGACTGCTTGAGCAACTCGATGATCAACGTGATTTCGTGATTGTGAATTATTTGATATCTATGTTCTTTTTAATTTGAGGGTTAAGAGAAATAAGCATCACTAACCAGGGGCTTTTTCTGCACATTTTACTTAGTCCTATGTGTTTCCTTGTCCACTGAATACTAGTTATCCAACTTCTTTTAATTTGTGCTTTTCATTACTTTATAATCTAAACATCAGATTAATTCTTTTACCAAAAGTATTCTCACCACTAATGGGAAATAGAATGTTTCATATCTCTGTTTGGATATCACATATCTTAAATATATATGTATATATATATACATACATATATATGTTTGGATACCACCTCTCTCTATCTCTCTAATATATATTTATATATATGTATATATATATATATATATACCCTCAAGTAATTTTTCTACAGCTGCACTCATTAAGCCTAAATTTATGCAATTTAACATGAATGCAAAAAGGCTGAAAAACAACCAGGCCTCCTTTATATAATAAAGGAATCACCTCTGTTGCCTCAATTCAATATAATTTCTATTTTTCATTATTCACTTTTTTCTTTAGCCCCAGAGTTTCCTTCTAAATATAATCCAATTTAAACCTGTGCTCATTCAACTGTCTTACTGACACTTAGGTCACAAGCCAGAATATTTTTGCTCCACTATTTATAGAACTAAACACTTTGAGAAAGTTTATGAAATGAGAACTCAAAATTTCAGAAATATTATGCATAGTTTAAGTGAAGTTAAGCCTTGTGTAATATGTTCATACTGAGCCCCACAAATTGTCATTATATTTTTTATCCACTAGTATTTAGTACATGTTCCCAGATATGTAGGAAAATGATATTTATTACTTTGTAAAAAGGTACTCATCATTCTCATCACACAAAAACTTCAGTTCTGCTCAAAGTCCCTCTATTTGTTCTACTTTGTTTTAATTGCCCATTGTTCATTACACTTGACTTTATTTGTGTCACATATGAGACCTCTCTGAATCAGTTTTTTTTATTTTTTTATTTTTTTTTGAGTGATGGTTTTATTTGCTTGTTTCTTTTTTTTTTTAAATTTATTTATTTTTAATTAGAGAATCACCGTGAGGGTACAGTTACAGATTTATACACTTTTGTGCTTATACTTCCCTCATACAAAGTTTGGGAACCCATCCCTTCACCAGTGCCCATTCTCCACCACCCGTAAACCCAGTGTCCCTCCCACCCTCCCCAATCCCATCTCCCCCCCACCCCACCCTGCCACTGTGGCAAGGCATTCCCTTCTGTTTTCTCTCTCTAATTAGCTGTTGTGGTTTGCAATAAAGGTGTTGAGTGGCCGCTGTGCTCAGCCTCTAGCCCTCATTCAGCCCGCAACTCCCTTCCCCCACATGGCCTTCGACTACAATGTAGTTGGTGATCTCTTCTCTGAGTTGACCTTTCCCCGGAACGTGAGGCCAGCCTCGAAGCCATGGAGTCAACCTCCTGGTACTTATTTCTACAGTTCTTGGGTGTTAGTCTCCCACTCTGTTATTCTATATACCATAGATGAGTGCAATCTTTCTATGTCTGTCTCTCTCTTTCTGACTCATTTCACTCAGCATGAAACTTTTCATGCCCATCCACTTGACTACAAAATTCTTGACCTCCTTTTTTCTAACAGCTGCATAGTATTCCATTGTATAGATGTACCAAAGTTTCCTCAACCAGTCATCCGTTCTGGGGCATTCGGGTTTTTTCCAGATTCTGGCTATTGTAAACAGTGCTGCGATGAACATACATGTGCAGATGTTGTTTCGATTGTACTTTTTTGCCTCTCTGGGATATATTCCCAGCAGTGGTATTGCTGGGTCAAATGAGAATTCAATATCTAATTTTTTGAGAGTCGTCCAAATTGTTTTCCAGAAGGGCTGAACCAGTCGGCATTCCCACCAGCAGTGAAGAAGGGTCCCTTTCTCCCCACATCCTCTCCAACAGCGGTTGCTTTTGTTCTTTTGGATGTGTGCTAGTCTCTGTGGTGTGAGGTGGTATCTCAATGTTGTTTTGATCTGCATCTCTCTGATGATTAGTGATGCAGAGCACTTTTTCATGTGCCTTTTGGCCATTCGTATTTCTTCCTTGGTAAAGTTTCTGTTCATTTCTTCGCCCCATTTTTTGATGGGGTTGGATGTTTTCTTCTTGTAGAGTTCAACCAGTGCTTTATATGCCATTGATATCAACCCCTTATCTGATGGGTATTGTGTAAATATCCTTTCCCATTCTGTGGATAGTCTTTGTATTCTGGTCACTGTATCTCTTGCGGTGCAGAAGCTTTTTAGTTTAATGTAGTCCCATTTGTTGATCTCTGTTTTTACTAGATTGCTTAGTTCCGTGTCACCTTTGAAGATACCTTTATCTTCAATATCGTGGAGGGTTTCGCCGACCTTGTCTTCAATGTACCTTATGGTTTGTGGTCTAATGTTGAGGTCTTTAATCCATTTTGATCTGACTTTTGTGCATGGTGTCAGGTCAAGGTCTAAACCCATTTTTTTGCATGTGGTTGTCCAGTTGTGCCAGCACCATTTGTTAAAGAGGCTTTCCTTGCTCCACTTCACATCTCTTGCTCCCTTATCAAAGATTAGATGGTCATACATTTGGGGTTGTGTGTAGGGATATTCCACCCTGTTCCATTGGTCTATGGCTCTGCCTTTGTTCCAGTACCATGCTATTTTAATTGTTACTGCTTTGTAGTAAAGTTTGAGGTTGGGGAGGGTGATGCCTCCCATCATCTTTTTCCCAAGAATTGTTTTAGCTATCCTTGGACGTTTGTTATTCCATATGAATTTTAGGATTGCTTGATCCATTTCTTTGAAGAATGTCATGGGTATACTTATAGGGATCGCATTGAATCTGTATAATGCTTTAGGGAGTATTGCCATTTTGACAACATTGATTCTCCCTATCCACGAGCAGGGTATATGTTTCCATTTCCTCATGTCCTCTTTGATTTCATGGAGTAGCGTTATGTAGTTTTCTTTGTAAAGGTCTTTTACTTCCTTGGTTAAGCTGATTCCGAGGTACCTGATTTTCTGGGGCACGATTGTGAATGGGATTGCTTTTTTCATGTCCCTTTCCTCTGCCTCATTGTTTGCATATATGAAGGCCATGGATTTTTGGGTATTGATTTTGTAGCCTGCAACTTTACTGTATAAGTCTATTGTTTCTAAGAGTTTCTTAGTAGAGGTTTTAGGCTTCTCTAGATATAGTATCATGTCGTCTGCAAATAGTGAGAGTTTGATTTCTTCCCTTCCTATCTGGATGCCCTTGATCTCTTTTTCTTGTCTAATAGCTATCGCAAGTACTTCCAGTACTATATTGAAGAGGAGTGGTGAGAGTGGGCATCCTTGTCTTGTGCCTGATCTCAGAGGAAAGGCCCTTAGTTTTTCCCCGTTGAGGATAATGCTTGCCGTAGGCTTGTGATAGATGGCTTCGACTATCTTGAGGAAAGTTCCTCCAAACCCCATTTTGGCGAGGGTTTTCATCACGAAAGGATGTTGGATCTTGTCAAATGCTTTCTCTGCATCTATTGATATGATCATATGGTTTTTATCTTTACTTTTGTTGATATGCTGGATTATGTTGATTGATTTCCGAATGTTAAACCATCCTTGCATCCCTGGGATGAATCCCACTTGGTCGTGATGTATGATCTTTTTGATGAGTTGTTGGATCCTATTTGCTAGTATTTTGTTGAGGATCTTCGCATCGGTGTTCATCAGGGAAATTGGTCTGTAATTTTCTTTCTTAGTGGTGTCTTTGTTTGCTTTTGGTATTAGGGAGATATGTGCTTCATAGAAACTGTTTGGGAGAGTTCCTGTTTTTTCAATTTCCTGGAAAAGTTTGAGGAAAACAGGCAATAGGTCTTCTTTAAATGTTTGGAAGAATTCGCCAGTGAAACCATCTGGGCCTGGGCTTTTGTTTTTGTGGAGGTTTTTGATTACCGTTTCAATTTCCTTAACATTGATGGGTCTATTCAGGTATTCCCGGTCTTCTTTCTTCAGTGTTGGGAGATTATAGGAATCGAGGAATCCATCCATTTCTTTTAGGTTATCCTTTTTTGTGGCGTAATGACTTTCAAAGTAGTCTCTAATGATCTTTTGAATCTCACTGGTTTCTGTTATGATGTCCCCCTTTTCATTTCTGATTCGATTTATTAGAGTTTTCTCTCTTTCTTTCTTTGTGAGACTTGCTAGCGGTTTATCAATCTTATTTTTTTTCTCAAAGAACCAACTCTTTGTTTCATTGATCTCTCGGATTGTTTTTTTGGTTTCGATGTCATTAATTTCTGCTCTAATTTTTATTATTTCTTTCCTTCGGTCTGGTTTGGGGTCCTTTCTCTGGTCCTTTTCTAGGGTCTTGAGTCGTGAAGTCAAGCTATCTATGTGGGTCCTTTCTTCCTTCCTGAGGAATGCTTGGAGAGCTATAAATTTTCCCCTTAACACGGCTTTAGCTGCGTCCCATAGGTTTTGGTAGCTCGTGTCTTCATTCTCATTTGTTTCTAAGTATCTTTTGTGAATCAGTTTTTTTTTTAATCTCTCTGACATATTCTATATAATACAACACATTCTATTTCCATTGAAGTTATGCAAAATAGCAAGATTTCAATTTTCTTATATCTAAGCATTATTCCACTGTGTGTAACTAGTGCAATTTTTTAAAAAAATAATCTCACCATAGTAACATTTTTATGTAGATAAATGCTTCGATTTACATATTTAAAAAATTATTTTTATTTTGTTTTAATTAAAGAACTGTGATTTACAAAGTTATTTATAGTTGGGTTTTAGGCATATCATATTTCAAACCAATCCCACCATGATTATCAACTCCCCTCCACTATGTGTTCCCATATAAACAATAATATAATCATTTACAACTATTAACAATATCTGTTAGTGCTTGCATTTCTATTGAAAGTCTCCATCACTAAGGTGCCAACTTGCCTCCACCACTGTCCTTAAGATTATTTAGCCATTCCTTTGGCAGTTAATTGTGAGTTCTTTTGACAATATTTGACTTTATTTCCATTAGTCATTGTTCTGATGTGGTATCTATGACCCTTGTCTAAGGATTTTTAACATCCCTGTGCAAAGCTTTCAAAGTATAAGATTAATGAAAAGCATTATAGATTATTTCTATTTTGGTATAGTTTTATTTTTGTATCTCAATGAAGTAGACAATTAAACTCTACATTAACCAATAAGTGTATATATATTTATAAATGATATAAAAGTAAAAGTATTTTATTCAAGTCATTATTGGTGAAATTTGTTACATTAATTTATCTTTTGTTGAAAACTCCATCAGAACTTTTGTCCAAGAATATTTGTCTTTCTCCTCATAAATATTAATTTTTAATTTGATGCATTGCTTTTCATCAGAGGTGACCAAAATCTATATCCCAACTGCGTTTTTCACTTCTTTATTCCTGAAAGTATAAATTAAAGGATTGAAGCAAAACTTCCTGAAAGCAAGACTTAGTGATGGGTAAAAGTCACACAAAAAGTCATCAGTGATATTGTCTACAGAAAATGATAAAGTTCACAGAAAGCATAAAAGGAAAGAATATTTGTATAATGCAATATAAGAAGATTTCTGTCTAGGTTACTAGGATGCTATAAGGACTTGAGTTCATGATGAAGGAATAGTACACAGGCTTACCAGTGGCCGCATACCACTCAAAGGGTATAGATGTGAGAATAATCGCCTCAAGTCCAGCAGTGAAGTATCCAGGAAAGAGTTGTTTCAAACAGCCCCCAAATGAAATGGTTTTCCTTTCGTAAAGACAGTTAACAGTCATCTTTGGGACAGTGACTGTGGCTATGTCCACATCTATGAAGGAATTTCAGCCAGAAATTCGTAAGTTAGGGAGCCCAGGAGTGTTGGACTACTGAAGTTGGCCACAACTCTGAGCAAGTGGTCATAGTCAGTGTACTGTAGATGGACAGATATATGATGAGTTGTATTTCCTGAGCATGCGGATGCCATGAAAGTCCCAGGTGGACATACTCAGTTACAAAGCTTTGACTTTGCGTTACTTCTCAAGACATCATTTAAGCTGCGATGGTGATAATACACTATTTGCAATTATAGAAATAAATAACTTTCATTGTGCTAGCTTTATCATAGTTATCTATAATTTGATTAATTTATATTGAACGGTATTTTGTGTCCCTGTCATCATATAGATAAAAAATCACATATTTGTTAAAAATAGTGAAATATCACACAAAAATACAATGGTGACAGTAGTCAAAAGAATGATTATCTATTTAAAGAATAACTACATAGTTTTTCAGTATTTCATGTATCATTGCTCTATTCCATGCATTTATTTAGAGTCCTCATTTATTTAGAGGAGCAAAGGGACCCAGGTCAGGGGCGTCAGTTAAAAGGTGGTGTTGAGGAATGATAGAGTCAAATATCCAGATCTCCAACAGCACTCAAGTTAAGAGACCCAAATTTTAAAAGCTGCTTAGAAGAGTGCCTGTAGGGAGAGTACGCAGGGAGGAATGGGTACAATATGGGAAGGAACTTGGGAAAATTGGTGGAACGACATTGACACTGGTGATAGTACTGGTTTTGCAATATCATATGTCTAAAACTCAACTTTAAATAACTTTGCAAATCATTGTGCTTTTATTTTTAAAAATGAAATAAAATAATAAATGAGATTAATAACAAATGAGATAATGTATGAAAAATAAGAAAATAAAAAATAAGAAACATGCATAGTAATAATATTTACTTAATCTGAAAGCTTAAAACTATGGTTTTGTAAAACATATATACATATTTTGAAATTTTACTCACACCTAAGTAAATTGAGTTGCACTTAAAAATCCATTTTGGGGGCTGGAGAGATAGCACAGCGGGTAGGGTGTTTGCCTTGCACACGGCCGACCCGGGTTCAAATCCCAGCGTCCCATATGGTCCCCTGAGCATGACCAGGGTTAATTCCTGAGTGCAAAGCCAGGAGTAACCCCTGTGCATTGCCAGGTGTGACCCAAAAAGAAAAAAAAATCCATTTTGATGTATGTTTACTGTAGCACTGTTCCCAAAGCAGAATCTGGAAACAACCCAAGTGTCTGAGAACAGACAACTTGTTAAAGAAACTTTGGTACATCTACACAATGGAATACCATGCAGCTGTTAGAAAAGATGAAGTCATGAAATGTGCCTATAAGTGCATGGCCATGGAGAGTATCATGCTAAGTGAAATGAGCCAGAGAAGGACAGACATAGAATGACTGCACTGTGTTGGGAATATAAAATTATCTAATATGAGACTAACACCCAAGAATAGTAAAGAAAAGAGCTAAGAGGATCGCTCTGAGGCATGGAAGCCTACCTCATGTGCTAGGGAAAAGGCAGTTGGGACGGAGAAGGGACTACTAAATTGGAAGGATCTCTCAGGATGGGAGATGTGTGCTAAAAGTAGATAAAGGACCAAGCATGACAGTCTTTCAGTATCTGCATCACAAATCATAATACCCACACCTAGAGAGAGAGTAAGAAGGAAAGTACCTGCCAGAGTAGAGGTGACATGCGTAGGGGATGGCAGGAGGGATTCTGGTAACACTGCAGGTAGAAAATGTGCACTGGTTTAGGGATGGGTGTCCAATCATAGTATGACTAAAACTCAATCATGAAAGATTTGTAACTGTATCTCACAGTGATTCAATAAAAAGGTTTTTAAATCCATTTTGAAATGTGCCATACTTAAATGGCAACAATACAACTAATAGTAAACTTATTGAAAGACTTTAAAAAATGTTTTCTCCAAAATTTTGTTTTATGAAGGGACCATGAGCTACAAAGTTATTCATAGTTGGGTTTTTGACACACAACGCTCTGTGACCAATCTCACCACCAGTGTCAACTTCTCTCCAGTAGTGTCCCCAGATTCCTTCTCCAGTCCACCTACTCCAGCCCCAGCCTGCCATCTTGCCAACCCCTTTGAATGTGATTATTAAATTTTGGGTCTTGTGATTTCAATGTTGTTGATTCTGTTGTTTGGATACTTAGCTCTATCATTCCATAACATTACCAGGTTACCTGGGTCCCTTTGACCCTACATCTATTGCTTCTAAGCTCTCGACTCTCCGCTTACCCTTCACTCTGTTTCTAACCTCTCCCCTAGACTCTGGGGCCAAGGATGATTAATGCATGACAACCTGTGGTCATGATAAACAGTGTTCTGCAATATAAGAAATTAGGGTGAAATAATCGTATAGCTGTGGATAAATGCCCATTCAGAGATTGACAAACCAGTGAAAATTGCTTCCAAGCAAGTGGAAACAAACATAAACAAATGGGACTAAATCAAACTAAGAAGTTTTTGTACCTCAACAAAAATAGTGTCCAAAATACAGAGAGATCCCATGATACATGAAAGAATATTTACCCAAGAGCCACCTGTTAAGGGATTAATATCCGGGATATACAAGGAACTATAATTGTACAAGAAAAAACTCCAACACCATCAGAAAATGGGGAGAAGAAATGAACAGAAGCTTCCTCAAAAAATAAATACTGATGGCCAAATGCACATGTAAAATGCTCTACATCACTAGTCATCAGGGAGATGCAAATCAAAACAATGAGATATCATCTCACAACACAGAAACTGGCACACATTCAAGAGAACAAAAGCAACCAGTGTTGGTGTGGATGTGGGGAGAAAGGGACACTCTTTCACTGTTGGTGGGAATGCTGACTGGTCCAGCCTTTTGGGAAAACAATATGTTTACTCCTTCAAAAACTAGAAATTGAGCTTCCATATGGCCCCACAATACGACTTCTGGGAACATATCCTGAGGGTGCAAACAGCACAGTAGAAATGTCATCTGCACCTGTATGTTCATTGAAATGCTGTTCACAATAGTCAGAATCTGAAAACAAACTGAGTGTGCAAGAACAGATGACTAATTAAAGAAAATTTAGTACATCTACACACTACAATACTATGCAGCTGTTAGGAAAGATGGTGTCATGAAATTTCTTTATAAATTGATGAACATGGAGAAAATCATGCTAAATGAAATGAGTCAGAAAGAGAGGGACAGACAGAACAACTGCACTCATTTATGGAATATAAAGTAACATAATATGAGACTGACACCCAAGGACAGTAAATACAAGGGGCTGGAAAATTGCATCATAGTTGGAAGCCTGCCTCATAAGCTGGTAGGGAAGGCAGATGGAATAGAGAAGAGATCACTAAGTCAATGATGGTTGGGAGATGTGTGCTGAAAGTAGATAAAGGACCGCACATGATAGCCTCTCAGTATCTATATTGTAAACTAGAATGCGCAAAAGTAGAGAGAGTATTGTGGGAGATTGTCTGCCATAGAAGCAGGGGCAGGATTGGATGGGGGGTGTGTAATACTGGGACATGGGTGGTGGAGAATGTGCACTGGTGAAGGGATGGGTGCTCAATCATTGTATAACTGAAACTCAAAACATGAAAGTTTTGTAAATGTATTTCACAGCGACTCAATGAAAAAGAAATACATTAAAATAAAATCAAATGAAATCACACCAATAAGGAGACACAATCTGACTCTTAATATTTCTGTGTGACAGATATTTATATCTGACCATATGGACGATAATGAGTAAGTGGATACATACAAATATCTCTATGTATAAACTAAACTAATTGACAGTGCAATAAAACTCATTATTTACAGTTAACATAGAACATAAACAACTAAAATCAATGCATCTGCAAAGAAATTGGGAGCATGTTGCCTGATAAGAGTAGTTCCATAAGTCTCAGAACTCTAATGTTGCTTTCTAATTCCATCAACAAGTGTAAATTGCATATCCAGAAATATTTCTTGCATTAAAATCATTGAAGACCTTTTTGTGTACTTTAATTTTTTATTTTATTTTTCTTTATTTGTCTTTATAGCAAGGGAAGGGGCAGACACATACTTGACAGTGCTAAGGCTTTACTCCTCACTGTATACTCAGAGATCACTCCGATGTAATGAAGTTATATTTAACTTTTCAATTTCAAATGTTAAGGCTTTATTTTTCCACAGAAACAATCATTAACCTACTGCAAAATTTGCTAATTGCATTTTTTACCTCCTTATTTCTGAAAGCATAAATCATAGGATTGAGTAAAGGAGTTAGGATAGTGCAGAATATCTCCACGATTTTGTCAAAGGAGAAAGAAACTGGAGGCCGCGCATACTCAAATATACACGGAATAAAGAACAAAACCACAACAGTAAAATGAGATCCACAGGTGGAGAGGGCTTTCCTCTGTCCTTCAGCGCTGTGGTTTCTCAGGGAGAACAAGATGACCGCATAGGACACAAGCAACATGAAGAAGATCAGGATGCAAAAGAATCCACTGTTGGCCACTACCATAATGCCAAAGGCATAAGTATCAGTGCAGGCAAGCTTCAGTACTTGAAACAAGTCACACATAAAATGGTCAATGATATTGGTGCCACAGAAAGGAAGTTGAAAAGTAAAGAGAATCTGTATAATGGAATGCAGAAAGCCCCCTGCCCAGGCTACTCCAATCAGAATGCCACAGAGTCTTAAGTTCATGATAGAAGTGTAGTGCAAGGGTTTGCAGATGGCCACATACCTGTCATAGGCCATGGATGTGAGGACAATCACCTCTGCTCCTGAAAAGAAGTGCGCAGCAAAGATCTGCATCATGCAACCTCCATAGGAGATGGTTTTCTTCTCAGAGAGACAGTCTATGATCATTTTGGGGGCAATTCCTGAGATGAGGCATGAATCCAGTAATGCTAGGAAAACCAGGAAGAAGTACATCGGGGAGCCCACGAGCGCTGGACTGCTGATGATGGCTGCCACAATCAGCAGGTTGCCACAGATAGTTGCAATGTAGGCAAAAAGAAATATAACAAATGCAATTTTCTGAACATCTGGATTCTGTGAAATTCCCAGGAGGATAAACTCAGTGACAAAGCTTTGATTTTGCATGATTTTCTAGAAAACACTCAGAGCTGCCACACTGACCATCAAAACCTGCAATAAAAAAGATAAAGTTACATCAGATAAGTTTATTGTCATAAGCACTCACAAGTTTGTCCATCCATATAGTGCTTTGATATTCTGTGCTGCTTTAATATTTTAAGTCAGACAAAAAGAATGTTCTTAAAGAAACAATAGTGCAAGATTGGGGGAAATTCACTTACTAAATCACAGAATAATGCTAAATAGAAAGCTTCTCTAGTGGAACATACCTAAATGTGACAGGATTTGGAACTTATTTTATTTGAGTTGCTAGGCAGGATTACATTTTTTTATGGTTTCCTAGAGCAAGTTGTTAGAGGAGACTTCGAAGCTATATCTTAGTTGTGAGAAAACAGGACATCAATTTACTTGTCATGTTGGGCATCACCTTGTAATAGTAGGCATACAGATGCTAGATGTCCCTGATCAGAATAATGACTTTTCCACAAAGGGGAAAGGATGTCATGGAACTTTAAAATCACAGTTATTCCCTAATAATTCCTGGAATAGTATGAAGTGAGAGGACCTTTAAGATTAATTAGCCAGGCCATATATATGGGAAACTCTATTAAAAATATTGAGTTCTACTCATATACAAAGTACATTACAAAAGAGGAAAGAAATTGGAATTCATCCGGAAGTCATACACTGGCTTATGCAGGCAACATAAAGCACGGTACAAAGGCTGTAGGCCTACCGGGATCCACACAACCCAGAGCACCTTGTGGTCCCTTCCTAAGCCACACACTGCTTCCTTTCTCCTGCATATTCCCAGGGGGATAAGCAGGACATTTGCACTGAACTTGCACTGGAGTGCCTTAGCAGGCTCCAACCATACCACAGGAAAACTAGAGTTAGCTTGATACTAGTCACAATCACCTATTCCCACAAAAAAATGAAAAAGGTAATCATTGTAGTAAGAAATCCTAGAATCTTAAACTACAGCTAAAGTAGTGACATGGCCAATGACACTAAAAGTCTTTTAAACCACTGGTGAGTGACAACCAGAAACATTGGAATAGCCCCAAGAGGGAAGTAAGTCTCTGGGATAACTGAGGCCAGCGGTTGGGTGTTAGTCTTTCATGCGGCCAACCCGAGTTCGATTCTTCCACCCCTCTCGGAGAGCCTGGCAAGCTTCCAAGAGTATCGAGCCCGCATGGCAGAGCCTGGCAAGCTACCCGTGCATGTTGGATATGCCAAAAATAGTAACAATAAGTCTCAAAATGAGAGATGTTACTGGTACCTGCTCGAACAAATCGATGAGCAACGGGATGACAGTGATAGTGACAGGGACCCTAGAGCATGCAGGAGAGAACCAGTGATGAATTAGAAAGACAAATCCCTTGTCTGCAACAGACACAAGAGGAAGCACCATAGAAATACCATCACACTTACAGAATGAAGATAGTCGCCTGGACAACTCAGTCAGATGTAGAACCTCTCAATAAGGACTACAGGAACATGTTGAGGATGTTTAATGAGCACAAAAAAACAGTGGTTCAAGTATAAGAAAGCATGAAAACAAAAATCAAAATCTGTAAACAGAAGTGACAGAAATAAAGAAGGTAGAGAACTTGAAAACTCAGTAGAAATCTTTGTCATCAATTGCTATTGATGAAATTGAAAAGGCAATCAACCTCCTCCTGGCTGCTCAAAAGAAGCCTAGAGGGGCTGGAGAGATAGCACAGCGGGTAGGGCGTTTTCCTTGCACGGGGCCGACCCGGGTTCAAATCCCAGCATCCCATATGGTCCCCTGAGCACAGCCAGGGGTAATTCAATTCCTGAGTGCAAAGCCAGGAGTAACCCCTGAGCATCGCTGGGTGTGACCCAAAAAGAAAAAAAAAAAAGCCTAGACCTAGAAAATTTACTAGCAAACTTTTCCATACCTTAATGTTTTAAATGTACTTATTTATTTTTAAATATACACAAATGCTTCAACTATCCGCACAAATCTGGAATTAAAATGGACTATATAACAAAGCTCCAATATCAAAATCAATGTTTTTAAATCAGTTTTTATGTGAAAATTATTGTTATGTCATGGAGTTGTTAAGTTCTTGTCTAAAACTTTACTAAGCTGTTTGCTGCTGATTGAGTCTTCCATGTAATTTTTGTTTGTTGAATTTAGTTGGTTTCGATGTTACTTTCCCATCTAATTCGGTGTGCTTCTACTATATCTCTTACAAACCATTAAAAAAAATACTTACTCCAAATTCTTTTCAGGCTCTTTCAGGAAGTTGTAAAGGCAGGACTCCTCCCAATTTCAATGAGACAAACATAACCCTGACATCAAAAGAAGAGAGAGATATCACAAAAGGGAAAACTATGCGCTTATATCCCTGATAAACTTAGATGTGAAGTTTCACAGCAAAATATTAGCCAACCAAATACAAAGTTTATCAGAAAAATCATTCCACATGACCAAGTAAGATTCATGGTTTAATATACTCAAGTCAATCAACATAATACACTACATCAATATAAGAAAAAATCATCCATTAATATCAATACATGCAGAGAAAGCATTCAAAAAAATGTAAAACCATTCATGATGTAAACTCAATAAAGTGGAAGTTGGAAGAACTTTCAATATAGTTAAAGCCAGTTACCACAACTGCTCATAGCAAACTTCTTACTTGATAGTGAAAAATTAAAAACCTTCTCTCTAAGTCAGTTAAAAGACAAGGATGCCCACTCTGATCACTACCATTTAATATAGTCCTGGAATTCCTTGCCATAGCAACTAGGCAAGAAAAAGATATTAAATTTATTGAGATTAGCAAAGACGTCAGACTCAGTGTTTTGCAGAGGTATGAAGTGACACTTTGAAAGTGCTAAAGACTCTACAAAGAAACTCCTGAAAAAAGTTTATACCTGAGTAGCAGACTACAAAATCAATTATTTGGACATTAAAAAAAAAAAACCCATGGCATTTTTTAATGTGCAAATAATAAAACAAAGGAGAGAATAGTTAAACTATCAATCCCATTCAATAATTGTTCCTCAAAAAATCTAGTACCTGGGAAACAACTTAACAAAAGAGGTAAAGATTTACATAGAGAAAACTATAAATTGTTACAAAATAATTGAAAAGGACACAGTGAAATGGAAGCATCTCCTCTTCATGAATAGGAAGTATCAACATTTTCCAAAATATTATCTTCCTGTTACATTGCAGATACAATACAGTTCTAATACAATGACATTTTTTAAAGACATTTAAAAACATATTTCAATTTATAATTTGTTTATAGATTAAACATGCCTTAAATTCACAATGAAAAATGATTCCCCTGAATAAGTTGAAGAAATTTTAGATGAAAAGAAAACAGGAGACTTCACTTCTTTAATTTCCAATTGTGTGAAAAAGCTATAGTCATCAAAACAGTATGGTACTGAAATAAGGCCAGACCCTTATTTATGTTACAGAATTGAAAGTGCAGAGACAGATTCTCAGATATTAGGACACTTAGTGTCTATAAAATGAGAAGAAAAACATAAAGTAAAGCCAGGAAACTTTTTAGCAAATGGTGTTGGGGTAACAGGATGGTCACACCGTGCACACTGTCAAATCAAATCAAATCAAATCAGACCTGATTCATCAACTATATTGAATAAAACATAGGTAAAACACCTCATGGAATGGCAGCAGATGCCATTTTTCATGACTCAATACTACATGCCAAGAAAACAAAAGCAAAGATGAGCAAATGTGACCATCAAACTGAGAAGTTTCTGCACCACAAAAGAAACAAGGATAAGAATAAGAAGACAACCCACAGACATAGAATATTTTCCCACTACTCATCAGAAAGATGGCTAATATCAATATATAAAGCTCTGGTTGAATTTTTACAACCAGATGTTGTAAACAATGATAGAAGAAACAAAACAAACAATGATAGAAGAAATTGGGATAGGGAGATATGGACAAAAAATCTCAAGGGAGACATACAGATGGCCAAAAAGCACATATATCACTTATCATGAGGAAAATGCAAATAAAATCAATGAGATATAATCTCAGACCAATGAAACTGCCACACATCACAGAGAACAAAAACAACCAGGGATGTTATAGATAGGAGGGTAAAATGGAATCTCATTCACTGAGAGTGGAAACATTTACTGTTCACACAATTTTGGAAAACAATAGAGACACTCCTTAAAAACTAGAAATCAAGCTACTATATGAACCAGCAACTCCACTTTTTGACATCAAACCCATAAAAAAAATTAAATAAATATTCGAAAAGGACATTTGCACTCCTATATTCATTGCAGCCTAATTCACAATAGTTAAAATCTGGAACCAATCCAGTGTCCAAGATCAGATAACTAGATGAAGAAATCATGGAATTATAAGAAAAGTTAAAATCATGAAATTTTAACTACATGATGGATCTGGAAGGTTTCATGCTGACTGAAGTTAATCAAAAGTTAATCATTCTGTGAAGACACAGAATGTTTTCTCTTATATGTGGTATATAAAGAAACATTGTAGGGGTATAAAAAACACCCAATGTAAAAAATATTGATATTTTATCTTTAGTAATGGGTCACCAAAGGAGAAAGCAGGTGGAAGGGGCAGAGAAGAATTATCCAGGAAGGGGTTGACACTGGGAAAATGGTGGGAAGGAAGTTGCTATGACAGGTGGGTGAGAGGGAGGGTTGGGGAGGGTATTTTTTTTTAATTTTAAAATGTTATTGAATCACCATGAGATAGTTACAACTTTCATGTTTGGGTTACAATCTCACAATGATTAAACACCCATTCCTCCACCAGTGCACATTCCCCA
This sequence comes from Sorex araneus, assembly GCF_027595985.1. Taxonomy (NCBI): domain Eukaryota; kingdom Metazoa; phylum Chordata; class Mammalia; order Eulipotyphla; family Soricidae; genus Sorex; species Sorex araneus. The sequence goes on along the minus strand of NC_073307.1, from coordinate 151,257,439 downwards.
CCACCAATAACCCGGGTATACCCCCCTTTCCCACCCTCCCCCTGTCTCTAAGGCAGACAATATTCCCCATACTCTCTCTCTACTTTTGGGCATTATTATGTTTGGTCCATTATCTAATTTTGTCTTGCATCTCCCATCCCAACTGGTTCCTCCAGCCATTATTTTCTTAGAGATCCCTTCTCTATTCCATCTACCTTCTCCCCACCGCTCATAAAGCAGTCTTCCAGCTATGGGACAATCCCCCTAGTCCTTGTATCTACCATCCTTGGGTGTCAGCCTCATGTGATGCTACCCTACACTCCACAAATGAGTGCAGTCAGGAGGGTTTTGTGATGCATGAAATCCTATCTTTAAGGATTTTAAACTGTAGTACTTCACATACAATTAAATTAAATTAAAACATAAAAACTTAGCGTGTATTATATACTGTTTTATTTAAAAGTTAAAATATGCATGTATAAAATAATAGTACTATCAAGAGATGTGTTCATTTATAAGTTACATAATAACAGTAAAATAATTATTGAAGCATTATTGCTTAATAAAGTACCAATGTTTTACCATTTATCAATAGTTATCTGTAGAAATTTTATCACATAAAATTTTATTTCAAACAAATAACAGATGTTGATTTGGAATGTAAACATAAACCTTTACTTTACATACCCAGTTCTTACCTACTGGATCAACTCAGACATGAGCAAGAATCCTTCTTTCTCAGCAAGAAATTGAGAGAATGGATGACTGTTCTGTCTCTAATCCACAGATAGAGGATGTCTATGTCATATAGAGGATGACTATAGTCATATAGTCATATATGTAATCATATACATAGTCAAATAGAACATGACTATAGTCATATAGAGGATGGCTATGGATGACTAGATGAACCCAGGGAGGAAAAAGAATCCTTCTTTCTCAGCAAGAAATTAAGAGAATGGATAACTCTACTGTTTTAATCGACATATAGAGGTTAAAGATGTAACCAAACTTTGTAACAAAACTACACAGTAAGAAATAGACCAACATATTGAATATAGCTGAATCTTGAAATTTTACTTACTACTTACTAATTACATGTAAAATTTTCTCCAATTTGGTTTAGTATAACTTCCTGAGGTATAATTATTTGAAATTTACTCTCTTGCAAAGTACATATATATGTTCACCTATTACCTGTATGTATCAATAGATTATGACACAAATGATTTCCAATTATTTTTCTACCAGGACAATATAGTGTCAAGCTACACTTACACATGATACTGTGCATTACTGGTTGAAGTTTCTATTGTTTCTCTTTTATAAGGTCAGACATTTTACCCACAGAAATATTTTCATTTAATCATCAAGAGAATTACTTAAGCTTCTCAGTTCATTTCCAGATACAATTGCAGAGAACAGTTTAAGCCTCAACTGCCTCTAATACAGACACCATCACAAATTATATGATATAAGGATATACATATGCTCTGTATTTAATATGTAAAAACTAAGATGCTCACAGTACAAATAAAATTTATATTCTATAAATATAAAGTGAACACCCCAAAATTTGCAATGTTGATAAAAAAAACTATCCATTCTGATTTGTGCTCATCTTTAATTCATTTTTTGAAAATGAGTGAATAATCATGTCCATTATGCATCCAAAATAGACAGCATTCCTTAGGAATGCCTGCACAATGAACTCTGTATCTTGCTACAATTGTCACCAAGACAGCAAGAGTATAAATAAAATATAACATTCTTCCATGAGTCAATTTTATATTGAAAGGGGAAAAATCATCATTTTATTCTAGTGTCAAAAGAGAGGGAATAAAATGAACTGGATGATGACAGAACCAAGGCAACTGACAAAAATGCAAGGCATTGCCGTAATTTAGTTTCAAAAAGAAAAGATATAGTAGTGAAAAAATGTAATAGTGTGAAAAAAAGCAGGCAGTTCATTTACAAGTATAATGTTAATGTTCATGTCATAGTTTTATAAATATACTAATATGATAAAGTTAATAAGATAAGACTTTAATGATTATAATTGATTTGAATTAATTATTGTTGAATTTATTTGCTGATAGTCATGTGTCACTGAAGAAACCCTTAGTCTTGCTGTCCTCTTCTATGCAGTGGTAACATATTTCAAACTGCCCAATCCACAAGAGTCAAATAATATTCTCCTGCATATTTAGTATTTAGTATGCATAAATAGAAAGAAATTGTTACCTATTGGAGTCATCATTTTTATTAATGATGTACATAGCAATGTATATAGCAATGCACATTTGCCAATATAAACCCTGCTGTGTTCAACACTCAGTTTCTCCTGTCTCTGTGCCAGGAATTGATCCCGATGGAACTCAGGGCACCAGATTGGGTTCCCAAATCTAATCAGGGCCGGCTGTGTGCAAGACATGCATCTTGCCTAATGTAGTATCAGTTGAGCCAGAATAAAGTGTCCTTAATTATATTATTAACCTAAAATTCATTTATCCCATCCCCCAAATATTCAAAGGAAGGTTATAGTGCTTATGAATCATCTCATTGTCTACCTGGTAAAATTATTTTGCAGAGAGCTGAAACTAATGTACTTGTCTTGTGCTAAGCACAAAATGCTGTGATAAAGTTTTTAAATATCACGAACATACCACAAGGGATTTTATGGAACTCTAAATATTTCATATATCTTTGATATCAATTATAAATCTATATACCACTAGAGGAAGACATTTATTCAACTCATGCTTGTCCTGGAAGATTCTCTAATTTTGGCTACCTTGAAAACCTTGTTTATAATGAGCTCGGAGTGACTTCAGGGTGGCTCAGGCCATGATCTCTGGAATCTGGCTCTCAATTTGTCTCCTTTTAGGGGTGGGGGACACCCGGTAATACTCAGAAGCTGTTCCTGGCTCTGCACTGGATATTACTCTCGGTGGTGCTCTGGGCACTGTGGCATACAGGTCACAAGTCGGCGTGTGCAAGACTACTTCCTTATCTGCTGTACTATCATTAGGGCCCCCATTGGCTATTTCTTAAATTTATAAAATTGGACAGTTTGCGTCTGTAGTAGTTCCATAATTTATTATCAACTTTCCCAAAAATGTGTTTCCTGAATTTTCATCCACCAGATAATACAAAATCATGTATTAATTTTTAGGATTTAATAGATTCAGCACTAGATAAAATATTACAGTTTCACTGGAATCAATTTACTTTAATTATATATCAAGCAGTAAAAATTAAGTGTATTTACATATACTGATACACATGTATAAGTCATATTAAAAGCGTATTACTGGGGCTGGAGCGATAGCACAGCAGGTAGGGCATTTGCCTTGCACGCGGCCTACCCGGGTTCTAATCCCAGCGTCTCATATGGTCCCCTGAGCACCGCCAGGGGTAATTCCTGAGTGAAGAGCCAGGAGTAACCCCTGTGCATCGCCGGGTGTGACCCAAAAAACGAAAAAAAAATAAAAAAAATAAAAGGGTATTACTGTATCACTGTATTACTGTCATCCCATTGTTCAAAGATTTGCTCAAGCAGGCATAAGTAATATCTCCATTTGTCCTAGCACTGAGATTGTAGTGGCCTCTCTTTACTTGTCCTTACCAACTGTGCCGCATTGGAGGCTCTTTCAGGGTCAGGGGAATGAGACCCATCATTGTTACTGTTTTCAGCATATTGAATACTGTCCTCTAGGTAGCTTGCAGGGTTCTCCAAGAGGATTAAAAGGGTATATTCAAAATAATAGAATTGAACACTCTTAATATCTCCCCCCAAAATTTCCAAAATATATTGTATTTTAAGTCAGTTTTATAACTTGATTGAAAAAAAAATTCATGTCTAACTAGACCTATGAATTTAGACTGGACTTATGCATGATAGACTTATGAGCATCTCAGATTTCTATTCTTTTGAGATATCATTCTATTTCATTTGCTTAGGATGTAGCTTGGCTAATTTACCTTCATATGTCACTGATTATGTTCTTAGCATCAATGGAATGTTTTATATACATTTCCTACTTTCCATATCTATAATTTTGATGAATTAACTACATTTATTTTCTGTTTTTCTAGATAATTAGCTAATTTTAAAATTAAGATAAGATACAGCTGATTCCAAAACAGTTGAGAGATTCAGTTAATTAAATATACTGGCTTAACTCTGAGGCATAACTATTCAGTTATTTGCATGTTGAAATGCATACAAAAGTAAGTTAATTTATTTTTACTTGGAAAAGACTGCACAGTGACTTAGATAACTTATTTGCAGTTTTGGACTTCCCTGTCCCATTTTCATGAGCTTTTGTATGTTAAGTGCTAATTTCTATATCCAAACTCTAAGTTGTAGTGGGTAGGGTGGGAATGATGTGAGGGAAATTAGGGACACTGGTGCAGGGAAATTTGCACTGCTGGGGAAATGGCTGTTGGAACACTGCATGTCTGAAACCTAACCCTGAACAGCTTTGTAAGAGTCTGTCTTAGAGTGATTCAATAAAAAAAATAAAAATAAAATATCCTCCAAATTACAAACACAATGAATCACTAAGTTTCTAATTAAAAATCTTTTCTAGGGGGCTGGAGAGATAGCACAGTGGGTAGGGCATTTCCTTGCACTCGGTTTACCTGGGTCCCATTCCCAGCATCCCATATGGTCCCCTGAGCACCGCCAGGGGTAATTCCTGAGTGTAGAGCCAGGAATAACCCCTGTGCATCGCCAGGCGTGACCCAAAAAGCAAAAAAAAAAAATCTTTTCTATATAGCCCCAGATATCTAAAAAATCAGTGTAGGGAGAAATACTTTTTGGATGCCTAAGACATGAGAAATTCAGAAAACAAAAAGCACTGCTGAGACAAAGGAAAAGTGATACTCATCACTTTTCCCTAATTTGCTACATTTTCCCTAATTTGCATTTATTTTGAAATTAAACATAAGTATAGAAAGCAGGTTTAAGCTTTTGAAATAACAGTTATTTCAGTCATTCTGCCAAAAGTTTTCCTTCTTGTATGAAATATTTATTGAGTGCTTAAAGGATCTCAAATGTTGTCTTATTGCAACTAAATGTAAAAATGTTACAAGGTTTCCCTTGAGTTTATGAAGATGATAATCTCTATTCAAAGTGAAGAATCCAGGGACAGAAAAGTTATGGGATTAGCCCAGTGTGCACACTTAAACTATAGTTGTTATATCTTGCAACCTAATTTTATAACCTAAATTTTATTAAACTTGAAAGTTGTATTATGCCATTTAAAGTTTTAAGTCCAAGTTTTATTTTGAATTTCTTCATTAAAATACAAAAGTATCATTATCAATCTTACCATGTTTCAGTTTATTGAATGTTCCCGGAAATCTCTAATTTTCCATGAACTGACCAACAAGTGACTGTTGTGCCCACACAGTCTTTCTGCATCAGAGAGACGGAAGAAGAGCAACTCTAGTTGAAGATGCAAAGAATGTCCCTTACTGCTTGTGCTGCACTGTGTTAAATATGGTTTAGGGATGGAGGGAATAAGAAATCAAAAGTTTCCTTTTTGATTGATTTCCCACTGGAATTGAGGGATATTTGCCATAGACATCATGACCCTATAGAATTGCATCTCAATTCTCCCCAAGGTTGGGAATTTCCCACCTGTATGATTTTGAAGATTTTAACTGTTTTGGTTTTCTCAAGTGTTGACAAAATCTTATGTCCCTGAGCAATTACAATTTTATAACATATGTATATCTATGCTTATATTTTTATTTGAATATTCTTTTCTTACCTACAGGAATAAAATATCCAGCATATGGAGATGTAACATAGTTTTTGTGGTAAAAGATAAAACTTGTTTGCTTATTAAAAAGACAGGGCAGGATTCTAAGAGAAGGTTCCATAATCAATGTGATGTGAAATATAATTATTAGTGTACTATTTCATGTTGATTTAATAATACCTAAAGCTAGAAATTTTTGATATGGCGTATACAGTAAATGAATAACCTCTATTGTTCTCTGTTCATGTACCGCAGAACTTCAAAGATAATATATACTTTTTATACAATAAGACATTTTTCTCTTTGAATGCTTTATAATGCAAGTTATCTGGTGTTTATACCCAGTTGAATGTGGTAGAATTTAAGTTTAGTGCACTTAGCCCCTCTTTTGAAAATTAACAGCCCATAAATATGAGGATATACCACATGGATCTTGATTATATTCAGCTGTTCTGTCTGTTTTTATTCCAGGACCACAGTGTTTATAACTATAACTTTATAGTATAATTTAATGTCTAAAAATATAATCCACCCATTTTTTAAAAATTTCTTTGTAAGACTTGTTTTTTCTATTTTAACTATTATGCAATTAATTTACCTCACTGTTAATTAGGACACATGAGGTTATATCTGGCTTTTGTTCCTTTTGTCCACAGCCATGATGTTTAGAGTTTAATCCTGACTGAACTCAGAAATCACTCAAGTAGACAATTACAAAGCAATACTGGATTTTTTTTTAGTAGAAGTCCTTAAACTTTATTAATCCAATTTTCCATTTACCTAAATAAACTAATCTTCAAATATAACATTAGGATTATTCAGAATATTAGTTTTGACTAAAGAACTAGAGATGCTCTATAAACCTCCAGCTCCAATTGGTAATTGAATGATGTCTTAAAACTATAAAGACTCAATTGGTGGTTACAAAAGTTAAATGCATTTAGTTCCCATAGAGAAATATAATAGAGAACATTGTTTTCTTTCGGGAGAAGGGCAGTAAATCAGAGTTCCAGAGTTCCTTTCAAATGTTCCTTTTTCCTTGCCTCTCTTTCATTTATAATTTAAATATTGCATATGATTGAGATCTCATATTAGTTTTTCTTATTCTGGTGGATTTTCTTACCCTTTTATCCTCCACTTTCCTTAAAATTAGTGAAAGGGAAAATAATTTACTCTTTTTAAAGTTTTTATTCTCATTTTATAAGGTATTTCACAATATTTTATTACAGATTTAAACACCAATCCCACCACCTTTACACCTTCCTGTCCCAAAGCAAACTGAAATAATGTATACTGTATTGTTTGATATGAAAAAAATTGCTGAAAATACGACAAAAATTATGACTCTTTCCTTAGAGGGAAGAGTGTGAAAATTGTTCTATTGTAACACGCGCCATTAAGACATTCTACAAGAAATCAATAAATGTTTTTAAAGGTTGAGCCTTGTGTGCTTAAATATATATATACATATATCTACATATATAACTTTAACGTATGTATATATTTATTATATATATATATGTATATATATATCACTGTAGCACTGTCGCCCTGTTGTTCATCAGTTTGCTCTAGTGGGCACCAGTACTGTCTCTATTGTGAGACTTGTTACTGTTTTTGGCATATCAAATGCTCCATGGATAGCTTGCCAGGCTCTGCCATGCGAGCAGGATACTCTTGGCAGCTTGCCAGGCTCTCCAAGAGGGATGGAGGAATCAATCCCAGGTCAGTCGAATGCAAGGCAAACACCTTAACCACTGTGTTATCGCTCCAGTCCATGTGTATATATACATGTATGTATTATTCTCTAAGATTGGTTGCCTACTACTTTGAACCCCATTAAATGTGGTGTGGTATACTCATGGAGTATGTGTAGGGTGTGTCCTATGTAGTGTTGCACCCACAAGGTCCAGGAATAAATTCACTCATGGGTGAGGCTCGGCCTAAGCATGTGCAGTGCGGCCTAGAGCATGACTGTGGTTGAGTTCTGTAGGTTTTTGTCTGCCAGGGCTTGGTCCCTTGGGGTGGGGAGGGGCTAGGTCTCACCCGTTCCCCTGTAAGGTGCCCCAAGTGAAACAGTCTGGCGTGGGGTCCAATGGCATGGTTATGGTGAATGTCATGTTATGTTACCTTCCAGGAGAGAAGGACATTTGATCTTTAACATATGTATCATATCACTAGTCGATGTATTAAAATTTGTGGTGCTATCTTTTATATTCTTATTCTCTAGGAATAAATATATATTAAGAGACTGGTCAGTACATGAAGATTAATTTCAAATTCTGTTTCTATATCTTAGAGACAGAGGAATAGCATCTCTGAAATGAAAAAAATATTATTTCATTTTTGATATTTCTTTCTGGTAGAGGAAAGTAGTAGAATAATAAGAAGTAAGGAATTCACAGTAGATGTCATCACTGTCACTGTCACTGTCATTTTGTTGTTAATCTATTTGCTCTAGTGGGCGCCACTAACGTCTCCATTCGTCCTAGCCTTGATATTTTAGAAAACTCTTTTTACTCATCCTTACCAACAGTGCCACATTAGAGGCTTTATCAGGGACAGGGGAAGGAGACCCATCATTATGAATTTTTTGGCATATCAAATGTGCCACGTGGAGCTTGCCAGGCTCTGATGTGAGTAAATGGTATAGGATAACTAAAACAAGTATACTATTTTAGCAAAACGTGGTCAGAAATTCAATGAAAACATTTGTCACTGTCATTGTCAAACCATTGCTCATCAATTTACTAGAGCGAGCACCAATAACATCTCCATCATGAGACTTGTTACTTTTTTGGCCTATAGAATACGCCACGGGTAGCTAGCCAGGTTCTGCTGTGTGGGCAAGATACTCTGGGTGGCTTGCAGGGTTTCCGAGAGGGGCAGAGGAATTCAACCCGGGCCTGCCGCGTGTGAGGCAAAGACTCTACCACTGTGCTATCGCTCCAGCCTCAATGAAAACATGTACAAAGTTTTTGATGCAAACTACTGTGTGACCTATAAGTTATAAAGAATTTGACTTTGTGATTATTCTAACTGTATTAATTGAAATCTGTGTTCCTTTTAATTTAAGGGTTAGGAGAAATGGCATCGATGATAAGGGCTCTTATTTTTCACATCTTAGTTTCTAATAGTTAACTATACTATGTGACCTCATTATACATATGCTTATTTTCTATAATAATGGTTTTGATACAGAAGCAACAGAGTTATTACATCCTTGGTTGTATATATTACATAAAACATAAGATTCTGTTGGTATGTATGAATGGTTATCACAGTATTAAGCCTAATAACCAAAATATAATAATAATCCAAATATCCCCCTATATGGTGAGTGGATTAAGATATTATGGAATATATGCATAATGGAATACTGTGCAGCTTTATCACGCAATTTACTGCAGCAATGATATATTAGAGGATATTAGCCTGAGACAAATCAGAAGGAAAGAAATAAATAGAGTACATCACTCTAATATATTGGACTTAAAGATTCAAGTAAGGTAACAACAAAAGAACAGAGGTAACCAGGATCCCCAAAACTGAGTTTATGGGTTGGAGTAGAGAGTAAAATGAGAGGAGTCTTTAAAATCTTTTGGAGGAAAGTGGATACTCTGATGGTGGCTGTGGTGGTGAATGAAGTACACAAGAAATGATCATTCGCAGCACCGTAAATCACATTAATTCAATTAATAATGATACAGTATTTTTATTTAAAAATGTAGAGTTAACATCACATATATCCTTGGTTTATCCCTGAATAAACAGATAGATCTGCACAGTAGATCTGAGAGTCTGTCTTTATCCAACACTGCACACGTTTTGCTTCCTGTAGCTTTATAGTACAGCTGAAAGTGAGATAATGTGATGTTCTTCATGTTTAATGGTTCAATTAAAATTTTAGAAACAATTTGTTTTATGTATTTGAACAATATGATGGAGAGTTTGCTTCACATTGCACTGATCCCTAAAGTGTTCGATCAGGTAATTATTTTAATGAAATATATACTTCTTAAATATATCTACATGCAAGGAACATGTTTAAATGTCCTATAAATTCTTTTATCTTTCAGACTAGTAATTTATTGCTTACTAAATATCTACTTTGCCTCCACTGTTCAATTTTTGATATGTATTTTGTTTCACATGGTCATGAATAGGTTTCATATTTTATTTATGTTAAAACTTTATTATAACAAGGCAGAATTTTGTGCAGTCCCTAATTCTTCCATTGATATCAACCCCAATATTTAAACTTTTGTTTTTAAGGATATTGATACTCTTGATATTTCAATAAACAATATCTGTTAGGAACCAAATGATTCTCATGCAACAATAATTGCACGAAAATCTCTTGGTATGACAAAGAAAGTGGGATCAGCTTGGAGACAGGAAGTGAAGAATGAGGAAGTTCCCATCCACAAAACACTGGAAAGTAAGAAAAAATAAAATAGAGAAAGAACTGTGCATAGGGTTCATTGAGACAGACATCAAACATGGGAAACCAGTGGTCATCTTTGTCCATGGAATGTGGTTTAATTGAGCGCACTATAGTTCCCATTCCAGAAAGGAGATGGAACAGGGAGAGAGAGCCTTTCTGAGACCAAGCTTTGCCCAAGTACACAATTGTTGGTGGCTGAGCAGAGTTACAAGTAGAGGTACCCCTGCAAATGACTGAGGTCATGAATTCTGGAGGGAGTGACAGTCCAAGCTGGGATGGAGAAACAGTCGGAAATACAGTATTTCTTAAATGTGAACAATGCACAAGTTCAGCATTTCTCCTTCTCCCTCACATTCCAGTGCATAATCCATACTGACGACTCTTGTAGAGACAAAAGGGAAACTGAAGGGTAAGATCAGTGACTCTTAAGCAGAGCAAATCAAGAATCAACCCAACCCCTTGCATCCAACTGTATTTCATGACCATTTGTCTGAGGAGAGGAACTCTGCAGATGCCTGGACTGTAGACAGTGGTTCCAATAATAGCTAGGCCAGACACCTGGAAAAAGGCAGAGAGAAACAGTGAATTAAGTCCAAGCAACTACTCTGAAGTCAAGGGAATTTGATATTGACACCTACCCTTTGTGTATCTAGCTGATGCATGTATTCAAGTGCGTGCAAACTCTGGTTCAGAGACCAAGTCATTCAGACTCTGGAAGATTAGACTGCTGATATTTCCCAGGTCATGCAGTGCTATATTAGCAGTCAAAAGCAAGGATATGCAGCACCTTCACAGATTTCATAGATGCTGGTCAGATTGAAATACTGGGCACCCCAATTCCCCTGCACAGTAGGTACCCTGACACCCCAGCTGTGGGCCTCCACACTAGAGGACAGTACTTAGAAATGCATTCAGCCTCCACTGAAACAGGAAAGTTCTGACTGCAAATCCCCAGCAAATGTAACAAGATTCATAGACTTTTCACAAACTTAGCAACAAAACAAAAAAACTCCATAATAATGGAGAAAAGAGGGGCTAGAGGGATAGCGCAGTGGGTAGGATGTTTGCTTTGCAAGCAGTGAACATGAGTTTGATTAACAGCATCCTATATCGTCCCTCACGCACTGCCAAGAGTAATTTCTGAGTGCATGAGCCATGAGTAACCCCTGTGCAATGCCAAGTCTGATCCAAAAAGCAAAAAATAAAAATAAAATAATGTAGATAAGAACAGCGCTCTTATATATGCAATTAAAAACAGTAAGGGGATTAAAATATGACGGTATTACCTGACCCTAAGAATTTACCTGGAGAACTGAGTTTGCTTAGTGGAGGTGAGTGAAGCATGAAGAGAGGGACTTAGACTGACAGTACTCAGGGATGCTAAGTCTCTGATGATGGGCAAGAACAACAATATTGTTTTTCTAGGAGATTCTCATTTATAGTATTGTAAAGTATTTTACCAACTGAAAATCTCACACACATATATCTGATAATAAATGAATAGCAATGATTAATATATTATTTTGATTTTATTAATTTCAATCAGTAGATTCAAAATAAAAGTACAAATTAATTCATCACATAAGTATTAGAAAAAGAGTTGTTTATTAGGACATCTATAAGAATTTAGAGTGAAATATATATCCTGAACCTCTCATTGAGAGTTTTAATTAGATAACGTGAACTTCTATAAAATAGTCTTTCCATATAGATTAATTTTTCATGAAAATTTATTCTTTTAAAGATAGCTTCTATTTTTTTCAAAATATAAGGCTCTATTTATTAACAGAAACAGTCATTAATCTATTCCAAAGTTTCCTCATGGCACTTTTCACTTCCTTATTTCTGAATGTATAAATCAAAGGATTGAGTAAAGGCGTTAAGACAGTATAGAATACCTCCAATATTTTGTCAAAGGATAAATCATATGGAGGCCGTGCATACTCAATTATGCATGGAACAAACAACAGAACAACAACAGTAATATGAGACCCACAAGTGGACAAGGCTTTCCTCTGTCCTTCTGTGCTGTGTTTTCTCAGGGAGAACAAGATGACCCCATAGGACACAAGCAACATGGAGAAGATCAGGATACAAAAGAAACCATTGTTGGTCACCACCAAAAGGCCAAAGACATAAGTATCAGTGCAGGCAATCTTCATTAATGGGTACACATCACACATAAAGTTATCCATGACATTAGGGCCACAGAAGGGGAGCTGAAACGCAATGGAAGTTTGTGTAATGGAATGCAGAATGCCCCAGGCCAGGCTACCCCAATCAAAATGCGACAGAGCCTTGAGTTCATGATGGAGGAATAGTGCAAGGGTTTGCAGATGGCCACATACCGGTCAAAAGCCATGGCAGTAAGAACTATCAACTCTACCCCACCAAAGAAGTGTGCCGCAAAGACCTGTGTCATACAGCCTCTATAGGAGATGGTTTTCTTCTCACAGAGACAGTCTATAATCATTTTGGGGGCAACAACTGAGGTATGGCAAGCATCAATGAAGGAAAGGAAAGACAGGAAGAAGTACATGGGGCAGCCCAGGAGGGCAGGACTGCTGCGGATGGTTGCAACTAACATCAGGTTGCCGCTGACAGTTGTGATGTAGACACACAGAAGTACAACAAATAAAATTTTCTGAACTTGTGGATTGTTTGAAAGACCAAGGAAAACAAACTCATTTACAGAGCTTTGGTTTTGCATGATTTCCCACGGCACTCTCAGCGCAATCACACAGAGCACTAAAATCTGCAATTTCAAAGATGTAAATGTTACATCAGGCCCATTTATTCTCATTGGCATCCACAAGATTGATCACCCATATGTTCCTTTTCATTTCATTCATCACTGAAATCACAGAAGCAGAATTTGAACGTTGTGCTTACAGAGTAATAAAATTGTTAAGATGGACAATTCGATAGAAATTCTGAGGATGAACAAAACTTCCTGTAATTAGGTTGGGAAATAATTTTATTTAAATCGCCAAACTGGATGACTTAGTTCTGGTAAGTTGTTCAAAGGGACTCTGAAACCAGTTTCTATTCCTGAGGAATAGCCAATTATTTTTCTTCATAGACATCATCTTTTAACAACAGGCATCAGATGCATGATGTCCCTGATCAGGAGAACGCCTCACCTAGAAAGGTGGAAAAGGGTGTTAAAGTCACTTTAAAATCCCAGCAACGCCAGTAATTCCTCTATAAGAATTTTAAATGAATTAGTTCTTATAAGGGAATATCTGTTTGAAATGCTGAGCTCTCTCTATATACAGAACACATAACAAGCATGCAAGTGTTATATATTTTTATACAATGCAGATTTACATTAAAATATTACTCTTCTAATACTACTAGCAAGTGAATGATTTTCAAGTTAAGTAATATCTTAATGTCTGTAAAATAAAGTTGAGGAACATTTTATTCTTTTTATTTTTTTAAATAAATTTATTTATTTTTAATTAATGAATCACCATGAGGGTACAGTTACGGATTTATACACATCTGTGCTTATGCTTCCCCCATACAAAGTTCGGGAACCCATCCCTTCACCAGTGCCCATATTTCACCACCAGTAAACTCAGCATCCCTCCCATCCTCCCCAATCCCATCTCCCCCCCACCCCACCCTGTCACTGTGGCAGGGCATTCCCTTCTGTTCTCTCCCTCTAATTAGCTATTGTGGTTTGCAATAAAGGTGTTGAGTGGCCACTGTGCTCAGTCTCTAGCCCTCATTCAGCCCGCAACTCCCTTCTCCCACATGGCCTTCGACTACATTATAGTTGGTGATCCCTTCTCTGAGTTGCCCTTTCCCCAGAATGTGAGGCCAGCCTCCTAGCCATGGAGTCAACCTCCTGGTAGTTGTTTTTACAATTCTTGGGTGTTAGTCTCCCACTCTGTTATTCTATATGTCATAGATGAGTGCAATCTTTCTATGTCTGTCTCTCTCTTTCTGACTCATTTCACTTAGCATGAAACTTTTCATGCCGATCCACTTAAATAAAAAATTTGTGACCTCCTTTTTTCTAACAGCTGCATAGTATTCCATTGTATAGATGTACCAAAGTTAAGTTGAGGAACATTTTAAAACTAAACTATTTCTATTAGTTTTTCCATATATAATTGTAGAAAAATTACCCCTTGAAGTGTTACGTCAACTAAATAACAGATGTAACAAATGGCAATCTGGCATTTAAACACAAATACTCAATTTCAACACCCAGTTCTTTCCCGTAGATCAACCCAGATCAACCCAGGAAGGAGCAAGAGTTTCTTTCTAAGCAAGGAATTAAGAGAGTGTATAACTTAGTTCTGTTCCTAATGGACCTCCAGAAGTTAAGAGCAGAAATACCAAAACCACATATTAAGGAAGAATATTGAATGTAACTGAGTCTTGAGGCTTTGCTGCCTAAGAAGTTATCATAGTTATTCCATGTAATTACCTCAGGTCTACCTGTTTCAAATGTATTGGCATTTCTTTCTTGCAAGTAGTAATGTTTATTTACTACTCACCTGAACGTCTCAATGGATCATGATGATAGTGTAGCACTGTAGCACTGTCAGAGTGATTATTGATTATTTTCCTACCTGGAAAATACAAAATTGTTATGTGCATTATTTTGACTTTAATACTTAGTTTTACTAATGTCTCTCACTTAAAAAAATCAGTCATCTTATCCACAGAAAGTTTTCCTTCAGTTATCCACAATACTATTGCAATTTCTCATTTTATTTCCAGACACAATTTCAAGAATATTTCATCCTCATCTCAAGTGTACCTAATGAAGAAAGTATCAAAAAATTCTTGCATATAAGCCAGTTTATTAGCTCTATAATTTTTTACATATGACAATGAGGCCTACTGGTCAAGTAAATTTTCACTTATTTGATATGAGAAAAAAACTAAATTAGCTTTAAAAAGCTCACAATGTTGATAAGAGAAATGCATATTCTCCTATGTTTTCACTTCATTCAGAATGAATTAATAATTATGTTCATTATATTTCCAGAACAAGTACCATTCCTAAATAATGTCTGTATGACACATTATGTATTCCACTATAAGTTGTCACCAAAACAATAGAAATATTGATAAAATCTATCATCCTGGCAAAAATTGGACTTTCAAGCAAATTTTTACTGTTTTTTTTTGAACACATATCCCAGTATTTCTCTACATCATTCAAGTAAATTTCCTTCAATATAAACTATTTTGTTTCACTAAAAAATGAATCAAAACTTTTTAAGATTAAAACTAATAAAACATCAGTTATATTTTATTTTGACCCATTTAGCCTAATGTCAAAAGAGAAGGAACAATGAAATGAAAAAGATAGTTAAAAACAAAGTAACTTACAAAATGGCTTGCTTTGCCATGTACTGAGTTTCAAGAAGTAAAGGAATTCTAACAAAAAAACTAACAGAAGTTCAAAAAAGGGTTTTTTTCATCATTTATTTTTCATAATTTCATCATTTTAATTTATTTCATTAAAAATATTAATATTCATGTCATCATTTTGATGGTTGTGTTTAAAATAGGATAACATCCACTAATAAAAGTATATATATGAACTCTATGTAGACTCAATTTTTTTATGAAACTACAATTAATAGAAACATATTAATCCAATATTATAATTTCTATTCATGGTATCTCCCCAAGACACTATGAGCCTATAGAATTTCCTCTCAGTTAATGCCAGAGTTGGGAATTCCAGAAGTATGGTTTTCTGAGTCTGAGAACTCTGGTTTTTGGTGAAATTCTATGTCTTGAGCAATTATTTTTTTCTTTTTATTGTTTGCATACTTTTTAACTACTCCTGATTTTATAGCTGAGATTTTGTTCTTCCCTGCATTTTCTTTGAGAAGAAAAGAACGGGAAAGTAGGGATGGAATATAGTGTCTGTTTGAGATATAGATGCTCCTTCTGTGTCTTTATCAACTCTCAAGACTGAGTTCTTGGGTTAGCATACACATATGACAACAAAAAGCCTAATCAATATATAGCAGAAATACATGCTTATTAAAACAACAATTGGTACATAAGCATATGCAAAAGTGTGTCAATTTATTATGTGTTTTCTATTATTCCCTGTTATAAATTCTTGGACCACAGTTCATAGTGCTCAGGGTTTATTCCTGATTCTGTGCTGAGGGATCACTCCTGTCTGGATTCCTACCTCCTGTTCTATCACTCTAGCCCATACTCCTTGTTCTTGACACTGATACCACACACCATTAAATTTATGGCACCATTTCTTTAGACAAAGGAATTTTGTTTTATCAAGTTTGGGAAAAATGGAAATGATGTCCATTTACTCTTATGAAAAGTAGGATGTGATTTAAAGCTAAATCAAACCGGCCTTATTTCACCTGGCACCATCAGAAAATGGCCTCTCTAGAGAGATGACAAGTCTTTATATATTATTTTATCAAATTTTGTTTTTAAAATTCCAAAAAAAGATGTAGAGTTGAAATCATTCTGAGAAAAGCCTAAATGCAATACTTTACTGACCTAAACAATCAGATACAACTATTATTTCTCTTTACTTGAAAATTTTAACGGATTGGCAATGAGGAACTCTTTGATATAGATTACATAACTTGAGGAGACAATTGTTAAAAATAAGACTAAGTTGCAGAGCTTCGGCTACTAATTCTGGAACTCTGACTCATTCTGGACACCTCACCAAGAATTTTTCTAATTTTTCTGTGTTTCTTAATTTTAATTTTTTCCTGATAGAGAAAACTAGCAGAATAATAATTTAACCATCTTAGAAGACCATATGTGATAAGTAACATAATAAGCATATAATTTTTGCAAACATAGGAAACATAGCAAACTTCAATGGGAACTATAGCAAATGTTTAGGTCAAATTGATGACCATCTAACTATTCATGTCTAGCAAATGCCCACATGAAGCTTTAAAAGTTTTAATTCTTTCTAAATTGAATTTTTCTGTTGTCACTGTTACTTTTTAACTTGAGGTTTTATTTATTATGTTTATTTATCTATATGTTCATTTATTGCTTTGGGGTCATGCCCAGCGATGCTCAGGGTTAATTCCTGGCTCTGCACTCAGAAATTGCTCCTGGTAGAGCCTGGAGGATCATACGGAATGCAGGGAATCGAACCTGGGTCGGCTGCATGCAAGGCAAACACCCTACCCGCTGTGCTATTGCTCCGTCCCTATGACTTGAGATTGTAAAGAATAACATTCCTTCTATACAACCCTTTATTCCATATCTCACCTAAATCTTGATGTAGCTCATGGTCCATTGACACGAGTTACCTAGTCTCTTTCACTTTGCCTATTGCTGTGTTATCACTCTTTCTACCAGGTTTCATCTTCTGCATAGAGTGTCCTTCCTGCTGAAGGAATTAGTATATTTCTGTCTTGTCTTTCAGATCTGGGTTCAGATATCACCTCTTGAAAATCCCCTCTGTTCTTCCTGATATTTTTCACGTCTGTGTTCCTCAATGACAATTCTAGGGATCTAAACAGTGCAACAATAATAGAACAAAGTTAGGCCTCTTAGATAAATAAGAAAATTATCTCTGCCTCCTTTCAGTTACTATCTCTCCTTTTCTTTATTTACCTTTCATTCATTTTTAAGGTTTCCATCTAGGCAGTGTCATCGTTAAACATGAGCAAAGTCAGCTGTTTTACTGTTCCTTTAAGAAACAAAGGAGAACATTCTTAGTACCTTTGAGGAGAAGATGGTTAAAAATAAGACTAAGTTGCAGAGCTTCGGCCACTGATAAATTATTATCAAAATAATTTAACAGAATTATAACATAGAGATATTTCAAAAACTGTGTATTCAGTACAATTTCCACTTTTTAAGTATATGACTGGCTTTGTGTAATTTTTCTCAAGAAAGCATGTTCAGAGTAAGACCCAACACACAGTATTACTTGTACTATTACATAAGTATACACCCAGAGTTTTTGGTAGAGTTCTGACATCTGTAGAGAAACAAATTTTACCTCTTAACTATTCAATAATAAATATTTTACTTTAGTAAACCAAATCCTGTGTCTAATTTCACTAGTATGAGTAATGGAATAAGATTCAATTAAAAAAAGAATGCAAATTTTTATGTACTTATGTGAAAAATATTAAATGGACAAATAAACTTTCTCTGGCTGTTAATATTACCATTTTCTTACCTGAAGAGAGAGAGTACAATGAGTAGGTAGGTCACTTGAAAGTGGCTGACCCCAGTTAAATCAGTTCCTAGCATATGATCTGATATAGTCCCCCAAGAACCACTAGGAGTAATTCCAGAGTGCGGAGCCAGCAGTAAACCATGAGTATTGCTATTTGAGCCCCTAAAAAAAATTATCTTGAAAAAGATTAATTACTGTTTTTCTCAAGAAAGCATATAATATGATAGACAGTTCCTATTGTGATTTTTGTTTTATTTGTTTGTTTTTTTTTGGGGGGGTCTCATACCCGGCTATTCACAGTGGTTATTCCTGGCTCACGCATGAGGAATTACTGCTGTTGGTGCTCAGGGACCCTATGGGATGATGGGAATAGACTCAAAGTTTGCTGCATGCTTGCCTCATGCAAACGTTCTACCTGCTATGCTATTTCTCCAGCCCCCCAGAGTTCCTATTGTTTTTTAATTTAAATAGTTATCAGGAAGATTGACCAGGAATTTTCTACTCATCTTTGAATTCTAACTCTATGCTTAAAGCGTGTTTATTAATTTATCAAAATTTTCTTAATATCCTTTGCTTTATGTTCCTAAACTCTGAATTTTATTTTTTTAAAATATCTATGGGGCATGATGGGAGGGAAATGGGGGACACTGGTGCTTGGAAATTTTCACTGCTGGAGGAATGGCTGTTGGAACACTGTATGCCTGAAACCTAATCATAAACAGCTTTGAGAGAGTTTGTCTTACAGTGATTCAATTAAAAAAAAATAAAATGCCCTCTAAGTTTTAAACACACTCAATCTCTAAGATTTTAATTAAAAATCTTTATTATATAGCCTCAGTTATCAAAAAAATCAGTGTAGGGAGAAATATTTTTTGGATGCCTAAGACATGAGAAATTCAGAAAGGAAAAAGTACTGCTGAGACAAAGGTAAAGTGATGACTAAGCTACATTTTGCCTTATTTCCTTTTATTATGAAATTGATCATAAGTATAGAAAGCAGGGTTAAGCTTTTGAAATAACAGTTATTTCAATCACTCCACCAAAAGTTTTCCTTCTTGTATGAAATATTTATTGAGTGCCTAAAGGATCTCAAATGTTGTCTTATTGATACTAAATGTAAAATGTTTCCTTGAGTTTGTGAAGATGATAATCTCTACTCAAAGTGAAGAATCTAGAGACAAAAAAAGGTATGGGATTAGCCCAGTGTGCACACTTAAGCTATAGTTGTTATATCTTACAACCTAATTTTATAACCTAAATTTTATTAAGCTTGAAAGTTGTATTATGCCATTTAAAGTTTTAAGTCCAAGTTTTATTTTGAATTTCTTCATTAAAATACGAAAGTATCATTATCAATCTTACCATGTTTCAGTTTATTGAATGTTCCTGGAAATCTCTAATTTTCCATGAACTGAGCAACAAGTGACTGTTGGGTCCACACGGTCTTTCTGCATCAGAGAGACAGAAGAAGAGCAACTCTAGTTGAAGATGCAAAGAATGTCCCTTACTGCTTGTGCTGCACTGTGTTAAATATGGTTTAGGGATGGAGGGAATTAAAAACAAAAGTTTCCTTTTTGAACAATTTCCCACTGGAATTGAGGGATGTTTGTCTGAGACATCATGAACCTATAGAATTGCATCTCAATTCTCCCCAAGGTTGGGATTTTCCCACCTGTATGATTTTGAAGACTTTTAACTGTTTGGTTTTCTCAAGTGTTGACAAAATCTTATGTCCCTGAGCAATTATATTTTTATAGCATCTGTATATCTGTGCTTGCATTTCTATTTGAAAATTCCTTTATTACCTACAGGAATAAAATTTCCGGCATATGGAGATGTAATATAGTTTTTGTAGTAAAAGATATAACTTGTATGCTTATTAAAAGGACAGGGCAGGATTCTGAGATAAGGTTCCATAATCAATGTAATGTGAAATATAATTATTAGTGTACTATTTCATGTTGATTTAATAATACCTAAAGCTAGAAATTTTTGATATGGAGTATACATTAAATTAATAACCTCAATTGTTCTCTGTTCATGATCTGCAGTACTGCAGAACTTCAAAGATAGTATATACTTTTTAGACAATAAAACATTTTTCTCTTTAAATGGTTTAGAATGCAAGTTATCTGGTATTTATGCCCAGTTGAATGTGGTAGAATTAAAGTTTAATGCACTTAGCCCCTCTTTTGAAATTAACAGTCCATAAATATGAGGATTTACCACTGTGATCTCAGTTATGTTCTGCTGTTCTGTTTGTTTTAATTCCAGGGCCACAGTTTTGATAACTATAACTTTATAGTATAATTCAATGTCTGGGGATAATGATCCACACATTTAAAAAAAATTCTTTGTAAGACTTCTTTTTTCTATTTTAACTATTATGGCAATTAATTAACCTCACTGTTATTTAGGGGACATGAGGTTGTATTTGGGTTTTGTTCCTTTTGCCCACAGCCATGATGTTTAGGGTTTAATCCTGACTGAACTCAGAAATACCTCAAGTGGACAATGAGAAAGTAATACTGGACTTTTTTTTGGTAGAAGTACTTAAACTTTATTAATCCAATTGTCCATTTACCTAAATAAACTATTCTTCAAATAAAACATTAGGTCTATTCAGAATATTAGTTTAGACTAAAGAACTATAGATTCTGTATTAACCTCTAGCTCCAAATGGTAATTCAAATTATGTCTTAAAACTATAAATACTCAATTGATGGTTACAAAAGTTAAATGCATTTTGTTCTCATAGAGAAATATAACAGAGAACATTGTTTTCTTTCAGAAGAGGGGGCAGTAAATCAGAGTTCCAGGGTTCCTTTTAAATATTCCTTGTCCCTTGCCTCTCTTTTATTTATAATTTAAATATTGCATATGATTGAGATCTCACATTATTTTTTCTTATTCTGGTGGATTTTCTTACCCTGGGATCCTCCACTTTCCTTTAAACTACTGAAAGCAACAATAATTTACTATTTTAAATTTTTAACTTTTATTTTATAAGGTATTTCACAATATTTGATTACAGATTCAATCACCAAGCCCACCATCTTTACACCTTCCCACCACCACATTTTTGGATGT
This sequence comes from Sorex araneus, assembly GCF_027595985.1. Classification (NCBI taxonomy): domain Eukaryota; kingdom Metazoa; phylum Chordata; class Mammalia; order Eulipotyphla; family Soricidae; genus Sorex; species Sorex araneus. Next base: position 151,235,973 of record NC_073307.1, on the reverse strand, counting down.
TTCCATCCCGAAACCCAATTCCTGTCCCAAAGCAAACCGAAATAATGTATATTCTACTGTTTGGTATGAAAAAAAACTGCTGAAAATACTACAATAAGGGATCCATAGAGTAAAGAGTGTGAAAATTGTTCTATTTTAACAGGGGCCATTAAGATGTTCTATAGGAAATCAATAAATGTTTTTAAAGGTTGAGCCTTGTGTGCTTAAACATATATATATACATATATGTAATTATATATTTGTAATAGCGTATATATGTATTATATATATATGTGTGTGTGTATATATATGTATATAATAGCACTGTAGCAATGTTGTCCTGTGGTTCATCGGTTTGCTCGAGTGGGGTACCAGTAATGTCCCTATTGTGACACTTGTTGTTACTGCTTTTTGCATATTGAATGCGCATGGGTAGCTAGCTTGCCGGGATACTCTCAGCAGTTTGCCAGGCTCCCCAAGAGGGATGGAAGAATCGCTCCCAGTTCGGGCCCATGCAAGACAAACACCTTAACCTCTGTGCTATCCTTCCAGTCCATGTGTATATATACACATATGTATTATTGTCTAAGATTGGTTGCCTACTCCTTTGAACCCCATCGAATGTGGTGTGGTACTCATGGAGTATGGTTAGGGTGTGTCCTAAGAAGTATTGCACACCCAAGGTCCAGGAATAAATTCATTCAGGAATGAGGCTCAGCCTAAGCATGTGCAGTGCGGCTGAGAGCATGGCTGCAGTTGAGTTCGTTAGGTTTTCGGCTGGTAGGGCTGGGTCCCTTGGGGTGGAAGGGGGCCAGGTCTCACCTCCCGGCACAGTAGGTACCCTGACACCCCACCTGTGGGCATCCACACTGGACGGCAGTACTTAGAAATGTATTCAACTCCACCTGAACCAGGAAATTTCTGACTGCAAATCCCCAGCAAATGTAACAAGATTTATAGACTTCTCACAAACTTAGCAACAAAACAAACAACTCCATAATAATGGAGATAAGAGGGGCTAGAGGGATAGCACAGTGGGTAGGGTGTTACCTTGCACTCGGTGAACCTGGGTCCGATTCCCAGCATCCTATATGGTCCCTCAGGCACGGCCAGGAGTAATTTCTGAGTGCATGAGCCATGAGTAAACCCTGTGCAATGCCAACTCGGACCCAAAAAGCAAAAAATAAAAACAAAATAATAGAGATAGGAGAAGAACAGCTCTTATATGTGCAATTAAAAACAGTAACGGGATTAAAATATGACTGTATTACCTGACCCTAAGAATCAACAGAGAACTGAGTGTGCTTAGTGGCGGTGTGTGATGCAAGAAGACAGGGACTTAGACTAACAGTGCTGAGGGATGCTAAGTCTCTGATGATGGGCAAGAACAGCAATATTGTTTTTCTAGAAGATTCTCATTATATTATTTTAAAGTATTTTTTTTTTTGCTTTTTGGGTCACACCTGGCTATGCACAGGGGTTACTCCTGGCTCTACACTCAGGAATTAATCCTGGCGGTGCTCGGGGGACCATATGGGATGATGGGAATCGAACCCGGGTCGGCCGCATGCAAGGCAAATGCCCTACCCGCTGTGCATTTGCTCCAGCCACAAGTATTGTAAAGTATTTTACTAATTTAAAATCTCACACACATATATCTGCTAATAAATAAATAGCAATGATTAATATATTACTCTGATTTTATTAATTTCAATCAGTAGATTCAACATAAAAGAACAAATTAATTCATCACATGATTATAAGGGTAAGAGTTGTTTATTAAGATGTCTATAAGTATTTAGAGTGAAATATATTTCCTGAACCTCTCATTGAGAGTTTTAATTAGATAACGTGAACTTCTATAAAATAGTCTCCACATAGATTAATTTATGATGAAAATTTGTTCTTTTAAATTTAGCTCCTTTTTTTTCAAAATATAAGGCTCTATTTATCAACAGAAACAGTCATTAATCTATTCCAAAGTTTCCTCATGGCACTTTTCACTTCCTTATTTCTGAATGTATAAATTAAAGGATTGAGTAAAGGCGTTAAGACAGTATAGAATACCTCCAATATTTTGTCAAAAGATAAATCATATGGAGGCCGTGCATATTCAATTATACATGGAACGAAGAACAAAACAACAACAGTAATATGAGATCCACAGGTGGACAGGGCTTTCCTCTGTCCTTCTGTGCTGTGTTTTCTCAGGGAGAACAGGATGACCCCATAGGACACAAGCAATATGGAGAAGATCAGGATACAAAAGAAACCACTGTTGGTCACCACCAAAAGGCCAAAGACATAAGTATCAGTGCAGGCAATCTTCATTAATGGGTACACATCACACATAAAGTTATCCATGACATTAGGGCCACAGAAGGGGAGTTGAAACGCAATGGAAGTTTGTGTAATGGAATGCAGAATGCCCCCAGTCCAGGCTAATCCAATCAGAATGCGACAGAGCCTTGAGTTCATGATGGAGGAATAGTGCAAGGGTTTGCAGATGGCCACATATCGGTCAAAAGCCATGGCAGTAAGAACTATCAACTCTACCCCACCAAAGAAGTGTGCCGCAAAGACCTGTGTCATACAGCCTCTATAGGAGATGGTTTTCTTCTCATAGAGACAGTCTATAATCATTTTTGGGGCAACAACAGAGGTATGGCAAGCATCAGTGAAGGAAAGGAAAGACAGGAAGAAGTACATTGGGCAGCCCAGGAGGGCAGGACTGCTGCGGATGGTCGCCACTATCAGCAGGTTGCCGCTGATAGTTGTGATGTAGACACACAGAAGTACAACAAATAAAATTTTCTGAACTTGTGGATTCTTTGAAAGACCAAGGAGAACAAATTCAGTTACAGAGCTTTGGTTTTGCATGATTTCCCACAGCACACTCAGAGCAACCACAGAGAGCTGTAAAATCTGCAATATCTAATAATGAAAACGTTACATCAGACCCGTATATTCTCATTGGAATCCACAAGATTGATCACCCTTTTTATGTTCCTTTTTATTTCCTTCATTACTGAAATCACAAAAGCAGAATTTGAAGATTGTGTTTACTAGGTAATAAAATTGTTAAGATGGACAATTCAATAGAACTTATGAGGATGAGCAAAACTTCCTGTAATTAGGTTGAGAAATAATTTTATTTAAATAGCCAATCTGGATGACTTAGTCATGGTAAGTTGTTTTAAGGGACTCTGAAACCAGATTCTTTTCCTGAGGAATAGCCAATGATTTGTCTTCATAGGCATCATCTTTTAACAACAGGCATCAGATGCATGATGTCCCTGATCAGGAGAACGCCTCACCTAGAAAGGGGAAAAAGGGTGTTAGAGTCACTTTAAAATCCCAGCAACGCCAGTAATTCCTCTATAAGAATTTTAAATGAATTAGTTCTTATAAGGGAATATCTGTTTGAAATGCTGAGCTCTCTCTATATACAGAACACATAACAAGTATGCAAGTGTTACATATTTTTATACAATGCACCTTTACATTAAAATATTACTCTTCTAATACTACTAGCAAGTGAATGATTTCCAAGTTAAATAATGTCTGTAAAATAAAGTTGAGGAACATTTTAAAACTAAACTATTGCCATTAGTTTTTCCACATATAATTGTAGAAAAACCACCCCTTGAATTGTTATGTCAACTAAATAACAGATGTAACAAATGGCAATCTGGCATTTAAACATAAATACTCAATTTCAACACCCAGTTCTTTCCTGTAGATCAACCCAGATCAACCCAGATAGGAGAAAGAGGTCTCTTTCTAAGCACGGAATTAAGATAGTGGATAACTTAGTTCTGTTCCTAAAGGACCTCCAGAAGTTAAGGGACAGAAATACCAAAACCACATAGTAAGGAAGAATTTTGAATATAACTGAGTCTTGAGGCTTTGCTGCCTAAGAAATTATCATATATGTATATGTATATATATATATGTTTGTTCAATTTTATTCAGTGTAACTACCTCAAGTCTACCTGTTTCAAATTTATTGCCATTTCTTTCTTGCAAGTAGTAATGTTTATTTACTACTAACCTGAACGTCTCAACGGATTATGACAAGAGTGTAGCACTGTAGCACTCTCAGAGTGATTATAGATTATTTTCTTACCTGGAAAATAAAAAATTGTTATGTGCATTATTTTGACTTTAATAGTTAATTTTATTAATGTCTCTCACTTAGAAAGTTAGAAATCTTACCCACAGAAAGCTGTTCCTTCAGTTATCCACAATACTATTGCAATTTCTCAGTTCATTTCCAGACACAATTTCAAGAATATTTCATCCTCATCTCAAGTGTACCTAATGAAGAAAGCATCAAAAAATTCTTGCATATAAACCTGTTCATTAGCTCTATAATTTTACATATAACAATGAGTCTTACTGTTCAAGTAAATTTTCATTTATTTGATATGAGAAAAAAAGGAAATGAGCTTTAAAAAGCTCACAATGTTGATAAGAGAAATGCATATTCTACTCTGTTTTCACTTCATTCAGAATGAAATAATAATTATGTTCATTACATTTCCAGAACAGGTAGCATTAGTAAATAATGTCTGTATGATGGAACATGCATCCTGCTACAAGTTGTCACCAAAGGAATTGAAATATAGATAAAATCATTCTTGCAAAACTTGGACTTTCTTTTCATTTTAATTTTTTAAAATTTATTCATTTTTAAATTAGTCAGTCACAGTGAGGGTACAGTTACAGATTCACACATTTTTATGCTTGTTTTTCCCTCATGCAATGTTTTAGAGCCCATCTCTCCACCAGTGTCCATTTTCCACCACCAATGAACCCAGTATTTCTCCCCCCCTGTCCCATTCCTACCCCACTCCGCCTCTGTGGCAGAGCATTCTAATATGTTCTCTCTCTCTCATTTTGGGTGTTGTGGTTTGCAATAGGGGTATTGAGTGGCCATCATGTTCAGTCTCCAGTCCACTTTCAGTGCGTATCTCCCTCCCCTCTCGGGATTTCCAATCACATTTTACTTGGAGTTCCCTTCTCTATCTGGGATGACTTCCTCCCAGCGTGTGAGGCTAGCTTCCAATTCACGGACCCAAGCTTCTGGTATATACTACTATTCTTTGGTACTAGTCTCCTACTCTGCCATTTTATATTCCACAGATGAGTGCAATCTTTCCATGTCTATCCCTCTCTTTCTGGCTCAGCAAAAAATGGACTTTCAAGCAAGTTTTTATTATGTTTTTTTCTTGAACATGTATCCCTCTATTTCTCTACTCTCACATCATTTAAGTAAATTTCCTTCAACATAAACTATTTTGTTTCAATAAAATGAATCAAAACATTTTAAGATTTAAAATAATGAAACAGCTCCCCGCCCCCTGCCTGCCGCGGCTCGGGGCTTCTCCTGAAGCCCCTGCCTGGCACCTGTCCGCCGCCGCCGTCGGATCCTGACCAATCTCCATCCTGCAGGTAAACAGGCAATCCCTTGGAGAGCCTGCCTCAGCGCGGAGAAGTCCCCTCCCCGCCCCCTGCCCGCCGCGGCTCGGGGCTTCTCCTGAAGCCCCTGCCTGGCACCTGTCCGCCGCCGCCGTCGGATCCTGACCAATCCCCACTCTGCTGCTTAGGGGCGTGTCCTCATCTTAGGGGGCGTGGCCTAAAAAGTGGGCGTGGCTTCTTTCCGGAGCACAGGCCGCTAACGCGGCCGCAGTTATTCTTTGCTACCTCAGCCCAATCCGTACTGTGTATTCCTTTGAAAACTCACTTTTGCGAGCTCAAACATTTACGCAAAATACCCATTAGCTTAGGCTGACACTATAAAAGCTATCAGTGCATAAGGGAAGTTTAGCACAATCGGAGCCCCTTCTTCCCACAAAAAGGAAGAGGAATAAAGAACTACAAGGTGCCAACTCTGCACTTCCGTGACAATATGAAGAAACAGCGAAAATCCCCTCCACCAAGAGAGGGAGAACAAAAGATACTAGAAACCTCAAAAGAGTCTCCCAACATCTACGACCTCTCAGATAAACAATTCAGAGAGGAAATATGGAGGAGAGTCGACCTACTCCAAGCAAATATGGAACAGACATCCAATAAATTAAGGGAGGAGATGAATCAAGCGCTGCAACGGTCTACCAAGAAAATACAGGAAGAAATGAGAGCAGAAATGAGAGCAGAAATTTCAAACCTTCGAACCGAAGTCTCACAAATAAAGCAATCGGTAGATGAAATAAAAATCTCACTAGATGCCCTCAACAGCAGAATGACTACAGCCGAAGACAGAATCAGCGAGCTTGAGGATGAGCTGCAGAAAGCTTACAGACAGCAACAAATCATGGCCAAAGACCTCAAAATGGCTATAGAGCGAATCAGAGCCCTGGGGGATGACTTCAAGAGGAACAACATAAGAATCATTGGAGTACCAGAACCACAGGGAAGTAACCCCAATGAAAAAAACATAGTCAAAGACATCATCGCTAAGAAATTCCCAGAGCTGGAGAAGGCAGGCGTCCAGATACAAGAAGTCCGAAGAGTGCCAGCAAAAAGAGACCCAAATAAAAAGACTCCAAGGCATATCATAGTCAGAATGGCGGATGCTGTAGATAGAGACACAATTCTACAAGTAGCAAGGTCAAAGAGGGAAATCACATACAAAGGAGCACCCCTCAGATTTACGGCCGATCTGTCAGAAGAAACACTCCAAGCCCGAAGACAATGGTGGGACATAGTGAAAAAACTCAACGAAATGAATGCCTCACCAAGAATACTTTATCCGGCTAAACTCTCACTCAAACTCGAAGGAAACATACACTACTTCTCGGATAAACAACAGCTCAGGTCCTTCATAGACTCAAAACCAATCTTGAAAGAAGGTCTAAAGGGGCTACTGTAAGGCAAGGAGGAGCCCCATAAGAACAACAAATCCCACAGAAAGATGACACAAAACCACATCACAATAATCTCTCTCAATGTCAATGGCCTAAATGCACCTATCAAGAGACACAGAGTAGCTATATGGATCCGGAAATTAAACCCAACATTCTGTTGCCTGCAAGAAACACACCTGAACAAACAGAGTAAACATAGACTCAAAGTCAAAGGATGGAAAACAATCCTCCAAGCAAACAACCCCCTTAAAAAAGCTGGAGTGGCCATCCTGGTATCCGACAACATAGATTTCAGGATGAAAAAGATCAAAAGGGACAGCGAAGGTCATTTTCTGTTTATCAAGGGATATGTACAACAGGAAGAAATCACACTCTTAAACGTATATGCTCCTAACGAACGACCGGCTAAATATTTAAAACGACTCCTAACAGACTTCAAAGAGGACATCACTAACAGCACAATTGTAGTCGGAGACTTCAATACGGCCTTATCACCTCTAGATAGATCCACAAGAACAAAACTCAACAAGGAAACACTGACCCTGAATGAAGAAATTGAAGAGAGAGGCCTAATAGACCTATACAGGGCCTTACACCCCAAAAAGAAAGAATACACATTCTTTTCCAGTGCACATGGAACATTTTCAAAAATAGACCATGTACTGGGCCCCAGAACATACCTCAATAGAATCGGAAAAATAGAAATTGTATCAACCATCTTTTCAGACCACGATGCGCTGAAGATAGAAGCTAACCACCCACAAATACGGAAAATCAAATCAAACACCTGGAAATTAAACAATTCCATGTTGAACAATGAGTGGGTCAAGAAGGAAATCAAGGAAGAAATCAAAAGATACTTAGAAACAAATGAGAATGAAGACACGAGCTACCAAAACCTATGGGACGCAGCGAAAGCCGTGTTAAGGGGAAAATTTATAGCTCTCCAAGCATTCCTCAGGAAGGAAGAAAGGACCCACATAGATAGCTTGACTTTACGACTCAAGACCCTAGAAAAGGACCAGAAAAAGGACCCCAAACCAGACCGAAGGAAAGAAATAATAAAAATTAGAGCAGAAATTAATGACATCGAAACCAAAAAAACAATCCGAAAGATCAATGAAACAAAGAGTTGGTTCTTTGAGAAAATAAATAAGATTGATAAACCGCTAGCAAGTCTCACAAAGAAAGAAAGAGAGAAAACTCTAATAAATCGAATCAGAAATGAAAAGGGGGACATCATAACAGAAACCAGTGAGATTCAAAAGATCATTAGAGACTACTTTGAAAGTCTTTACGCCACAAAAAAGGAGAACCTAAAAGAAATGGATGGATTCCTTGATTCCTACAATCTCCCAAGACTGAAGAAAGAAGACCTGGAATACCTGAATAGACCCATCAATGTTAAGGAAATTGAAACGGTAATCAAAAACCTCCCCAAAAACAAAAGCCCAGGCCCAGATGGTTTCACTGGCGAATTCTTCCAAACATTTAAAGAAGACCTATTGCCTGTTTTCCTCAAACTTTTCCAGGAAATTGAAAAAACAGGAACTCTCCCAAACAGTTTCTATGAAGCACATATCTCCCTAATACCAAAAGCAAACAAAGACACCACTAAGAAAGAAAATTACAGACCAATTTCCCTGATGAACACCGATGCGAAGATCCTCAACAAAATACTAGCAAATAGGATCCAACAACTCATCAAAAAGATCATACACCACGACCAAGTGGGATTCATCCCAGGGATGCAAGGATGGTTTAACATTCGGAAATCAATCAACATAATCCAGCATATCAACAAAAGGAAAGATAAAAACCTTATGATCATATCAATAGATGCAGAGAAAGCATTTGACAAGATCCAACATCCTTTCATGATGAAAACCCTCGCCAAAATGGGGTTTGGAGGAACTTTCCTCAAGATAGTCGAAGCCATCTATCACAAGCCTACGGCAAGCATTATCCTCAACGGGGAAAAACTAAGGGCCTTTCCTCTGAGATCAGGCACAAGACAAGGATGCCCACTCTCACCACTCCTCTTCAATATAGTACTGGAAGTACTTGCGATAGCTATTAGACAAGAAAAAGAGATTAAGGGCATCCAGATAGGAAGGGAAGAAATCAAACTCTCACTATTTGCAGACGACATGATACTATATCTAGAGAAGCCTAAAACCTCTACTAAGAAACTCTTAGAAACAATAGACTTATACAGTAAAGTTGCAGGCTACAAAATCAATACCCAAAAATCCATGGCCTTCATATATGCAAACAATGAGGCAGAGGAAAGGGACATGAAAAAAGCAATCCCATTCACAATCGTGCCCCAGAAAATCAGGTACCTCGGAATCAGCTTAACCAAGGAAGTAAAAGACCTTTACAAAGAAAACTACATAACGCTACTCCATGAACTCAAAGAGGACATGAGGAAATGGAAACATATACCCTGCTCGTGGATAGGGAGAATCAATGTTGTCAAAATGGCAATACTCCCTAAAGCATTATACAGATTCAATGCGATCCCTATAAATATACCCATGACATTCTTCAAAGAAATGGATCAAGCAATCCTAAAATTCATATGGAATAACAAACGTCCAAGGATAGCTAAAACAATTCTTGGGAAAAAGATGATGGGAGGCATCACCATCCCCAACCTCAAACTTTACTACAAAGCAGTAACAATTAAAACAGCATGGTACTGGAACAAAGGCAGAGCCATAGACCAATGGAACAGGGTGGAATATCCCTACACACAACCCCAAATGTATGACCATCTAATCTTTGATAAGGGAGCAAGAGAAGTGAAGTGGAGCAAGGAAAGCCTCTTTAACAAATGGTGCTGGCACAACTGGACAACCACATGCAAAAAAATGGGTTTAGACCTTGACCTGACACCATGCACAAAAGTCAGATCAAAATGGATTAAAGACCTCAACATTAGACCACAAACCATAAGGTACATTGAAGACAAGGTCGGCGAAACCCTCCACGATATTGAAGATAAGGGTATCTTCAAAGGTGACACGGAACTAAGCAATCTAGTAAAAACAGAGATCAACAAATGGGACTACATTAAACTAAAAAGCTTCTGCACCGCAAGAGATACAGTGACCAGAATACAAAGACTATCCACAGAATGGGAAAGGATATTTACACAATACCCATCAGATAAGGGGTTGATATCAATGGTATATAAAGCACTGGTTGAGCTCTACAAGAAGAAAACATCCAACCCCATCAAAAAATGGGGCAAAGAAATGAACAGAAACTTTACCAAGGAAGAAATACGAATGGCCAAAAGGCACATGAAAAAGTGTTCTACATCTCTAATCATCAGAGAGATGCAGATCAAAACAACCATGAGATACCACCTCACACCACAGAGACTAGCACACATCCAAAAGAACAAAAGCAACCGCTGTTGGAGAGGATGTGGGGAGAAAGGGACCCTTCTTCACTGCTGGTGGGAATGCCGACTGGTTCAGCCCTTCTGGAAAACAATTTGGACGACTCTCAAAAAATTAGATATTGAATTCCCATTTGACCCAGCAATACCACTGCTGGGAATATATCCCAGAGAGGCAAAAAAGTACAATCGAAACAACATCTGCACATGTATGTTCATCGCAGCACTGTTTACAATAGCCAGAATCTGGAAAAAACCCGAATGCCCCAGAACGGATGACTGGTTGAGGAAACTTTGGTACATCTATACAATGGAATACTATGCAGCTGTTAGAAAAAAGGAGGTCAAGAATTTTGTAGTTAAGTGGATGGGCATGAAAAGTTTCATGCTGTTCCATGGTTGGAAGCCTGTCTCATGAGCTGCAGGAGAGGGCAGCTGAAATAGAGAGGGATCACTAAGTCAACGATGGCTGGAGGGATTGTTCAATATGGGAGATGTATGCTGAAAGTTGATGAAGAACCAAAGATGATAACTTCTCAGTATCTATATTGCAAACCATCATGTACAAAAGTAGAGAGAAGGTATGGGTGAAATTGTCTGCATAGAGGCAGGGGAGGGTTGGGATGGGGGGGATACTGGGGAAATTTGTGATGGAAAATGTGCACTGGTGGAGGTATGGGTGTTCGGTCATTGTATGACTGAAACTCAGACATGAAAGCTTTGTAACTGTATCTCATGGTGATTCAATAAAAAAAAAATAAATAAATAAAAAAAAAGAATATAAAAAAAAAAAAAGAAAAGTTTCATGCTGAGTGAAATGAGTCAGATAGAGAGAGACAGACATAGAAAGATTGCACTCATCTATGGTATATAGAATAACAGAGTGGGAGACTAACACCCAAGAACTGTAGAAATAAGTACCAGGAGGTTGACTCCATGGCTTCGAGGCTGGCCTCACGTTCCGGGGAAAGGTCAACTCAGAGAAGCGATCACCAACTACATTGTAGTCGAAGGCCATGTGGGGGAAGAGAGTTGCGGGCTGAATGAGGGCTAGAGACTGAGCACAGCGGCCACTCAACACCTTTATTGCAAACCACAACAGCTAATTAGAGAGAGAAAACAGAAGGGAATGCCTTGCCACAGTGGCAGGGTGGGGTGGGGGGGAGATGGGATTGGGGAGGGTGGGAGGGACACTGGGTTTACGGGTGGTGGAAAATGGGCACTGGTGAAGGGATGGGTTCCCGAACTTTGTATGAGGGAAATATAAGCACAAAAGTGTATAAATCTGTAACTGTACCCTCACGGTGATTCTCTAATTAAAAATAAATAAATTAAAAAAAATAAAATAAAATAATGAAACATCATTTATGTTTTATTTTGACCCATTTAGCCTAATGCCGAAAGAGAAGGAACAATGAAATATAAAGGATAACTTAAAAACAAAGTAACTTACAAAATGGCTTGCTTTGCCATGGACTGAGGTTCAAGAAGTAAGGAATTCTAGCGAAAAAGTAACAGAAGTTGGAAAAAGGATATTTCATCATAAAAAATTAATATTCATGTCATCATTTTGATGGATGTGTTGAAAATAGGGTCACATCCACTAATTAAATTATACATATGAACTCTATGTAGACTCATAAAAGGTATTTTTTGTTTGTTTTTTGTTTTTGGGTCACACCCGGCAATGCACAGGGGTTACTCCTGGCTCTTCACTCAGGAATTACCCCTGGTGGTGCTCAGGGGACCATATGGGATGCTGGGATTAGAACCCGGGTCGGCCACGTGCTAGGCAAATGCCCTACCCGCTGTGCTATCGCTCCAGCCCCCCATAAAAGTTTTTTATGAAACTAACATTAATATAAACATATTAATCAAAATACTATAATTTCCATTTTTGGTATAAATTGTAATGTATTTGTTAATAGCCATCGGTTATGGAATAAACCTCTTGGTCTTAGTGTCCTCATCTATAATGTAGCAACATATTTAAAGCTTTTTAGACACAATGTTAAAAAATATTCTATGGCCATTTGAAGTGTGCATAAATTAATAGCACTTATGAAATACTAACATCCACATTATTTCAACCAGTGTTTATTTATATAGACACCAGGTGAGTCAAAAATTCGAATAATTCTTAATAAAATTGTATTCTTAATCACATAACTCATATGTTCCATCACCTAATTGTTCAAAGGAAGGACCTAGAACGTTTATGAATCATCTAAATGTCTACCCCATTTTATTTTGTAAAGCTGAAACTAGCAAATTAATTTAATAGAATATTGTGTTAGAGACTTTCACTGAATTCTTATCCTGACCCTAACCCTAACCATTCCTGTTTCACCCTGTAATATCAACTATAATTCTCTACACTCTAGAGGAAGAAAGTAATTGTGCTCATGCTTGTTCTAGGTGGTTTTAGGATCTTTCCTAATTTAAAAATCATGTTTTTAATACACTGAGGGTTCCTTAAGGGTATCAGGCATGACTCAGGCTCCCTGTGGCCATTATCTCTGGACTCTGGCCAATTTTTAAGATTATGGAATTGGACTTTTTGCTTCTCTAATAGCCCCACCATTTCCTTCTTGGTTTTTTATAAACATTAATTCACACAAAAATATAATTCTTATAGCTTCAATAAAAGAAGTAGAATTTAATTTGCTAACTTTAAATATACATAACAGTCAAAGCTACATGAAAAAATTAAGTTGTTATAACTAATATATCTACAATTATACATCAAACAGTAAATTTTAAGTGTATATACAAGTATTTTTACACTCCTATACCAGTCACATTAATCAGTAACATCCAAAATAATAGAACAAAAAAGCATTAATATCTTTCCTCAAAAAGTTTTATACAGCTCTTGTATCTTGCATCATCATTAAAATTTGTATCAATAAAAGTACTTCTTTTGGGTTGGGGGGGTCACATGCAGCGATGCTCAGAGATCACTCTTGGCTCTGCACTCAGGAATCACTCCTGGAGGTGCTTGGGGGACCCTATGGGGTGCCGGGAATCAAACTCAGGTCAGCGACATGCAATGCAAATACCCTACCCACCACTTATTGCTCTGGCCCCAACAAAAGCACATTTGATTCTCAGGTCTAGCTAGATTTAATTATTTACTCAATTGTCTGGGAATTCTATTACTTGCATGTTTCCATACTAATTTTTCTTAGAATATAGCTCCGCTTATTACCTAATTTTTAAAGTACTGTACAGTTAGTTAAAATAAAATGTGAAAATGTTTTTTTTACTTATCTGTCTATATTTTGATAAATACACTGGGTTTATTTTCTGCTTCTCTCATGATTTCATTCATTTTAACAATAGGATAAAGACATAGCCAATGCAAAGAGAGCTCAGATTTCAGTTAGAAAAGTATACCTGATCAACCTAAGGCATAAGTGTAAAAGCTTTATGTAATATCAAATGCATTCAGAGAACATCATATGTATATATTTTTTTTATTGGAAGACTGTATGTGACATATGACTTCTTATTGTGTTTCATGAACTTCTTGGGTTTATTTCCTATGTCTTTTTGTAAAGACATATTATCTATCAAAAACTCAAATGATGGGGACTGGAGAGATAGCACAGCGGGTAGGGCGTTTGCCTTGCACTCGGTTTACCTGGGTTCAATTCCCAGCATCCCATATGGTCCCCTGAGCACTGCCAGGAGTGATTCCTGAGTGCAGAGACAGGAGTGAACCCTGTGCATCACCAGGTGTGACCCAAAAAGAAAAAAAAAAAAAAAACCTCAAATGATAAAAAAACCCACTGGATCACAATGCTCCTATGTTATTTCTCATTATTATTGACTCAAATCTAAAACATTAAGAGTGAGGAGATATTCTTTAGATGCATGATAAATGAGAAAATTAGAAGTAACAAATTACCAAGAGAGACTAAAACAATGTGGCACACATGATGCATTTCTCCTAATGTTTTATTTATCTTGAAAATTAGCATAACTAAACCAAGGTAGATTTAACTCGTGAAATAACTATTTGAATCATTCCACCAATTATTTTTTCTCCGAATTCCTAGTATTTATTGAGTCACTTATCTCAAAGGTTAGCTTATTGACACAAAGACATACAATTTTAAAATGTTTCCAAATTTCTTGAGCCTGTAGATATTATACTTCCTATAAAAAATGAGGAATATCGGAATAGGAAGTTGATGTGATTAGTCCAAGTCTACACAGCTAAATGATGACCTGAGATCCTATATAAACTTCAAGTCTGGATTATACATTTATAATTTTAAGCTATGTATATAATTTGAAATTCTTCCTTAAAAATGCAAAAGTCAAAGTTTAGGACTCTTACCATATGCTAGTTCATGAAAGATCTTGTGATGGTAGTCTCGAATTCACTTTGAATAAATGTTTAAGCAGAGACTGGCCAACAATTGAAAATTGATTCCAGTTATGTTTCTACATCTCAGAGACAGAGGAAGAGCATCTCTAGATGCAGAGAATGTTTCCCACTGCTTCTGCAGTGCTGTCTTCAACATGGTTAAGGGAAGGGGTAAATAAGGAAACAAAGGTTCCTCCCTGAATAATTTCCCTCTGGAATTAAGGGATGTTTCCTTGAAACATTATGAACCCAGAGAACTGTCTTTTGGTCCTCCCTAGGGTTTAAACTCTACACACTGTTTGATTTTAAGACTGTATTGTATATGTCACATATACAAAACCATATGATACATGTACAAAAAAGATCTCTATCTTTCAATCTTTCCTATAGATACAGAGCTTTTATGTACATGCGCCAGTGTATTATTTGAAGATTCTCCCATTCCCTCCAGGAATAGAATACTGGGTATACAAAGATGAAATAAAACCTCTATGTGGTGAAGGACGATAATGCTGACTGCTCAAAAAATGCCAAAGCAGAGTTCTGGGACAAGGCTCAGAATCAATCTGCAAATTGTTAGTGTGCTGATTAATGTTTATTAATAATAACAATAGCTATAAATATATAAGATGTATACATTAAATGAATATTCTGTTATTCTTAGTATCTGATCCTCATGCTCCATCAACTTTAAAGCTGAGAGATCATTTATAGGCAAATAAGCAGTTTTTCTCTTACAGTGTTTTAAAATTAAAGATGCTTTATCATTTTGTGTTTATTCTAAGGAGTTTATAACTCCTTAATTTTTATTGCACTGTAGCACTGTCATCCTATTTTTCATAGATTTGCTCGAGTGGTCACCAGTAACGTCTCCATTGTGAGGCTTGTTGTTATTGTTTTTTGGCAGATCGAATACACCACGGATAGCTTGCCAGGGTCTTCTATGTGGGCAGGATACTCTCGGTAGCTTGCTGGACTCTCAGAGACGGATGGAGGAATCGAATCCAGGTCAGCCGTGTACAAGGCAACCGATCTACCCACTGTGCTATCGATCATGTCCCGACTTTTCATGAAAATGGGCAAAAATACAGATTTAAAATTGAGGGAAAAGCAAAGACAGAGGATGAATGAGCTTCTGGTGACTCCTATAAGACACTGGGGCTCATCTAGGCCTAATCCCCTAACTCCTCCAAATTCCTTGCTGCTTCTAAGATTCAGTCTTGGGATTCCTGACACCTGTACTATCACTCTAGCCCATGCTCTGTGTTTTTGGCACTGATACCCCACAGCATTAATTTTAAGGCACCATTTATTTAGAGAGAGGAATTTTGTTTTGTCAGTTTTGGGGAAAAAGGACACCAGGTCCATTTACTCCTATGAAAAGTAGAGTGTGATTTAAAGCTAAATCAAAACTTGGCTATATGTCATCTGGCACCATCAGAAAATGGCCTCTCTAGAGAAATGATAAGCCTTTATATTTCATTTTACCAATATTTTGGTTTTTTTGAACCATAATAAAAGATGTAGAGTTTTAATAATTCTGAGAAAAACCAAACTATTTTGATTTTCTGACCTAAGCAATTTGGTACAAGTGCGATTTCTCTTTACTTGAAATATCTCCAGGATAAGCACAGAGAAACCCTTTTACATATCATCACATTACTCGAGGAGATGATAGTTGAAAAATAAGACTAAGTAACAGAGATTTGTCTACCAATTCTAGAACTCTGATTCACTCTGAACACAGAACCAAGCATTTTTCTAAGACCTGTATTTCTTGATCTTTTTTCTGATAGAGGAAACTGGCAGAATAATAATTTTATCATCTTAGAAGACTATATGTGATAATTAATATAATAATCATATAATTTTTGCAAACATAGGAAACATAGCAAAGTTCAATGGAAGCTATTAGCAAATGTTTATGTCAAATTGCTGAACTATCTATATATTCATGCCAGGCAAATTCCCACTTGAAGTTTTTAAATAATAATTTAATTGAACTTTTTGAACTGAACTTTTCTATTGTCAGTGTTAATTTTTAACTCGAGGTTTTAAAGAACAGCAATCCTTCAATACGACCCTTTATTCCATATCTCACCTACACCAGGATGTAGCTCCATGTCCATTTACACCAGTTACCTAATCTCTTTCACTTTGCCCATTGCTATGTTATCATTCTCTGTACCAGGTTTCATCTTCTGCATACAGTGCCCTTCCTGCCAAAGGGATTAATATATTTCTGTCTTTTATTTCAGATCTGGGTTCAGATATCATCTCTTGGAAATTCCCTCTGCTTCTTCCTGGAAATGTTCACGTCTGTCTTCCTCAATGTGTAATTCTAGGGATCAACACAGTGCATCAATGAGAAAGAGAATCAGGTCTCCTAGATATATAAGACATTGTCTCTGTCTCATTTCAGTTACTATCTCTCCTTTTCGCTATTTAACTTTCATTCATTTTTAAGATTTCCTTCTAGGTAGTGTCATCTTTAAACATGAGCAAAGTCAGTTGTTTTACTGTTCCTTTAAGACACAAAAGAAAACATTCTTACTACCTCTTTAATAGAATTTTCACTTTGAGATATTTCAAAAAATGTGCATTTTGTACAATTTCCATATTTTAAATATATGAGTTTTTGGTACAGTTCCGGCATCTGTAGAGAAAACAAATGCCTCTTAACTTTTCAATAATAAATCTTTTCCTTTAGTAAAGCAAATTTTGTGTCTAATTTCAGTAGCAACAGTAATGGAATAGGATTCAATTTAAAAAAGAATAGTAATTTTATGTACTTCTGTAAAAAATATTATTAAACAGATAAGTGCACTTTCTCTGGCTGTTGGCATTGACATTCTTTTCAGGTAAATAAGTTTCCAAAAAGAACAAGAGAGAGAATATGGCGAGCAGGGCACTTTCTTTAAAAATGTCTGACTCCAGTTGAATCTGTCTCTAGCATATGATCTGATATTGTCCCCCAAGCACCACTAGGAGTAATTTCTGAGTGCAGAGCCAGGAGTAACCCATGAGCATTGCCAATTAAGCCCCACAAAGAAAAAAACATATCTGGAGAAAGATCAATTATTGTATAAAGTGTATATAATATGATCTACAGTTCCTATTGTTTTTCAGTTTAAATAGTTATTAGGAAGATTCACCAGGAATTTTTCTACTCAACTGTGAATTCTAACTTTATGACAAAAGCATGTTTATTAATTTATCAAAATTTTCTTATTATCCTTAATATTCTTTGTTTTATATTTCTAAACTCTGAATTTCACTTTTATAAATATCTACAACAGTGATGTGGATTGGTATGAAAGGGTCTATGTTTGACATGTCTAGTAGAAATTTTAATTGTAATATAGCCCTCTTTACTAGCAATGTATTGATTTGATTCTGTAAGACAAATATAAAAAAGTGTTATAGCTTTTATTATTGTTATTGTTTTAATAGGAATTCAAGGATAAAAATGTTTAGATATGCATATATTGCTCAAACAATGATAATGTCCAAAATATCCTCCTTATTTAAATGGAAGATGCCTACTCTCTCTGTTAAATAGAAGAATGAAATGGTGCTTTCCTCTTTTAAACTTATCTGACTATAAATCAGTTGGTTGAGTGAGGAACAGCCCAAGAAAAAAATACACAGCTACTTTTCCATTTGGGGGATAAATGCATCTGAATACACATCAAAAAACAACAAGATGAGAGCAATAAAGTGAGAGGTAATTATGAAAAGGATTCACACTATTTCCTTCTACATGACACTTAATGACAGTATGAAAGGTGAATTATTATACGGAAAAAGCATAATTAGGAAATTCACCATGACTAGACACTATGAGTGTGCCATAGTATCACTAAGTGATCTAAACGTTTTGCAAAAATATTTCAACAATGCTTTCTAATCACAAAAAAAGGTGACTTTCAGTAATAATGCATTCACAGAGTCATTTTTTTAAATAATGGATCCTTTTGCATTCTTCATCTAAAATCACACCAAACTGGAGACAATCTGACTCTGATTATTTCTTTGTAACAGAAACTTTCAACTGATCATATCGATGTTAATGAGCATATAGGTAGAGATATACAAATATCTTTATATATAAATCAAACTCATTCACACTGCAATAAAGCTCATCATTTACAGTTAACATAGAACATGCACAACTAAAATCAATACATCTACAAAATGTTGGGAACGTGGTGCCTGAAACAAAAGTTTTTCTAAGCCTCAGAAGTCTAGTGTTGCCCCCTAATTCCAGTAAGAAGTGTAATTGGCATTTCAAAAAATATTCTATGCCTTAGAAATGTTTGAGTTTCTAAGAAACTCAAGAAAGAAACTTCTTTCTAGAATACTTTATTAATCACTTTTACTTTCTGCATGTATATGGGGGAGGGGGAGCAGATGCCAGAGAATCCTGAGGGTTTTCTCCTCACTTTGTGCTCAGAGATCACTCTGATGTAATGAAGGTACATTTAAACTTTTTTTTAAAACATTAAACTATTTTTAACAGAAAAAAATTATTTTTTAACAGAAACAGTTATTAACCTACTGCAAAATTTGCTAATGGCATTTTTTACCTCCTTATTTCTGAAAGCATAAATCATAGGATTGAGTAAAGGAGTGAGAATAGTGTAGAACATCACCACAAATTTGTCAAAGGAGAAAGAAACTGGAGGCCGCGCATACTCAAATATACATGGAATAAAGAACAGAACCACAACAGCAACATGAGACCCACAGGTGGAGAGGGCTTTCCTTTTTCCTTCAGTGCTGTGGTTTCTCAGGGAGAACAGGATGACCGCATAGGACACAAGCAACATGGAGAAGATCAGGATGCAGATGAGCCCACTGTTGGCCACCACCGAAAGGCTAAACACGTAAGTGTCAGTGCAGGCTAGCTTCAGTAATGGGTACAAGTCACACAGGAAATGATCAATGATATTGGGGCCACAGAAAGGCAGCTGTATAGTAAAGATAAGTTGAATAATGGAGTGGAGAAAGCCCCCTGTCCAGGCTACCCCCATCAAAATGCCACAGAGCCTTGGGTTCATGATGGATGAGTAGTGCAAGGGTTTACAGATGGCCACATACCTGTCATAGGCCATGGATATGAGGACAATCACCTCTGCTCCAGAAAATATGTGTCCAGAAAAGACCTGCATCATACAACCTCTGTAAGAGATGGTTTTCTTCTCATAGAGACAGTCTATGATCATTTTCGGGGCAACAGATGAGGTGTGGCATGCATCCAGTAAAGATAGAAAAACCAGGAAGAAGTACATCGGGGAGCCCAGGAGTGCTGCATTGCTGGTGATGGCTGCGGCAATCAGCAGGTTGCCACAGATAGTTGCAATGTAGACAAACAGCAGGATGACAAATACAATTTTCTGAACATCTGGATTCTGTGAAATTCCCAGGAGGACAAACTCAGTGACAAAGCTTTGATTTTGCATAATTTTCGAGAAAATACTCAGAGCTGCTACAGCGACCATCAAAACCTGCAATAAAAATGACAAAGTTACATCAGAAAAGTTTATTTTCACAGGTACTCAAAAAATTGTCTTTCCATGTGCTGCTTTCTATTCTATGATTTTTCATTTATGAAACGAACCAGAGAAATAGAATATTTTTAAAAAGAAATAATGTAATATCAGTGGAAATTCACTTACTACATCATAAAATAGTACTAGAGAGAGAGCTTCTCTAGAGGAACAAACCCAAATGCACAGTATTGGGAACCTATTTAATTTCTGTTTCCAGCCTGGATTGCTTAGATATGGTTTCCAAGAGTAAGTTGTTAAAAGAGATTTTGAAGCCATATCTTAGTTCTGAGGCATCAGGACAGCAATTTACTTGTCATGTTGAGCACCACCATGTAATAGCAGGCAGACAGATGGAAGATGTCCATGATCAGAAGAAGGTATTATACAAAATGGGAAAAACAATGTCATGACACTTTAAAATCAGCTCTTCCCTCAAAATTCCTGAATTTCTCTGACATGACAGGACTCTTAAGATACATTACCCAGGTCATACAAAATGGAACTTCTGTTAAAAATGTTGAATTCTACAAATATACAGAGCACACGACAAAACAGGTGAGAACTCACAATCCAGCAGAAGTCATACACTTGCTCATGCAGCAGACCAGGGATCCCACTAGGTCAGGGATCCCACTTTGAACTCCAAGGCTGTTACATAAAGCGCCATAGTCCTTCTAGAATCCACACAAACCACAGAAGCCTGAGGTCCCTGCCTTAGCCACACACAGTTTCCTTACTGCTGCATATTCTCATGGTGACAAGTGAGACATTTGCACTGAACTTGCACTGGAGTGGTTTGGCAGCCTCCAACCATACCAGACTCACGCTAGCTTTAGCATGATACTAGTCACGATCACCTCGATCACCTACTCCCATGAAAAGTGAACAAGTTAACCACGGTAGTAAGAAATCCTGGAACCTTAAACTATAGCTGAAGTAGTGACATGGCCAATGACAGTAAATGTTTTCTGGGATCCGTGCACAAAATTCTAAACAACCGGTGAGTGAAAACCAAAGATGTTGGAATAGCTTCAATAGGGAACGATTTTTCTTGGATAACTGAGGGCAATTCTCTGGTTACCCCAGAACATACCCATGCAGGAGGTACGCTTAGAAAGACTCAACTCTAGACTGCAACAGACACAATGAGGAAGCAGCAGAGAAATATAATCACACTTTATGGAATGAAGTTAATCTGACAACTCAATCAGCTGTCAAAACTCACAGACAAGTTCTGTAGCTAGAACATGATGAGGATGTTTAATGAGCTCAAAGAAAAAGTTGTACAAGTATAAGAAAGTATAAAAACAGAAATTAAAAACTGTTAACAGAAGTGACAGATATAAAGAGTCAGGTTAGAGAACTTGAAAACTCGATGGAAGACCTTGTCATCAATTACTCTTGATGAAGTTGAAAGAGTAATCAACCTGTTCTCAGTCCTTCAAAAAGATCAGACCTAGATAAATTCACTAGCAAAGTTTTCCATACCTTAATTTTAAAAATGTGTTTATTTGCTTTTAAATATAGAAAACTGTTTCAAAATCCACACTAATCTAGAATTAAAATTAATTAGATAACAAATCTCAGATTTCAAAATCAATGTTTTTTTAAAAATCAATTTTTTTGTGAAAATTATTCTTATCATAGAGTTGTTAAGTCCTTGTCTAAAGATTTACTAAGCTGCTTGTCACTAGTTGAGTTTTCCATGTTATTTTTGTGTGATGAGTTTATCTGATTCCAACGTTACTTTCCAATCTAACTTAGAATGATTCTTCTCAGGTTCTTTCAGGTAGTTGTAAAGTAGGAATCCTCCCAGTTTTAATGAGGCAAGCACAACCCTGATATCAAAAGCAATGAGAAGTCTCATAGAAGAAAAAACTATATCCCTGATGAACATAGATGCAAAGATTCTCAACAAAATATTAGCCAACAAAATACAAAATATATCATAAAGATCATTCACCATGACCAAGTAAGATTCATGGTTTAATATATTCAAGTCAATGAACATAATACATCACATCAATATAAGGGAAAAAAAGTAACCATTTTATAATGTCAATAGATGCAGAGAAAGCATTCCAAAAAAAATGTAAACTCATTCATGATGTGAACTCAATAAAGTAGAATGTGAGAGAACTTTCAGTATAGTTAAAGCCAATCATGGGTAGGGCATTTGTCTTGCACGTGGCCAACCTGGATTCAGTTCCTCCATCCCTCTCAGAGAGCCCGGCAAGCAACTGAGAGTATTTCACTCCCACGACAGAGCCTCTGGCGTATTTGATATGCCAAAAACAGTAATAACTCGTCTCCGAATAGAGACGTGCATAGTGCCCACTTGAGCAAATCAATGAACAATGAGAAGACAGTGCTACAGACAGTGCTACCACAAGTTCACAGCAGTCATTGAACTCGATGGTGAATAACAGAAAACCTTCCATCAAAGTCAGTCATAAGACAAGGATGCCCACTCTCATCACTACTATTTAATTTAGTACTGAAAGTCCTTGCCTAACAACTTGATAAGAAAGAGATATTAAAGTCATTCAGATTAGACAAGAAGTCAGACTCACTGTTTGCAGAGACATGCTAAAGACTCTACAAAATAATTTCCAGAAAAAGGATTTTTTTTTTGGCTTTTGAGGTCACACCTGGTAACCAGGTAACACCTGACTCAGGGGTTACTCCTGGAATTTCACTCAGGAAATACTCCTGGCAGTGCTGGGGGACCATATGGGATGCCGGGGATCAAACCTGGGTTGGCCATGTGCAAGGCAAATACCCTACTTGCTGTGCTATCGCTCCAACCTGAAAAAGTATATATATATATATATATATATATATATATATATATATATGTACATATATACGTGTGTATATATGTACATATATATATATATATACCACTGAGTAGCAGAATACAAAATCAATGGACAAACAATATGCTTTTTTACATGAAAATAATAAAAGAGAGAGAAAAGTAAAAAAATATTCAGCAGTTTTTTCCTCAGAAAATCTAGTACCTAAGAATCAACTTAACAAAAGAGATAAAGGAATTAAATAGAGATAACTATAATTCATTACAAAAATAAAAGAAAAGGACATAGGGAAGTGGAAATATCCCTTCTTCATGGATAGGAAGTATCAACATTTGTCAACAAGGAAATCTTCCCAGAACACAGCAGATACAATATAGTTCTAATAAAATATCCATGACACTTTTAAAGACATTTTAAAACATATTTTAATTTATAATCTATGTTTATAAATCAAGCAAGCCTGAAATTCACATGTTATAATGAGTCCCCCTGAATAAACCTAAGAAATTCCTAGGGAAAAAGAAGATAGGAGACTTCCCTTGTCTCTACTAAAACTGTGTGATAAAGCTATAATCATGAAAATGCAAATATAAAGAACAATGAGATATCATCTCAGACCAGTGAGGTGCCACACATTACAAAAACCAAAAACAACCAACCAGTGATGTTGGAGAAGAGAGTTAAAAATAACTGTTAGACTTCCTCCTGCATTTCTATCTCATCGCCTCCAACCAAAAGAATATTAACACAAGGAAGAAATTGAGCAATATGTTGAATATAGACAAATCTTTATAAGTTTTACTCTCTATTTATAAATTACATGTGAATTTTACTCCAATTTGATTTTGTATGACTTCCTGAGGTATAACTATTTGAAATTTACTCTCCTGCAAAGTACAGGTATTCCCATACCAATTATCTGCACTTATCAACAGATGATGACAAGAATGATTTCCAATTATTTTTCTACCACAACAATACAAAAGTATGCCTTTACTGGTTGAAGTTTCTGTTGTTTCTCAATTAGAAAGTCAGACATTTTACCCACAGAAATATACTCTTTTAATCATCCAGAGAATTAATTCAACTTCTTAGTCCATTTCCAGGCACAATTGCAGAGAACATTTTTATCCTCACATGCCTCTAATAGAGAAACCGTCAATAATTTTTATGATGTAATCATATATATAAGCTCTATATTTAATATATAAAAACGATGAGGCTTACAGTACAAATACAAATTATATTCTATAAATATAAAATGACCCCCCAAAACACAATGTTGATAAAAAGAATCCCCTACCCATTCTGATTTGTTTTCATATTTCTTTCATTTAAAAAAAATAAATTAATAATCATGTCTATTATGTATCTAAAATAGACAGCATTCCTCAACAATACCTGCATCCTGCTGGTACTCTGTATCCTGCTGCAATTGTCACAAGAAAGCAGATTATAAATAAAATACAACATTCTCCCATGAGTCAATTTAATTTGAAAGGGAAAAAATATCACTTTATCATACAATCAAAAGAGAAGGGAATGAAATGAAATGGATGTTTACAGTTAAGAACCAAGGCAACTGACAAAAATGCAAGGTACTTCTGTACTTGAGTTTCAAATGGAAAAGACATAGTAGTAAAAAATTGTAATGTGTGAAAAAAATCAGGCAATTCAATTACAAGTATAATATTGATGTTCATGTCCTATTTTTATGAATATAATAATTTGATTAAATAATAAGATGAGACTTTGATGATTATAATTAATTTGAATATTTTATTAATGAATTTATTTTCTGATAGTCATGCGTCACTAAAGAAACCCTTAGTTTTGCTGTCCTCTTCTATACAGTGGTAACATATTTCAAACTGCCAATCAACAAGACTCAAATAATATTCTTATGCATATTTAGTATTTGGCACAGCAGGTAGAGTGTTTTCCTTGCACACGGCTGATAGTAGATTGATTCCTCTGCCCCACTCAGAGAGCATGGCAAGCTACCAAGAGTATCTCGCCCACACAAGAGAGCCTGGCAAGCTACCCTTGGCATATTCGATATGCCAAAAACAGTAACAACAAATTTCAGAATGGAGACATTACTGGTGCCCGCTTGAGCAAATCAATGTGCAATTGGATGACAGTGATAGTGACAGTGATTTAGTATTTACTGTGGACTAAGTAAAAAGAAATGGCTAACTTTTGGAGTCATCATTTCTATCAAGCGACCCATATAGCAGTGCACATTTGCCAATATAAACCCATCAGTGTTCAGCAGTTACTTACTCCTGGCTCTGTTGTGGAACTCAGGGTAGCAGATTGGGTGCCCACATCTAACCAGGGTTGGCTGTGTGTAAGACATACATATTACCTGCTGTAACATCACTGGGCAGAGAATAAAGTGCTCTTAGTCACATTATTAACCCAAAATTCACTTATTTCATCCCCCAAGTATTCAAAGGAAGGATATAGTGCTTATGAAACATCAAAAATGTTTACCTGGTAAAATCATTTTTCAGAACTGAAACAAACGTGCTAATCCTGTGCTAAACACAAGATCTTGTGCTAATTTTTTTAAATATACAAAGATCCCACAAGGAATTTAATCGAACTGTAATCATTTTTATATTCCCTTTGATATCATTTATAAATCTATATACCCCTGGAGGAAGAAATTTATTCAACTCATACTTGTCCTCAAAGATTCTCTAATTTTGGCTACCTTGAAAACCGTGTTTATATTGAGCTGGGAGTGTCTTCAGTGTGGCTCAGGGATCCCTCAGGCCATGATCTCTGGAATCTGGCTATCAATTTTTCCTCTTCTAGGGGATAGGGGACACCCAGAAATACTCAGGAGCTATTCCTGGCTCTGCACTGGATATTACTCCCAGTGGTTGTCTGAAGACCATGTGTCATACAGGGGATGGAACCAGAGTCACCGTGTGCAAGACTAGCTCCTTATCTGCTGTACTATCACTAGGGCCCACACTGGATATTTATTAAGGATATGAAATCAGACAGTTTGCTCCCTTAGTAGTTAAATAATTTATTATCTATTTTCCATAAGCTAATCCTGCATTCAAATACACAGAATAAAACAAGTTCATGTATTATTATTTAGTATACAACTTTTTCAGCCCTAGACAAAATATTAGTTTTATTGGAATCAACTCACTTCAGTTCCATATTAGGCTAAAAATTAAGTGTATTTACATGTGTGATACACATGTATGAGTCACATAAAAAGGGTGTATTCAAAATAATAGAATTGAATGCTATTAATATCTTCCCCACAAAACTTCCATAGATATATTGTATTTTGAGCCAGTTTTATAACTTGATTAAAAAAATTTTACGTCTAGACTTATGCATTTAGACCAGACTTATGATCATCTCATAATTCTATTCCTTTGAGATTTCATACTATTTTACTTTTTTACGATATAGCTTTGCTAATTTACCTTACATATTTCAACAATTAAGTTCTTAACATCACTGGAATATTTAATGTACAATTTCTACTTTACCATATTTATACTTTCAATTAATGGACTACCTTTATTTAATGTTTTGCTAGATATTTACCTCTTTTAAAATTAGGGTAAGATACAGCTGATTAAAAAATAGCTGAGAGATACAGTTATTTAAATATACCAGCTTAACTCTGAGGTATAACTACTAAGCTTTTCATATTATCAAATTCATGCCAAAAATAAATTAATTTACTTTTAAATGGAACAGACTGCACTGTGACTTACATAACTTCTGGCATTTTTTAGACTTTCCTGTTCCATTTTCTAGAGCTTTTGTACATTAAGTTCTAGTTCTATATCAAAACTCTAAATTATATTGTCGAGGGTGGGTGTCATGAGTGAGAAATTTAGGACGCTGGTGCTGGGAAATGTGCATGGTTGAGGGATGGGTCTTGGACACTATCTGGAACCTAGTCATGAACAGCTTTGTAAGAGTCTCTCTCATAGTGATTCAGTTTAAAAAATTATAAAATACCCTCTAAATTATAAAAGCACTGAATCACAAAGCCTCATTAAAAATCTTTATTACATAGCCTCAAATATCTAAAACATCAGTATTGGGAGAAATATTTTTTGGATGGCTGAGACATGAAAAATTTGGAAAGAAAAAAGTACTGCTCAAAGGCAAAGTGATGAATATGCTACATTTTACCTAGTTTGCATTGAAACCTGTAAATGAACATAAGCATAAACTGCAGTTTTAAGCTTTGGAAATAACAATTATTTCAATCACTCCACCTAAAGTTTTCCTTCTTGTATACTATACCTATTGAGTGCTTAAAGCATCTCAAATGTTCTCCTACTGCTACTAAATCTAAAATGTTACAATGTTTTCCTTGAGTTTATAAAGATTATAATCTCTATTCAAAGTGAAGAATCCTGAGACAGAAAGGTTTTGTATTATTAGCCCAGTGTGCACAGTTAAGCTATTAGGTTTTATATCTTACAACCTAATTTTATAATCTAAAATTCTATTAAATTTTAGGGGTGGAATATACCATTCATAATATGAAGTTCTAATTTTCAATTTGAATTTCTTCCTCAAAATACAAAAGTGTATTTATGAATCTTACCATGTGTCAGCTGATTGAATGTTCTGGTCTTGGCAATCTCTAATTCTCCATGAACTGACCAACAAGTGAGTGTTGGGTCCACATCTCATTTCTACAAGAGAGACAGAGGAAGAGCATCTCTATTTGAAGATGCAGAGAATGTTGCCTACTGCTTGTGCTGCACTGTGTTGAACATAGCTAGGGAAGGAGGGATTAAGAAATCAAAGTTTGCTTTTGACTTATTTCCCAGTGGAATTGAGGAATGTTTCCCTGAGACATCATGAACCTATAGAATTGCATCTCAATTCTCCCCAAGGTTGGGAATTTCCCACCTGTATGATTTCAAAGACTTTTACCTGTTTCATTTTTTTTTTTGCAAGTGTTGGCAAAATCTTAAATCCCTGAGCAATTATACTTTCATAGCAGATGGATATCTGTGATTGTGTTTCTATTTGAAGATGCTCTTACTAATTCCAGGAATGAAATATCGAGCATACGAAGATGAAATATAATTTTTTGTGGAAAAGGATAAAACTTCTGCTTGCTTAGAAAAATGATAGGACAGAATTCTGGGATAAGGTTTTATAATCAATCTTTAATATGAAATATAGTTATTAGTATTCTATTCCATATTTATTTAATAACAAAAGCTAGAAATTTTTAATAAGGACTATACATCAAATTAACAATCGCTATTATTCTCAGTTCATGACCTTCATATTGCAGAACTTTGAAGATAACATATACTGTTTAGTCACTAAATATTTTCCTCTTTCAATGCTTTATAATGAAGGTTGCCTGTCAAATGTGGTAGAATTAAAATTTAATGCACCTGGCTCCTCTTTTGAAAATTAACAGCCCATAAATATTAGATCCCAAGATCTGGGATCTTGGTTATATTCTGCTGGTCTCCCCGATTTTATTGTAGGACTACACAGTTTTGATAATGATAATTATATAGTTTAATTTAATGTCTGAAGTATGATCCACCCATCTTTTAAAAATTTCTATGTAAGACATATTTTCTATTTTAACCATTATGGCCATTAATTTTCCTCACTCTTCCGTACGAGATATGAGGTTATATTTTGTTTTTTTTTTTCTTTTTCCCACAGTCATGATGTTTAGGGTTTAATCTGACTGAATTTAGGAATCAATCATCCTCTAATATCCGATGCCTACTACTTTGAACCCCATCCATTGTGGTGCAATACTCGTGTAGTATGGGTAGGGTGTGTCCTATGAAGTGTCACAGCTGCACATTCCAGGAATAGGTTCACTCTTGGGTGAGGCTCAGCCTAAGCATGTGGAGAGTGACGGTGAGCATGGCACCAGTTGAGTTCTCGAGGTTTTTGGCTGCTGGGGCTGGGTCTGTAAGTTGGGGAGGTGGGGTAGGGCTCTCACCAACTCTCCCCAACCCCTGGGTGCCCCAAGTGAAACAGCCTGGCTCTGGGTCCTCCTGCAGAGTGATTATGGCGAGTGTCATGATATGGTCCTTTCAGGAGAGAAGGACATGCAATCTCCAACTTAAGAATCTTATCACAAGTCAGTATATTGAAATGTATGGTGCTATCTCTTATATTCTTATTCTCTGAAAATAAATATAAATATAGTTGAAAGTGAAGTAATGTGATGTCTCTCATGTTTCATGACTCAATTAAAATTTTATTAACAATTAGTTTTATGCATTTAAATAATGTAATGGAGAATTTGTTTTTCTGTGCACTGATCCCTAAAGTGTTTGATATGATAATTATTTATTTATTTATTTATTTTAATTTAATCACCATGTGGAAGTTACAAAGCTTTCAGGTTTAAGTCTCAGTTATACAATGCTCAAACACCCATCCCTTCACCAGTGCACATATTCCACCACCAAGAATAACGGTATACCTCCCCCTCACCCCCTCACCCCGACCCCCCCTACCCTGCCTGTGTAGCTGATAAATTTCATTTTACTTTAATTACATTCAATATTTTAACAAAAAAATCACTATTATTGTTTGGAGTTTCTCCCCCCAAATTCAAACCTGCTGAAAAGGAAGCATTTGATAATTTGTTTTCCATTGCTGAGAATGAAGAGATATGAGGTCAGGCAGCTGCAATACTGGCCGCATGGTTTTGGATTTCTGTATTCTAGTATTTTAGTAACTAAGTCCAGAGAAATATCTGCCAGAAACTGCTTCATTGCAAGCTTGTAAGTCAATGTAATTATTTTAATAAAATATATTTTTCAATCTACAAATAAGAAGTATATTTAAATGTCTGATAATTTAATTTTATCTCTCCAAATAGTAACTTATTGCTTACTAAATAAATATTGAAAGTCCATTGTTCAAGTTTTACTGTATTTTCTTTGACATGGTCATGAATGTGTCTCATATTTTATTTATGTTAAAACTTTATTATAACAGGGCAGATTTTTGTGGTATATAATTCACAAAATTATATGTTCAATTTTTAAAAAAATAAATTATCTATCCCTTATATATAATTCAATATTTTAAAAAATTATTTTAGTGATATTGACATACCATTTACATTTCAATAGACAATATCTGTTAGAAACAAAATGATTTTCATACAACAATAATTGCACAAAACATTCATGGCCATGAGTGTGGAAAGGTCAGACTGAAGCTGAATTTCACGAAGGCAATAGCACTGTAGCACTGTCGTCCCATTTTTTATCAATTTGCTCGAGTGGGCACCAGTAACAGCTCCACTGTGAGACTTCTGTTACTGTTTTTGGCATAGTGAATATGCCATGGGTAGCTTGCCAGGCCCTGCTGTTTGAGAGGAATATTCTCAGTAGCTTTCCAGGCTCTCTGAGCGGGACAGAGAAATCGAACTTGGCTTGGCCATGTGCAAGGCAAACACCCTACCCGCTGTGCTGGAGTGATGGCACAGCAGTAGGGCATTTGCCTTGCAAGCAACCTACCCGGGTTCGATTCCTCCACAAAGACAATGTACACGAGAAATGGAATAGTTTCTGACAATCCATTTGCTTTCAATGGAACAAACATCTCCGTGTGCAGTAGTTATGTGTACTGAGGTCGAAAACTCAACATGACGAATGACCTGACAACTGAGATGCGCAGGAGGAAGAGAGTTCCGTGGAATGCCTTCAAGGACATTGAAGAAGTTCTTAAGAGGACGAAGAACTCTGGCACTGGACACATTTTTTTGACTTCACTGTTCTTCATACACTAACATATGCCTCAGAGATCTGGGCCCAATGAAAACAGGATGAGAATGCTCGCCGGGTCTCCCAAAGAGGATTAGAAAAAGCTATGCTTGGAGTATCATGTTTCAATCAAGTGAAAGAAGGAATCTGGGATTCTGGCCTCAGTCTTGCTGTCCTGTTTTCCAAGGCATGGCAAATCATATGGGCTGGGCACATAATGCGATTTGGATTCAACTGCTGTACTAGAGCTGTTACCAACTGGATGCCACGGGATGTCAAAAGAACGCCTGGCTGCCCACCAACAAGATGGTCAGACTCCTTTGTCAAGACCCTGCATGAGCAGTATGAGACTTTTCGTGTTTCTGGAGCGAGTAAACATCATTGGGCTACACTAGCACATGACAGGGACAAATGGAGACATTACTGGAGCCCGCCTGAGCAAATCGACGAGCAACAGGATGACAATTGATACAAGTGATACTTCTCCTGATGTGAAAGCTGGGTTTTCAATAGGCAGGCCAGATTTTGCCCTTGGTAAAGTGATCAAAGAGGTGCCCCATATTTTTTCCCAAATTAAATTTTCTTTGAACAGTGGCGGCAGTGCATGCAGTGGCTCATCCACTGTGGGATGCTGTCAGCCAACCACTGGAAGCCCTGAGATTCGGTGCAGGTGTTTGACCTGGCTCAGACAACCTGCGATAGGATCCTGCTCTGCCAGCTGCTCAACAACCTCCGGGCGTACTCCATCAATCTCAAGGAGATCAACCTGAGGCTGCAGAAGTTCCAGGTGCTGCCCAAAGATGCAGGAAGGTACATGTTTGTCAGTGTGCAGATCGTTACAACGTGCCTGTGGACTAAAAGCTTACATTCGGTAGACTGGGAACACCTGTAAAGGTGATTCATTACATTATCATTATATCACTATACATATGTTATATGCACCACTGTATCACTGTATCACTGCTCATCTGTTTGCTCGAGCAGTACCATAACATCTCCACTGTGAGACTTGTTGTTACTGTTTTCAGCATATCAAATACGCCACAGGTAGTTTTTCCAGGCTCTGCCATGCTTATGAGATACTCTCGGTTGTTTGCCGGGCTCTCCAAGAGGGATGGAGGAATCGAGTCTGTGTTGGACGAATGCAAGACAAACACACTACCCAGCTGTGCTATAGCTCCAGCCCATTGTATGCATTATATATGTGTGTGTGTGTGTGTGTGTGTGTGTGTGTGTGTGTGTACACTCACGTTATCTCCGGAGCTGAACTCTTTAAGCTTAAATTCAAGCAATTAAACATGAGTGCAAAAATGTTAAGGGACAACCACACCTCCTTTATCTTTTTTATTTTTAGTTTTTTGCTTTTTTGGGTCACACCTGGCGATGCACAGGGGTTATTCCTGGCCCTGCACTCAGAAAGCACTCCTGGCGGTACTCAGGGGACCATATGGGATGCTGGGAATCGAAGCCAGGTTGGCCACGTGCAAGGCAAATGCAGTAACCTGCTGTGCTATCGCTCCAGCCCCATTCAAGCCTCCTTTATACAAAGGAATCACCTCTTTTCTCAATTCAGTATCATTTCAATTTTCCATAATTTATTTTTCTTTTATCCCCAGGCTTTCCTTCTAAATATAATCCAATTTAAACTTGTACTCATTTAGCTTTCTTACTGATACTTAGGTTACAAGCAGGAAATGTTTACCCCACCATTTATAGAACTAAACACTTTGTGAGATTCTATGAAAGGAGAACTCAGAAAAATTTCAGAACTCTTATGCACCATTTAGGTGAAGTTAAGCCCTGTGTAAGATGCTCATTCTGAGTCACACAAAATGTTATGATATGATTTTTATTCACTAGCATTTAGGATCTGTTCCCAGATCTGTAGGAAAACAATATCGATTACTTTGTAAAAAAGGATTTGTCATCCTCATCACACAGTAACTTCAGTTCTGTTCCAAAGTTCCCATATTTGTAATTATTTTTTTTTAAAAAATGTCCATTACACTTATTTCTTTGTATGTCCCATATGAGGCCTAGAAAATCTGATTTTTATCTCTCTGATGGATTCTATACAATACAAACCCCTTATATTTCCATTAAAATTACAAAAAAAGGCAAGATTTCAATTTTTTTATATCTAAGTATTATTCCACAGTATATATCTGGCACAACTTCTTTTTCAATACTCTTACCTAAGTAAGTTTTTCATATAGACAAATGCTTTGATTTACTTATTTTGTAAAAATTCATTTTAATTTATTTTTAATTAAAGAACTGTGATTTGCCAAATTATTGATAGTTGAGTTTTAGGCATATAATATTTAAACACCAATCCCACCACCACTCTCAACTCCCCTCCACTAAATGTTCACAAATAAACAATGTATCATCATTTACAACTATAAATATATAATCATCTACAACAATCTCTGGTAGTGTTTACAATTCCACTGAATGTCTCCCATCATTAGATACCAACTTGCCCCAGCCACTCTCTGTAAGATCATTCAGCCTTTCCTTTGGCAGAGTTAGTTGTCAGTTCTTTTGAGAATAGTTAAGTTGATTTCCATTTGTCATTGTCTTGCATTTTTTTTTTGATACTTCACATATGAGTAAAACTTTCTGGTATTTTCTTTTCCTTTCTGACTCAGTTCAGGTGGAACAGCAACCTCCAGTTTCACTTCATCTAGAAAAAATGATGCTTTCATTTTTTTTTATAGCTAATTGGTTCTACTTAATGCACCTAGCCTCTCTTCAGAATATGAACTACCCATAAATTTGAGATTTCACTTCTGTGGTCTTGATTCTATTCCATTTGTCTCTGTTTTTATTAGAGTTTCACACAGTTTTGATTACCAAAACTTTACATTATAGCTAACTATTTAGTAAGGTGATGCCTCCCATATTCTTTTTCAGAATTATTTTTTAAGAAAAGTTTTCTAACTTTTAACACTTATGGCCACTTATTAAATACTGGTACCGTTGGTTGTGGAAAAAGGGCACTGGTGGAGGGAAGGTGTCCGATCATAGTATGACTGAAACTTAATCATGAAAGATTTGTAACTGTATCTCAGGATGATTCAATATTTTTAATCCATTTTGAAATGTGCCATACTTAAATGGCAAAATGGAACTAATAGTAAACTTATCAAAGTACTTAAAAAAAGTTTTTTTCCAAAATTGTGTTATATTAAAGCACCATGAATTGCAAAGTTATTCATAGTCGGGTTTTTTACACACAATTTTCCACCACCAATCCCCCTACCAAAATCAACTTCCCTCCACACTGTTCCCAGTTTCCTTCTATCCACCTACCCCAGTCGCAGCCTGTCATCTTGACAGGCACCCTTTAAATGTGATTATTAAAGGTGGTCTCTTGACTTCAATGTTTTTGATTCTTTGGTTTGGATATTTAACTCTATGATTCCGTAGCATCACCAATTTTCCTAGGTCCCTTTGGCCCTATCCCTGTAGCTTCTCTTCTCTCGGCTCTGCCCTTACCCTTCACTCTATTCCTATCCTCTTCGATATACTCTGGGTCCAAAAATAATTAATGTATTCTAAATATGGCTCATGACAATAAAATGTTGTGCAATATTAAAAATTATGTTGAAAATAATCTTATTGCTGTGGATAAATGCCCATTCAGCGAGTGACAACCCAGTAAAGATTGCTTCCAAGATGTATTTCTATCTGGAAACTTGCCTCACATTCTGGGGAAAAGGCAGCTCATATAGAGAAGGGAACACCAAGTAAAATGTGGTTGGAGGCCACGCAGGGGAAGGGTGATGCGTGCTGAAAGTAGACTAGAGACTTAACAGGATGGCCACTCAACACCCCTATTGCAAACCACAGCACCCAATTGGAGAGAGAGAACAAAAGGGAATACCCTGCCACAGAGGCAGGGTGGGGTGGGGGGAGATGGGATTGGGGGGTGGGAGTGATGCTGGGTTTATTGGTGGTGGGGAATGGTCACTGGTGAAGGGATGGGTTCACAAACATTGTATGAGAGAAAAACGAGCCCGGAAATTTATAAATCTGTAACTGTACCCTCATGGTTATTCACTAATTAAAAAATAAATAAATTTTTTAAAAAAGAGAGAAAGTGGAAGTGCATCTCAAGCACATGCGGTAGAGAATGTTTGCTACTGATCATCCAACAGTCTTCAACAACCTGGAAGATGTATAAACAAGAGTTTCCTCCTTGATTTCCCACAAGAATATGAAGATGTCTCCCCAAGACACTATGACCCAGTACAATTTCCATTGTTTAAGTATATGACTGGCTTTGTGTAATTTTCCTCAAGAAATTATGTTCATAGTAAGACCCAACACACAGTATTACTTGTACTATTACATGAGTATATACTCAGAGTTTTTGGTAGAGTTCTGATATCTGTAGAGAAACAAATTTTACCTCTTAACTATTCAATAATAAATATTTTACTTTAGTGAACCAAATCCTGTGTCTAATTTCATTAGTAGGAGTATGGAATAAGATTCAATTAAAAGAAGAATAGAAATTTTATGTATTTCTGTGAAAAATATTAAATGGACAAATGCACTTTCTCTGGCTGTTGATATTAACATTTTCTTACCTGAAGAGAGAAAGAGTACAGTGAGTAGGGCACTTGAAAGTGGCTGACCCCAGTTAAATCAGTTCCTAGCATATGATGTGTTATGGTCCCCCAAGCACCACTAGGAGTAATTCCTGAGTGCAGAGCCAGGAGTAACCCATGAGTATTGCCATTTGAGCCCAGAGGAAAAAATTATCTTGAGAAAGATTAATTACTGTATAAAGTGTATATAATCTGATAGATTGTTCCTATTGTGTTTTTTGATTTATTTGTTTGTTTTTTTACTTTTTGTGTCATACCTGGCTATGCACAGGGGTTATTCCTGGTTCACACACTCAGGAATTACTTCCGGTGGTGCTCAGGGGACCATATGGGATGATGGGAATAGACTCAAAGTTTGCTGCTTGCTTGCCTCATGCAAACGCCCTACCTGCTATGCTATTGCTCCAGCCCCCACAGTTCCTATTGGTTTTGAATTTAAATAGTTACCAGGAAGATTGACCAGGAATTTTCTACTCATCTTTGAATTCTAACTCTATGTTAAAAGCGTGTTTATTAATTTATCAAAATTTTCTTAATATCCTTCGTTTTATATTCCTAAACTCTGGATTTTACTTTTGTAAATATCCATGGGACATGATGGGAGGGAAATGGGGGACACTGGTGCTGGAGGAATTCCACTGCTGGAGGAATGGCTGTTGGAACACTGTATGTCTGAAACCTAATCCTGAACAGCTTTGTGAGAGTCTGTCTTATAGCAATTCAATTTAAAAAAATAAAAGTCAAATATACTCTAAATTATAAATACACTGAATCTCTAAGCTTTTAATTAAAAATATTTATAATATAGTCTCAGTTATCTAAAAAATCAGTGGAGGGAGAAATATTTTTGGATGCCTAAGACATGAGAAATTCAGAAAGCAAAAAGTACTGCTGAGACAAAGGTAAAGTGATGACTAGCTACATTTTACCTAATCTGCATTTATTGTAAAGTTGAACATAAGTATAGAAAACAGGTTTAAGCCTTTGAAATAACAGTTATTTCAATCATTCCACCAAAAGTGTTCCTTCTTGTATGAAATATTTATTGAGTGCTTAAAGGATCTCAAATGTCGTTTTATTGATACTAAATGTAAAATGTTACAATGTTTACCTTGATTTATGAAGATAATAATCTCTACTCAAAGTGAAGAATTTAGAGACAGAAAAGTTATGGGATTATCCCAGTGTGCACACTTAAGCTAGAGTTGTTATGTCTTACAACCTAATTTTATAACCTAAATTTTATTAAACTTGAAAGTTGTATCATGCCATTTAAAGTTTTAAGTCCAAGTTTTAATTTGAATTTCTTCATTAAAATACAAAAGTATCATTATGAGTCTTACCATGTTTCAGTTTATTGAATGTTCCTGGAAATCTCTAATTTTCCATGAACTGAGCAACAAGTGACTGTTGGGTCCACATCGTCTTTCTGCATCAGAGAGACTGAAGAAGAGCAACTCTAGTTGAAGATGCTAAGAACATCCCTTACTGCTTGTGCTTCACTGTGTTAAATATGGTTTAGCGATGAAGGGAATAAGAAATCAAGTTTCCTTTTTGAACGATTTCCCACTGGAATTGAGGGATGTTTGTCTGAGACATCATGAACCTATAGAATGGCATCTCAATTCTCCCCAAGGTTGGGAATTTCCCACCTGTATGATTTTGAAGATTTTAACCGTTTTGGTTTTCTCAATTATTGACACAATCTTATGTCCCTGAGCAATTATACTTCTATAGCATCTGTATATCTGTGCTTGCATTTCTATTTGAAAATTCTTTTATTACCTACAGGAATAAAATTTCCGGCATATGGAGATGTAATATAGTTTTTGGAGTAAAAGATAAAACTTGTTTGCTTATTAAAAAGACAGGGCAGGATTCTGAGATAAGGTTCCATAATCAATGGAATGTGAAATATAGTTATTAGTGTACTATTTCACAGCCCCAAAATATGAGTATTTACCACTGGGATCTTGATTATATTCTGCTTTTCTGTCTGTTATTATTCCTGGACCACAGTTTTGATAACTATAACTTTACAGTATAATTTAATGTCTCGGAATATGATCCACCCCTTTTTTAAAACTTTCTTTGTAAGACTTATTTTTCTATTTTAACTATTATGGCAATTAATTTACTTCACTGTTATTTAGGACACATGAGGTTATATCTGGCTTTTGTTCCTTTTGCCCACAGCCATGATGTTTAGGGTTTAATCCGGACTGAACTCAGAAATCACTCAAGTAGACAATGAGAATGTAATACTGGATTTTTTTTTTAGGATAAGTTCTTAAACTTAATTAATCCAATTTTTCATTTACCTAAATAAACTATTCTTCAAATAAAACATTAGGTATATTCAGAATATTAATTTAGACAAAAGAACTGGAGATGCTGTATTAACCTCCATCTCCAAATGGTAATTCGAATGATGTCTTAATAACTATAAAGACTCAATTGGTGGTTACAAAAGTTAAATGCATTTAGTTCCCATAGAGAAATATAATAGAGAACATTGTTTTCTTTCAGGAGAGGGGCAGTAAATCAGAGTTCCAGAGTTCCTTTCAAATGTTCCTTTTCCCTTGCCTCTCTTTTATTTATAATTTAAATATTGCATATGATTGAGATCTCACGTTAATTTTTCTTATTCTGGTGGATTTTCTTACCTTGGTATCCTCCACTTTCCTTCAAATTATTGAAAGCAACAATAATTTACTTGTAATTTTTTTATTATTTTTTATAAGGTATTTCACAATATTTGATTACAGATTCATACACCAATCCCACCACTTTTACACCTTCCCACCACCATATTTTGGATGTTTCCATTCTGAACCCCAATTCCTGTCCCAAAGCAAATTAAGTTAATGTATACTGTATTGCTTTATATGAAAAAATATGCTGAAAATACTACAAAAAAGGATCCTTAGAGGAAAGAGTGTGAAAATTGTTCTATTTTAACAGGGGCCATTAAGATGTTCTATAAGAAATCAATAAATGTTTTTAAAGGTTGAGCCTTTTGTGCTTAAATATATATACATATATATCTATAATGTACGTATATATGTAATATATATACATATATATAGCACTGTCATCCTGTTGTTCATCGGTTTATTCGAGTGGGCACCAGTAAGTCTCTATTGTGAGACTTGTTGTTACTGTTTTTGGCATATTGAATGTGCCATGGGTAGCTTGCCAGGCTCTGCTATGTGAGAAGAATACTCTTGGCAGCTTACTGGGCTCTCTGAGAGGGATGGAGGAATCTATTTTAGGTCGGCCGCATGCAAGGCAAACACCTTAACCACTGTGCTATCGCTCCAGTCAATGTGTATATATACATATGTGTATTATTTTTTAAGATTGGTTGCCTACTACTTTGAACCCCATCATATGTGGTGTGGTACTCATGGAGTATGGATAGGGTGTGTCCTATGAAGTGCTGCACCCGCAAGGTCCAGGAATAAATTCACTCATGGGTGAGGCTCAGTCTAAACATGTGCAGAGCGGCTGAGAGCCTGGCTGTGGTTGAGTTCTGTAGGTTTTCAGCTGCCAGGGATGGGTCCCTTGGGGTGGGGAGGGGCCAGGTCTCAAGCACTCCCCTCTAAAGTGCCCCAAGTGAAACAGCCTGGCGTGGGGTCCAGTGGCATTGATATAGTGATTGTCATGTTGTGTTCCCTTCCAGGAGTGAAGGACATTTGATCTCCCATGTTTGTATCTTATCACTAGTAGGTGTATTGAAATTTATGGTGCTATCTCTTATATTCTTATTCTCTGGGAATAAGTATAAATATTCAGAGGCTGGTCAGTACATGAAGATTAATTTCAAATTCTGTTTCTAGATCTCAGAGAGAGAGGAAGAACATTTCTGAAATTAAAAAAAATAGCATTTCATTTTTGATGGGCTGGAGCGATAGCACAGCGGTTGGGCATTCGCCATTCACGAGGTTGACCCGAGTTCGATTCTTCAGCCCCTTTCAGAGAGCCCAGCAATCTACCAAGAGTATGGAGCCCGCACAGCAGAGCCTGGCAAGCTACCTGTGCATATTGGATATGCCAAAAACAGTAACAATAAGCCTCTCAATGAGAGATGTTACTGGTGCCCTCTCGAACAAATCGAT
Source organism: Sorex araneus (assembly GCF_027595985.1). NCBI lineage: Eukaryota > Metazoa > Chordata > Mammalia > Eulipotyphla > Soricidae > Sorex > Sorex araneus. The sequence goes on along the minus strand of NC_073307.1, from coordinate 151,196,443 downwards.
GAGCAACTGGATGGCAGTTCAGTTCAGTTCATTTTTGATATTTCTTCCTGGTAGAGGAAAGTATTAAAATAATAAGAAGTAATTCACAGTAGATGGCATCACTGTCACTGTCACTGTCATCCTGTTGTTCATTAATTTGCTCTAGCAGGCGCCAGTAACGTCTCCATTTGTCCTAGCCCTGAGATTTTAGCAGCCTCTTTTTAAGCGTCCTTCCCAGCAGTGCTGCATTGGAGGCTTTTTCAGGGTCAGGGGAAAGGGACCCTTCATTTTTAATTTTTTAGCATATCAAATGTGCCACGTGGAGCTTGCCAGGCTCTGCCATTAGTATAGGGTTTGAGAATAACTAAAACAAGAACACTATTTCAGCAAAACGAGGGCAGAAATTCAATGACAACCTATGTCACTGTCACTGCCATCCCATTGCTCATCAACTTTCTTGAGACAGCACCAGTAACGTCTCCATCATGAGACTCGTTGTTACTGTTTTCGGCATATCGAATACACCACGGGTAACTTTCCAGGCTCTGCCGTGTGGGCTAGATACTCTTGTTGGTTTGCCGGGCCACCTTACCGCTGTGCTATTGCTCTAGCCCCAATGAAAACAAATACAAAGTTTTTGATGCAAACTACCATGTGACCTATAAGTTATGAAGAATTTGACTTTGTGGTTATTCTAACTGTATTAATTGAAATCTGTGCTCCTTTTAATTTGAGGGTAGGAGAAATGGCATCGTTGATAAGGGCTCTTATTTTTCACACTTCAGTTACTAACAATGAACTACACTATGGGACCTCATTATATATATATGCTTATTTTCTATAATAATGGTTTTGATAGAGAAGCAACAAAGGATGATTACATCCTTGGTAGTATATATTACATAAAACATAAGTTTCTGTTGATATGTATGAATGCCTGTCACAGTACTAAGTCTAATAGCCAAAATAAAATAATAACCCAAATGTCCCACTGTATGGTGAGTGGATTAAGATATTATGTAATATATGCACAACAGAATATTGTGCAGCTCTATGATGCAATTTACTGCAGCATAGATGGAGTAGAGCATATTAGGCTGAGAGAAGTCAGAAGGAAAGAAATAAATAGAGTACATCACTCTCATATATTGGACTTAAAGATTCTAGTAAGGTAACAACAAAAGAACAGGAATAACTAGGGTCTCCAGAACTGAGTTTGTGGGCTGGAGTACAGGGTGGAATGAGAGGAGCCTTTGAAACCTTGTGGAGGACAGTGGATACTGTGGGGGTGGCTGTGGTGGTGAATCAAGTACACATGAAATGATCATTAACAGCACTGTAAATCACATTAATTCAATTACGAATTATACTGTATTTTTATTTTAAAATGGAGAGTTAACATCCCATATATCTTTGGTTTATCCCTGGACTGCACGATGGATCTGAGAGTCTGTCTTTATTCAACACTGCACATGTTTTGCTTCCTGTAGCTTTATAGTACAGTTGAAAGTGAGATAATGTGATGTTCCTCATGTTTAATGATTCAATTAAAATTTTAGAAACAATTTGTTTTGTTTTACATACTTGAGGAATATAATGGAAAGTTTGCTTCACATGGCAGTGATCCCTAAAGTTTTTGATAAGGTAATTATTTTAATGAAATATACTCTCCTTCAATATATCTATATGCAAGGAATGTGCTTAAATGTCCTATAATTTCTTTTATCTCTCAGAATAGTAATTTATTGTTTACTAAATAACTATTTTGCCTCCACTATTCAATTTTTACTATGTATTTTGTTTCACATGGTCATGAATAGGTCTCATATTTTATTTATGTTAAAACTTTATTATAAGAAGGTGGAATTTTGTGGGGTCCCTAATTATTCTCTTGATATCTACCCCAATATTTACACTTTTATTTTTAAGGATATTGATTCTCTTTTGATATTTCAATAAACAATATCTGTTAGAAACCAAATGATTTTCATGCAACAATAATTGCACGAAAATCTCTTGGTATGACAAAGAAAGTGGGATCAGCTTGGAGACAGGAAGTGAAGAATGAGGAAGTTCCCATCCAAAAAACACTGGAAAATAAGAAAAATTAAAATAGACAAAGAACTGTGCATAGGGTTCATTGAGACAGACATCAAAATGGGAAACCAGTGGTCATCTTTGTCCATGGAATGTGGTTTAATTGACCACACTATGGTTCCCATTCCAGGAAGGAGATGGAAGAGTGAGAGAGAGCCTTTCTGAGACCAAGCCTTGCCTAAGTACACAATTATTGGTGGCTGAGCAGAGTTACAAGTAGAGGGACCTCTGCAAATGAGAGAGGTCATGAATTCTGGAAGGAGTGACAGTCCAAGTTGGGAATGGAGAAACAGTCAGGAATTTAGTATTTCTTAAATGTGAACAATGAACAAGTTTTTATTTCTCCTTCTCCCTCACAGTCCAGTGCATAATCCATACCTACGACTCTTGTAGGGACAAAAGGGAAACTGAAGGGAAGTATCAGAGACCCTGATGCAGAGCAAATCAAGAATCAACCCAACCTTGCATCCGCCTGTATTTCACCACCATTTGTCTGAGGAGAGGAACTGTGCAGATGCCTGGAATGCAGACAGTCGTTCCAGTAATACCTAGGCCAGACACCTGGAAACAGGCAGAGCGAAACAGTGAACTAAGTCCTAGCAACTAGTCTGAAGTGAAGGAAATTAGATATTGACAACTACCCTTTGCTTATCTAGCTGATGCATGTATTTAAGTGTAAGCAAATACTGGTACAGAGACCAAGTCATTCAGACTCTGGAAGATTAGGCTGCTGATATTTCCCAGGACATGCAGTGCTATATTAGCAGTCAAAAGCAAGGATATGCAGCACCTTCAGAAACTTCATAGATGCTGGTGAGATTGGGTAACTGGGCACTCCAGTTCCCCGGCACAGTAGGTACCCTGACACCCTAGCTGTGGGCCTCCACACTAGATGGCGGTACTTAGAAATGCATTCAGCCTCCACTGAAACAGGAAACTTCTGACTGCAAATCCCCAGCAAATGTAACAAGATTTATAGACTTCTCACAAACTTAGCAACAAAACAAACAACTCCATAATAATGGAGATAAGAGGGGCTAGAGGGAATGCACAGTGTGTAGGGTGTTAGCCTTGCATGCGGTGAACATGAGTTCGATTCCCAGCATTCTGTATGGTCCCTCAAGCACTGCCAGGAGTAATTCCTGAGTGCATGAGCCATGAGTAACCCCTGTGCAATGCCAAGTCTGACCCAAAAAGCAAAAGATAAAAATAAAAAATAATATAATGTAGATAAGAACAGCGCTCTTATATGTGCAATTAAAAACAGTAAGGGGATTAAAATATGACAGTATTACCTGACCCTAAGAATCTACTGGAGAACTGAATTTGCTTAGTGGAGGTGAGTGAAAATGAAGAGAGGGACTTAGACTAACAGTGCTGAGGGATGCTAAGTCTTTGATGATGGGCAAGAACAACAATATTATTTTTCTAGAAGATTCTCATTATAGTATTGTAAAGTATTTACTAACTTAAAATCTCACACACATATATCTGCTAATAAATGAATAGCAATGATTCTTATATTACTTTAATTTTATTATTTTCAATCGGTAGATTCAAAACAAAAGTACAAATTAATTCATCACATGATTATTAGGAGAAGAGTTGTTTATTAAGACATCTATGAGAATTTCGAGTGAAATATATTTCCTGAACCTCTAATTGATAGTTTCAATTGGAGAACATGAACTTCTGTAAAATAGTCTTTCCACATAGATTAAGTTATCATGAAAATTTATTCTTTTAACTATTTATCAACAGAAACAGTCATTAATCTATTCCAAAGTTTCCTCATGGCATTTTTCACATCCTTATTTCTGAATGTATAAATTAAAGGATTGAGTAAAGGCGTTAAGACAGTGTAGAATACCTCCAATATTTTGTCAAAAGATACATCATATGGAGGCCGTGCATACTCAATTACACATGGAATGAAAAACAAAAATACAACAGTAATATGGGATCCACAGGTGGACAGAGCTTTCCTCCGTCCTTCTCTGCTGTGTTTTCTCAGGGAGAACAGAATGACCCCATAGGACACAAGCAACATGGAGAAGATCAGGATACAAAAGAAACCACTGTTGATCAAAACCAAAAGGCCAAAGACATAAGTATCAGTACAGGCAAGCTTCAGTAATGGGTACAAGTCACACATAAAGTTATCCATAACATTTGGGCCACAGAAGGGTAGTTGAATAGTAAAGACAATTTGTGTAATGGAATGCAGAAAGCCGCCGGCCCAGGCTACTCCAATCAGAATGCCACAGAGTCTGGAGTTCATGATAGAGGAATAGTGCAAGGGTTTGCAGATGGCCACATATCGGTCGTAGGCCATGGATGTGAGGACAATCACCTCTACCCCACCAAAGAAGTGTGCCGCAAAGACCTGTATCATACAGCCTCTATAGGAGATGGTTTTCTTCTCATAGAGACAGTCTATAATCATTTTTGGGGCAACAACAGAGGTATGGCAAGCATCAGTGAAGGACAGGAAAGACAGGAAGAAGTACATGGGGCAGCCCAGGAGCGCAGGACTGCTGCGGATGGTCGCCACTATCAGCAGATTACAGCTCACAGTTGTGATGTAGACACACATAAATACAACAAATAAAATTTTCTGAACCTGTGGATTCTTTGAAAGCCCAACGAAAACAAACTCAGTTACAAAGCTTTGGTTTTGCATGATTTCTCAGGGCATACTCAGAGCAATCACACAGAGCACTAAAATCTGCAATATCGAAAAATAAAAATGTTATATCAGACCCATTTTCTATCATTGGCATCCACAAGATTGATCACCCATATGTTCATTTTTATTTCTTTCATCACTGAAATCACAAAAGTAGAATTTGAACATTGTGCTTACTAAGTAATAAAATTGCACAGATGGACAATTCGACAGAACTTCTGAGGATGAGCAAAACTTCCTGTAGTTAGGTTGGAAAATAATTTCATTTAAATTGCCAAACTGGATGACTTAGTCATGACAAGTTGTTTTAAGAGACTCTGAAACCAGATTCTATTACTGAGGAGGAATAGCCAATATTTGTCTTCATAGGCATCATCTTTTAACAACAGGCATCAGATGCATGATGTTCCTGATCAGGAAAAAGCTTTATCTAGAAAAGGGGGGAAAGGGTGTTAGAGGCACTTTAAAATCCCAGCAACCCCAGTAATTCCTGTATAAAAATTTTAAATGAATTAGTTCTTATAAGGTAATGTCTGTTATGTATATAGAACACATAATAAGCATGCAAGTATTACATATTTTTATACAACGCAGTTTTACATTAAAACATTACTCTATTAATGCTACTAGCAAATGTATGATTTTCAAGTTAAATAATGTCTATAAAATTAATGTTGAGGAACATTTAAAACTAAAGTAATGCCATTAGTTTTTCCATGTATAATTGTAGAAAAATCACCCCTTGAACTGTTATGTGAACTAAATAACAGATGTAACAAATGGCAATCTGGCATTTAAACACAAATACTCAATTTCAACACCCAGTTCTTTCCCGTAGATCAACCCAGATCAACCCAGAAAGGAGCAAGAGTTCTCTTTCTAAGCAAGGAATTAAGAGAATGGATAATTAGTTCTGTTCCTAATGGGCCTCCAGAAGTTAAGGCACATAAATACCAAAACCAGATAGTATGGAAGAATATTGAATATAACTGAGTCTAGAGGCTATGCTGCCTAAGAACTTATCATATATATGTATACGTATATATACATATATATGATTGTCCAATTTTATTCAGTGTAACTTACAGGTCCACCTGCTTCGAATTTATTGGCATTTCTTTCTTGCAAGTAGTAATGTTTATTTACAACTAAACGTCTCAACGGATTGTGACAAGAGTGTAGCACTGCAGCACTGTCAGAGTGATTATAGATTATTTTCCTACCTGGAATATACAAAATTGTTATCTGCATTATTTTGACTTTTATAGTTAATTTTACTAATGTCTCTCACTTAGAAAATCAGACATCTCACCCAGAGAAAGCTGTTCCTTCAGTTATCCACAATACTATTGCAATTTCTCAGTTTCAGTCCAGACTCAATTTCAAGAATATTTCATCCTCATCTCAAGTGTACATAATGAAGAAAGCATCAAATATTCTTGCATATAAGCCTGTTCATTAGCTCTATAATTTTTACATATAACAATGAGGCATTTTGTTCAAGTAAATTTTCATTTATTTGATAAGAGCAAAAAAAACCTAAATGAGCTTTAAAAAGCTCACAATGTTTGCACCGCAAAAGATACAGTGACCAGAATACAAAGACTTTCTACAGAATGGGAAAGGATATTCACACAATACCCATCAGATAAGTGGTTGATATCAATGGTATATAAAGCACTGGTTGAACTCTACAAGAAGAAAACATTCAACCCCATCAGAAAATGGGGTGAAGAAATGAACAGAAACTTTACCAAGGAAGAGATACGAATGGCCAAAAAGCACATGAAAAAGTGCTCTACATCACTAATCATCAGGGAGATGCAGATCAAAACAACCATGAGATACCACCTCACACCACAGAGACTAGCACACATCCAAAAGAACAAAAGCAACCGCTGTTGGAGAGGATGTAGGGAGAAAGGGACCCTTCTACACCACTGGTGGGAATGCAGACTGGTTCAGCCCTTCTGGAAAACAATATGCATGATTCTCAAAAAATTAGATATTGAGCTCCCATTTGACCCAGCAATACTACTGCTGGGAATATATCCCAGAAAGGCTAAAAAGTATAGTAGAAATAACATCTGCATTTATATGTTCATTGCAGTACTGTTTACAATAGCCAGAATCTGGAAAAAACCCGAGTGCCCTAGAACAGATCACTGGTTGAAGAAACTTTGGTACATCTATACAATGGGATACTATGCAGCTGTTAGAAAAAAGGAGGTCATGAAATTTGCGTATAAGTGGATTGGCGTGGAAAGTGTCATGCTAAGTGAAATGAGTCAGAAAGTGAAAGACAGACATAGAAAGACTGCACACATCTGTGGAATATAGAATAACAAAGCAGGAGACTAACACCCAAGAATAGAAGAATGGTAGAAATAAGTACCAGGAGGTTGACTCCATGGCTTGGAAGCTGGCCTCACATTCTGGGGAGAGGGCAACTCAGAGAAAGGATCACCAAGTATAATAAGGTCGAGGTCAGGCGGGGGAAGGGTGATATGGGCTGAATGTGGTCTAGAGACTGAACACAGTGGCCACTCAACACCTCTATTGCAAACCACAACACCTAATGAGAGAGAGAGAACAAAAGGAAATGCCCTGCCAAAGTGGCAGGGTGGGGTGGGGGGAGACGGGATTGGGGAGGGTAGGAGGGATGTTGGGTGTACCGGTGGTGGAGAATTGGCACTGGTGAAGGGATGGGTTCTCAAACTTTGTATGGGGGTAACATGAGCACAACAATGTACAAATCTGTAACTGTACCCTCATGGTGATTCACTAATTAAAAATAAATAAATTTAAAAAAAACAGAGGAGTGGGAGCATTGTAATGGGAGTAACCCAATAAACCTAAACTACCTGGAAAAAAAAAGCTCACAATGTTGATAAGAGAAATGCATATTCCACTTTATTTTCACTTCATTCAAAATGAATTAATAATTATATTCACTACAATTCCAGAACAGGTAGCATTCCTAAATAATATCTGTATGATGGAATAAGCATCCTGCTACAATTTGTCACCAAAACAATAGAAATATAGATAAAATCTATAATCCTTGCAAAAATTGGACTTTCAAGCAAGTTTTTATTATGTTTTTTTCTTGAACATCTGTTCCTCTATTTCTCTACTCTCACATCATTTAAGTAAATTTTCTTCAACATAGACTATTTTGTTTCACTAAAAAACGAATCAAAACTTTTTAAGATTATAACTAACAAAACATCATTTATGTTTTATTTAGACCCATTTAACCTAATGTTGAAAGGAAAGGAACAATGAAATGAAAGGATGACTTAAAAACAAAGTAACTTGCAAAATGGCTTGATTTGCCATGGACTGAGGTTCAAGAAGTAAAGAAATTCTAATGAAAAACTAACAGAAGTTGAAAAAAGGATATTTCATCATAAAAAGAATTAATATTCATGCCATCATTTTGATGGATGTGTTGAAAATCGGTTCACTTCCACTAATAAAATTATACATATGAATTCTATGTGAACTCATAGAAATTTTTATGAAACTACAATTAATAAAAACATATTACTCAAAATATTATAATTTCCATTCTTGGTATCAATTCTAATTTATTTGTTAAGAGCCATTGGTTATGGAATAAACCTCTTGGTCTTAGTATCCTTGTTTATGATGTAGCAACATATTAAAAGCTTTTTAGACAGAAAGTTAAAAAATATTCTATGGCCTTGTGTAGTACGCATAAATTAATAGCACTTGTGAAATACTAACATCAACATTATTTCAATCAGTGTTCATTTATATAGACACCAGGTGAGCCAAAAATTTGAATAATTCTTAAGAAAACTGTATTCTTAATCACATAACTCATATGTTCCATCACCTAATTGTTCAAAGGTTTATGAATCATCCAAATGTAGAGAATTATTTTATTTTGTAAAGCTGAAACTAGCAAATTTATATAATATACTATTGTGTCATATACTATCACTGAATTATTATCCTGACCCTAACCCTAACCATTCCTATTTCACACTTTGATATCAACTGTAATTATGTACACTGTAGAAGAAGAAAGTAATTGTGTTCATGCTTGTTCTAGGTGGTTTTAGGATCTTTCCTAATTCAAAAATCATGTTTTTAATACACTGAGGTTTCCTTAAGGGTATTAGGCATGACTCAGGCTCCCTGTGGCCATTACCTCTGGACTCTGGCCAATTTTTAAGATTATGGAATTGGACTGTTTGTTTCTGTAATAGCCCCACAATTTCCTTCTTGGTTTTTTATAAGCATTAATTCACACAAAAATATAATTCTTATAGCTTCAATAAAAGAAGTAGAACTTAATTTGTTAACTTTAAATATACATACCTGTCAAAGCTACATGTAAAAAAATTAAGTTGTTATAACTAATTACTTATAATTATATATCAAACAGTAAATTATATATCAAACAGTAAATTTTAAGTGTATATACATGTATTTTTACACTCTTATACCAGTCTTATTGAATCAGTAACATCCAAAATAATAGAACAATAAAACATTACTATCTTTCCTCCAAAAGTTTCATTCAGCTCGTGTATCTCGTGTCATCATTAAAACTTGCATCACAAAAGTACTTCTTTTGAGTGGGGGGGTCACATCCAGTGATTCTCAAAGGTCACTCCTGGCTCTGCACTCAGGAAACATTCCTGGAGGTGCTTGGGGGACCCCATGGGGTGCCAGATATCAAACTCAGGTCAGTGACATGCAAGCCAAATATCCTACCCACTGCTTATTGCTCTGGCCCCAACAAAAGCACTTTTGATTCTCAAGTCTAGCTAGATTTATTTATTTACTCAATTGTCTGGGAATCCTATTACTTGCATTTTTCCATACTGTTTTTTCTTAGAATATAGCTCTGCTTATTACCTCATTACCTTAGAATATAGCTCTGCTCATTAAATTTCTCAATTACTCTACAATTAGTTTAAATATAATGTGAAAATATTTTATTTTTTAATATCTATCTATATTTGATAAATACACTGGGTTTACTTACTGTTTCTCTCGTGATTTTATTCATTTTAAGAATATGATAAAGACATAGCCAATTCAAAGAGAGCTCTGATTTCAGTTAGAAAAGTATACCTGATCAACCTAATACATAAGTGTAAAGCTATAGTTAATATCAAATGTAATTAGAGAACATCATATGTATATATATATATATATTTATTAGAAGACTGTATGTGACATATGACTTCTTATTGTGTTTCATGAACTTCTTGGGCTTATTTCCTATGTCTTTTTGTAAAGGTATATTATCTATCAAAAACTCTTAGATGATAAACAAAACAACACTGGACCACAGTGCTCCTATGTTACTTCTCATTATTATAGACTCAAATATAAAACATTAAGAATGAGGAGATATTCTTTGGATGCATGATAAATGAGAAAATTAGAAGTAACAAATTACAAATAGAGACTAAAGCACTGTGCTATATATGATGATTTCCTCCTAATTCCACCAATTATTTTACTTCTAATTCCTTGCATTTATTGAGTCACTTATATCAAAGGTTAACTTATTGACACAGAGACATACAATTTTAAAATGTTTCCAAATTTCTTGAGCATGCAGATATTATAATTCCTATAAAAATGAGGAATATTGGGATAGAAAGTTGATGTGATTAGTCCAAGTCTGCACAGCTAAATGATGACCTGAGATCCTATATAAACTTCAAGCTGGATTATACATTTATAATTTTAAGCTATGCATACAATTTGAAATTCTTACTTAAAAGTGCAAAAGTCAAAATTTAGGACTCTTACCACCTGTCAGTTCATGAAAGATCTTGTGCTGGTAGTCTCTAATTCACTTTGAAAAAGGACACCAGGTCCGTTTACGTTATGAAAATTAGAGTGTGATTTAAAGCTAAATCAAAACTTGGCTATATGTCATCTGGCACCATCAGAAAATGGCCTCTCTAGAGAAAATGTATAAATAAATTGAATAAATATATAAGCAGAGACTGGCGAACAAGTGAAGATTGACTCCAAGTTCTGTTTCTAGATCTCAGAGACAGTGGAAGAGCATCTCTAGATTCAGAGAATGTTTCCCACTGCTTCTGCAGTGCTGTCTTCAACATGGTTAAGGGAAGGGGTAAATAAGGAAACAAAGGTTCCTCCTTGAATAATTTCCCACTGGAATTAAGGGATGTTTCCTTGAGACACTATGAACCCATAGAACTGTCTTTTGGTTCTCCCCAGGGTTGAAACTCTACACACTGTGTGATTTTAAGACTGTTCTGTATATGGAATATATACAAAACCATATGATACATGTACAAAAAAAGATCTCTATCTTTCAATCTTTACTATAGATACAGAGCTTTTATGTACATGAGCCAGAGTACTATATGAAGATTCTCCCATTCCCTCCAGGAGTAGAATACTGGGTATAAATACTGGGTATACAGAGATGAAATAAAACCTCTATGTGGTAAAGGACGATAATTCTGGGTGCACGGAAAATGCCAAAGCAGAGTTCTGGGACAAGGCTCAGAATCAATCTGCATTTTTTTAGTGTGCTGATTAATGTTTATTAATAATAACAAAACCTATAAACATATAAGATGTATACATTAAATGAATATTCTGTTATTCTTAGTATCTGATCCTCCTACTCCATAAACTTTAAAGCTCAGAGATTATTTTTAGGCAATCAAGCAGTTTTTCTCTTACAGTGTTTTAAAATTAAAGATGCTTTATCATTTTGTGTTTATTCTAAGGAGTTTATAACTCCTTAATTTTTATTGCACTGTAGCACTGTCATCCTGTCTTTCACAGATTTGCTCGAGTGGTCACCAGTAACGTCTCCATTGTGAGACTTGTTGTTACTGCTTTTTGACATATTGAATACACCACGGGTAGCTTGCCAGGGTCTGCCATGTGGGTAGGATACTCTCGGTAGCTTGCTGGACTCTCAGAGACGGATGGAGGAATCGAATCCAGGTCAGTCATATGCAAGGTAATCGACCTACCCACTGTGCTATCTCTCATGTCTGGACTTTTCATAAAAATGGGGGGAAAAATCCAGATTTAAAATTTAGAGTAAAGCAAAAACAGAGGATGAATGAGCTTCTGGTGACTCCTATTAGACACTGGGGTTCAGCTATGCTTTATCCCCCAACTCCTCCAAATTCCTTGCTGCTTCTCAGATTCAATCTTGGGGTTCCTGACTCCTGTACTATCACTCTAGCCCATTATCTGTGTTCTCGGCACTGATACCGCACTGCATTAAGTTTAAGGCACCATTTTTTTAGAGAGAGGAATTTCATTTTATCAGTTTTGGGGAAAAAGGACACCAGGTCCATTTACTCTTATGAAAAATATAGTGTAATTTAAAGCTAAATCAAAACTTGGCTATATTTCACCTGGCGCCATCAGAAAAGGACCTCTCTAGAGAAATGATGTCATTCTAATTCATTTTACCAATATTTTGGAGTTTTTTCTAATCATAATAAAATATGTAGAGTTGAAATAATTCTGAGAAAAAAACAAACTATTTTGCTTTTCTGACGTAAGCAATTAGGTACAAATGTGATTTCACTTTACTTGAAATAACTCCAGAATCAGCAGTGAGAAACCCTTTTATATAGATCACATTACTTGAGGAGATGATAGTTGAAAAATAAGACTAAGTAACAGAGCTTCAACTACTAATTCTGGAGCTCTGATTCATTCTGGACACCGAACGAAGCATTATTCTAAAAGCTGTATTTCTTGATTTTTTTATTTTTTCCTGATAGAGGAAACTGGCAGAACGATAATTTAATCATCTTAGAAGACTATGTGATAAGTAATATAATAAGCACATAATTTTTGCAAACATAAAAACATAGCAAAGTTCAATAGAATCTATATGCAAATGTTTATGTCAAATTGCTGAACCATCTATATATTCATGCCAGACAAATTCCCACTTGAAGTTTTTTAAATAATAATTTAATTGAACTTTTTGAATTGAACTGTTCTATTGTCAGTGTTAATATTTAACTTGAGGTTTTAAAGAACAGCATTCCTTGAATATGACCCTTTATTCCATATCTCACCTACACCAAGATATTGATCCATGCCCATTTACACCAGTTACCTAATCTCTCTCACTTTGCCCATTTTTGTGTTATCATTCTGTGTACCTGGTATCATCTTCTGCATACAATGCCCTTCCTGCCAAAGGGATTAGTATATTACTGTCATTTATTTCAGATCTGGGTTCAGATATCACCTCTTGAAAATCCCCTCTGCTTCTTCCTGGAAATGTTCACTTTTGTCTTCCTCAATGTGTATTTCTAGGGATTGTCACAGTGTAGCAATGATAGAGACAAAGTCATGCCTCTTAGACATATGATAATTGTCTCTGTCTCATTTCAGTTACTATCTGTCCTTTCCACAATTTACCTTTCATTCATTTTTAAGGTTTCCTTCTAAGTAGTGTCATCTTTAAACATGAGCAAAGTCAGTTGTTTTACTGTTCTTTTAAGACACAAAACAAAACATTCTTACTACCTCTTTAATAGAATTTTCACTTTGACATATTTCAAAAAATGTGTATTTTGTACAATTTCCATATTTTAAATATATGAGTTCTAGGTACAGTTCCAAAATCTGTAGAAAAACAAATTTTACCTCTTAACTTTTCAATAATAAATCTTTTCCTTTAGTAAAGCAAATCTTGTGTCTAATTTCAGTAGCAATAGGATTCAATTTAAATCAGAATACTAATTTTATGTACTTCTGTGAAAAATATTATTAAACAGATAAGTGCAATTTCTCTGGCTGTTGATATTGACATTCTCTTCAGGTAAGAAAATTTCCAAAAAGAACAAGAGAGAGAATACAGTGAGTAGGGCATTTGCTTTAAAAATTGCTGTTTCCAGTTGAATCTGTTTCTAGTATATGATCTGATATGGTCCCCTAAGCACTACTAGGAGTAATTTCTGAGTGCAGAACCAGAAGTAACTCATAAGCATTTCCATTTGAGCTCCCAAAAGAAGAAAAAATTATCTGGAGAAAGATCAATTATTGTATAAAGTGTATATATTTTGATCTACAGTTCCTATTGTTTTTGAGTTTAAATAGTTATCAGGAAGATTGACCAGGAACTTTTCTACTCTACTGTGAATTCTAAGTCTATGTTAAAGCATGTTTATTAATTTATCAAAATTTTCTTATTATCCTTAACATCCTTTGTTTTAGATTTCTAAGCTCTAAATTTCACTTTTATAAATATCTACAATAGTGATGTGGATTGGTATGAAAGGGTCTATGCATGACATATCTAGTAGAAATTGTAATTGTAATATAGCCCTCTTTACTCGCAATATAGTAATTTGATTCTGTAATACAAATATAAAAATTTTGTTGTAGGTTTTATTATTGTAATTGATTTAATATTAAGTTAAGAATAAAAATGTTTATTTTATTTTATTTTATTTTGTTTTTGGTTTTTGGGTCACACCCGGCGATGCACAGGGGTTACTCCTGGCTCTTCACTCAGGAATTACCTTTGGCGGTGCTCAGGGGACCATATGGGATGCTGGGATTAGAACCCAGGTCGGCCGCGTGCAAGGCAAATGCCCTACCCGCTGTGCTATTGCTCCAGCCCCAAGAATAAAAATGTTTAGATATGCCTTTATTGCTCAAAAAATGATAATGTCCAAAATATCCTCCTTTTTTAAATGAAGATGCCCACTCTCTCTGTTAAATAGAGGAATTAAAATCCACTTTGTGTGTTTGGGAAACCATAATTCCGATGGTGCTTTCCTCTTTTACAGTTAAGTGACTGAAAATCACAGGACTAAGTGAGGAAAGCCCAGGAATAAAATACACAGCTACTTTTCCATTTTGAGAATAAATACATCTGAATACACGTCAAAAAACAGTAAGATGAGAGAAATAATGTAAGAGGTGATTATGAGAAGGATTCACACTACTTCCTCTTCCATGACACTGATGACATGAAAGGTGAATTATTAAACAGAAAAAGCATAGTTAGGAAATTCACCATGACTAGACACTATGAGTGCGCCATGCTTAGACACTGAAATAAATTATCTAAATGTTTTGCAAAAATATTTCAACAATGCTTTCTAATCACAAAAAAGGTGATTTTCAATAATAATGCATTCACAGTCATTTTACTTTAAAAAATGGATTCATTTGCATTCTTCATCTAAAATCAAAACAAACAGGACACAATCTGACTCATTATTTCTTTGTAACAGAAAATTTCATCTCACCATATTGATGTTAATGAGCATATAGGTATAGAGATAAAAATATCTTTATATACAAATAAAACTCATTCACACTGCAATAAAGCTCATCATTTACAGTTAACATAGAACATGCACAACTAAAATCAATATATCTACAAAAAAATTGGGAAAGTGGTGCCTAAAATGAATGTTTTTCTAAGTCTCAGAAGCCTAATGTTGCCCCCTAATTCCAGTAAGAAGTGTAATTGGCATTTCCAAAAATATTCCATGCCTTAGAAACGTTTGAGTACTTCTTTCTAGAATACTTTATTAATTTCTTTTACTTTCTGTGTGTATGAGGGGGAGGGGGAGCAGATACCAGAGATTCCTGAGGGTTTACTCCTCACTTTGTGCTCAGAGATCACTCTGATGTAATTAAGTTACATTTAAACTTATTTTAAAACATTAAAAAATTTTTTAACAGAAAAAATATTTATTTTTCAACAGAAACAGTCATTAACCTACTGCAAAATTTGGTAATGGCATTTTTCACCTCCTTATTTCTGAAAGCATAAATCAAAGGATTGAGTAAAGGAGTTAGAATAGTGTAGAACATCTCCACGATTTTGTCAAAGGAGAAAGAAACTGGAGGCCGCGCATACTCAAATATACATGGAATAAAGAACAAAACCACAACAGCAACATGACATCCACAGGTGGAGAGGGCTTTCCTCTGTCCTTCAGTGCTGTGGTTTCTCAGGGAGAACAGGATGACCGCATAGGACACAAGCAACATGGAGAAGATCAGGATGCAGATGAGCCCACTGTTGGCCACCACTAAAAGGCTAAACATGTAAGTGTCAGTGCAGGCCAGCTTGAGTAATGGGTACAAGTCACACATGAAATGATCAATGATATTGGGGCCACAGAAAGGCAGCTGTATAGTAAAGATAAGTTGAATAATGGAGTGGAGAAAGCCCCCTGTCCAGGCTACACCCATCAAAATGCCACAGAGCCTTGGGTTCATGATGGACGAGTAGTGCAAGGGTTTGCAGATGGCCACATACCTGTCATAGGCCATGGCTGTGAGGACAATCACCTCTGCTCCAGAAAATATGTGTCCAGCAAAGACCTGCATCATACAACCTCTGTAAGAGATGGTTTTCTTCTCATAGAGACAGTCTATGATCATTTTGGGGGCAATAGATGAGGTGTGGCATGCATCCAGTAAAGATAGAAAAACCAGGAAGAAGTACATTGGGGAGCCCAGGAGCGCTGCATTGCTGGTGATGGCTCCCACAATCAGCAGGTTGCCGCAGATAGTTGCAATGTAGACAAACAGAACTATGACAAATACAATTTTCTGAACATCTGGATTCTGTGAAATTCCCAGGAGGACAAACTCAGTGACAAAGCTTTGATTTTGCATAATTTTCAAGAAAATACTCAGAGCTGCTACAGTGACCATCAAAACCTACAATAAAAATGACAAGGTTGCATCAGATAAGTTTATTATCATAGGCACTCAAAAAATAAAGAACTCTCTTACTGATGAATCAACATAATACATCACATCAATATAAGAAAAAAATGTAACCATCTTATAATGTCAGTAGATGCAGAGAAAGCATTCAAAAAGATGCAAACTCATTCATGAAATAAACTCAATAATGAAATAGAATGTGAGAGAACTTTCAGTATAGTTAAAGTCAATTATGTGTAGGGCACTTGCCTTGCACGTGGCCAACCTGGGTTCAGTTCCTCCATCACCCACAGAGAGCCCAGCAGGCTACTGAGAGTATTCCACTCGCGTGACAGAGCCTGTGTGTATTTGATATGCCAAAAACTGTAACAATTTGTCTCCGAATAGAGATGCATGGTGCTCACTTGAGCAAATCGATGAACAGCGGGAAGACAGTACTACAGACAGTGCTAACACAGGTTCACAGCAGATATTGACCTCGATGGTGAATAATAGAAAACCTTCCCTCAAAGTCAGTCATAAACAAGGATGCCCACTCTCATCACTACTATTTAATTTAGTACTGAAAGTCCTTACCACAAAAACTTGACAAGAAAGAGATATTAAAGGCATTCAGATTAGACAAGAAGTCAGACTCACTGTTTGCAGAGATATGCTAAAGACTCTACAAAGTAACTTCTAGAAAAAGGATTTTTGTTTTGGCTTTTTGGGTCACACCCAGTGATGCTCAGGGGTTACTCCTGGCTCTGAACTCAGTAATTACACCTGGCGGTGCTGGCGGACCATATGGGATGCCGGGGATCAAACCTGGGTTGGCCATGTGCAAGGCAAACACCCTACTTGCTGTGCTATGGCTCTGACCTGAAAAAGTATATATATACCACTGAGTAGCAGACTACAAAAATCAATGGACAAACCATAGGCTTTTTTACATGCAAATAATAAAACAGAAAGAAGAGTAAAAAAATATTAATCCCATTCAGCAGTTGTTCCTCAGAAATGCTAGCACCTGAGAATCAACTTAAAAAAAAGAGGTAAAGGACTTAAGTAGACATAACTATAAGTCATTACAAAAATAAAAGAAATGGACATAGGGAAATGGAAAAATCCCTTCTTCGTGGATAGGAAGTATCAACATTTGTCAACATGGAAATCTTCCCAGAATGCAGCAGATCCAATATAGTCCTAATAAAAATATCTGTGACACTTTTAAAGACATTTAAAACATATTTCAATTTATAATCTATGTTTATAAATCATGCATGCCTGAAATTCGCATGGAATAATGAGTCCCTCTTAATAAACCTAAGAAATTCCTAAGTAAAAAAAAAAAAAGATAGGAAACTTCACTTTCCTCTACTGAAACTGTGTGATAAAGCTATAGTCATCAAAACACTATAGATAGTACTGAACTAAGGACAGGTCCTCAAGTCAGTGTTTCAGAATTGAAAGTCGAGAGACAGATCCTCGAGTATGGAGATTAATTGTTTATAAAAAGAGAAAAAAATGAAATAGAGCAAGAAAAGACTCCTTAGCAAATGGTGTTGGGATAACTGGCTGGTCACACCATGCACAATGTCAAATCAAAATGGATTAAAGACCTTGATATCAGACCTATTCCATCAATTATGTTGAAGAAAACATAGGTATAACATTTCATGTCATGGAAGCAAATATTTTCTTCAATGACTGAAGACTGTTGGCCCAGAAAACAGAAGCAAGGATAAACAAATGTGACTATCAAGCTGAGAAGCATCTGCACCACAAAAGAAACAAGGACAAGAGTAAGAGGACAACCCACAGACATAGAATGTTTTCACTCTATTAATCAGACAGATGATTATTATCACAAAATATAAAGCTCTGCTTGAATTTTATAAGAATAAAATAGTGACACAAGAAAATGAGATAGTTGGATACAAATAGAAACTCTCAATGGAGACATACAGATGGCAAAAAATACATATATATCACTTATAATCATGAAAATGAAAATAAAGAAAACAATGAGATATCATCTCAGACCAGTGAGGTGCCACATATCACAAAAACCAAAAACAACCAACCAGTGATGTTGGAGATGAGAGTTAAAAATAACTGTTAGAGTTCCTCTTGTGTTTCTATCTCAGCGTCTCCAAACAAAAGAATAATAGCACAAGTAAGAAATAGAGCAATATGTTGAATATAGATGAATCTTTAGAAGTTTTACTCACTACTTATAAATTACATGAGAATTTTACTCCAATTTGATTTTGTATAATTTCCGGAGGTAAACAATTTGAAATTTACCCTCCTGCAAATTACAGGTGTTCACATACCAATTTCCTGCATCTATCAACAGATGATGACAAGAATGATTTCCAACTATTTTTCTACACGACAATACAAAAAAAGTGTGCCTTTACTGGTTGAAGTTTCTGTTGTTTCTCAATTAGAAAGTAAGACATTTCACTCACAGAAATATTCTCTTTTAATCATCCAGAGAATTATTTCAACTTCTCAGTCCATTTCCAGGCACAACTGCAGAGAATATTTTTATCCTCACCTGCCTCAATACAGAGACCATCAATAATTTTTATGATGTAATAATATACATAAGCTCTATATTTAATATGTAAAAACTATGAGTCTTACAGTTCAAATATAATTATATTCTATAAATATAAAAAGAACCCCCCAAAACTCATAATGTTGGTAAAAAGAATCCCCTACCCATTCTGATTTGTTTGCATATTTCTTTCATTTTCAAAAAATAAATTAATAGTCATGCCTATTATGTACCTAAGATAGACAACATTCCTCAACAATACCTGCACAATGTACTCTGTTTCCTGCTGCAATTGTCACAAGAAAGCAGATTATAAATAAAATGCAACATTCTCCCATGAGTCAATTTAATATTGAAAGGGAAAAATATCATTTTATCCTACAGTCAAAAGAGAAGGGAATGAAATGAAATGGATGTTAACAGTTAAGAACCAAGGCAACTGACAAAAATGCAAGGCACTGCTGTACTTGAGTTTCAAATGACATAGTAATAAAAAATTGTAATGGTGTGAAAAAAATCAGGCAATTTATTTACAAGTATAATATTGATGTTCATGTCATATTTTTAAGAATATAATAATTTGATTAAATAATAAGATGAGACTTTAATGATTATAATTAATTTGAATATTTTATTAGTGAATTCATTTGCTGATAGTCATGTGTAACTAAAGAAAACCTTAGTCTTGCTGTCCTGTTCTATACAGTGGTAATATATTTCAAACACCCAATCAACAGGAGTCAAATAATATTCTTATGCATATTTAATATTTGGTACAGCAGGTAGAGTGTTTGCCTTGCACACGGCTGATTTTGGATCGATTCCTCTGCCCCCCTCATAGAGCATGGCAAGCTACCAAGAGTATCTCGCCCACACCGTAGAGCCTGGCAAGCTACCCTCGGCATATTAGATATGCCAAAAAACAGTAACAACAAGTTTCACAATGGAGACGTCCTGGTGTCTGCTTAAGCAAATCAATGAGCAATGGGATGACAGTGATAGTGACAGTGATTTAGTTTTTAGTGTGGCATAAGTAAAAAGAAATGGCTAACTTTTGGAGTCATCATTTTTATTAAGCGATGCATATAGCAATGCACATTTGCCGATATAAACTCATCAGTGTTCAGCAGTTCTGAACTCCTGGCTCTGTTGTGGAACTCAGGGTAGCAGATTGGGTGCCCACATCTAACCAGGGTTGGCTGTGTGTAAGACATGCATGTTACCTACTGTAACATCACTGGGCAGAGAATAAAGTGCTCTTAGTCACATTATTAACCCAAAATTCACTTATTTCATTCCCCAAGTATTCAAAGGAAGGACATAGTCCTTATGAATCATCAAAATGTTTACCTGGTAAATTCATTTTTCAGAACTGAAACTAACGTGCTTATCCTGTGCTAAACACAAGATCTTGTGCTAATTTTTTAAAATATACAAAGATCCCACAAGGAATTTAATCGAACTATAATCATTTTTATATTCCCTTTGATATCAATTATAAATCTATATACCCCTAGAGGAAGAAATTTATTCAACTCATGCTTGTCCTCGAAGATTCTCTAATTTTGGCTACCTTGAAAACCAAGTTCATAATGAGCTGGGAGTGCCTTCAGGGTGGCTTAGGGATCCCTGAGGCCATGATCTCTGGAATCTGGCTATCAATTTTTCCTCTTCTAGGGGGTAGGGGAGACCCGGAAATACTCAGGAGCTATTCCTCGCTCTGAACTGGATATTACTCCAATTGGTGCTCTGAAGACCAAGTGTCATACAGGGGATGGAACCCAAGTCAGCGTGTGCAAGACTAGCTCCTTATCTGCTGTTCTATCTCTAGGGCCCCCACTGGATATTTATTAAGGCTATGAAATCAGACAGTTTGCTCCCCTAATAGTTAAATAATTTATTATCAATTTTCCATAAATAAACTAATCCTGCATTCAAATATACAAAAAAACACTTTCATGTATTAATATTTAGTATACAACACTTTCAGCACTAGATAAAATATTAGTTTTATTGGAATCAACTCACTTCAATTACCTATTAGGCGGTAAAAATTAAGTGTATTTACATGTGTGATACACATGTATGAGTCACATAAAAAGGGTGTATTCAAAATAATAGAATTGAACACTATTAATACCTTCTTCATAAAACTTGCATAGATATATTGTATTTTGAGCCAGTTTTAAAACTTGATTAAAAAAAGATTTTACGTCAAGACTTATGCATTTAGACTAGACTTATGCAAGATAGACTTATGATCATCTCATAATTCTATTCTTTTGAGATTTCATACTATTCTACTTGCTTAGGATATAGCTTTGCTAATTTACCTTACATATTTCAACACTTAAGTTCTTAGCATCACTGGAATATTTAATGTACACTTTCTACTTTCCCATATTTATACTTTCAATGAATGGACTACATTTATTTAATGTTTTGCTAGATATCTAGCACTTTTAAAATTAGGGTAAGATGCAGCTGATTCAAAAATAGCTGAGAGATACAGTTATTAAAATATACTGGCTTAACTCTGAGGTATAACTACTCAGCTTTTCATATTATCAAATTCTTGCCAAAAATAAATTAATTTACTTTTAAATGGAACAGACTGCACTGTTACTTACATAACTTCTGATATTTTTTAGACTTTCCTTTTACATTTTCTAGAGCTTTTGTATATTAGGTTCCAGTTCTATATCAAAACTCTAAATTATATTGTCTACAGTGGGTGTCATGAGTGAGAAGTTTAGGACACTGGTGCTGGTGTTGGACACTGTATGTCTGAAACCTAGTCATGAACAGCTTTGTAAGAGTCTCTCTCATAGTGATTCAGTTTAAAAAATAATAAAATACCCTCTAAATTATAAACACACTGAATCACAAAGCCTCTAATTAAAAATCTTTATTATATAGCCTCAGATATCTAAAACATCAGTATAGGGAGAAATATTTTTGGATGGCTGAGACATGAGAAAGTTGGAAAGAAAAAAGTACTGCTCAAAGGCAAAGTGATGAATATGCTACATTTTACCTAGTTTGCATTGAAACCTGTAAATGAACATAAGCATAAACTGCAGTTTTAAGCTTTGGAAATAACAATTATTTCAATCACTCCACCTAAAGTTTTCCTTCTTGTATACTATACATATTGAGTGCTTAAAGGATCTCAAATGTTGTCCTACTGTTACTAAATCTAAAATGTTACAATGTTTTCCTTGAGTTTATAAAGATTATAATCTCTATTCAAAGTGAAGAATACTGAGACAGAAAGGTTATGTATTACCCAGTGTGCAAAGTTAAGCTATAGATTTTATATCTTACAACCAAATTTTATAATCTAAAATTCTATTAAATTTTAGGGGTGGAATATACAAGTCATAGTATTAAGTTTTAATTTTCAACTTGAATTTCTTCCTTAAAATTCAAAAGCGCAATTATGAATCTTACCATGTGTCAGTTGACTGAATGTTCTGGTCCTGGCAATCTCTAATTCTCCATTAACTGACCAACAAGTGACTGTTGGGAACACATCTCATTTCTACAAGAGAGACAGAGGAAGAGCATCTCTATTTGAAGATGCAGAGAATGTTGCCTACTGCTCGTGCAGCACTGTGTTGAACATGGTTAGGGAAGGAGAGAATAAGAAATCAAAGTTTGTTTATGACTTATTTCCCAGTGGAATTGAGGAATGTTACCCTGAGACATCATGAACCTATAGAATTGCATCTTAATTCTCCCCAAGGTTGGGAATTTCCCACCTGTATGATTTCAAAGACTTTTATCTGTTTAGCTTTTTTTTCAAGTGTTGGCACAATCTTATGTCACTGAGCAATTATATTTTCATAGCAGATGGATATCTGTGATTGTGTTCCTATTTGAAGATGCTCTTACTAACTCCAGGAATATAATATCTAACACACAAAGATATAATATAGTTTTTGTGGTAAAGGATAAAACTTCTGTTTGCTTATGAAAATGAAAGGACAGAATTCTGAGATAAGGTTTCATAATCAATCTGTAATATGAAATATAGTTATTAGTATGCTATTTCATATTTATTTAATAACAAAAGCTAGAAATTTTAATAAGGACTATACATCATATTAACAATCATTATTCTCAGTTCATGACCTTCATACTGCAGATCTTTGAAGTCAACATATGCTTATTATCACTAAAACATTTTTCTCTTTCAATGTTTTATAATGAAGGTTGTCTGTTGTTTACTCCCAGACAAATGTGGTAGAATTAAAATTTAATGCACCTAGCTCCTCTTTTGACAATTAACAGCCCACAAATATGAGGAATTACCTCTGGAATCTCAGTTATATTCTGCTAGTCTCTCTGATTTTATTGCAGGATTATGCAGTTTTGATAGCTATAACTTTATAGTATAATTTAATGCCTGGTAGTATGATCCACTCATCTTTTAAAAATTTCTATGTAAGACTTTTTTTCTATTTTAACTGTTATGGCCATTAATTTGCCTCACTTTTCCGTACTAGAAATGAGGTTCTATTTTGGTTTTTGTTTCTTTTTCCCACAGTCATGATGTTCAGGGTTTAATCTGACTAAATTTAGGAATCAATCATCCTCTATGATCCATTGCCTACTACTTTGAACCCCATCCAATGTGGTGCAATACTCGTGGAGTATGGGTAGGGTGTGTCCTATGAAATGTCACAGCTGCACGTTCCAGGAATAGATTCACTCAGCCTAAGCATGTGGAGAGTGACAGTGAGCATGGCACCAGTTGTGTTCTGGAGGTTTTCAGCTGCTGGGGCTGGGTCTGTCAGTTTGGGGGATGGGGTAGCTCTCTTACTGATACTTAGGTTACAAGCCAGGAAATTTTTATCCCACCATTTATAGAACTAAACACCTTGAGAGATTCTATGAAAAGTGAACTCAGAAAAAATTCAGAACTATTATGCACCGTTTAAGTGAAGTTAAGCCCTGCTTAAGATGTTCATTCTGAGCCACACAAAATGTTATGATATGATTTTTATTCACTAGCATTTAGGATATGTTCCCAGATCTGTAGGAAAACAATATCCATTACTCTGTAAAAAAGGATTTGTCATCCTCATCACACAGTATCTTCAGTCCTGTTCACAAAGTCCCCATTTTGTATTACTTTTTAAAAAATTGTCCATTACATTTATTTCGTTGTGTACCCCAATATGAGACCTCCAAAATCTGATTTTTATCTCTCTGATGGATTCTATACAATACAAACCCATTTTATTTCCATTTTATTTCTTGTAACTATTCAATAATAAATATTTTACTTTAGTAAAACAAATCCTGTGTCTAATTTCATTAGTAGGAGTAATGGAATAAGATTCAATTTTAAAAAGAATACAAATTTTATATACTTCTGTGAAAAATATTAAATGGACAAATGCACTTTCTCTGGCTGTTGATATTACCATTTTCTTACCTGAAGAGAGAGAGAAAGAGTACAGTGAGTAGGGCACTTGAAAGTGGCTGACCCCAGTTAAATCAGTTTCTAGCATATGATCTGATATGGTTCCCCAAGCACCACTAGGCATAATTCCTGAGTGCAGAGCCAGGAGTAATCCATGAGTATTGCCATTTGAGCCCCTAGAATAAAGTTATCTTGAGAAAGATTAATTACTGTATAAAGTGCATATGATCTGATAGACAGTTCCTATTGTGTTTTTTTGATTTGTTTTTTTTTTATTTTTGGGTCATACTCGGCTATGCACAGGGGTTATTCCTGGCTCCTACACTCAGGAATTACTGCTGGGGTTGCTCAGGGGACCATATGGAATGATGGGAATAGACCCAAAGTTTGATGCGTGCTTGCCGCACGCAAAGGCCTTACCTGCTATGCTATTGCTCCAGCCTCCCACAGTTCCTGTTGGTTTTGAATTTAAATAGTTATCAGGAAGATTGACCAGGAATTTTCTACTCATCTTTGAATTCTAACTCTATGCTAAAAGCGTGTTTATTAATTTATCAAAAATTTTTTAATACCCTTTGTTTTATGTTCCTAAACTCTGAATTTTACTTTTGTAAATATCTAAAATAGTGATATGGAATAATACGAATAAGGGTCCTTATATACTATATCTAGTATAAATTTTAATT
This sequence comes from Sorex araneus, assembly GCF_027595985.1. NCBI lineage: Eukaryota > Metazoa > Chordata > Mammalia > Eulipotyphla > Soricidae > Sorex > Sorex araneus. Next base: position 151,171,292 of record NC_073307.1, on the reverse strand, counting down.
GTAACATAGCCCTCTTCACTTGCCATTTATTAATTTGATTCTGTACCATTAATTTTAAAAATTGTCATAGGATTTATTATTGTCACGGGTTTAATAGGGAGTTAGGAGAAAAATGTACAGATATGTATATGTTGCTCAAACAATGATAATGTCCAAATACTCTCCTTATTTAAATGGAAGATGCCAACTTTCAATGTTAAATGGAGAAATAAAAATCTACTTTGTGTGTTTGGAAAACCATGATTCTGAGGGTGCTTTTATCTTTTACACTTATCAGAGTGTAAATCACAGGGTTGAATGATGGTAGCCAAAGAAGATAATACAGAGATCCTTTTTCATTTTGAGAATAAATGCACATGAATACACATCCAAAAAGAACAAGATGAGAGCAATAATGTGAGAGGTGATTATGGAAAGGAGTCACACTACTTCCTTCATCACCCTTACTGACAGTATGAAAGGTGAATTATTATACAGAGAAAAGCATGATTCGGAAATTCATCTTGTCTTAGACCCTATGAGTACACCATGCTTAGACATGATAATAAATGACCTAGCAAATTGAAGGGTAACGGGATGACAGTGATACAGTGATTTCAGTAAAACTTTCTAATCACACAAAAAAGGGAGTTTTGGATAATAATGAGTTCATAGAGAAGTAGCTTTGATTTAAAAAATGGATTCTTTTACATTCTTAGTCTAAAATCAGGGCTGGAGCAATAACACAGCAGATACGGCATTTTCCTTTACGTGGCCAACCTGAGTTTCATTCCTCTGTCCTGCTCAGAGAGCCCAGCAAGCTACCAAGAGTATCCCGCCTGCACAGCAGAGCCTGGTAATCTACCCGTGGCATATGTGATATGCCCAAAACAGTAAGAACAAGTCTCACAATGGAGACTTTACTGTTGCCCAGTTGAGCAAATCAATGAACAAAGGGATGATAGTGCTAGAGTGCTACAGTGTGTGTGAGGGGGGAGGGCAGATACCAGAGAGTGCGAGGGTTTACTCCTCACTTTGTGCTCAGAGAACACTCTGATGTAATGAAGTTACATTTAAACTTATTTTCATACATTAAAAAGTGTTTTTAAGAGAAAAAAAATTATTTTTCAACAGAAACAGTCATTAACCTACTGCAAAATTTGCTAATGGCATTTTTTACCTCCTTATTTCTGAAAGCATAAATCAAAGGATTGAGTAAAGGAGTTAGAATAGTGTAGAACATCTCCACGATTTTGTCAAAGGAGAAAGAAACTGGAGGCCGCGCATACTCAAATATACACGGAATAAAAAACAAAACCACAACAGCAACATGAGACCCACAGGTGGAGAGGGCTTTCCTTTGTCCTTCAGTGCTGTGGTTTCTCAGGGAGAACAGGATGACCGCATAGGACACAATCAACATGGAGAAGATCAGGATGCAGATGAGTCCACTGTTGGCCACCACCAAAAGGCTAAACACATAAGTGTCCGTGCAGGCCAGCTTGAGTAATGGGTACAAGTCACACATGAAATGATCAATGGTATTGGGGCCACAGAAAGGCAGCTGGGTAGTAAAGAGAACTTGAATAATGGAGTGGAGAAAGCCCCCTGTCCAGGCTACCCCCATCAAAATGCCACAGAGCCTTGGGTTCATGATGGACGAGTAGTGCAAGGGTTTGCAGATGGCCACATACCTGTCATAGGCCATGGCTGTGAGGACAATCACCTCTGCTCCAGAAAACAAGTGTCCAGCAAACATCTGCATTATACAACCTCCATAAGAAATGGTTTTCTTCTCATAGAGACAGTCTATGATCATTTTGGGGGCAATAGCTGAGATGAGGCATGAATCCAATAACGATAGAAAAACCAGGAAGAAGTACATCGGGGAGCCCAGGAGCGCCGCATTGCTGATGATGGCTGCCACAATCAGCAGGTTGCCACAGATAGTTGCAATGTAGACAAATAGAAAAATAACAAATATAATTTTCTGAACATCTGAATTCTGTGAAATTCCCAGCAGAACAAACTCAGTGACAAAGCTTTGATTTTGCATAATTTTCCAGAAAGCACGCAGAGCTGCCACACTGGTCATCACAACCTGCAATAAAAATGACAAGGTTACATCGAATAAATTCATTATCATAGATACACACAAATTTGTCTTTCCATGTGGTGCTTTCTATTCAGTGCTTCTTTTATTTTTGAAACTAGAAAAACAGAATATTCTTAAAAGCAATAGTGTAAGATTGGGGGAAATTTACTTATTATGTCATGAATTAGTGTTAGAGAGCTTCTTGAGAGGAAGAAACCCAAATGTAACAGATTAGAGAACCTATTTAATTTCTGTTTCCAACCTGGATTACTTAGTCATGGTTTCCTAGATTAAGTTGTTAAAAGAGATTTTTAACCCATGAATTAGTTCTGTAGAATCAGGACATCAATTTACGTGTCATGTTGGGCATCACATTGTAATAATAGGCATACAGATGCAGATGTCCCTGATCAGAAGAATGTCATATCCAAAATGGGAAAAAGTTGTAATGGCCCTTTAAAATCACATCACTTCCCCCCAAATTCCTGATTTGTCTGAAGTGGTCCGACTTTTAAGATAAATTAGTCAGGCCATATGAAAGGGAACTTCTATTAAAAATGTTGAATTATATAACTATAAAAATCACATTACAAAACTGGTGAGAACTCACAATCCAGCAGAAGTCATATACTGGCTTATGCAGCAGGCCAGGGATACCACTTGGCCAGGGATCCCACTAGGTCAGGGATCCCACTTTGATCTTCAAGGCTGTTATATAAAGTGCAGTACAAAGGCCATACCCTGCTGGGATCCACACAACCCACAGAACTTGTGGTTCCTACCTTAGATACACACTCCTTCCTTACTCCTGCGTATTATCAGTGAGAAATTGAGATATTTGCACTGAACGTGCACTGAGTGTTTTGGCAGTATCCAAACATACGGCACTTACACTAGCTTTAGCATGATACCAGCCACAATCACCTACTCCCACAAAAAGTAAACAAGTTAACCATGGTAGAATCCTAGAACCCTAAAGTGAAGTAGTGACAGCTGAAGTAGTGACATGGTTAATGACACTAAAAGTTTCCAGGGATCCTTGAACAAAATTCTAAACAATTGATGAGTGACAACCAAAGATGTTGGAATAGCTTCAACAGAGAAGTATCTTTCTTGGATAACTGAGGGCAATTCTCTGGTTACTCGGAGCATGCCCATGCAGGAGAGCACAAATGCTGAATTAGAAATTTTCAATCCTAGAGTGCAACAGAGAGAAAGATGAAGCAGCATAAATATACCATCACCCATATCAAATGAAGATAGCATGGATAACTCAATCAGATGTAGAACCTCACAGATAAGAACTGTCGCGAGAACATGATGAGGATGTTTAATGAGCTCAAAGAAACAGTGGCGCAAGTATAGGAAAGCATAAAAACAGAAAATAAAAATTGTAAACAGGAGTGACAAATATAAAGAGTTAGGTTAGAGAACTTGAAAACTCGATGGAAGGCCTTATCATCAATTACTCTTGATTAAATTGAAAGAGTAATCAACCTGCTCTTGGTCCCTCATAAAGGTCAGACCTAGGTAAATTCACTAGCAAATTTTCCATATCTTAATTTTTAAATGTGTTTATTTGTTTTTAAATATAGACAAATGCTTCAACTTCCATACTAATCTAGAATTAAAATTGATTAGATAACAAAGCTCCAACTTCAAAATCAATGTTTTTTAAAAATCAATTTTTATGTGTAAGTTATTATGTCTTATCATGGAGTTGTTATGTCCTTGTCTAAAGATTTACTAACAAATAATATTTTATATGGGGGCCGGAGTGATAGCACAGGGGTAGGGCGTTTGCCTTGCACGCGGCCGACCCGGGTCCGATCCCCGGCATCCCATATGGTCCCCCAAGCACCGCCAGGAGTAATTCCTGAGTGCAGAGCCAGGAGTAACCCCTGAGCATCGCTGGGTGTGACCCAAAAAGCAAAAAAAAAAAAAAGATTTACTAACAAGTGATTGAGATTTGATAATAAAACAGAGAAGTAAAAAAAAATAATTAATCCTACTCAGCAATTGTTCCTCAGAAAATCTATGACCTGGGAGTCAATTTAAGAAAAGAGGTAAAGGACTTATATAGATAAAAGTATGTCATTACAAAAAGAAATGAAAAGTACAGAGGAAAATGGAAAAATCCCTTCTTCATGGATAAGAGGTATCAACATTTGTCAAAATGGCAATCTTCCCAGAGCACAGCAGATGCAATGTAGTTCTAATAAAAATACCCATGACAGTTTTAAAGACATTTAAAAACATATTTCAGTTTATAATCTGTGTTTATAGATTAAACATGCCTGAAATTCACATGGCATAATGAGTCCCCCTGAATAAACCTAAGAAATCCTAGGTAAACAGAAGATAGGACACTTCACTTTCCTATACTTCAAACTGGGTGATAAATCTATAGCCATCAAAACGGTATGGTACTGAACTAAGGACAGACCCTCAAGTCAATGCTATGGAATTGAAAGTCGAGAGAAAGATCCTCAAGTATGGAGACATTTGATGTTTGTAAAAAGAAAAAAAGAAGTAGAGCAAGAAAAGTCTCCTTAGCAAATGGTGTTGGGATAACTGGTTGGGATAGCACACCACCCACAATGTGATGTCAAAACTGATTAAAGACCTGATATCAGACCTGATGCATCAATTACATTGAAGAAAACATAGGTAGTACGTTTCATGGCATAGCATCAAATGTTAGCTTCAATGACTCAACTCCATTGGCCAAGGAAACAGAAGCAAAAATGAACAAATGTGACCATCATCATAGAAGCTTTTGCACCACAAAAGAAACAAGGACAAGAGTTAGAAGACAACCCACAGATATAGAATGAATATTTTCCCACTGGCAGAGAGTCTCTTGCTCATGCACCTGGCTGTCTCCCCTGAGGCCCCTCGGAGGGGTTGGGCTTCGGTTTCCCTCCTCGCCCTGAGCAGAGCTCCTGTGGCTGAAGACCTTCGGAGCCAAGCCACAGCCATGCTCAAGGCCCCTCTCCACATGTCCGGACAGGAGCATCATGCATGAAGTTACCGACAGAGGAACCGAGGTGTGTGGGACCCGGGGCTGAGACCTCCAAGCCTGCTCAGATAGGGACTGGGCCTCTTCTGCCCAGATTTCCCATTTTCCAGTAGCTAGGCGGTCACACCCAGGGACTGCCCCCGGCGCCTTGTAATCCCACCAACAGCCAACATCCAGAGACTTAAAACCAATCTCCCAGAGACAATTTATAGCCTAGTTCTTCCTCTAGGAGAACCTGGCAAGCTACCGAGTGTTTCCTGCCCATATGGTAGAGCTTCGAAAACTCCCCACGGTGTATTCATGTGCCAAAACCAGTAACAATGATGGGCTTCATTCCCCTGACTCTGAAAGAGCCTCCAATGCAGCATAATTGGGAAGGACGAGTAAAGGGAGTCTTTTAAAATCTCAGGGCAAGGATGATTCGAGATGTTACTGAGACTGCTCGAGAAATTTGATGATCAGCGGGATGATGATTATGATGATGATGATTTTCCCACTATTCCTCACATAGTTGATTATTATCACAATACATAAAGCTCTGGTTGTATTTTACAAGAATAAAACAAATAGTTACACAAGAAAATGGGATAGGAGGATACAAACAGACAATCCCAAAGGAGACATACAGAAGGCCAAGGGATATATGTATCACTTATTATCATGAAAATGCAAGTAAAAACAACAATGAGATATCATCTCAGACCATTGAAACTACCACACATCACAAAGAACAAAAACAACCACGGACGTTGGAGATGTGAGGAAAAATTTATTGTTAGTGGAAACACTTACTGGTCCAGCACTTCTGGAAAACAATAGACACTTTAAAAAAAAAAAAAACTAGGAATCAAGTTACCTAGAACCCTAGGTAACTCCACTCCTTAATATCAACCCCAATACCAAAAAAAAAAAAATGAAAGGACATTTGTACTCCTATATCGATTGCAGACAAATTTAAAATAACCAAACTCTAGAAACAACCCAGTATCCAATATCAGATGACTAGATAAAGAAATCATGGTACATATACACAATGGAATTATAACAAAGATGAAATCATGAAATTAGCTGCTACATGATGGATCTGGAGGGTGTCATGTTGGCTGAAGTTAATCAAAAGGAAAAGAACAGACACAGAATGATTTCTCTTATATGTGGGATATACAGAAATGCTCTAGGCATATAACAAATACCCAGTGGAAAATAAGAGTTTAACTCTGATAGTGGGCCTCCAAAGGGGAAAGCCGGTGGAAGGGGAGAGAGGAACGAGCTAGGAGGGGCTTGATGCTGGGAAACTGGTGGGGAGGAAGTGGCCATGACAGATAGAGTGAGGGCGAGGTTTGGTGAGGGTTGTGTTATGCATAAAATCCTATCATAAAGGATTATAAACTGTGACACCTCAAATAAAATAAAACTATATTAAAACAAAAAGTTTGTATGTATTACATAATTTTTAATTTAAAACTTAAAAAATATAAGTGTTAAACAGTACTATCAAGCACTGTCCTCATTTATAAATTAAATAATAATAGTAATGATTGAAGCATTATTGCTTAATAAACTACCAATGTTACACCTTCTCTCCATATTTACCTGTAGAAAATGTGTCATATAAAGTATTATTTCAAAAAAAATAGATGTTGATTTGGAAGTTAAACATATACCTTTCCTTTGCAAACCCAGTTCTTGCCTATTGGATCAACCTAGACAGGAACAAGAAAGAATCCTTCTTTCTCAGCAAAAAATTCAGAGAATAGATGATTTTTCTGTTTATAATCCAAATATAGAAGTCAAGGATGTAACAAAACTACATAGTAAGTGTTGTGTGAATATTCTTTCAGTCAGAAGCGCTGAGATAGAAACTCCAGAGGAATTCTATATTGGGCAGAAAGGCTACTAGCTTGCTCTGGCAAAAGTAGCCCTCCAGACCAATTTAGAATTCCTCTCATGTTTCTGTCTCAGCACCTCTGACTGAAAGAATATTCACACAACAAGTAAGACATATAGCAATATGTTGAATATAGCTGAATCTTGAAGGTTTACTCACTACTTATAAATTACATGTGAAATTTATTCCAACTTGACTTAGTATAACTTCCTGAAGTATAAATATTTGAAATTTACTCTCCTGTAAAGTACCAATTACCTGCACCTATCAATATATTATGACAAGGATGATTTCAAATTATTTTTCTATCAGGACAATACAAAGGTTTAGCTGATGATACTGTGCCTTTACTTGTTTAAGTTTCTCTTGTTTCTCATTTAGAAAGTCAGATATTTTACCCACAGAAATATTTTCTTTTAATCTTCCAGAGAATAATTTCAACTTCTCAGTTCATTTCCAGGCACAACTGCAGAGAACAGTTTTTTCCTCACCTGCCTCTAATACAGAAACCATCAATAATTTTTATGATATAAGCATATGAATAACCTCTATATTTAATATGTAAAAACTATGAGGCTTATAGTACAAATACAATTTATATTTTATAAAAATAAAATAATCCCCCAAAACTCACAATGTTAATAAAAACCCCTACCCATTCTGATTTGGTTTCATATTTCTTTCATTATTTGAAAATAAATTAAGAATCATGCCCATTATGTATCCAATATAGACAGGATTCCTCAGCAATGCCCACACAATGAACTCTGTGTCATGCTACAAATGTCACAAAGATAGTAAGAGTCTAAATAAAATACAACATTCTTCCATGAGTCAATTTTATATTGACTATTATTTTTAAAAGGACAAAAACATCATTTTATCCTAGTGCCTAAAGAGAAGTGAATGAAATAAAATGGATGATAACAGTTAAGAACTAAGGCAACCGACAAAAATGCAAGGCACCGCTGTACTTGAGTTTCAAATGGAAGTTATAGTAGTAAAAAATTGCATGGTGAAAAAATTAACGCAACTCTTTTCCAAGTAGAATATTGATCTTCATTTCATATTTTTATAAACATACTAATTTTATTAAATTAATCAAATAAAACTTTAATGATTATAAGTAATTTGAATTAATTATTTTATTATTGAATTTATTTGCTGATAGTCATATGTCACTAAAGAAATCCTTAGTCTTGCTGTCCTGTTCTATACAGTGGAGACATATTTCAAACTGCCCAATCCACAAGAGTCAAATAATATTCTTATGCATATTTAGTATTTAGTATGGTATAAGTAAAAAGAAATGGTTAACTATTGGAGTCATCATTTTTATTAAGCTATGCATATAGCAATGCACATTCACCAATATAAGCCCATCAGTGTTCAGAACTTACTCCTGGCTCTGTGGTGGAACTCGGGGCAGCAGATTGGGTGCCCACATCTAACTAGGGTTGGCCGTGTGCAACACATGCATCTTACCTGCTGTACCATCACTTGGCTGAGAATAAAGTGTTCTTAATCATATTATGAACCCATAATTCGTTGATTCCATCCCCCAAACATTCAAAGGAAGGACATAGTGCTTATGAATCTTCAAAATGTCTACCTGGTAAAATCATTTTTCAGAACTGAAACTAACGTGCTTGATCCACTACCCAGCCACCGCCACGCTCCAGGCCACTCTCCTGGAAACTAACGTGAAACTAAGGTGCTTATCCTGTTCTAAACACAAAATCTTGTGCTAAAATTTTTTAAATATCACAAAAATTCCACAAAAAATGTAATGGAGGGGCTGAAGCAATAGCACAGGTGGTAGGGCATTTGCCTTGCACGCGGCTGACCAGGGTTTGATTCCCAGCATCCCATATGGTTCCCTGAACACCATCAGGAGTAATTCCTGAGTGCATGAGCCAGGAATAACCCCCGAGCATCACCGAAAAGAAAAAGAAATTAACAGAACAATAATTATTTTTATATTCCCTTTGATATCAATTATAAATCTATACACCCCTAGAGGAAGAAATTTATTCAACCCATGCTTGTCCTCGAAGATTCTCTAATTTTGGCTACCTTGAAAACCATGTTTATAATGAGCTGGGAGTGCCTTCAGGGTGGCTCAGGGATCCCTGAGGCCATGATCTCTGGAATCTGGCTATCAATTTTTCCTCTTTTAGGGGTTGGGGGACACCCAGAAATACTCAGGGGTTATTCCTGGTTCTGCACTGGATATTACTCCCGGTGGTACTCTGGGGACCGTGTGTCATACAGGGGATGGAATCCAAGTCAGCGTGCGCAAGACTAGCTCCTTTTCTGCTGTACTATCACTAGGGGCCCCACTGGCTATTTCTTAAGGTTATGAAATGGACAGTTTGTCCCCCTAGAAGTTCCATAATTTGTTATCAATTTTCCTTAAAAAAAACTAATCCTGAGTTCAAATACCCAAAATAATACAAATTTCATGTATTAATATTTAGTATATAATACTTTCAGCACTAGATAAAAAAATTAGTCTCATTGATGATTTCAACTTATTTCAATTATGTTATGCAGTAAAAATTAACTGTATTTTCATGTATGATACACATGTATGAGTCATATTCAATTGATATTATTTTGATATTAAAAATGGTATTAATATCTCTCCAAAATTCCCATAAATATATCGTATTTTGAGCCAGTTTTATAACTTGATTCAAAAAGATTTTTACGTCTAACTAGACTTACACATTTAGAATAGACGTAGGCATCATAGACTTATGATCACCTCAGAATTCTATTCTTTTGAGATTTCATATTATTTTATTTGCTTAGGATATAGTTTTGCTAATTTACCTTCATATTTCAATGATAATGTTCTTAGTATCAATGGAATGTTTAATATACATTTCCTACTTTCCATATCTATACTTTTGAAGAATGCACTGTCACTGTCACTGTCACTGTTATCCCCTTGCTCAAGCGGTCACCAGTAACATCTCCATTTTGAGACTTGTTGTTACTGTTTTTGGCATATTTAATACACCACTGAAAGCTTGCCAGGCTCTGCCATGCACGCAAGATGCTCTCGGTAGCTTGCCAGGCTCTTTGAGATGGGCGGAGGAATCAAACTCTGTTGGCCGCCTGCAAGCCAAATAAATGCCCTACTGCTGTGCTATCACTCCAGCCCAATGAATGGACTACCTTTATTTTAGTTTTTGCTAGATATGTAGTTCACTTAAAAATTAAGATAAGATACAGCTGATTCAGAAATAGCTGATAGATAACAGTTATTTAAATATACCTGCTTAACTCTGAGGTATAACTATTCAGCTTTTTGTATTATGAAATTCATGCCAAAAATAAATCAATTTTCTTTAAATTGGAACATACTGCACTGTCACTACATAACTAATTGCATTTTTTGGACTTCCCTGTCCCATTTTCATGAGCTTTTATATGTTAAATTCTAGTTTAATATCGAAACTCTAAATTATAGTGGGGAGGGTGGGGGTGATGGGAGGGAAACTAAGGACACTGACGCTGGGAAGCTTGCACTGGTAGAGGGATGGGGATTGGAAAACTGTATATCTCAAACCTAATCATCAACAGCTTTATAAGAGTCTGTCTCATATTGATTTAATTAAAAAATAAAAATAAAATACCCTCTAAATTATAAACACAATTAATCACAAAGATTCTAATTAAAATCTTTATTACATAGCCTCAGATAACAAAAATATCAGTGTAGGGAGAAATATTCTTTGGATGCCTAAGACATGAGAAATTCAGAAAGCAAAAAGTACTGCTGAAATAAAGACAGAGTGATGAATACGCTACATTTTTCCTAGTTTGCATTTAACTTGAAAATGAACATAGTATAGAAAGCAGGTTTAAGCTTTTGAAATAACAATTATTTCAATCACTCCACCAAAAGTTTTCCTTCTTGTATATAATACTTATTTAGTGTTTAAATCATCTCAAATATTGCCTTATTGATACTAAATATGAAAAGTTACGATGTTCTTCTTAATTGTATAAATCTCTATTCAAAGTGAACAATCCTGAGGCAGAAAGGTTATTTGTTAGCCCAGTGTGCACAGTTAAGCTAAAATTACAACCTAATTTTACAACCTAAAATTCTATTAACTTTGAGGGGTGGATTAAACCATTTCCAGTTTTAAGTTCTAATTTTCAATTTGGATTTCTTCCTCAAAATACAAAAGTGTAATTATGAATCTTACCATGTGTCAGCTGATTGAATGTTCTGGTCCTGGCAATCTCTAATTCTCCATGAACTGACCAGCAAGTGATTGTTGGATCCACATCTCATTTCTACAAGAGAGACAGAGGAAGAGCATCTCTATTTGAAGATGCAGAGAATGTTTTCCCTACTGCTTGTGCAGCACTGTGTTGAAGATAGTTAGGGAAGGAGGGAATAAGAAATCAATGTTTCCTTTTCGACTTATTTCCCAGTGGAATTGAGGGATTTTCCCCGAGACATCATGAACCTATAGAATTGCGTCTTTATTCTCCCCAAGGTTGGGAATTTCCCACCTGTATGATTTCAAAGACTTTCACCTGTTTTGTTTTTTACAGTGTTGACAAAATCTTATGTCCCTGAGCAATTATATTTTTATGGCAAATGTATATCTGTGCTTTTGTTTCCATTTGAAGATGCTTTTATTAACTTCAAGAGTAGAATGTCGAGCACACCAAGATATAATATAGTTTTTTTGATGAAGGATAAAACTTCTGTTTGCTTATGAAAATGACAGGGCAGAATTCTGAGATAAGGCTCCATAATCTATTTGTAATGTTATACAGTCAGGAACAAGGATATGCAGGCACCTTCCTAGACACTGGTCAGCTTAGGTTAACTGGGCACTCCAATTCACCAGCACAGTAAGTGCCCTGAGACTCCAGCTGTGGGCCTCACACTAGATGGCAGTACTTGGAAACGTGTTCAAGCCTCCAGCTGAATCAGGAAACCTGTGACTACAAATCCTTGGGAAATGTAACAAGATCTATAGAGTACTCACAAAAACATAACAACAAAACAAACACCCCATAATAACGGAGATAAGAGAAGAACAGATCTCTTACATATGCAATTAAAAATAGTAAGGGTGGGGCCGGAGCTATAGCACAGCGGGTAGGGCGTTCGCCTTGCACGCGGCCGACCTGGGTTCGATCCCCGGCATCCCATATGGTCCCCCAAGCACCGCCAGGAGTAATTCCTGAGTGCAAAGCCAGGAGTAACCCCTGAGCATTGCTGGGTGTGACCCAAAAAGCAAAAAAAGAAAATAGTAAGGGTATTGAAATATGATCCATGTTACCTGACACTAAGATTTGACCTGGAGAACTGAGTTTGCTAAGTGGAGGTGTGGAGAACATGAAGACAGGGACCTAGAACAGTGCTAAGGGGTGCTGAGTCTCTGAACATGGGCAAGAAAAACAATGTTGTTTTTCTCATTATAGTATTTGAAATTGTTTTGCTAAACTAAAATCACACACACATCTAACAATAAATGAATAACAATCATTAATATATTACTTTAATTTTATTATTTTTCAATCAGCAGATTCAAAATAAAAGTGCACATTAATTCTTCACATGATTTTTAGGATGAGTTGTTTATCAGGATATCTATGAGATGCAAGAGTGAAAATATATTTCCTGAACCTCTTAATTTCAATTTGATAACATGAAGTTCTGTAAAATAATTCTTCCACATAGAATAATTTATCAAGAAAATTATTATTTTAAATTTAACTTCTTTTTTGTCAAAATATAAGGCTCTACTTGTCTACAGAAACAACCATTAATCTATCCCAATGTCTCCTGATGGCACTTTTCATTTCCTTATTTCTGAAAGTGTAAATCAAGGAATTGAGTAAAGGAGCTAGGACAGTGTAGAACTCCACCCATATTTTGTCAAAAGATAAATCAGATGGAGGACGTCCATACTCAATTATACATGGAACAAAGAACAAAACCACAACAGAAACATGAAATCCATGAGAAACATGAAGAGGGCTTTCCTATATCCTGCAATGATAGGTTATTTCTATATTCATATATTTTAACTTTGTATTTTAATAAAGTATACAATTAAACCCAACATTAACACATAAGTATAAATATTTATAAGTGATGTAAAAGCAAAAATATTTTATTCAACCCACCACTATTGGTGGAATTTGTTACATTAATTTATTGTTTGTTGAATAATCCATCAATAGAGCCCTTTTTTTCTTTTTGGGTCACACCCGATAATGCACAGGGGTTATTCCTGGCTCTACACTCAGGAATTACTCCTGGCAGTACACAGGGGAGCATATAGGATACTGGGAATCGAACCCAGGTCAGCTGTGTGCAAGGCAAACGCCCTACCCACTGTACTATCACTCCAGCACTCAATCAATGGAGCTTTTGTCCAAGAAGATTTGCCTTTTTTCTGATGAATATTTTTCTTTAATTTGATGCATTTCTTTTTATCAGAGGCAACCAAAACCTATTTTGGTCTCCCCACTGCATTTTTTTCTTCTTTATTCCTGAAAGCATAGATTAAAGGATTGAAGAAATAAGAGAAATTAGTGTAGAATACTGTCAATAGTTTATTTAAGAAGAAAAAGAATATGGAGACCACATATATTCAAATATATGTGGGGCAAAAAACAAAACTACAATAGGAATGTTAGATCCCCAGGTGGAGAGGTCTTTCGTCTGACCTTCAGTACCATGGTTTCTTGGGGAGAACAAGATGACACCGTGTAACACGAGGAACAAATAGAATATTTAGATTCATTTGGATGCAGTGCACGCAGTGGCGCATCCACTGTGGTGTGCTGTCAGTGAACCACCAAGTGGCCTGGGACTCGGCGGAGGTGTTCTACTGGCACAGACCCTCCAAGACAGGGTCCTGCTCTGCCAGCTTTTCAACAACCTCTGGAAGCACTCCATCAACCTCAAGGAGAGCAACCTGAGGCTACAGATGTCCCAGGTACTGCCCAGAAATGCAGGTAGGTGCGTGTTTGTCAGTGTGCAGATCGTTACAACACATCAGTCGAACAAAAACTTATATTTGGTAGAATGGGAACACATGGAAAGACAATTAAAGGCCTCCCCCAAAGCCTCCGTCCCTCTCAGAGAGCCCAGCAAGCTACCGAGAGTATCTAATCCACATGGCAGAGCCTGGCAAGCTACCCGTGGTGTACTTGATATGCGAAAAATAGTAGCTCCGACGGTCCTCATTCCCTGGATCCTGAAACAGTCCCCAATACGCCATTGGGCTACAGTAGCAAGTGACAGGGACAAATGGAGTTGTTACTGGAACCCGCTCGAGCAAATCGATGAACAACGTGATGAGAGTGATACAGTGATTCTGTATTGCCTAAATTGATGACAACTTGTAATTTTCTTCTTTGTAGTCCTCACTATAATTTGCTTCATTTATTTCACTCTGAAAAAAGTTGCATTTTTCTGTGGTCACAGTAGCAACATCAAAAGAAGGTGCTTTCATGTGTTAAGCATCTGATAATGCTGACCAAAATGTACATCTTTAACAAGAAAACAAAAGGTAAATTTGAATTATGATATTTTTGTATTGATTCACCATGGTGTACAGTAACAAAACTTTCATGTTTGAACTTTGATCAAACAGCCATCAAACAGCCATCCCTTCACCCATTCCTTCACATTTTCTACCACCAAAATTGCCAGTATCTCCCCACCCCCGCCATTCCACATGACCCCCTGCCTGTGTGGCAGACAATTTGTGCAATACTCCCTTTCTCTACTTTAGTCACCTTTGACATTTAAGAGACCAGTCTCTCCACTCCTCATACCTGCCAAAAATGCAATGCTAAACAATATGTTTTGTACTGCTTTTTATGGATACAAAATAATGTTGCATGACCGCTCTTGTGGACGTGCGCTCTAGGAATTCTAAAATTTTAATAATTAGGGTCTGAAGAAATCGCTGCAACATGTTGCTCAGGTCCAAAATTCCTTTGTGTGTCTCTGGATCATGACCGTGTGGGAGCTTAAATAGATGGTGGCCGGATATGGCGTCATCTTTTGGAGGGAAATCGGGGCGGTGGCAAGGAGAAGGGTCAACTCCTCCCCTGTCCTGTGGGGCTTGGGATTTGCCGTCACTGCCACTTGTACTTGGAGCTTCTCACTGACTTCTAGGAAATGGTGGCGGAGGGAAAGAACCTGGCAGTGTCTGGAGCAGCCCTGCATAAAAGGCCTATTGCAAGTCCCGGGCCATCTCTGCAGCAAGTTGCTGTTGGCGGACGTGTGATCTCATATGCTCTTCATTCTCAGCAATGTAAAACAAATTGCCAAATTTTGCCTTTTCAGCAGATCTGATAGTTGGGGGAAAATTCCAAATATAATAGTGAGTTTTCTGTTGAAATATTGAATGTAATCAAAGTAAAGAGAAAGCAAAGTGAAAATCATCAGCCACACAGACAGGGGGTGGGGGTGGGGTGGGAGGTATACTGGGGTTCTTGGTGGTGGAACATGTGCACTGGTGAAGGGATGGGTGTTTGATCATCGTATGATTGAGACTTAAGCATGATAGCTTTGTAACTGTTCTCAAGGTGATTCAATAAAATTTTTTTTTAAAAAAAGAAAATACTCATATACCCAAACACATGTGTGCACGAACACACACACAAACACACACACACACACACACACACACACACTACGATTTAAATTAGGAAATCACTCAGTCCCAAGAGCTTGTAAATCAATAGCTTGCCTTTCTAACCATTCCTTATTGATTTTTAGCTGAAAGTCTGAATGATTGCGTTTGTTAATCACTTTTTCATTAAAAGGTGTCTCAGTGCTGTGAAAGAAAAATTGGACTAAAATACCCAAAGAAGGAAAAAAAAATGTCTGGGTTATAATTTTTTAAGATCTGTCACTGTATAGTTAACCAAACTCTGGCTGTATCCAGTGCACTGAATCCCTGAACTGTGAAAAATTGTTTGGATTTCCCCCATTTATCTTGTTTGAGCAGCAAAGAAAATATAATTGAAGAGATGGCATTAAATAGTATCCTGGGTTATTTGTTATCAGAAGTGGTATGCGGGAGGCTAGCCACATGAAATTTAAACGTAAGAAGTTGCAAATTCTGTAACTGTGGGTGAAGGACAGTTGGGATTTGCTTTTCCGTTAAGTACTCAGGTAGAAACATGATAAGAATTGGGCATTTCTTATGTTCATTTCAAAATTCAGACTTTTATTTTACTGGAGGTGATGATGAGATGGAATCAAAGGTCAAAACAGAAAATACCTGAAATGTGATTGTTGTAATTTTCAAATGATGAAAGTGAGAAAGACCTGCCCCCCTCCCCTGGTAACACTCACCTTTCATAGTGGCGGAATACGGATTCTCCCCCTGCCTCGTACCCCTTCCCAATCACACACACACACACACACACACACACACACACACACACACACACACACACACCCCTCTTAGAAATGAAATGCTCACGTCTTTCAGGTCAATCTGATGTACGCTAAAGTGTGAGAACCTCTGGCCTAAGCAATTTGCAAGGAAGAACTCTTCCTTCTCTAGTCTCCAAATTGCTTTCTTTATCTGTTCAAAAGGCTTCTTTCTGTTTGCAGATGCAGCAAAATTATTCTTTAACATCGAATATACTTTCAGTAAATAAAGGATAACAGACAACCAGAATTAAGAGTCTCTGTGTGGACCCATCAGCCAACTCTATATTTGCAGTCCAGACATGCCCCTTAGCCTCTGATGTTCATTGTTTTCGCGTTTAGGATAAGGATGGTGTATTGTATTTTGTAGAGGGTAACCAGTTATGTTTTCCACCTCAGCATGTTTTGATTTTATTATTTGGGGCCAGAATCTGTGGTGCTCAGGGCTTACTCCTGGCCCTTCACTCAGGGATCACTCCTGGCCTCCTTGGGCGACCACGTGGGGGTACCCAGGATCATCCCCACATTGGCCACAATAAGTTTTGTGTATAGGCAATTTAGAGGCAATATCATGGACTTAACAGGCAATAAAAAAGTAGCTATTTAATTTTGATTAAGAAAAATGATTTTGGGGAAAAAAAGAAACCAAAGAGAACTTTCTTACTGCCTTTTTAATAGAATTTTCACATTGAGATGTTTAAAAAAATGTGTATTCAATACAATTTCCCTTATTTTAAATATATGACTGACTTTGTGTATTTTTCCTCATGTAAGCATGCTCAGAGTAAGCCCTAACACACAGAATTACAAGTAGAATTGCATGAGTATATACCCAGAGTTTTTAGTACAGTTCCGATATCTGTAGAGAAACAAACTTTACCTCTTAACTTTTCAGTAATAAATCTTTTCCTTTAGAAAAGCAGATCCTGTATCTAATTTCAGCAGTAGCAATAATGGAATAAGGTTCAATTAAAAATGCAATGCAAATTTTATGCAATTCTATGAAAACATATCATTAAACAGACAAATGCACTTTCTCCGGCTGCTGATATTGACATTCTCTTCAGGTAAGAAAGTCTCTAGAAAGAACCAGAGACAGAAAGAGTACAGTGAGTAGGGCCCTTGCCTTAAAAGTGGGTGACCCCAGTTGAATTGATTTCTAGCATATGATCTGATATGGTCCCCCAAGCACCACTAGGAGTAATTCCTGAGTACAGAGCCAGGAGCACTGCCATTTGAGCTCCCCAAACAAGAAAAAAATTATCTGGAGAAAATTAATTACTTTATAAAGTAGTTTATATTATGTTGATATATATATATATCAAATTATATGTAATTTGATTGACAGTTTCTCTTGTTTTTGAGTTTAAATGGTTATCAGGAAGATTGACCAGCAATATTTCTACTCATCAGTGAATTCTAACTCTGCTAAAGGCGTGTTTATTAGTTTATCAATATTGTCTTAATACTATTTGTTTTATATTCCTAAGCTCTGAATTTCACTTTTGTATATATCTACAATAGTGATGTGGATGAGTATGAAGAAAGATCCATGTATGCCAACTCTAGTAGAACTTTTAATTGTAATATAGCCCTCTTTACTAGCAATATATTAATTTGATTCTGTAACACAAATCTTAAAAATTGTTATAGGTTATATTTTTATTATTGTTTTAATATGGAGTTAAGATAAAAATGTATAGATATGCATATGTTGTTCAAACAATGATAATGTCCAAAATATTCTCCTTATATAAATGGAAGATGCTATCTCTCTATGTTAAATAGAAGAATAAAAATCCACTTTGTGTGTTTGGAAAACCAGAATTCTGATGGTGCTTTTATCTTATACACTTATCTGAATATAAATCAGAGGGTTGAGTGAGGGTATCCCAAGAATAAAATACACAGATACTTGTTTATTTTGGATAAATTCAACTGAATACACATAGAAAAAGAATAAAATGAGAGCAATTATATGAGAGGTGATTATGGAAAGGTTTCACACTACTTCCTTTTCCATGACACTTACTGACAGCATCAAAGGTGAATTATTATACAGAAAAGGCATGATTAGGTAATGCACCAAGTCTTAAAACCTATGAATATACCAAGCTTAGACCTTATAAAAAAACGACCTAAATGTTTTGAAAAATTATTATAACAAAGTTTTCTAATCACAAAAAGGGGACATTTGATAATAATGAATTCACAGAGAGTAACTTTGCTTTATAAAGTGTATTTTTTCACACTTTTAGTCTAAAATCACACAAAACAGGAAATATTCTTTGACTGAATATTTCTGTGTGATAGAAAGTTTCAATTGACCATATCAGTGACAATGAGTATATAGATAGATAGATACACATGTCTCCATTCAATTTAATTCTCCATTAAACTCATTCACACTGCAATAACCCTCATCAATTACAGTTAAAATATAACATGCACAACTAAAATAAATGCATCTGCAAAATAATTAGGAAACTGGTGCTTGACAGGAATGTTTTCAAGTCTCAAAAGTATAATGTTGCTTTCTAATTCGAGTAAGAAGTGTAAATGGCATTTCAAAAAAAATATTCCATGCCTTAAAATGAATTAGGTACTTTATCTGAAATACTTTAATTGATTAATTTCTTTTACCTTCTGTGTGTATGTTGAGAGGGGTGCAGACACCAGATTGCTGAGGGTTTCTTACTCACTTTGTGCTCAGAAATCACTCTGATATAATAAAGTTATATTTAAAATTTTTTCAAACAAATAAATTTTTTAACAAAAAATTATTTTTCAACAGAAACAATCATTAACCTGCTGCACAGTTTGCTAATGGCATTTTTCACCTCCTTATTTCTGAAAGCATAAATCAAAGGATTGAGTAAAGGAGTTAGGATAGTGCAGAATATCTCCACGATTTTGTCAAAGGAGAAAGAAACTGGAGGCCGCGCATACTCAAATATACACGGAATAAAGAACAAAACCACAACAGCAACATGAGACCCACAGGTGGAGAGGGCTTTCCTCTGTCCTTCAGTGCTGTGGTTTCTCAGGGAGAACAGGATGACCGCATAGGACACAAGCAACATGGAGAAGATCAGGATGCAGATGAGCCCACTGTTGGCCACCACCAAAAGGCTAAACACGTAAGTGTCAGTGCAGGCCAGCTTCAGTAACGGGTACAAGTCACACATGAAATGATCAATGGTATTGGGGCCACAGAAAGGCAGCTGGGTAGTAAAGAGAATTTGAATAATGGAGTGGAGAAAGCCCCCTGTCCAGGCTACCCCCATCAAAATGCCACAGAGCCTTGGGTTCATGATGGACGAGTAGTGCAAGGGTTTGCAGATGGCCACATACCTGTCATAGGCCATAGCTGTGAGGACAATCACCTCTGCTCCAGAAAATAAGTGTCCAGCAAAGACCTGCAACATACAACCTCCATAGGAGATGGTTTTCTTCTCATAGAGACAGTCTATGATCATTTTCGGGGCAATAGCTGAGGTGAGACATGCATCCAGTAAAGATAGAAAAACCAGGAAGAAGTACATCGGGGAGCCCAGGAGTGCTGCATTGCTGATGATGGCTCCCACAATCAGCAGGTTGCCGCAGATGGTTGCAATGTAGACAAACAGAACTATGATGAATACAATTTTCTGAACATCTGAATTCTGTGAAATTCCCAGAAGGACAAACTCAGTGACAAAGCTTTGATTTTGCATAATTTTCCAGAAAACCCTCAGAGCTGCCACACAGACCATCCCAACCTGAAACAAAAATGACGAAGTTACATAAGATAAGTTTATCATAGGCACTCACAGATTTGTTCTTCCATGTGGCGCTTTCTATTCTGTGATTCTTTCATTTTTGAAACAAAAATAAAAACCAGAATTTTCTTAATAATCAATAGTGGAAGATCGGGGGAAATTCACTTTTTTTAATACATAGAATAGTGCTAGATAGAGAGCATTTCTAAAGGAACAAACCCAAATGTGACAAGATTCGGAACCTATTTTATTTCAGTTGCCAACATAGATTACTTAGTCATGGTATTCTAGAGAAAGTTGTTAAAGGAGACTTTGAAGTCATATCTTAGTTCTGAGGCATCAGCACATCAATTTACTTGTCATGTTGTGCATCACCTTGTAATAATAGGCATACAGATGTGAGATGTCCCTGATCAGAAGAATGTTTTATCCACAAGGGGAAAAAGATGTCAGTCTCACTTTAAAATCACAGCTCTTTCACAACAATTTCTGGATGAGTCTGAAGTGATAGGCCCTTTAAGATAAATTAGTCAGGTCATATCACAAGTAACTTCTATTAAAAATATTGAGTTCCTATAAGCTGGAGCAATAGCACAGTGGTGGTGCGTTTGCCTTGCACACAGCTGACCTGGGTTCGATTTCTCTGCCCCTCTCTGAGAGCCTGACAAGCTAGCAAGAGTATCTTGCCTGCAGGGCAGAGCCTGATAAGCTACCCATGGTGTTATCAGTAAGCCAAAAACAGTAACAACAAGTCTCACAATGGAGACCTTACTGGTGCCCTCTCGAGGAAATCAATGAGAAAAGGGATGACAGTGACAGTGACAGTAGGTTCTATAAATATACAAAGCACATTACAAAACAGGTTAGAACTCTAAATCCAGCAGAAGCCATACACTGGCTTATGCAGCAGGCCAGGGATATTTCTTTCAGCAACAAGAGTGTTATATAAATTGCCGTACAAAAGCCATTTGCCTGCTGGGATCCACACAACCCACAGAAGCTTGAGGTCCCTCTGTAGTTACACACTACTTCTTTACTCCTGCATATTCCAAGGGGACCAATGGGACATTTTCACTGAACTTGAGCTGGAGTGGTTTGGTAGCCTGCAACCATACCACACTAACTCTAGCTTTAGCTTGATACTAGCCTCCGTCTCCTATTTCCACAACAAAAAAGAACAAAAGTATCCATGGTAGGTAGAAATCCTAGACCCCTAAACTACAGCTGAAATAATGACATGGACAATGACATTAAAAGTGTTCCTGAAATCCTTGCACAAAATTCTAAACAACTGTTCATCGACAACCAAAGATTTCGGAATAGTTCCAACAGGGAAGTAATTCTCTAGGATAACTGAGTCTATTAATTCTCTGGTTACCCTAGGGAGTGCCCTGGCAGGAGAGCACAAGTGATGAATTAGAAAGTCTCAACTCTATGCTGCAACAGATACAATGAGTAAGCAGCATAGAAATACCACCACACTTTTGGAATGAGGACAGTAGCCTGGACAACTCAATTACAAGTAGAACCTCTCAGATAAGTATTATAGCTAGAACATATTGAGGATCTTTAATGAGCTCAAAGAAACAGTGGTGCAAGTAGAAGAAAGTATGAAAAACGACATTTAAAACTATAAACAGAAATGACAGTAAGAAAGAGATTACAGAACATGAAAAGTCAGTGGAAGGCTTTGTCATCAATTACTATCGATGAAATTTAAAGGTTACATAATCAACCTGTTCCCAGCCACTACAAAAAGGACAGTCTTAGATAAACTCACTAGCAAGTTTTCCCATACCTTAATTTATCTAAATGTATTTATTTATTTTTAAATATAAACAAATCCTCAATTGTCCAAATAAATCTAGAATTAAAATTGATTAGACAACAAAGCTCCAATATCAAAATCAATGCTTTTTTAAAAATCAATTTTTATGTTAAAGTTATTATGTCTTATCATGGAGTTGTTAAGTCCTTGTCTAAAGATTTACTAAGGTGTTTATTGCTAGTTCAGTCTTCTGTGCTATATTTGTTTGAGTTTAGTTTGTTCCAGTGTTACTTTTTCACCTAATTCACTGTGTACCTACTTGAATTTCAGTACAAACCATTAAAAAAAGACTTACTCCCAATTCTTTCCAGGCTCTTTCAGGAAGTTGTAGAAGCAGGAATCCTTCCAGTTTCAATGAGGCAAACATAACCCTGGCATCAAAAGCAGAGAGAGACAGATCACAAAAAGGGAAAGCTATATTCCTGATGAATGTACATGCAAAGATTCTCAACAAAATATTAGCCAACCAAATACAAAATATAACATGATCAAATAAGATTCATGGTTTAATATACTCAAGTCAATCAACATAATAAACCACATCAATATAAGAAAAAAGTCATCTATTAATATCAACAGATGCAGAGAAAGAATCCAAAAGATGCAAACCCGTTCATGATGTGAACTCAGTAATATGGAAGGTGAAAGAATTTTCAATATAGTTAAAGCTAATTACCACAAGCTCACAGCAAATATTGTGCTCGTTGGTGAAAAATTGAAAACCTTCCCTCTAGAGTCAGACACAAGACAACAATGTCCACTCTCAATACTACTATTTAATTTAGTTCTGGAAGTCCATGCCATAGCAATTAGGCAAGAAAGAGATACTAAAGGCAGACTAGAAAAGATGTCAGACTCAGTGTTTGCAGAGACATGAAACTACACTTTGAAAATACTAAAGACTCTACAAAGTAACGTCTAAAAAAAGTATATTTATGCCATTGACTAGCAGACTACAAAATCAATGGACAAACTTTGGTTATTTTTTAATGCAAATAATAAAACAAATGAGAGAGAAGTTAAAAAATTAATCCTGTTCAGCAGTTGTTCCTCAGAAAATCTAGTACCTGGGAATCAACTTAACAAAAGAAGTTAAAGTCTTACATAGAAAAAAACTATGTCATTACAAAATAAAAGAAAAAGACACAGGGAAATGTAAACATCCCCTCTTAGTGGATAGGAAGTGTCAATATTTGTCAAAGTGGCTATCCTCCCAGAACACTGCAGATACAATGTAGTTCTAATAAAAATACCCATGACACTTTTAAAGACATTGAAAAATATGTTTTAATTTATAATCTATGTTTGGACTGGAGCCATAGCACGTAGCTGACCTGGGTTCAATTCCTCCGTCTCTCTCAGAGAGCCTGGCAAACTGCTGAGATTATCCAGCCCACAGAGCAGAGCCTGGCAAGTTACGGGGGCATATTGGATATGCCAAAAACGGTAACAACAAGTCTCACAAGGGAGACATTACTGGTGCCCACTCCAGCGAATTGATCAACAACTGGATTACAGTGCTACAGCGCAGTGTTATAATCTATGTTTATAGATTAAACAAGCCTGAAGTTCACACAGAATAATGAGTCCCCCTGAACAGACTTCACATTCCCCAACTTTAAACTCTGGGATAAAGCTATAGTCATCAGGGGTTGACGCTGGAAAACCTGTGGGAAGGAAGTGGACATGGCAGGTGGGGTGAGGGGAAGGTTGGTGAGGATTGTGTTATGCATAAAATCCAATGATGAAGGATTATAAACTGTGGTAGCACTCTAACACTGTTGTCCCATTGTTTATCAGTTTGCTGGGGCAGGCACCAGTAACGTCTCCATTGTGAGACTTGTTACTGTTTTTGACATATCGAATATGCCACGGGTAGCATGCCAGGCTCTGCCGTGTGGGCTAGATACTCTCAGTAGCTTGCCGGGCTCTCCGAGAGGGACGGAGGAATAAACTGTGGTAACTCAAATGACATTAAATTAAATTAAAACATAAGATCTTTGCATGAATTACATACTGTTTTATTTAAAATTTAAACCTGTTAAAAAATAATATTACTATCAAGTGCTGCCCTCAATTTTAAGTTCAATAGTAGCAGTAAAATAATTATTGAAGAATTATTGCCTAGTCAACTACCAACACTATGTCTTTTATACATATTTAACTGTGGATAATTATCACTTACAGTATTATTTCAAACAAATAATAGATGTTGATCTGGGATTTAAACATAGACCTTTACGGTCTTTGCATAGCCAGTTCTTGCCTGTTAGATCAACCCAGACAGGAACAAGAATCCTTCTTTCCCAGCAATTAATTCAGAGAGTTAATGACTCTGCTGTTTCTAATCCACATATAGAGGTTACAGATGTAGCAAAACTACACAGAAAGAAATAGAGCAATATATTTAATATAGCTGAATCTTGAATTTTTACTCACTATTTATTAATTACATTTAAGATGTCCTCCAATTTGATTTAGTATAACTTCCTTAGATATAACTATTTGAAATTTACTCTCTTGCAAAGCATGTGAGTTCACCAATTACCTGAATGTGTCAACAGATTATGTCAAGAATGATTTCCAATTATTTTTTTTTACCAGGACAACAGAATAGTGTAGCTTATGGTACTGTGCCTTTACTGGTTGAAGTTTCTATTGTTTCTCATGTAGAAAGTCAGCCATTTAATCTGCAGAAATATTGTCCTTTAATGATCCAGAGAATAATTTCAATAATTATTTCAATTATTTCAATTTCTCAGTTCATTTCCAGCTACATCTGTGGACAACAGTTTTATCTTCAGCTGCCTCTAGTATGCAAATGTTCTCAAATTATATGATACAGGCATATGCATTTTCTTCTTATTTAATATGTAGAAAATTATGAGGCTTAAAGTACAAATAAAATTTATTCTATAAATATAAAACTAACTCCCAGAACTCACAACATTGATGAAAAAACCCTACCCATTCTGATTTATGTTCAACTTTAATTCATGTTTTTGAAAATGAATTAATAATCAAATCCACTATGCATCCAAAATAGACAGCATTCCTCAGCAGTGCCTGCACAATGACCTCTGTATCTTGCTACAATTGTCTCCTAGACAGCAAGACTATGAATAAAATACAACATCCTTCCATGAATAAAACTTATATTGAAAGGAAAAAAAACATAATTTATCCTAGTGTCAAAAGAGAATGCAATGAAATGGATAACAGTTAAGAACCGAGGCAACTGACAAAAATTCAGGGCACTGAGTAATTGAGTTTTAAATAGAAAAGATATATATAGCAGTTAAAAAAAGTAATGATGTGAAAAAAATAAGGCAATTCATTCAAAAGTATGATGTTAATGTTCATGTGATAGTTTTATAAGTATATTAATTTGATGAATCAAATAAGACTTTAATCATTATAATTAATTCTAATTAATTATATCATGATTTAATATATTTGCTGATACTCCTGTGTCACTTAAGAAACCCATTGTCTTGGTGTCCTCTTCTAAACAGTGGTAAGATATTTCACACTGCCCAATCCATAAGAGTCAAATAATATTCTTATGCATATTTAGTATTTAGTATGCATAAGTCAGAAGATATTGTTAAATATTGAAGTGATCATTTTAATTAAGCAATGTATATAGCAATGCACACATGACAATATAATTAATATATTACATAATCTATAATATAATTCTCTATATCAGGTGACCAAGTTTGGATTTGGTTTAGGGAACACATTCAGTGGTGTTCAGCACTCAGTTATTTGTGGCTCTGTGCCAGGAATCAATCCTGGTGGAACTCATAGCACCAGGTTGAATGTGTGGATATAACTAGCCTTGGCTGTGTTAAAGACATTCATATTACCTGCTGTACTAACACATGGCCGAGAATAAAGTGTTCTTAATCACATTGTTAACCTAAAATTCATTTATTCCATCGCCAAAATATTCAAAGGAAGAATATAGTGCTTATGAATCATCTAATTGTCTACCTGGTAAAATGATTTTGCAGAGCTGAAACTAGCGTGCTTGTCCTGTGCTAAACACAAAATCTTGTGCTAAAGTGTTTAAATATCACAAACATTCCACAAGGAATTTTATGGAACTTTAAATATGTTTCTATTCCCTTTGATCTGTCACTGTCAATGTAGTCCCATTGTTCTTCAATTTACTCAGGTGGGGCACCACTAACATCTCCATTGTGAGACTTGTTGTTACTGTTTTTGGCATATCAAATATGCCACGAGGAGCTTGCCAGGCTCTGCCATGCGGGCGAGATATTTTCAGTAGCTTGCAGGGCTCTCCGAAAGGGATGAAGAATCGAACCCAGGTCATGCATGCAAGCAAATACCCTACCCACTGTGCTATTGCTCCACTCCAAACAACAGTGTAGGGAGAAATATTTTTTGGATTCCTGAGACATGAGAAATCCAGAAAGCAAAAGTACAGCTGAGACAAAGACAAAGTGCTGAATATGGTACGTATTACCTAATTTGCATTTGACCTGAAAATAAACATAAGTGTAAAAAGCAGGTTTAAAATTTTGAAATAAGAATTATTTCAATCACTCCACCAAAAGTTTTTCTTCTTGTACACAATACTTATTGAGTGCTTAAAGCATCTTGACTGTTGTCTAATTGATGATAAATGTTATATGTCACTATGTTTTCCATGAGTTTATAAAGATTATAATCTCTATTTAAAGTGAAAATCCTGAGACAGAAAGGTCATGTGAGTAGCCCAGTGTGCAGTTAAGCTGTAGTATTTTATGTATTACTACCTAATTTTAGAAACTAAAATTCTATTAAACTTGAAGGTTGGATTATAACATCTATAATTTTAAGTCCTAATTTTCTATTTGAAATTCTTCTTTAAAATTAAAAAGTGTAATTATGAATCCTACCATGTTTCAGTCTATTGATTGCTCTGGTCCTGGCAATCTCTAATATTCGATGAACTGAACAACAAGTGACTGTTGTGTCCACATCTTATTTCTTCATCAGAGAGATAGAGGAAGAGCCACCCTAGTTGAAGATGCAGAGAATGTTCTCTACTGCTTGTGCAGCACTGTGTTGAACATGGTTTGGGGAAGGAGGGAATAAGAAATCAAAGTTTCCTTTTCGATTGATTTCCCACTGGAATTAAGGGATGTTTTCCTGAGACATCATGAACCTATAGAATTGCATCTCAATTCTCCCCAAGGTTGGGAATTTCCCACCTGTATGATTTTCAGGACTTTTAACGTTTTTTTTCAAGTGTTGGCAAAATCTTTTGTCCCTGAGCAATTATATTTTAACAGCACATAGGTATCTGTGCTCCTGTTTCTATTTGAAGATGCTTTTATTCCCTTCAAAAACAAAATATGTGTGATACAGAAATGTAATATAGTTTTTATGGTAAACGATAAAAGTTCTATTTGCTCATAAAATGATAGGGTAATATTCTCAGATAAGGATTCATACTCAATATGTAATGTGAAATATAGCTAGTAGTGCGTCATTTCATGTTTATTTAATAATACTGAAACCTAGAAATTTTGGTAAGGAGTATACATTCAATTACTAACCTCTATTATTCTTTGTTTATGATATTCATACTGCAGAACTTTAAAAATGATATATACTTCTTTTAGACAGTAAAACATTTTTCTTTTCAATGCTTTATAATGTAATTTATCTGGTGTTTACTCCCAGTTCAATGTGGTAGAATTAAAGTTTAATGTAACTAGTCCCTCTTTTGAAAATTAACGTTGATAAATATGAGAATTTACCTCTGGGATCAAAATTATATCCTGCTAAACTCTCTGTTTTTATTCCAGGACCACAGTTTTGATAACTCTAACTTTATAGTATAATTTAATTTGTGGGAACATGACCCACCCATTTTTTAAAGTTTTGTTTCTAAGAAATTTTTTCTGTTTTATCTATGATGGCCATTTATTTGCCTCACATTTATTAAGGACACATGAGGTTATATTTTTGTTTTTGGTTTTTTGACCACAGCCATGATGGTCAGGGTTTAATAATGACTGAACTCAGGAATCAATCAAGTATACAATCAAGTATACAATCAAGTATACAATATCTAATTTTTCAAATAGAAATACTATAAACGTTACTAATCCAATTGTCCATTCACCAAAATAATATTTTATTTGAAGCTAATCTTCAAATAAAATATTAGTATTATTCTGAATATTAGTTTAGACTAAAGAAATATCGATGCTGTTAACCTTCAGCTCCAAATGTAAGATTTTACTGTCTTAAAACTATAAAAACTCAATTGATGGTTCACTTTTATCAAATGTAGTCCTGTTGATCTCGATTTGCTCGAGCAGGCGCCAGTAATATCTCCATTTGTCCCTGTCTCGTGCTAGTGCAACTCAATGATATCTGCTTGCTCCATGAACAGAAAGAGCCTCAAATCGTTCATTTAGGGATCTGACGAAGAAATCTGACCATTTAGTTGGTGGGCGGCCACAAGGTCTTTTGACGTCCCATGGAATCCAGTAGGTAACAGCTCTAGTACAGTGGTCATCTCTGAATCCCATTACATGACCCACCCATCTGATCTTTGATGCCTTGGCAAACGAGACAGCGTCCCTGATTTTTGACCGTAGACGGAAGTCAGAACTCCGGATTCCTTCTCTCACTTGAGTGAGATATGATGTTCCCAGCATAGCTCTTTTGATTCCTCTTTGGGATACCCTAATAGCATTCTCATCCTGTTTGTGTGGGGCCCAGGTCTCTGAGGCATATGTTAGTGCAGGAAGAATGGTGGAATCATAAAGATGTGCCCAGAGTCGGAGGTTCTTTGTTCTCTTAACCACCTCTTCGATGCTCTTGAATGCATTCCAAACTGCTCTCTTCCTCCTGTGCAGTTCTGGCACTAAGTCGTTCCTCATGTTGATTTCTTGACCCAGGTACACATAGCTGCTGCATTCGGAGATGTTCGTTCCATTGAGAGCAAATGGAGCTTCAGGGACCAGTTTGTTTTTCATGAACATTGTCTTGTTCAGATTAAGCTGCAATCCGACCTTTCCACACTCGTGGGCGAAGTCGGTCAGCATTTGTGCCGCTTGGCTAATGTTCGGTGTTATGAGAACAATGTCATCAGCGAAGCGGAGGTGGTGTAGTTGCCGACCATCTATCTTCACTCCGATTCCTTCCCATTCCAGTTGTTGCATGATGTTCTCAAGGGTGGCACTGAAGAGTTTCAGTGAAATGGTATCACCCTGCCGCACCCCTCTCTTTACATCAATGATCACTTCCTTGTAGAAAGGTGAGATCATGGTGGTGAATCCACAATACAGCTCCCAGAGGATTTTGATATACTGAGTTCGAATGCCCTGTTTGGCCAGGGCTTCGATGACTGCCTCACTCTCAACAGAATCGAAGGCCTTCTTTAAGTCGATGAACATTAGACAGACTGGCATCTTGAATTCTCGCAAAACTTCAATGAGTTTGGTCACTGTGTGGATATGGTCTGTTGTGCTGAATCCCCTTCCGAACCCGACTTGCCCCGTTTTTTTTTTTTTTTTTTTTTTTTTTTTTTGGGCTATCCAAGGGCTATTTATTTACAGGGGCTTCTGGGATGACTCTGGATCACTTCATGAAAGCCACTTCAGGAATCTTGTCCTTGGCCTTGAGAAGAGTGAAGGCCTGGGCAGACCTGGTATAGTCCCAGTTGTTGTCCTGCAGACATTTCTGGGACCACTCGAGGTTCATGCCAGACTGCGTGGAGAAGGCCTGCAGCATTTCCTGCTGCTCCGGGGAGAGGGTGGGCACTGGGCTGGAGGAAGGCGTGGGTGCAGGCATGGCGAAGGCTCTTTGGCTCTCATCAGGGCTGGCGTTCCGCACAAACAGCTCGTCATTCACTATGCACAGCCCTGAATTGCTGGCAGGAACAGCGATGAACGTCCGCGTGAAGGCTCGCAAGGAATCCCGGGACTTCCCGTCCACTTCCTTGAAGACGCCATTGACAGAGAAACACAGCAGCGTGCTAGTCTGGGCACTTATGTCGACCACGAAGGAGTTAATATCATGCTGAGTCTTGGGCAGCTCGTTGAGGAAGGCAACGACATTGAGACGCGTGTGCTTCAGCAGGCGGAACCGCAGGGTGGGGTCTTTCAGCTTCTTCACATTCCTGCTGTCCTTGAAGTACTCAGCCAGGTTGCTTCGTGCGGGGTTCTGGGGGGTGAAGGGGATACTCAGGGAGCAGCATGCCCCGTCGTGGTAGGCGTCCAGGAGTCCCTGCCGGTCTCCAGAGTCATAGATTGCATAGTACTGCTGTAGGAAGTGCAGGACCAGATTCTTCAGGGCCTCGGTGCCAAAGTAGCTTCCCTTGCTTCCCTTGGTTGTCATTCATCTAGTGTTCTGCCTATTCTATTCAGGATGACGCTAGTGAACTTCTTCTAGACGACAGAGAGCAGGCAGATTGGGCGAGTTGCCGATGTCGTGGATGTCTCCCTTCTTGTACAACAGAACGGTCCTACTGGTTTTCCACTGAGATGGAACCTTGCATTCAGACAGGTAGCATGTGAAGAATCGAGCCAGTGTATTGATGAGTAACTGGCGGCAGATTCTTCAGGTTGAATGATGAGCTCATTCATCAACGTGGTTTGGTGCGAGCCTCAGGCAACCACAATCTAATGTCTGAGCTCACAAAGCTGTGCAGAGATGCGATAAAGGAAGACCTCAAAGAGAGAAGAGCAGCAGTTTTGGCTGGTTCAGCTGAAGCAGGGAAAAGTATTTGCAATGCTCGCCTGTCCTTTGCCGACTGCAAGACCAAGATGACTGCCCTCCGATGTCCCGATGGATCTATCACATCTTCCAGAAAGGCAGTAAAGAGGATTATTCATGACTTCTACTCAGATCTCTTTGACAGCCATGTCCACCTGCCCACGTACCAAATTCCACAGGCATTTGTTGTTCCCAACGTTCTCGACTTCTGAAATCCAACACGCC
Organism: Sorex araneus; assembly: GCF_027595985.1. Lineage (NCBI taxonomy): Eukaryota > Metazoa > Chordata > Mammalia > Eulipotyphla > Soricidae > Sorex > Sorex araneus. The sequence goes on along the minus strand of NC_073307.1, from coordinate 151,140,298 downwards.
ATTTTGTTGATAAAGACGCGTACAGCACCTGGTTGTATATAACACATAAAACATAAGATTCTGCTGGTATGTATGCATGCCCATTGCAGCAAGGTCTGATAGCCAAAATATGGTAACAGAAATGACCTACTATAGGCGAGCAAATTAAGTTATTGTGGAATATATACACAACAGAATACTGTGCAGCTTTATCATGCAATTTGCTGCAGCATGGACAGACTATAAGATATAGACTGAGAGAAGTCAGAAGGAATAAGTAAGTACAGTACATCACCTTCATATGTGGAACTTAAAGATTCATAGTAAGGTAGCAAACAAAAGATCAGGGGTAACCAAGGTCCACAGAACTGAGTTTGTGGGCTGGAGTAGAGGGTTGAATGAGAGGAGCCTTTGAAACCTTGTGGAGGACAGTGGATACTGTGGTGGTGGTTGTGGTGTTGCAATGATGTACACATGAAATAATCATTCACAGCGCTGTAAATCACATTAATTCAATTAAAATGATAGAGTACTTTTATTTTAAAATGGAGAATTAACATCCCATATCTCTGTGGTTTATCCCTGAGCTACACAATAGATCTGAGAGTCGGCCTTTATCCAACACTGAATACTTTTGCTTCCTGTAGCTTTATAGTATAGTTGAAAGTGAGGAAATGTGACGTTTCTCATGTTTAATGGTTCAATTAAAATTTTAGAAACAATTTGTTTTATGTATTTGAAGAATGTAATGCAGAGTTTACTTCACATTCCATTGATCCCTAAGGTGTTTGATAAGGTAATTATTTTAATGAAATATATTCTTCCAATCTATGAATAAGGAATATGTTTAAAAGTCCTAAAATTTCTTTATCTCTGACTAGTAATTTATTGCTCACTAAAAATGTATTTTGCCTCCACTGTTCATTTTTTATGATGTGTGTTGCTTCACATGGTCTCATATTTTCTCATATTTTTCATATTCATGAATAGGTCTCATATTTTATTTATGTTAAAACTTTATTATAACAAGGCAGATTTTATGTATTCTCTAATTCTTCTCCTTGAAATCTATCCTAATTTGTAACAATTTGTTTTTAAGGATATTGACATTCCTTTGATATTTCAATAGACAATATCTCTGAGAAACCAAATGATTTTCGTGCAATAATATTTGCATGAAAAACTCTTGTTATGACATAGAAAGTGAGATCACACTTGGAGGTAGGAAGTGAAGAATGAGGGACTTCCCACCCACAAAATACAGGAAAACAAGAAAAATTAAAATAGACAAAATATTTCATAGGGAATCATTGAAAGAGACACCAAATATAAAAATATAGTGGTCCTGTTTGTTCATGGAATGGGGTTTAAAGTGCACCAATGACCACACTAGGGTTCCCATTCCAGGAAAGGAGATGGAATAGTGAGAGCCTTATTGAGACCAAGCCTTGCCCAGGTGCACAATTGTTGGAGGGTGAACAGAGGGACAAGCAGAAGTACCTCTGAAAATGGCAGAGGTCAAGAAACCTGGAGGAATTGATAGTAAATCTGGGAATGGAGAAACGATAGGCATTTTCACATATCACTGTCATCCCGTTGATCATTGATTTCCTCGAGCGGGCACAGTAACATCTCCATCCGTCCTAGCCCTGAATTTTTTTAAAGTTATTTATTTTATTGAATCACCATGTGGAAAGTTACATAGTTCTCAGGCTATGTCTCAGTTATACAAACACCCATCCCTTCACCAGTCCACCACCAAAAACCCCAGTATACCTCCCACCCCTCGCCCCCCACCCCCACCTGTGTAACTGATAAATTTCACTTCATTTTCTCTTTACCTTGATTAAGTTCCATATTTCAACACAAAACTCACTATTGTTGTTGGAGTTTCCCCCCAAAAAAGACAGCCCTACTGCCAAGGAAGCATTTGATAATTAGTTTTCCATTGCTGAGAATGAAGAGATATGAAGTCCTGCTGTTCCAAGAACATAACTCTTTATTTTTTCTGCTTTCCGCTCCACCAAGTTCATACCTGCTTAATAGTCCTCATAATATGGTGGACACCACACGGCTTCTCCCCGAAAAGGGAAAAAAAAAAAACAAGAAAGAACGATATTTCCCCTCCTTGGCCGGGGTGGGGCTATGACTTAGTTCACAGTCTAGAGACATGAGTCCTAGCCCTGATTTTAGCAGCCTCTCTTTACTCATTCTTCCCAGCAGTGCGGCATTGGAGGCTCTTTCAAGGTCAGGGGAATGACCCATATTGTTCCTGTATTTGGCATATTGAATACACCACAGAGAGCTTGCTAGGCTCTTCCATGTGGACAAGATGCTCTCAGTACCTTCTTAGGTTCTCCGAAAGGGAGAACTAGGCTATAAGAGGTCATACAGCCTCAAATGCGGATGCGTGCTTCAGAAAGTATTGTTTTATAGTCTCTGGATTTTGGCTGTTGATGGGTTGATGGGATTACACAGCAGGGGGGGGCAGGGAGCATTTGTGGATGTGGCTGCCAAGCTACTGGGAAATGGGGGATCTAGGATGAGGAGGTCCAGTTCCTATCAGAGCAGGCTTGGATATCTCAGTCCCAGGACCTGTACAACTGGGTTCCTCTGCCTGTTCCTTCATGCGTGAGGCTCACCCAAATGTGTGGAGAGGGGTCTCGAGCATGGCTGTGGCTTGGTTCCAAAGGTCTTTGGCTGCCGGGGCTCTGCTCTGGGTGGGGAGGGAAACTCAACCCGCCCCCCCTGCAACCCGCCCTTCAAGGGGCCCCCATTAAGACAGCCAGGATGCCCGGGCAAGAGATTCTGCCTTACTAACCTTAGACTGCTTCATGTAATCTAGTTCCTTCTGCTTTGTCTGATAAGTTCTTTCACTTCCAGTGAGATCTACCAAGGACAGCTAGCTTATAGAGATTTGTATCTCTTATAGAGGCACAAATAATATACAAAAAAAGCTAGGCGCTTTAGTATTTTTTTAAATGTGAGCAATGTGTAAACTCAGCATTCCTCCTTCTCCCTTACAGCCCAGTGTAGAGTTCAAACCAACAATCTTGTAGGGACAAATGTACCAGTGGATCTGATGAGGAGCAAATCAAGAATCAACCCAGCTTCTTGCATCCAGCTGTATTTCACAACCATCTGTCTGAGGAAATGAACTGTGCAGTAGTCTGGACTGTGGGCAGTGGTTCCAGTAATAGCTGGACCAGATCCGGAAAAAGGCAGAGAGAAACAGTGAACTAAGTCCTAGCGACTACTCTGAAGTGAATGAAATCTGGAACCAATACCTACTCTTGGTGTACCTAGCTGATGCGTGTATTCAAAATGCAAGCGAACTCTGGAGCTGAGACCAAGTCCTTCAGACTCTGGGACATTAGGCTGCTGATGCTTCCCAGGATATACAGTGACATACAGGGAGTCAGGAACAAGAATATGCTGGCATCTTCGTAGAGGCTAGTCAGCTTGTGTGACTGGACACTCCAGTTCACCAGCTCAGCAAGTGCCCTGGCACTCCAGCTGTGGGCCCCACACTAGATGGCAGTAGCTGAAACGTGTTCAAGCCTTCAGGTAAATGGGAAAACCTGTGACTGCAAATCCTTGGAAAATGTAACAAGATCTATAGAGTACTCACAAAACAGAACAACAAAACAAACAACCCCATAATAATGAAGATAAGAGAGGAACAGATCTCTTATGTGCACTATTAAAAACAGTAAGGGGATTAAAATATGATCGGTGTTACCTGACCCTAAGAATCCACCTGGGGAACTGAGTCTGTTAAGAGGAGGTGTGGAGAGAATGAAGAGAGGGACCTAGAACAGTGCTGAGGGATGCTGAGTCTCTGATGATGGGCAGAACAACAATATTGTATTTTCTAGAAGATTCTCATTATAGTATTGTAAATTATTTTGGTAAATTAAAATCACACACATATCTAACAATAAATGAATAGCAATCATTAATATATTACTTTGATTTTATTTTTTTTTCAATCAGCAGATTCAAAATAAAAGTGCACATTAATTCTTCACATGAGTTTCAGGATGAGTTGTTTATCAGGATATCTACTAGATGTAAGAGTTAAAATATATTTCCTGAAACTCTTACTGATAATTCTAATTGGATAAGATGAAGTTCTGTAAAATAATTCTTTCACATAGAAAAATTTACCTAGAAAATTTGTTCTTTTAAGTTTAACTTCTTTTTTTTCAAAATATAAGGCTCTATTTATCAACAGAAACAATCATTAATCTATTCCAAAGTTTCCTCATGGCACTTTTCACTTCCTTATTTCTGAAAGTGTAAATCAAGGGATTGAGTAAAGGAGTTAGGACAGTGTAAAATACCTCCAATATTTTGTCAAAAGATAAATCAGATGGAGGACGTGCATACTCAATTATACATGGAACAAAGAACAAAACCACAACAGCAACATGAGACCCACAGGTGGAGAGGGCTTTCCTCTGTCCTTCTGTGCTGTGCTTTCTCAGGGAGAACAGGATGACCCCATAGGACACAAGCAACATGGAGAAGATGAGGATACAAAAGAAACCACTGTTGGTCACCACCAAAAGGCCAAAGACATAAGTATCGGTGCAGGCAAGCTTCAGTAATGGGTACACATCACACATAAAGTTATCCATGACATTGGAGCCACAGAAGGGTAGTTGAAAAGTAAAGACAATTTGTGTAATGGAATGCAGAAAGCCACCGGTCCAGGCTACCCCAATCAGAATGCCACAGATCCTTGAGTTCATGATGGAGGAATAGTGCAAGGGTTTACAGATAGCCACATACCTGTCATAGGCCATGGCTGTGAGCACAATCACCTCTGTCCCCGAAAAAAAGTGCACAGCAAAGACCTGTGTCATACAACCTCCAAAGGAGATGGTTTTCTTCTCATAGAGACAGTCTATAATCATTTTGGGGGCAATAGCCGAGGTATGGCAAGCATCAATGAAGGAAAGGAAAGACAGGAAGAAGTACATGGGGCAGCCCAGGAGTGCAGGACTGCTGCGGATGGTCGCCACTATCAGCAGGTTGCCGCTGACAGTTGTGATGTAGACACACAGAAATACAACAAATATAATTTTCTGAACCTGTGGATTCTTTGAAAGACCAAGGAAAACAAACTCAGTTACAAAACTTTGGTTTTGCATGACTTCCCACGGCACACTCAGAGCAACCACACAGAGCACTAAAATCAGCAATTTCAAGGATGTAAATGTTACATCAGACCCGTTTATTATCATTGGCATCCACAAGATTGATCACCTGTATGTTACTTTTATTTAGTTCATCACTGAAATCACAAAAACCGAATTTGAACGTTGTGCTTACTATGTAATGAAATTGTTCAGATGGACAATTAGAACTTCCGAGGAGGAACAAGATAGCTTGTAATAAGGTTCAGCAGAAATTCTATTTAAATCACCAGACAGGATGACTTCATCATGGTAAGTTGTTTTAAGGGACTCTGAAACCAGATTTTAGTTTTGAGGAACAGGCATGTATTTCTCTTCACAGGCATCACTGTGTAACCACAGGCATCAGATGCACGACGTCCCTGATTAGGAGACTGCCTTATCTATAAAGCAGGAAGAGGGTATTAGAGGCACTTTATTTATGTATGTATTTATTTATTTATTTATAGAATAAGTGATAAGACATTTTATTTTTTGTGGAATTTTATTTTTTTCTGAAAGGGAGCTTCAAAGGTAAAACTAAATTATCTCCAGGAGATTTCTCTTCATAGAAATTTAAAGAAAGTATTTGTTTGTAGAATAGTTTCCCATAATGGGATGGGTTAAAAGAACTACAGACAATTCCAGATAGGTGAGAGTTAAGTTTGGTTGGTGAACTGAGGCTTCATTTAAGCAGTCTGGTTCCTTTTCCTAAGAAGAATTCAAAAGCTCCACATAGCCCAATTTTGGATCAGCATTGCCTGCAACAAGACAATGACTGCTGGTAGCCAACAATACAATGTCGAGCAAAAAATTATTCTAAAGTTAAATCTCTGTAAAAACCTTATAACACTGTAACACTTCACTCAAACATTTCAATATTCATCACTTCTTTGTTATAGAGTTATTCGAAAGCAGGTAACTCTCTAAGACCTCCAATATCTTATTTCTTTTCATCCCAGGCTATGGTATATCCCCAATGTCTCCCTCCCTTTATATTCTACTTCTTTGGTCCTCTTAGATTTCTTTAATATTAATTACAAGAAAGAGAGAAATTGATGTTAGAATCACTTTAAAATCACAGCAATCCCCAGTAATTCCTTGATAAAACTGTTAAATGAATTAGATCATAGAAGGGACCTAATTGCTGAGCTCAATATATGTACAGAGCACACAACAACTACATGTATGTTGCTTATTTATTATAAAATGCAGCTTTATATTTAAATATTATACTACTAATACCATTAGCAAGTGAACAATTTTTAAGTTAAATAATATCTGTAAAATAAATGTTGAGGAACATTTAAACACTAAACAATTGCCATTACTTTATCCATATATACCTATAGAAAAGTCACCCCTTAAAGTGTTATATCAACTAAATAACAGATGTATCAATTGCCAGTCTGGAACTTAAACACAAATGCTCAATTTCAACACTCAGTTCTTTCACCTAGATCAACCCAGAAAGGAGCAAGAATTCTCTTTCTAAGCAAGGAATTAAGATAATGGATGACTTTGTTCTGTTTCTAATGGGCACACAGAGGTTAAGGACATAAGGGCCAAAACCACATAGTAATGAAGAATATTGAATATAGCTGAATCTTGAGGCTTTACTGATAACTTGTTAAGTATATATAGGTATATATGTTTGTCCAAATTGATCCAGTATAACTTCCTGAGGTACACATCTTTCAAATTTATTTGTTCAAGTAGATATATTTATTTACTACTCACCTGAATGTTCCAATGGGTCATGAAAGAGTGATTATAGATTAATTTCCTACCTGTAAAATACAAAATGTTATTTGCATTATTGTGACTTTACTAGTTAACTATTTACTAGTTACTATTAACTTAACTAGTTACTATTGTCTCTCACTTTAAAAACCAGACATCTTACCCCCAGAAAGCTGTTCCTCTAATTGTTGGCAGAACTGTTACAACTTCTAAGACACAAGTTCAAGAATAGTTGCATCCCTATGTCAAGTGTACCTAATGGAGAAAGCATCAAAAACTTTTTGTATATAAGCCCACAGATAGACTCTCTCTATATATATTTTAAATATAACAACGAGGCTTACTATTCAAATAAATTTTTATTTATTTGATATAGCTAAGAAATAAATGAGCTTCAAAAAGTTCACAATGTTGATAAAAGCAATGCATATTCTACTATATTAATTCATTAAGAATGAATTAATAATTATATTCAACTTGTTTCCAGAATAGGTAGCATTCCTAAGTAATGTTTGCATGATGAAATATGCATCCTACTACAAGTTGTCACCAAACATTAGAAGTATATACAAAATCTATCATCCTTACAAAAATTGGAAAGACTTTCAAGCAAGGTTTTGTTATATATATTTTTGAATATCCTGTATTTCTCTATTCTCACATCATTTAAGTAAATTTCTTTCAATATAAACTATTTTGTTCCTCTAAAAAATAAAGCGAGACTTTTTAAGATTAAAATTAAAGGAACATCATTTGTGTTTTATTTTGACCCATTTAGCCTAATGTCAAAAGAGAAGGAACAGTGAAATGAAAAAGATAACAGTGAAGAACAAAGTAACTTACAAAAACCCAAGTATTGCAGTCAACTAAATTTCAAGAAAAAAAAAAGGAATAATAGTGAAAAATTAACTGAAGTAGAGAAATCGTTTACTTACATCAAAATTTTTATATTCATGTCATCAGTTTGATAGATGCATGTAAGATAGGTCTCAGGTACTAATAAAACATATTAACTCTATGTAGATTCATAGACAATTTTTATAAATCTAAAATTAATATAAACATGTTTATTAAAATATAATTTCCATTTGGGCTATCAATTCTTTTTTTGGGGGGTATCAATTCTAATATATTTGCTAGTAGTCATGGATTATGTAAAAAAACTCTTGGTCTTGATGTCCTCTTCTATAAAACAGTAACATATTTAAAGCTTTTCAGACATAGTTAAAAAATATTCTATGGCCACATGAAGTATGCATAAACTAATAGCACTTGTGAAATATTAGTAGCAACATTATTTTAAACCACATGTATATAAATGTATAAATACCACGTGTGTTAAAAATTTGAGTAATTCCTAAGAAGATAGTATTCTTAATCACATAACTTATATGTTTCATCATCTAAATGTTCAGAGGAAGGAACTAGAAGGTTTATGAATCATCTAATTGTCTTCCTAATCTACAATTATTTTATTTTGTAAAGCTGAAACTAACAAACTTACACAATATAAAATTGTGTCAGAAATTTTCCACAGAATTCTTATCAAGACCCTAACCCTAACAAGACCTTAACGTTCCTAATTCACCATTTGATATCAACTGTAATTCAATATATTCTACAGGAAGAAAGTAGTTCTGATCATGCTTAATCTAGATGATTCTACAAACTTTCCTAATTCAAAAAATCACATTTTTTATACACCAGGGGTGCCTTAAGGGTGACTCAGGCATGACTCAGGCTCTCTGTGGCCATTATCTCTGGACTCTGGACACTTTTTAAGATTATGGAATTGGACTGTTTGTTTCTCTAATAGCCCCATAATTTCCTTCTTTTCTGTTTTTCATAAATTTTAATTCACACAAAAATATAATTCTTATGACTTCAATAACAAAAAGTAGAACATAATATGTTAACTTTAAACATATACAATCGTCAAAACTACATGTAAAAATAACTTATTATAACTAATTTATTCATAATTACATATCAAACAGTAAGTTGTTTTGGTTAATTTGTTTTTTGCTTTTTGGGTCACACCAAGTATTGCACAGGGGCTACTCCTGGCTAATGCAACAGTAAGACTGCATGTGACATATAACTTCTTTATGCGTTTCACAAACTTCCTGGTCTCATTTCCTATGCTTTTTGTAAGGATATATTATCGATCAAAAACTCTTTGAAATGATAAACAATACTGAATCACAATACTTCGGTGTTATTTCTCATTATTATATATTCTGAAATCTAAAATGATAAGAGTGAGCAGGTATTCTTTGTGTGCATGATAAATGAGAAAATTGGAAATAATTAATTACAACTAGTGACTAAAGCAAAGTGGTACATATGCTGCATTTCTACTAATGGTTTACTTAACTTGAAATTGAGCATAACTAAACAAAGGTGGGTTTAACTCTAGAAATAACAAGTATTTGAATCATCCACCAATTATTTTTCTTCTAATTCCTTATACTTATAGAGTAATTTATCTCAAAGGTTAACTTATTGACACCAAGGCATACAATTTTAAAATATTTCCAAATTTCTTGAGATTGTAAATATTATAGTTCCTATAAAAATGAGAAGTATCAGGATGGAAAATTTATATGATTAATCCAAGTGTGCACAGCTAAATGATGACCTAAGATCCTATATAAACTTGAGAGCTGGATTATACCATTTATAATTTTAAGCCTTGCATACAATTTGAAATTCTTCCTTAAAACGCAAAAGTGAAAATTGATGACTCTTACCACCTGTCACTTTTATTGAAAGATCTGGTGCTGGTAGTCTCTAATTCTCTGAGAATAAATGTATAAGCAGAGACTGGCCAGCAAGTGAAGATTGATTCCAGTTCTGTCTCTACATCTCAGAGACAGAGGAAGAGCATCTCTAGATGAGGATGCAGAGAATGTTTCCTACTGCTTGTGCAGCACTGTCTTCAACATGGTTAAGGGAAGGGGTAAATAAGAAAACAAAGTTTCCTCCTTGAATAATTTCCCATTGGAATTAAGGGATGTTTTCTTGAGACATCATGAACCTATAGAACTGTTTTTCTGTTCTCCCAGGGGTTGGAACTCTCCCAGCTGTATGATTGTAAGACTGTTAACTCTGCTTTAGTTTTCTCAAGTGTTTGCAAAATCTTTATGTCCCTGCCCAATTAGATTTTTTCTATCTTTTTTTTTGTATATGCTCCAGTGTACTATTTGAAGATCCTCCCATTCCCTCCAGGAATAGAATACTAGGTACACAGAGATGAAATATAGTCTTTATGTTGTAAAGGATGATACTTCTGGGAGCTACAAAAATTCCAGAGCAGAGTTCTGGGACAAGGCCCAGTACGAATCTGCAATTTGAGATATAGGTGTTAACATTCTGATCCATGTTTATTAAAGAATAATAAAAGTTATAAATATATAAGATGTATACATTGAATGAATATTCTTCTTTTTTGAAAAATTTATTTATTTTTAATTAGTGAATCACAATGAGGGTACAGTTACAAATTTATACATTTTTGTGCTCATGTTTCCCTCATGCAAAGTTCGAGAACCCATCCCTACACCAGTGCCCATTCTCCACCACCAGCAAACCCAGCATCCCTCCTACCCTCCCCAATCTCATCCCCCCCACACCCCACCCTGCCACTGTGGCAGGGTATTCCCTTCTGTTCTCTCTCTCTAATTATGTGTTGTGGTTTGCAATAAAGGTGTTGAGTGGCCATTGTGTTCAGTCTCTAGTTCACATTCAGCCCGAATTACTCTTCCCCTGCGTGACCTCCAACCGCATTATACTTGGTAATCCCTTTTCTGAGTTGCCCTCTCTCCAGAATGTGAGGCCAGCCTCCAAGCCATAGAGTCAACCTCCTGCTACTTATTTCTACTATTCTTAGGTGATAGTCTCCTAATCTGTTATTCTATATTCCCAGATGAGTGCAATCTTTCTATGTCTGTCTCTCTCTTTCTGACTCATTTCACTTAGCATGATACTTTCCATGCTGATCCACTTATATGCACAATTCATGATCTCCTATTTTCTAACAGCTGCATAGTATTCCATTGTATAGATGTACCAAAGTTTTTCAACCAGTAATCTGTTCTAGGGCAATCGGATTTTTTCTAGATTCTGGCTATTGTAAACAGTGCAGCGATAAATATATAAGTGCAGATGTCATTTCGGCTATAATTTTTGTTTCTCTGGTATATATTCCCAGCAGTGGTATTGCTGGGTCAAATGGGAGCTCAATTTCTAATTTTTTGAGAATTGTCCATATTGTTTTCCAAAAGGGCTGAACCAGTTGGCATTCCCACCAGCACTGTAAAAGGGTTCCTTTCTCCCCACATCCTCTCCAACAGCGGTTGCTTTTGTTCTTTTGGATGTATGCTAGTCTCTGTGGTGTGAGGTGGTATCTCATGGTTGTTTTGATCTGCATCTCCCTGATGATTAGTGATGTAGAGCACTTTTTCATGTGCCTCTTGGCCATTCGTATCTCTTCCTTGGGAAAGTTTCTGTTCCTTTCTTCACCCCATTTTTGATGGGGTTGGATGTTTTCTTCTTGTAGAGTTCAACCAGTGCTCTATATACCATGGATATCAACCCCTTATCTGATGGGTATTGTGTAAATATCCTTTCCCATTCTGTAGATAGTCTTTGTATTCTGGTCACTGTATTTTTTGCGGTGCAGAAGCTTTTTAGTTAAATGTAGTCCAATTTGTTGATTTCTGTTTCCACTTGGTTGGCCAGTTGCATGTCATCTTTGTAGATACCTTTATCTTCAATATCATGCAGGGTTTTGCCGACCTTGTCTTCAATGTACCTTGTGGTTTGTGGTCTGATGTTGAGGTCTCTAATACATTTTGATCTGACATTTGTTCATGGTGTCAGGTCGAGGTCTAAGCCCATTCTTTTGCATGTGGTTGTCCAGTTGTGCCAGCACCATTTGTTGAAGAGGCTTCCCTTGCACCACTTCACATCTCTTGCTCCCTTATCAAAGATTAGATTATCATACATTTGGGGTTGTGTGTAGGGATATTCCACCATGTTCCATTGATCTGCAGCTCTGCCTTTGTTCCAGTACCATGCTGTTTTAGTTGTTACTGCTTTGTAATAAAGTTTGGGGTTGGGGAGGGTGATGCTTGCCATCATTTTTTTCCCAAGAATTGTTTTAGCTATCCATGGGCGTTTGTTATTCCATATGAATTTTAGGATTGCTTGATCCATTTCTTTGAAGAATGTCAAGGGTATCCTTATAGGTATCACGTTGAGTCTATATAATGCTTTGGGGAGTATTGCCATTTTGACAATATTGATTCTCCCTATCCACGAGCAGGGTATATGTTTCCATTTCCTCATGTCCTCTTTTATTTCATGGAGTAGCGTTTTATAGTTTTCTTTGTAGAGGTCTTTTACTTCCTTGGTTAAGCTGATTCCGAGGTACTTGATTTTCTGGGGTACGATTGTGAATGGGATTGCTTTTTTCATGTCCCATTCCTCTGCCTCATTGTTTGCGTATAGGAAGGCTATGGATTTTTGGGTATTGATTTTGTAGCCTGCAACTTTACTGTATAAGTTTATTGTTTCTAAGAGTTTTTTAGTAGAGGCTTTAGGCTTTTCTAGATATAGTATATCGTCTGAAAATCGTGAGAGTTTGATTTCTTACTTTCCTATCTGAATGCCCTTAATCTCTTTTTCTTGTCTAATGGCTATCGCAAGTACTTCCACTACTATATTGAAGAGAAATGGTGAGAGTGGGCATCCTTGTCTTGTGCCTGATCTCAGAGGAAAGGCCCTTAGTTTTTCCCCATTGAGGATAATGCTTGCCTTAGGCTTGTGGTAGATGGCTTCGACTATCTTGAGGAAAGTTCCTTCAAACCCCATTTTGGTGAGGGTTTTCATCATGAATGGGTGCTGGATCTTGTCAAATGCTTTCTCTGCATATATTGATATGATCATATGGTTTTTATCTTTACTTTTGTTGATATGATGGATTATGTGGATTGATTTCCGAATGTTAAACCATCCTTGCATCCCTGGGATGAATCCCACTTGGTGATGATGTATGATCTTTTTGATGAGTTGTTGGATCCTATTTGCTAATATTTTGTTGAGGATCTTTGCATCTGTGTTCATCAGGGATATTGTTCTGTAATTTTCTTTCTTAGTGGTGTCTTTGTTAGCTTTTGTTATTAGGGATATGTATGCTTCATAGAAACTGTTTGGGAGAGTTCCTGTTTTTTCAATTTCCTGGAAAAGCTTGAGGAGAACTGGCAACAGGTCTTCTTTAAATGATTGGAAGAATTCACCAGTGAAACCATCTGTGCCTGGGCTTTTGTTTTTGGGGAGATTTTTGATTAGTTTCAATTTCTTTAACATTGGTGGGTCCATTCAGGTATTCCAGGTCTTCTTTGTTCAGTCTTGGGAAAATGTAGGAATCAAGGAATTCATCCATTTCTTTTAGGTTCTCCTCTTTTGTGGTGTATAGACCTTCAAAGTAGTCTCTAATGACCTTTTGAATCTCACTGTTTTCTGTTATGATGTCCCTCTTTTCATTTCTGATTCGATTTATTAGGGTTCTCTCTCTTTCTTTCTTTGTGAGTCTTGCTAGCGGTTTATCAATCTTATTTATTTTCTGGAAGAACCAGCTCTTTGTTTCATTGATCTTTTGGATTTTTTTTTTGTTTCAACGTCATAAATTTTTGCTCTAATTTTTATTATTTCTTTCCTTTGGTCTGGTTTGGGTTCCTTTTTCTGGTCCTTTTGTAAGGTCTTGAGCCATGAAGTCAAGCTATCTATGTGAGCCCTTTCTTCCTTCCCGAGGAATGTTTGGAGAGCTATAAATTTTCCCCTTAACACGGCTTTCGCAGTGTCCCATAGGTTTTGGTAGCTCGTGTCTTCATTCTCATTTGTTTCTAAGTATCTTTTGATTTCTTCCTTGATTTCCTTCCTGACCCACTCATTGTTCAACATTGAGTTGTTTAATTTCCAGGTGTTTGATTTGGTTCTCTGTGTCGGTGAGTAGGTTAGCTTCTATCTTCAGCGCATCGTGGTCTGAAAAGATGATTGATATAATTTCTATTTTTCCGATTCTATTAAGGTACTTTCTGGGCAGTACATGGTCTATTTTAGAAAATGTTCCATGTGCACTGGAAAAGAATGTGTATTCTTTCTTTTTGGGTGTAAAGCCCTGTATAGGTCTATTAGGCCTCTCTCTTCCATTTCTTCTTTCAGAGTCAGTGTTTCCTTGCTGAGTTTTGTTCTTGTCGAACTATCTGGAGGTGATAAGGCGGTATTGAAGTCTCTGACTACTATAGTGTTCTTAGTGATGTCCTCTTTGAAGTCTGTTAGGAGTTGTTTTAAATATTTAGCCGGTCGTTCATTAGGGACGTATACGTTTAAGAGTGTGATTTTTTCCTGTTGTACATATCCCTTGATAAATAAAAAATGACCTTCGCTATCCCTTTTAAACTTTTTTGACTTGAAATCTATGTTGTCAGATACTAGGATGGCCACTCCAGCTTTTTTAAGGGAGTTGTTTGTTTGCAGGATTGTTTTCTATCCTTTGACTTTAAGTCTATGTTTACTCTGTTTATTCAGGTGTGTTTCTTGCAGGCAGCAGAATGTTGGGTTTAATTTCACGATCCATTTTGCCACTCTGTGTCTCTTGATAGGTGCATTTAGGCCATTGACGTTGAGAGAGATTATTGTGATGGGGTTTTGTGTCATCTTTCTGTGGGGTTTGTTGTTCTTATGGGGCTCCTCCTTGTCTTATAGTAGCCCCTTTAGAACTTCTTTCAAGTTTGGTTTTGAGTCTATGAAGTTCCTGAGCTGTTGTTTATCCGAGAAATAGTGTATGGTTCCTTCGAGTTTGAGTGAGAGTTTAGCTGGATAAAGTATTCTTGGTGAGGCATTCATTTCGTTGAGTTTTTCACTATGTCCCACCATTGTCTTCGGGCTCGGAGAGTTTCCTCTGACAGGTCTGCTGTAAATCTGAGGGGTGCTCCTTTGTATGTGATTTCCCTCTTTGACCTTGCTGCTTGTAGATTTGTGTCTCTATCTACAGCATCCGCCATTCTGACTATGATATGCCTTGGAGTCTTTTTATTTGGGTCTCTTTTTGCTGGCACTCTTCGGACTTCTTGTATCTGGATGCCTGCCTTCTGCAGCTCTGGGAATTTCTTAGTAATGATGTCTCTGACTATGTTTTTTTCATTGGGGTTACTTCCCTGTGGTTCTGGTACTCCAATGATTCTTATGTTGTTCCTCTTGAAGTCATCCCCCAGGGCTCTGATTCGCTCTATAGCCATTTTGAGGTCTTTCGCCATTATTTGTTGTTGTCTGTAAGCTTTCTGCAGCTCATCCTCAAGCTCGCTGATTCTGTCTTCGGCTGTAGTCATTCTACTGTTGAGGGCATCTACTGAGATTTTTATTTCATCTACTGATTCCTTTATTTGTGTGACTTCCGTTCGTACCTTTGAAATTTCTGCTCTCATTTCTTCCTGCATTTTCTTGTTAGACTGTTCCAGTTCTTCATTCATATCCTCCCTTAATTTATTGGATGTCTGTTCCATGGTTGCTTGGAGTAGGTCGACTCTCCTCGTTTTCCTCTCTGAATTGTTTATCTGAGAGTCCGTAGA
The DNA here is from genome assembly GCF_027595985.1 of Sorex araneus. NCBI lineage: Eukaryota > Metazoa > Chordata > Mammalia > Eulipotyphla > Soricidae > Sorex > Sorex araneus. The sequence continues at coordinate 151,124,760 of NC_073307.1, read as the reverse complement.
TATGAGTAGCCCCTGTTGATGTTTCTGGAATCTTTTCTTCTCCCTCTCTTTGTGGAGGAGATTTTCGCTGCTTCTTCATATTGTTACGGAAGTGTAGAGTTGGAACTTTGTAGTTATTTATTCCTGTTCCCTCTTGTTGTGGGAAGGAGGGGCTCTGGTTGTGCTAAGCTTCCCTTATTCACTGATAGCTTTTATAAAGTTATACTAAGCTAATGGTTATTTTGCATAAGTGATTGAGATGACTAAAGTGATTTTCAAAGAAATAGGCAATACCTATTGTGCTAAGGTAAAAAATAATAACTGTGGCCGCATTAGCAGCCACTGCTCCAAGGGGAGGCCACGCCCACTTTGAGCGGACGCCCACTGAGATGCAGGCCATGCCCCCAGTATCTTCCTGGCGGGGCGGGGCAGCTGCAGTACTTAGGGGGATCCAGAAGGCTGAGGGAAGCAGGGGACAGGGAGGTGTGGCCGGGGGTTGGTCTCAGTACCTGGGCAGGACGTGTGAGATAGGGCGGCGCTGGGGTTGACTGGCAGCAGAGGTAAAGTGAAGGGAGGGTCCAGAAGAGCCCAAGCCGGCAGGACGCCGGCTTGGAGGCAGTTTCTCGAAGGGCCGCAGAGCACAGGAGCTGAATGAATATTCTTCTGTTCTTCGTTCCTGATACTCATACTCCATCAATAATAAAACTCATAGTTAAAGAGTCAAATATCACACAAAAATACAATGGTAACATTTAGAAGGATGTTTATCTACTTAAAAAATAACTAGCTAGTTTTTCAGTACTTCATGTATCAAGGATCTAGTTCAACCATTAATTTAGAATCCTCATTTATTTAGAGGAGCAATGGGGCCCAGGTCGGAGGATTCAGTGTAAAGGTTATGTTGAGGAATGATAAAGCCAAATATCAAATGTCCAGAGCACTGAAGTAAAGAGACTCAAAGGATTACAACAAAACTTAGAAAGGAGCCTATTGGAAGGGCAGCCTGAGGGGTGGGAGTGATATGGGAGGGAACTTGGGAAAATTGGTGGAGGAAAGTTAAAACTGTTGGTAGTATCAGAGTTGCAATATTGTATTTCTAAAACTCAACTATAAAAGATTTTGTAAATAACGGTGCCTTAATTTAAAAATAAAATAAAATAAAAAAATTAAATAAAAAGTAAAACATAATTATGTAAAAGATAAAAATATAACAAAAATAAGAAATGTGCATGGTAATTATAATATTTACTTCATCTAAAAACATAAAACTATTTTTGTAAAACATATATTTGGAAATTTTACTCAAACCCAAGTAAATTGAGTTGCATTTAAAGATACATTTTGATGTATGTTTATTGCAGCATTTTTGACAATAGCCAGAATTTGAAAACAGTCCAAGTGCCTGAGAACGAACGACTTATTAAAGAAACTTTGGTACATCTACACAGTGGAATGCTATGCAGCTGTTAGAAAAGACTGGAGCAATAGCACAGTGGGGTAGGGCATTTGCCTTATACATAGCCGACAAAGGTTAGATTCCTCCATGTCTCTTGGAGGGCCTGGCAAGCTATCTGTGGCATATTTGATATGCTAAAGAAACAGTAACAAGTCTCACAATGGAGACTTTACTGGTACCTGCTCAAGAAAATAGATAAACAATGGGACAACAGTTCTAACAGTGCAACAGGTAGAAAAGATGAAGTCATGAAATTTACCTATAAGTGGGTGACATGGAGATTATCATGCTAAGTGAAATGAGTCAGAAAAAGAGAGACGAACATAGAATGACAGCACTCATTTGTGAAATATAAAGTAGCATAATATGACAATAGCACCCAAGGACAGTAAAGACAAGAGCCAAGAGAATTGCTTTGTGGTTTGGAAGCCAGCAACATTTACTGGTGGAAGAGGCAGTTGGGATGAGAAGGGACTACTTACTTGGAGGGATCTCTCGGGATGGGAGATGTGTGCTGAAAGTAGATAAAGGACCAAACATGGCAGCCTTTCAATATCTGTATTGAAAACTGTAATTCCCCAAAGTAGAGAGAGAATTAGAAGGAAGGTACCTGCCACAGAAGTAGGAGGTAGGATGGGGAGGGGATGGCAGGAGGGATACTGGTAACATTCGTGGTGGAAAGCATACACTGGTGTAGGGATGGCTGTTTGATCATAATATGACTGAAACTCAATCATGAAAGATTTGTAACTGTGACTCATGGTGATTCAACACTTTTTTAGAATCCAGTTTGAAATGTACCATACTTGAATGGCAACAATAGAACTAATACTAAACTTAGCAAAAAACGTTAAAAATCTTTTTTTTTCACAAAATTTTATTTTGTTATAGCAATGTGTATTACAAGGTTATTCATAATTGGATTTTTGACACACAATGTTCTGTCACCAAGCCCACTACCAATGTCAACTTCCCTCCACCAAGTGCCCAGATTCCCTCTCCTCTCCACCTAACCCAGCCCGGCCTGCCACCTTTACAGGCACCTTTTAAATGTGATTATGAAAGGTTCGGTCTCCTGGTTCCAATGTCATTGATTCTGTGGTTTGGATATTTAGCTCGATCATTCCATAATATTAACAATATACCTGGGTCCCTTTGGCCCTACCCCTGTTGCTTCTCCTCTCTCGGCTCCCCCCTTACCCTTCCGTCTATGTCTATCCTCTCCTTCTTAGACTCTGGGGAAAGGATAATTGATGCATTCCAATCTATGGGTCATGAGAATGAAATATGCAATATAAAAAAACTATGGTGATAATAATCTTTTTTTTGGGGGGTCACACCCAGCGATGTTCAGGGGTTATTCCTGACTTTGCACTGAGGAATTACTCCTGGCAGTTCTTGGGGGACCATATGGGATGCCGGGGATCGAACTCAGGTCGGCCGCATGCAAGGAAAACACCCTACCCGCTGTGCTATCGCTCCAACCCCAAGATGATAATAATCTTATCACTTTGATAAATGTCCATTCAGAGACAGACAATCCAGTGCAGAGTGCTTCCAAGTCCTATAGGAGCGAGTGGAAGTGCATCTCAAGCACATGAGGTAGAGGATGTTTTCCACTGGTCATCAAAAGTCTGCAACAGCTTTGGAAAATATATAAACAACAGTTTGTTCTATTCCCCCCTTAGAATTTAAAGAGGTTTCCCAAAGATACTGTGAGTCTATGAAATTTCCTCTCAGTTTGTCCCAGAGTTAGAAATTTCCCAGTGATCTAAGACTGAGAACTTTGGTTATGATAAACTTCTATGCTTTGAAGCAATTGAAATGTTTCTTTTTATTCTTTGCACACTTTTTAACTACTCCTGATTTTCTAACTGAGATTTATCTCATTCCCTGCATATCCTTCAGGAAGCAAAGACTGGATACCAAGGGATGGAATGTGTGCCTTCTGTGTACTTATCAACTCTCCAGAGTTCTTCTGTCAGCATTAGCATGTGACAACAAAAAAGCATCAAAATATATCAGAAGTACATGTTATTAAAATAACAATTGCTATATTTAAGTATATGCAAAAACGTGCAGATTTATTGTGTATTTTCTATTATTTCCTGTTTTTTTTTTTTTAATACTTGTACCGCACTTGTTAGTGCTCAGTGTTTATTCCTGGTTCTGTACTCAGGGATCAGTCTTGTGTGATTGCATTCTTGACACTGATACCCCACACCATTAAATTTAAGGCATAGTTTCTTTAAAAATAGGAATTTTGTTTTAGCAATTTTGGGGAAAAAATGACACCAGGTTCATGTACTCATTTGGAAAGTAGAATGTGATTAAAATATAAACCAAAACTTGTCCAGCTTGTTTCACCTAGTATCATCAGAAAATGGCTTTCCTAGAGATATTTAATTTTTTTATATTTTAATTTATCAATATTTTGTTTTTACAAATCCCAATAGAAGACAGAGAGAGTTGGAATAATTCTGAGAAAAGCCAAAATATTTTGCTTTTTTGACCTAAGCAATTAGGTACAAATGTGATGTCTCTTTACTTGAAATTTCTCATGAATTAGCACTGAGAAAATTCCTGATACAGGACACATTTATGAAGATTATAGTTGAAAAATAAGAGTAAGTAAGGGGCCAGAGCGATAGCACAGCATGTAGGGCGTTTGCCTTGCACGCGGCCTACCCGGGTTCGATCCCCGGCATCCCATTGGTCCCCCAAGCATTGCAGGAGTAATTCCTGAGTGCAAAGGCAGGAGTAACCCCTGAGCATTGCTGGGTGTGACCCAAAAAGAAAAAAAAATAAGAGTAAGTAAGCAGAGCTTTGACTACTATTTCTGGAACTCTGACTTGTAATGAACACCACAACAAGCATTTTTCTATGACTGTGTTCTTAATTTTTAATTTTTTCCTGATAGAAGAAACTGGCAAAATAATAATTTAATTATCTTAGAAGACTGCATGTAAATTTCATGATTTCATCTCTCCTAACAGCTGCACGATATCCCATGGTAGATGTGTGCGGAAAGTAGATAATGGACCAAACAGGATGACCTCTCAGTGTCTGTGTTGCAAGCCATGATGCCCAAACTTAGAGAGTATGGGGAATATTGTCTGCCATGGAGGCAGGGGGAGGATGGGAAACAAGGGGTATACCAGGGATATTGGTGGTGGGGAATGTGCACTGTTGGAGGGATGGGTGTTTGATCATTGCGTGACTGCAACCCAAAGATGAAAGCTTGTAACTATCTCACGATTGATTCAATAAAATGTAGGGGAAAAATGACTATATGTGATGAGTAATATAATAATCATATAAGCTCTACAAACATAGGAAACATAACAAAATTCAGAAGAAACTGTAAGCAAACGTTTATGTAAAAATACTGAACCATCTACATATTCACGCCTGGAGACCACCCTCATATATTTTTTAAAGTTTCAATTCTTTTCTGATTTGAACTTTTTGGTTGTCATTGTTAGTTTTTTATTTGAGGTTTTAAAGAATAGCATTCCTTGAATATGACCCTTTACTCCATATTTTACCTGTACCAGGCTGTAACTCCATGTTTATTTATAACAGTGACCTAATCTCATTTGCCTATTGCTGTGTTATCACTGTCTCTAACAAGTTTCATCTTGTGCTTATACTGTCCTTCCTGTGAAGGGTATAGTACATTTTTTTTTAGATCCGAGTTCAGATATCACCTCTTGAAAATCCCTTCTGCTTCTTGCTGGTATTTTTCATTTTTGTTTTCCTCAATGTGCAGTTCTAGGTATTTTCATAGTGTAGCAATGATGGAGACAAAGTCAGGCCTCCTAGAGATATAAGAGAATTGTCTCTGTCTCATTTCAGTTACTACTGGTACTTTTCCCAAATTATATTTCATTTATTTTTAATGTTTCCTTCTAGGTAGTGTCATCTTTAAACATGAGCAAAATCAGCTATTTTACTGTTCCTTTAAGACACAAAAAAGAATTTTCTTACTGCCTCTTTAATAGAATTTTCACATTGAGATATTTCAAAAACTGTGAATTCAGTACAATTTCCATTTTTTAAGTATGATTGGCTTTGTGGAATTTTTCTCAGTAGACATGCTCAGAATAAGCCCCAACTAACAGTTTTATTAGTATTATTGCATGAGTATAAACCCAGAGTTTTTGGTATTGTTCTAACATAAGTAGAGAAACAAACTTCGTCTCATAACTATTCAGTAATAAAACTTTCATTTTAGTAAAGCAAATGCTGTGTCTAATTTCATTAGTAGTAGTAATGGAAGAAGGTTCAATTAAACAAAAGAATACAAATTTTATGAACTTCTATACAAATTATCATTAAATAGACAATTGCACTTTCTCTGGTTGTTGTTATTGCCTTTATCTTCTGGTAAGAAAGTTTCTAGAAAGAACCAGAGAGAGTAGAGCGAGTAGGGATATTGTCATAAAAGCCGCTTATACTACTTTAATCAATTCCTACTCTATTGTCTATATGGTCCCCTTAATTATCACAGGAATAATTCCCCAGTGCAAACCCAGAAGTAACCCATAAGTGTTGTCGTTGAGCCCCTCAAACAAGGAAAAATCATCTAGATATATAATAATCACTGTATAAAGTGTATATAATTTGATTGATAGTTCCTATTGTTTTGAGTAAAAATAGTTATCAGGAAATTGACCAGTAATTTTTCTATCCATCTTGAATTCTAACTTTATGATAAAACCATGCTTAGCTTTTTATCAAAATTTTCGTATTATCATTAGTTTTATATTCCTAACTTTTGAATTTCACTTTGATAAATATCTACAATAGTGATGTGGTTTACTATGAAGTAGGGTCCATGTATTTCGTCTCTAGTAGAAATGTTAATTACAACATAGCTATCTTTACTCTAAATGCATTAATTTGATATTATAACACAAATCTAAACAAGTGTTGTAGGTTTTATTATTGCCATTATTTTAATAAGGAATTAAAAATAAAAATGGTTAGATATGCATATGTTGCTCAAACAATGATAGTGTCCAAAATATTCTCCTTATTTCAATGAATAATGCCAACTCTCTATGTTAAATAGAGGAGAGAAAATCCACTTTGTGTGTTTGGAAAACAATAATTTTGATGGTGATTTTCCCTTTTACATATATCTGACTGTAAATCAGAGGGTGAAGTGAGGGTGGCAAAAGAATAAAATACACTGCTACTTTTTCATTTTGACAATAAATGCATCTGAATACACATCAAGAAAGAACAAATTGAGAGCAATAATGTGAGTGTGATTATGAAAAGAATTCATACTTCTTCCTTCTCCACTATGCTTAATGTCAGCATGAATGCTGAATTATTATACAGAAAAAAACATGATTATGTGACCTGGAGGTCACACCCACAAACTGCCTCAGGCTGCTGTATATGCTCCTTAATGACCTTGATCTGGAGTCACACCAAAGCATCTCCAAACTGAGCATCACCCTGCAGAGATTTCTACAAACACTAGCGCACAGCCGAACTTGGGGCAATGCAACAACTTATGCTATTCATAAGAAGCAATACAAAAGAGAGTATGAGGGACATAGTCTGCCATAGAGGCCAGATGGAGGGGTGGGATGGAGGGGATACTTGAGACCTTGGTGGTGGAAGATGTGCACTGGTGGAGATTTGGGTGATCAATCATTGTATGACTGAAACTCAAACAGGGAAGTTTTGTAACTATATCATAGTGATTAAAAAACTAATAATTATAAAAAGAATAAAATAAAATAAATATAGTGACTGAAAAAACTGATGTGGAGTTCATGCCCCATTCAATCAGTTTAATCAATGACTGAATAAATGGCAGTACTCTGACAACTTATAGCCTAGCCTAGTTCTGCCTCTCAGAAAACTTGGCAAGTTACTGAGAGTATTCTGCCCACAAGGCAGAGCCTGGCAAGCTCTCACTGGCATCTTCCTGGCAAGCTATCCATGGAGTACTCGATATACCAAATAGAGAAACAATAATGGGTTTCATTCCATTGACACTGAAAAAGCCTCCATTGTGGCCCTGCTGGGAAAAATGAGTAAAGAGAGGCTGCTAAACCAACAGGATCACAGTGATAAAGTGATACTCTCATATTAAAAAAAAAGCAGGATGAGGAAATTCACCATGCCATAGACCCTTTCAATTCACCATGCTTAAATAATAAAATAAATGACCTAAATGTCATGCAAGAATATTTCAAGAAAGCTTTCTTACCACACAAAAAAGGGAACTTTGCGTAATAATTAGTTCACAAAGAAGAAACTGCTTTAAAATATCAATTATTTTACATTCTTAGTCTAAAATCACACCAAATAGAAGACACAATCTGACTCTGAATATTTCTGTGGGACAGAAACTTACATCTGACCACATAGAAGAAAATGGTATATAGATAGATAAAAAATATATCTATGTGTGAATTAAACTCACTCACACTGCAATAAAGTTTGTCATTTACAACTAATATTGAAAATGCAGAACTAAAATCAATGCATCTACAGAGAAATTGGGAACATGATGACTGACAGAAGTTTTTGCTAAGAAGTCTAATATTTCTTTCTAATTGCAGTAAAAATTGCAATTGGCATTACAAAACATTTTAAATGCCTTAAAATCAGTCTGTAATTATTTTGGGAATAATTTAGTTTATTATTTTCTTTGACATTTTGTGTTACTTTGGAGTAGGGGCAGAAACATACATAAGACTTCTGAGGTTTATTCCTCACTTTGTGCTCAGAGATCACTCTGATGTAACAAGTTACATTTAACTTTTTTTTCAAACACTAAAGCTTTAGTTTTCAACAGAAACAATCATAAACCGGCTGCAGAGTTTGCTAATGGCATTTTTCACCTCCGTATTCCTAAAAGCATAAATCAAAGGATTGAGTAAAGGTGTTAGAATAGTGTTGAATAACTCCACTATTTTGTCAATGGAATAAGAAACTGGAGGCCAAGCATATTCAAATATACATGGAATAAAGAACAAAACCACAACAGCAATATGAGACCCACAGGTGGAGAGGGCTTTCCTCTGTCCTTCAGCGCTGTGGTTTCTCAGGGAGAACAAGATGACACTATAGGACACAAGCAACATGAAGAAAATTAGGATGCAAAAAAATCCACTGTTGGCCACTATCATAAGGCCAAAGGCATAAGTATCAGTGCAAGCAAGCTTCAATAAGGGATACAATTCACAAATAAAATGATCAATAACATTGGGACCACAGAAAGGAAGTTGTACAGTAAAAAGAATCTGTATAATAGAATGCAGAAAACCTCCTGCCCAGGCTACTCCAACCAGAATGCCACAGAGCCTTGGGTTCATGATAGAAGTGTAGTGCAAGGGTTTGCAGATGGCCACATACCTGTCATAGGCCATGGCTGTGAGGACAATCACCTCTGCTCCAGAAAACAAGTGTTGAGTAAATATCTGCATCATACAACCTCCATAGGAGATGGTTTTCTTCTCAAAGAGACAGTCTATGATCATTTTAGGGGCATTCACTGAGATGAAACATGCATCCAGGAAAGATAGAAAAACCAGGAAGAAGTACATTGGGGAGCCCACGAGAACTGGGTTGCTGATGATGGCTGCCACAATCAGCAGGTTGCCACAGATAGTTGCAATATAGGCAAAAAGAAATATAACAAATGCAATCTTCTGAACATCTGAATTCTGTGAAATCCCCAGGAGAACAAACTCAGTGACAAGGCTTTGATTTTGCATGATTTTCCAGAAAACACTCAGAGCTGCCACACTGACCATCCCAACCTGCAATAAAAATGACAAGGTTACATCAGATAAGTTTATAATCATAGCCATTCAAAATTTGTTCTTCCATGTGGTTCTATTGATTCTGTCCTTGATTTTTGAAACCAAACAAAAAAAAAACAACCAGAATGTTCTACAAAAAAAATAATGTAAGATCTGAGGAAATTCACTTTTTAAGACATGAAATAGTGCTAGACAGAGAGCCTCTCTAGAGGAACAAACCCAAATGTGACAGGATTCGGAGCCTATTATTTTTCAGTTGCCAAATAGATTACTTAGTCAGGGTTTGTTACAGACAGGTTTTAAAGGAGATTTTGAAGTCTTAACTTATTTCTGAGGAATCCAGACATCAATTTACTTGTTATGTTGAGCATCACCTTGGAATAATGTGCATACAGATGTAAGATGTCCCTGATCAGAAGTTTCTTTTTTCCACAGAGTGAAAAAGATGTCAGTGGCACTTTAAAATCACAGCTCTTCAAAACAATTTCTGTTTAAGTCTGAAGTGACAGGACCTTTAAGATAAATTAGTCATGCTATATAAATGGGAATTTCTATTGAAAATGTTGAGTTCTATAAATATACAAAGCACATTACAATATGGTGAGAACTCACAATCCAGCAGAAGCCATACACTGACTATGCAGCAGGCCAGGAATCCCTCTGTCGGCTTCAAGTCTGTTATAAAGATTTCCGTAAGAAAGCCTTTGACCTTCTGGAATCCACAGAATCCACAGAACCTTGAGGTTCCTTCTTTAGTTACACAATACTTTTTTACTCCTGCATAATCCAAGGGGACCAATGGGACATTTTCACTGAACTTGCGCTGCAGTGGTTTGTCAGCCTCCAGCCATACCACACTAACTCCAGCTTTAGCTTGATATTATACTTGATCTCCTATTTGCCAAAAAAATGAACAAAGGTAACCATGGTAGTAAGAATTCCTAGACCCCTAAACTATAGCTGAAATAGTCACAAAGCCAATGACACTAAAATCTTCCTGAAATCCTTGGACAAAATTCTATACAACTGCTGAGTGACAACCAAAAATGTTAGAATAGTTCAAACAGGGAATTAACTCTCCAGGATAACTGAGTTTATTAATTCTCTGGCTACTCTACAGATTGCCCTGGCAGGAGAGCACTTTTGATGTATTAGAAAGACTCAAATTTTTTAACTGCAAAAGACACAATGAGAAAGCAGTATAGAAATACCACTACACTCTCGGAATGAAGACAGTAGCCTGGACAACTCAATCAGAAATAGAAACTCTCGGATAAGGATTATAGCTAGAACATATGGAGGATCTTTAAGGAGCTCTAAGAAACAGTGGTGCAAGATTAAGAAAGCATGAAAACAGACAGTTGAATGTATATACAGAAGTGACAGAAAGAAAGATTATAGAACATGAAAACTCAGTGGAAAGCCTTGTCATCAATTACTATAGATAATTATTGAAAGAGTAATCAACCAGTTCCTGGCCCCACAAAAAACGTTCAGTCCTAGATAAGTTTGGTAGCAAGTTTTTCTATACCGTAATTTATCTAAATTTTTCATTTACTTTTAAAAATTAACAAATCATCAACTGTCCAAACAAATCTAGAAATAAAATTGATTAGATAACACAGCTCCAATATCAAAATCAATTTAAAAAAACAATTTTTATGTGAAAACTATTATGTCTTATCATGGAGTTGTTAAGTCCTTGTCTAAAGATATACTAAGCTGTTTGTTGCTAGTTCAGTCTTTTATGTTATTTTTGGTTTTTGAGTTTAGTTGGTTACCATGTTACTTGCAATCAACGTTTGCAGTATTCCTACTTGAATTTCAGTACAATCCATTAAAAAATACTTACTCCCAATTCTTTCCAGGCTCTTTCAGGAAGTTGTGGAAGCAGGAATTCTCCTAGTTTCAATGAGGCAAACAAAAGCCTGGCATCAAAAGCAGAGAGAGATATCAAAGAGGGAAAGCTATATCCCTCTTGAACATACACGCAAAGATTCTCAGCAAAATATTAGCCAAAAAATGCAAAGTATTTCAGAAAGATCATTCAGCATGATCAAATAAGATTCATGGTTTAATATACTCAAATCAATCAACATAATAAACCACATCAATATAAGAAAGAGATAGTCATCTAGTAATATCAATAAATGCAGAGAAAACATTCAAAAAGACGCAAATCCATTCATGATGTGAACTCAATAAAGTGGAACGTGAAAGAATTTTCAATATAGTTAAAGCCAATTATCACAAGTTCACAGCAAATACTGTGCACAATGCTGAAAAATTGAAAACCTTCTCTCTAGAGTCAGTCACAAGACAAAGATGTCCACTGTCATCTATTTAACTTTGTTCCGGAAGTCCAAGCCATAGTAATTTGGCAAGAAAGAGATAGCAAAGACATTCAGACTAGAAAAGATGTCAGAATCAGTGTTTGCGGAGACATGAAACTACACTTTGAAAATTCTAAAGACTCTACAAAGTAATACCTAGGAAAAGTATATTTATCCCATTGAGTAGCAGACTACAAAATTGATGGACATACTATGGCCTTTTTTACATGCAAATAATAAAGCAATTGAGAGAGAAGTTAACAAATTAATCCCATTCAGCAGTTTTTCCTCAAAAATTCTAGGACCTGGGAATCAATTTAACAAAAGAGATTAAAAATTTACATAGAATAAAACTATGTTATTATAAATTGAAAGAAAATGTCACAAGGAAATGTAAACATCTCCTCTTCATGGATAGGAAGTATAAACATTTGTCAAAGTGGCATTCTTCCCAGAACACTGTAGATACAATGTAGTCTAAAAAAATTCCCATGAAATTTTTAAGAAATTTAAAAATATATTTTAATTTATAATCTATGTTTGGACTGGAGCGATAGCACGCGGCCAACCTGGGTTTGATCCCTTCATCTCTCTCAGAGAGCCTGGCAAGCTAACAAGGGTATCCGAACTGCAGAGCAGAGCCTGGCAAGCTACCTGGAGCATATAGGATATGTCAAAAACAGTCACAACAAGTCTCAAAATAGAGATGCTCCAGCAAATTGATGAAAAAATGGATGACACTGGTACAGAGCAGTGCTGTAATCTATGTTTATGGATTAAACATGCCTGAAATTCACACGGAATAATGAGTCTCCTTAATAAACCTGAGAAATCTTATGTGAAAAGAATATAGCAGACTTCATTTTCCCCAACTTCAAACTGTGTGATAAAGCTTTAGTCATCAAAACAAAGGAGAGACACTCAGGTCAATGTTGCAGAATTGAAAGTTCAGAGACAGATCCTTAGACGTAAGGGACATTTAATGTTTATAAAAAGAGAGGTTGGGGACATGAAGTGTAAAAAAAAAAAATTCTCTTTAGCAAATGGTATTGGAACAGCTTTAAATAGACGGTGTACAAAGTCAAATCAAAGCCGATTAAAGACCTTGATATCCAACCTTCTCCTTAAATTACATCTAATAAAATGTAAGTGGAATATTTTGGCATGGAAGCAGATGCTTTCTAAAATTATTTAATACCATTGGCCAAGTAAACAGAGTCAAAGCTAAACATATGTGACCATCAAAATAAGAAGCTTCTGCACCACAAAAGGAACAAGGAAAAGAATAAGAAGATAACCAACAAATATAGAGACAATATTTTCCATGTAAATATCATACAGATGACTAATATCACAATGTAAAAAGCTCTTCTTGAGTTTTACAAGAACAAAAAAAAAATAACACAAGAAAATGGAGTAGAAGGATACAAACAGTAAGTCTCAGAGGAGACATATAGATGGCCAAAAAGTATATGTATATATGTGTATATATATATACATATACATATATACATATATATCACTTACCATCAGAAAAATACAAATAAAAAACAACAATGTTATGTCATCTCAGACCAGGGAAACTGTAACAAAGATACCAAAACAACCAATAATGTTCTAGATGTGAGGTAAAATTTTTCTGCTAGTAGAAACATTTCTGATCCAAAATTTTAGGATGAACAATCAGCAGACATTCTTTAAAAAACAACGGATCTGTCTACTATGTGAACCAGCAACTCCACTTCTTGATATCAACCCCAATACCAATATATATACATAAATATTAAGAACATTTGCACTCCTATATGTTCATTACAGCCAATTTCACAATAATCAACTTCTGGAAACAACTCACTGTCCAAGATCAGCTGACTAGATAAACAAATAATAGTATGCAAACATAATGGAATTATAAGAAAAGATGAAATCATGAAATTTGCTCTACATGATGGATCTGGAGGGTATCATATTGATTGAAGTAAATCGAAAGGAAAAGGACTGACTCAATTATTTCTCTTATATATGGGATATAAAGAAGCACTGTGGGGTATAAAAATACTCAATGGGATAAAATGAGAATCTATCTTTGGTAGGGGGCCACCAATGGAGAAAGCAAGTGGAAGGGGCAGAGAGGAATTAACTAGGAAGGTGTTGACACTGGGGAACTGGTGAGAAGGAAGTGGATATGGCATGTGGGATGACGGGTAGGTTGGTGAGGGTTGTGTTATGCATGAAATCGTATCATGAAGGGTTATAAACTGTGGTAGCTCAAATTAAATTAAATTAAATTAAAACATAAAATCAAACAAATAATAGATATTGATCTAGAATTTAAACCTAGACCTTTGTGTCTTTACATAGCCAGTTCTTGCCTATTGGATCAACTTAGACAGGAACAAGAATACTTCCTTCCCTGCAAGAAACTCAGAGAGTGAATGACTGTTCTGTTTCTAATCCACATATAGAGGTTAAAGATGTAGCAAAACTACATAGTAAGAAATAGAGCAATATGTTGAATATAGAGGAATCTTGAGTTTTTACTCACTACTTATTAATTACATGTAAGATGTACTCCATTTTGATATAGTATAACTTTCTTAGATATAACTATTTGAAATTTACTCTCTTGCAAAGTACATGTATTCACGAACTATCTGAATGTATCAAGAGATTATGTCAAGCATGATTTCCACTTATTTTTTTACCAGGACAACACAAAAGTGTAGCTGATGATACTGTTCCTTTACTGGTTAAAGTTTCATTGTTTCTCATGTAGAAAATCAGCAATTTTATCCACAGAAATATTGTCCTTTAATGATCCAGAGACTTATTTCAATAATTATTTCAATTATTTCAATTTTTCAGTTCATTTCCAGCTACAACTGTGGACAACAATTTTATCCTCAGCTGCCTTTAATACAGAAGCGACCGCAAATTTTATGATATTGGCATATGCATTTGCTCTTTAATATGTAGGAAACTATTAGGCTTACATTACAAATGAAATTTAGAGACCAAACACAATGGCCACTCAACACCTTTATTGCAAACCACAAAACCTAATTAGAGAGAGAGAACAAAAGGGAATACCCTGCCACAGTGGCAGGGTGGGGTGGGAGGAGATGGGAATGGGGAGGTGGGAGGGATGCTGGGTATTCAGGTGGTGGAGAATGGGCACTGGTGAAAGGATGGGTTCTTGAACTTTCTATGAGGGAAACATGAGCACAAAAATGTATAAATCTGTAACTGTACCTTCACGGTGATTCACTAATTAAAAATATAAAAATTTAAAAAATTCTATAAATATAAAATATCAATATAATATAAAATGAACCCCAAAACTCACAATGTTGATAACAAAAACCCTACCCATTCTGATTTTTGTTCAACTTTAATTCATTTCAGCAATGCCTGCCCAATGACCTCTGTGTCTTGCTACAATTGTCTCCAAGACAGCAAGATTACAAATAAAATACAACATTGTTCCATGAGTCAAACTTATATTGTAAGGGAAAAAAACATCATTTGATCCCAGTGTCAAAAAAGAAGAGAAGGCAATGAAATGGATAACAGTTCAGAACCAAGGCAACTGACAAAAATGCAGGGCACTGTGTAATTGAATTTCAAATAGAAAAGATATATATAGTAGTAAAAAACTGTAATGGTGTGAAAAAAATCATGCAGTTCATTTACAACTATGATATTAGTCTTCATGTCTTAGTTTTACACATATACTAATTTGATTAAATTAATCAAATAAGAATAATGAACTATAATTAATTCATATTAATTATTGCAGCACTTATTTATTTGCTGATAACCATGTGTCACTGAAGAAACACTTAGTCTTGGTGTCCTCTTCTAAATAGTGATAACATATTTTACACTGCCCAATCCATAAGAGTCAAAAACTATTCTTGTGTGTATTTAGTATTTAGTGTGCATAAATCAGAAGATATTGTTAAATATTGAAGTCATCATTTTTATTAAGCAATGTATATAGCAATGCACATAAAACAATATAATTAAATTACTATATTATATAATCAATAATATAAATCTCTATACCAGGTGATCAAGTTTGGATTTGGATTAGGGACCACATTCAGCAGTGTTCAGCACTTAGATATTCATGGCTCTATGCCAGGACTCAATCCTGGGGGAACTCTCTAGCACCAGGTTGGATGCCTGGATATAACTAGTGTTGGCTGTGTTAAAGACATGCATTGTACCGGCTGTACTATCACTTAGCCGAGATTGATATAAAATGTTCTCAATCACATTATTAACATAAAATTCATTTATTCCTTCCCCAAAATATTCAAAGGAAGGGTATAGTGCTTATTGATCATGTAATTGTCTCCCTGGTAAAACGATTTTGCAGAGCTGAAAGGAAAGTTCTCATCCTGTGATAAACACAAAATCTCGTGCGCATGTTTTTAAACATCACAAACATTCCACAAGGAATTTTTTGGAACTCTAAATATGTTTCTATTCCCTTTGATCTATCACTGTCACTGTAGTCCCATTGATCATCGATCTGCTCATGTGGGCACCAGTGAAGTCTCCATTGTGAGACTTGTTGTTACTGTTTTTGACATATCGAAAACTCCACTGTAGCTTGCTAGGCTCTGCCATGCCGGCAGGATATTTTCAATAGCTTGCTGGGCTCTCTGAGAGGGACCAAGGAACCGAAACTGGGTGAGTGCATGCAAGGCAAACACCATACCCGCTGTGCTATCTCTCCAGTGCAAACATCACTGTAGGGAAAAATACTTTTTGTATTCCTGAGACATGAGAAATCCAGAAAACCAAATGTACAGCTGAGACAAAGGCAAAGTGATCAATATGTTACATTTTACCTAACTAGCATTGAACTTGAAAATGAACATAAGTAGAGAAAGCAGGTTTAAGCTGTTGAAATAACAGTTATTGCAATCACTCCAACAAAAGTTTTCCTTCTTTATGCAATACTTATTGAGTGCTCAAAGCATCCTGAATGCTGTCTTATTGATGCTAAATGTTGTATGTCACTATGTTTTCCTTGAGTTTACAAACAGTATAATCTCTATTTAAAGTGAAAATCCTGAGACAGAAAGGTTATGTGAGTATCCCAGTGTGCAGTTAAGCTGTAGTATTTCATCTTACAACTTAATTTTAGAACCTAAAATTCTATTAAATTGACAGTTGAATTATACCATCTATAGTTTTAAGCCCTAATTTTCAATTTGAATTTCTTCCTTAATATACAAAAGTACAATTATGAATCCTACCATGTTTCAGTTTATGGAATGCTCTGGTCCTGGCAATCTCTAATTCTCCATTAAGTGACCAACAAGTGACTGTTGTGTCCACATCTTATTTCTTCATCAGAGAGATAGAGGAAGAGCCACCCTAGTTGAAGATGCAGAGAATGTTCTCTACTGCTTGTGCAGCACTGTGATAAACATGGTTTGGGGAAGGAGAGAATAAGAAATCAAAGTTTCCTTTTAGATTGATTTCCCTCTGGAATTTAAGGATGTTTCTCTGAGACATCATGAACCTGTAGAATTGCATCTCAATTATCCCCAAGGTTGGGAATTTCCCTCCTCTATGATTTCAAGGACTTTTAACGTTTTGGTTCAAGTGTTTGCAAAATCTTTTGTCCCTGAGCAATTATATTTTTACATCACATAGGTATCTGTGCTCGTGTTCTATTTGAAGATGTCTTTATTACCTTCAGAAATAAAATATTTGTGATATGGAGATGGAATATAATTTTTGTGGTAAAGGACAAAACTTCTATTTACTCATAAATATGATAGGGTACTATCTCAGATAAGGTTCCATAATAATCAACCTGTAATGTGAAATATAGCTAGTAGTGTATCATTTCATATTTATTGAATAGTAACAGAAGCTAGAAATTTTGATAAGAAGTATACATTTAATTAATACCTGTACTATTATTTGTTTATGATTTTATACTGCTGAACTTCAGAAATCATATCTACTTTTTTAAATGGTAAAACAGTATTTTTCAACTTTATACTGTAGTTTATCTGGAGTTTATTCCCAGTTGAATGTGGTAGAATTAAAATTTAATGCACCTAGTTTCTCTTTTGAAAATTACCATTGATAAATATGAGAATTTACCTCTGGGATATAGATTATATTCTGCTGATCTCTTTATTTTTATTTCAGGTCCACACTTTTGATAACTTACATTTATAGTATAATTAAATATCTGGGAACATGACCCAGCCATTTTCTAAAAATTTGTTTGCAAGATTTTTTTTCTGTTTTAACTATTATGGCCATTAATTTGCCTCATTGTTATTTAGGACACATGAGGTTATATTTTTGTTTTTGGTCTTTGCCCACAGCCTGAGTTAAGAGGTTAATAATAACTGAACTCAGGAATCCCTGAAGGATTAAATGAGAAAGTTATACTTGATTTATTTTAATATAAGTACTACAAACTTTACTAATCCAATTGTCCATTCACCTAAATAAAACTAATCTTCAAATAAAAGATTGGGTTTTATTTCAAATATTAGTTTAGACTAAAGAAATAGAGTTGCTATATTAACCTTCAGCTCCAAATGTTTCAGATGTTTCCATCTGAACCCCAATGACTGCCCCAAAGCTAAAGCAAAGCAATATATACTGTATTGCTTGTTATAAAAAAAAAACGCTGAAAATGCTACACAATACGATCCTTAAGGGAAAGAGAATGGAAATTGTTCTATTTTGACAGGGGCCATTAAGACATTCTATAAGAGATCATTAAGTGTTGTTAAGTGCTGAGCCTTGTGTGCTTTTACATCTGTAATGTACACACACACACACACACACATACACACATACACACATATATGGGCTGGAGCAATAGCACAGCAGGTAGGGCTTTGCCCTGGATGCTGCCCACCAGGGTTCGATTCCTCCAACCCTCTTGGGGAAACCGGCAAGCTACTGAGAACATCCTGCCTGCATGGCAGAGCCTGGTAAGCTACCTGTGGCGTATTCAAATGGTAAAAACAGTAACAAGTCTCACAATGGAGACATTACTGGTGCCCATTGGACCAAATTGATGAACAACGGGACAACAGTGCTACAGTGCTATATAAAACTATTATCCTCTAAGATTGGTTGCCTACTATTTTGAACCCCATTACATTTCTTGCAGTTCTCATGGAGTACCACTACCCACTACCCAACCACCGCTAACTCCAGGCTGTTCTCTGGACACTGGAGACGAACCTCACGCACGAATGAAGCCACACAGAACCAGGTAAGCAGAACTTTGCGACCTTAGACTCCAGCCTCAACCAGACTCGGAAACAAGATCCTCTGTCGGCCTCCTCCAATTTCCAGCACTTTAGGGAGGGGTCTATTTGAGATGCCCCACCCTACTGAAGCGAGATATATACCTCACTGCCAGACCCCCACTACCTCTCCTACCCAGCAACCACCATGCTCCAGGTTGTTCTCCAGACACACCTGTAAGACAATTAGTACCCATTTTCCGTAATTTCCCCACCCCATAATTTGATGGGGTTCAAATCTAGTGTGAACCATGGGAACACCTCTAAGGGCAATTGGAGGCCACCCTAAAAGCCTCCAGCCTCTTTGAGAGACTGGAAAGCTACCAAGAGTACACCTCCCTCATGGCAGAGCCTGGCAAGCTACCCGTGGTGTATTTTGCGTATTCAATATGCCAAAAATGGTAACAACAATGGGCCTCACTCTCCTGACACCCAAAGAGCCCTCAATATGGCAGCGTCAAAAAAGATGAACAGGAAGAGGCTGAAAAAATCTCAAGGATGAACTAGACTGCCAAAATGAAGAAACACTAAAATGACTGTACTTTCAATGCACCTAAGCTGGATTCGGTAGCATCCATACAGGTCCTGATGGTGCAAGCACAGAAGATCAAGTATGACATCATTGGTCTGAGTGAACGAGAAGACATCGATCACATCATGGAATTTTTGACACTGGAGAAGAACTGTTCTTCAGAGCATGAGACAAAAAAAGCGGCAGTGGCATCATGTCCTTCTCAACACGAAGGTGGCCATGAGCATTGATTCATTTGAATGCCTAACAATCTGACTTCAGATGATTATGCTTGAATAGATGTGGCTCACAGCCTGCAGTTTCTATCTTCATCATCTACGAACCAACATACAACTCCGATGAAGAAGAAATTGAGAAGTTCTACAAGGAGCTAGAGAAGTTCTATAAAGAAGATCACATCTTCTACAAGATCATTGTTGTTGATTTTAATGCCAAGATAGGACTGAGAAGGTCGCCTGAAGAACCCCATATTGGGACCCATGGCCTAACAGGGAACGGACCTGGTGAGGGACTGTCTGAGTTCATGATGTCAACCAAGACTCTCCCACGTAACTCACAGTTCCAGAAGCTGAATCTAAAAGCTGGACATGGGAGTTTCCCGATGGACAGTTCCACATGAAATTGACCAAATCATATTCAATTGAAGGTTTTGCAGCTGTTAGAAAAGACTGAAGCGCTAGCCTGGTGAGGTATGGCATTTGCCTTGTGTGTAGCCGACCCAGGTTAGATTCCTCCATGTCTCTTGGAGGGCCTGGCCAGCCACCTGTGGCGTATTTGATATGCCAAAGAAACAGTAACAAGTCTCACAATGGAGACTTTACTGGTACCCACTCCAGCAGATAGATGAACAATGGGACGACAGTGCAAACAGTGCGTCAGTTAGAAAAGAAGAAGTCATGAAATTTGCCTATAGGTGGATGGACATGGAGATTATCATCCTAAGTGAAATGAGTCAGAAACAGAGACAGGCATAGGATGACTGCACTTATATATGAAATATAAAATAGCATAATATGACACTAACACCTAAGAACTGTAAAGACAAGAACCAAGAGAATTGCTTTGTGGTTTGGAAGTCAGCAACATTTACTGGGTGAAGAGGCAGTTGGGATGGGGAAGGGACTACTAAATTGGACGGATCTCTTGGGATGGAAGATGTTTGCTGAAAGCAGATAAAGGACCAAACATGACAGCCTTTCAATATCTGTATTGGAAACTGCAACTCCCAAATATAGAGAGAGAATTAGAAGGAAGGTACCTGCCACAGAAGTAGGAGGTAGGATGGGGAGGGGATGGCAGGAGGGATACTAGTAACATTGGTGGTAGAAAACATACATTGGTGTAGGGATGGCTGTTCAATCATAGTATGACTGAAACTCAATCATGAAATATTTGTAACTGTAACTCATGGTGATTCAATACTTTTTTAAAATCCAGTTTTAAATGTTCCACACTTGAATGGCAACAGTAGAACTCACAGTAAACTTAACAAAAAAATTTAACAAACGTTATTTTTACAAAAAGTTATTTTCTAAAGCAAAGTGAATTACAAGGTTATTCATAATTGGGTTTTTGACACACAATGTTCTGTCACCAAGCCCACCACCAATATCAACTTCTCTCTACCACGTGCCCAGATTCCCTTTCCTATCCACCTACCCCACTCTGGCCTGCCATCTTTTCAGGCATCTTTTAAATGTGATTATGAAAGGTTCGGTCAACTGATTTCAATATCATTGATTCTGTGGTTTGGATATTTAGCTCGATGATTCCATAATATTAACAATATACCTGGGTCCCTTTGACCCTACCCCTGTTGCTTCTTATCTCTCAGCTCTCCCCTTACCCTTCCATCTATGTCTATCCACTCCTCCTTAGACCTGGGGCCAAAGATAATTGATGGAATCCAATCTATGGCTCATGATAATGAAATATGCAATATAAAAAATTATGGTGATACTAATCTTATCGCTGTGATTAATGTCCCATTCAGAGACAGACAATCCAGTGAAGAGCGCTTCCAAGCCCTATTTCTACCTGTAGGAGAGAGTGGAAGTGCTTCTCAAGCACATGAGGTAGAGGATGTTTTCTACTGGTCATCCAAAGGTCTTCAATAGTTTTTGGAAAATATATACACAACAGTTTCCTCTATTTCCCACTTAGAATTTAAAGAGGTTTCCCTGAGATACTATGAGCCTATACAATTTCCTCTCAGTTCCTCCCAGAGTTGGGAATTTCCCAGCAATCTAAGACTGAGAAATTTGGTTATTATGAACTTCTAAGCTCTGAAACAATTAAAATGTTTCTTTTTATTCTTTACACAATTAAAATGTTTCTTTTTATTTTTTAACTTCTCCTGATTTTCTAGCTGAGATTTACCTCATTATCTGCATATTCTTCGGGAAGAAAACATTGGGTACCAAGGGATGGAATGTGTGCCTACTGTGTACTTATCAACTCTCCAGACAGAGTTCTTCTATCAACATAAGCATGTGACAATAAAAAAGCATCAAAATGTATCAGAAGTACATGTTATTAAAATAACAATTGCTATATTTAAGAATATGCAAAAATATGCAGATTTATTGTGTATTTTCTATATTCCCAGTTTTTTTTAATACTTGCACCGCACTTGAATGTGCTCCGGGTTTATTCCTGGTTCTGTAATCAGGGATCAGTCTTGCCTTGATTGCGTTCTTGACACTGATACCGCACACCATTAAATTTAAGGCATAATTTCTTTAGTAATAGTAATTTTGTTTTATCAGTTTAGAAAAAAAAATGACACCAGGTCCATGTACTCTTTTGGAAAGTAGAATGTGATTAAAATCTAAATCTAATCTTACCCACCTTACTTCTCCAAATAGCATCAGAAAATGGCTTTCCTAGAGAGATATCAAGTTTTTATATTTTAATTTACCAATATTATGTTATTATAAATCACAATAGTAGATGGAGAGTTGGAATAATTCTGAGAAAAGCCAAAATGTTTTGCTGTTCTGACCTAAGCAATTAGATACAGTGTAATTTCTCTTTATTTGAAATTTCTCATGAGTTAGCACTGAGAAAATCCCTGATACAGGACACATTATGAAAATGATAATTGAAAAATAAGAGTAAGTAAGCAGAGCTTTGGCTGCTCATTCTGGAACTCTGACTCGTAATGAACACCACAATAAACATTTTTCTATGACCTCTGTTCTTAATTTTTAATTTTTTCCTGATAGAGAAAACTGGCAAAATAATAATTTAATCATCTTAGAAGACTATATGTAAGTTTCATGATATCATCTCTCCTAACAATTGCACGATATCCCATGGGAGATGTGTTCAGAAAGTAGATAATGGACCAAAAGGATGACCTCTCAGTGTCTGTGTTGCAAGATATGATGCCCAAACGTAGAGAGTATGAATAATATTGTCTGACACGGAGGCAGGAGGAGGGTGGGTAACAGGGGGTATACCAGGGATATTCGTGGTGGGGAATGTGCACTGATGGAGGGATGGGTGTTTGATCATTGTGTGACTGCAACCCAAACATGAAATCTTGTACTATCTCACAACGATTCAATAAAATTTAGGGGAAAGAACAACTGTATGTGATGAGTTATATAATAAGCATATAAGATCTACAAACATAGGAAACAGAGCAAAGTTCAGAAGAAACTATAAGCAAATGTTTATGTAAAATTACTGAACCATGTACATATTCACGCCTGGCAAACACCCTCATGTAGTTTTTAAAGTTTCAATTCTTTTCTGATTTGAACTTTTCTGTTGTCAGTGATAGTTTTTAAATTGAGGTTTTAAAGAATATCATTCCTTGAATATGACCCTTTATTCCATATTTCACCTGTACCATGGTGTAACTCCTTGTTCATTTACAACAATGACCTAATTTCTTTCATTTCCCTATTGCTGTGTTACCACTCTCTCTACCAGGTTTCATCTTGTGCTTACAGTGTCCTTCCTGTGAAGGGTATAATAGATTTTTCCTTTTTTTTTTTCTTTGAGATCTGAGTTCAGATATCACTTCTTGAAAATCCCTTCGGCTTCTTGCTGGTATTTTTTTCTTCTGTGTTCCTCAACGTGCAATTCTAGGTATTTTCATAGTGCAACAATGATAGAGACAAAGTCAGGAGTCCTAGATATATAAGAGAATTGTCACTGTCTCATTTCCATTACTATCTGTTCTTTTCCCAAATTACCTTTCATTCATTTTTTAAAGTTTCCTTCTAGGTAGTGTCATCTTTAAACATGAGCAAAGTCAGCTGTTTTACTGTTCCTTTCAGACACAAAACAGAATATTCTTAATGCCTCTTTAATAGAATTTTCACATTGAGATATTTCAAAAACTGTGCATACAGTACAATATCCATTTTTATGTATGATTGGCTTTTTGTAATTTTTCTCAGTAGGCATGCTCAGAATATGCCCCAAGTCACAGTTTTATTAGTATTATTGCATGAGTATAAACCCAGAGTTTTTAGTAGTGTTCTAACATATGTAGAGAAACAAACAATCCGCAATGTTTTCAATATGCCAAATACAGTAATAATGATTGGTTTCATTCCCCTGACCTGGCACTCCTGGGAAAAAATGAGTAAAGAGAGGCTGCTAAAGTAACGGGATAAGAGTGATAAAGTGATACTCTAACACTAAAAAAAAAGCAGTATGAGGAAATTCACCATGCCATAGACCCTATAAATTCACCATGCTTAGATCCTAAAATAAATGACCTAGATATCATGCAAGAATATATCAACAAAGCTTTCTTATCACACAAAAAAGGAAACTTTGGGAAATAATGAATTCACAGAGAAGTACCTACTTTAAAATATCAATTATTTTACATTCTTTGTCTAAAATCACACCGAATAAGAGAAAAAATCTGAGTCTGAATATTTTTATGGAACAGAAACTTACACCTCAACACGCCGAAGATAATGGTATATAGATAGATAAAAATATATCTATGTATGAATTAAACTCACTCAAACTGCAAAAAAGCTTGTCATTTACAACTGATATTGAAAATGCAGAACTAAAATAAATGGATCTGCAAAGAAATTGGAAACTTGGTGCCTGACAAGAAGTTTTTGCTGTCTCAGAAGTCTAATATTTCTTTCTAATAGCAGTAAAAATTGCAATTGGCATTTCAAAACATTTTAAATGATGTAAAATCAGTCTGTAACTTTTAGGGGAATAATTTAATTTCTTATTTTCTTTGATATTTTGTGTTATTTTGGGAGGATGGGCAGAGACATACATGAGATTTCTCAGGGTTTATTTCTCAAAATTTGTCCTCAGAGATCACTCTAATGTAACAAGTTACATATTACTGTTTTTTCAAACATTAAGGATTTAGTTTTCAACAGAAACAATCATTAACCGGCTGCACAGTTTGCTAATGGCATTTTTCACCTCCTTATTCCTGAAAGCATAAATCAAAGGATTGAGTAAAGGTGGCAGGATAGTGTAGAATATGACCACGATTTTGTCAATGGAATAAGAAACTGGAGGCCGGGCATACTCAAATATACACGGAATAAAGAACAAAACCACAACAGCAATATGAGACCCACAGGTGGAGAGGGCTTTCCTCTGTCCTTCAGCGCTGTGGTTTCTCAGGGAAAACAGGATGACACTATAGGACACAAGCAACATGAAGAAGATTAGGATGCAAAAGAATCCACTGCTGGCCACTATGGTAATGCCAACAGCATAAGTATCAGTGCACGCAAGCTCCAATAAGGGAAACAAGTCACAAACAAAGTGATCAATAACATTGGGACCACAGAAAGGGAGTTGTAAAGTAAAGAGAATCTGTATACTGGAATGCAGAAAACCCCCTGCCCAGGCTACTCCAATCAGAATGCCACAGAGCCTTGAGTTCATGATAGTAGTGTAGTGCAAGGGTTTGCAGATGGCCACATACCTGTCATAGGCCATGGATGTGAGGACAATCATCTCTGCTCCAGAAAAGAAGTGTTGAGCAAAGATCTGCATCATGCAGCCTTCATAGGAGATGGTTTTCTTCTCATAGAGACAGTCTACGATTATTTTAGGGGCATTCACTGAGATGAAACATGCATCCAGGATAGATAGAAAAACCAGGAAGAAGTACATTGGGGAGCCCACGAGAACTGGATTGCTGATGATGGCTGCCACAATCAGCAGGTTGGCACAGATAGTTGCAATGTAGGCAAAAAGTAACATAACAAATTCGATCTTCTGAACATCTGAATTCTGTGAAATCCCCAGGAGAACAAACTCAGTGACAAAACTTTGATTTTGCATGATTTTCTAGAAAACACTCAGAGCTGCCACACTGACCATCCCAACCTACAATAAAAATGACAAGGTTACATCAGTTAAGTTTATTATCATAGCCACTCAAAATTTGTTCTTCCATGTGGTTCTTTTGATTCTGTCCTTCTTTATTTTTGAAACCAAAAAAAAAAAAACAGAATGTTCTCAAAAAAAAATAGTGTAATATCTGAGGAAATTCACTTTTTAAGACATGAAATATAGTGCTAGACAGAGAGCCTCTCTAGAGGAACAAACCCAAATGTGACAGGATTCGAAGCCTATTATTTTTCAGTTGCCAAATAGATTACTTAGTCAGGGTTTGTTACAGAAAGTTTTTAAAGATTTTGCAGTCTTATTTCTGAGGAATCAGGACATCAATTTACTTGTAATGTTGAGCATCACCTTGCAATCATATGCATACAAATGGGAGATGTCCCTGATCAGAAGATTGTTTCTTCCACAGAGTAAAAAAGATGTCAATGGCACTTTAAAATCACATCTCTTCACAACAATTTCTGTTTAAGACTGAAGGGACAGATTCTTTAAGATAAATTAGTCAAGCCATATAAGAGGGAACTTGTATTAAAAATGTTGAGTTCTATAAATTGACAAATCACATAACAAAATGGTGAGAACTCACAATCCAGCAGAAGCCATACAATGGCTATGCAGCAGGCCAGGAATCCATCTTTCAGATTCAAGGCTGTTATAAAACGTTCCGTAAGAAAGCCTTTGACCTACTGGGATCCACAGAACCCACAGAAGCTTGAGTTCCCTTCTTTAGTTGCATACTACTTATTTTCTCTTGCATATTCCAAGGTGACCAATGGGACATTTTCACTGAACTTGAGCTGCAGTGGTTTGGCAGCTTCCAGCTATACCACACTAATTCTAGCTTTAGTTTGATGTTACACTTGATCTCCTTTTTCCACAAAAAAATGAACCAAGGTAACCATGGTAGTAAGAATTCCTAGACCCCTAAACTACAGCTGAAGTATTGACAGGGCAATGACACTAAACTTTTTCTGAAATTCTTGCACAAAATTCTATACAACTGCAGAGTGACAACTAAAAATTTTGGAATAGTTCCAACAGGGAAGTAACTCCCTAGGATAACTGAATTTATTAATTCTCTGGCTACACTGGAGAATGCCCTGACAGGAGAGCACAGTTGATGTATTAGAAAGACTTAAATCTTCCTAACTGCAAAAAACACAATGAGTAAGCAGCATAGAAATACCACTACACTTTTGGTATAAAGATATTTGCCTGGACAACTCAATCAGAAATAGAAACTCTCAGATAAGGATTATAGGTAGAACCTATGGAGGCTAGAACCTATGGAGGATCTTTAAGGAGCTCAAAGAAACAATGGTGCAAGATTAAGAAAGTATGAAAACAGACATTTGAATGTATATACAGAAGTGACACAAAGAAAGATTACAGAACATGAAAACTCAGTGGAAGGCCTTGTCATCAATTACTATAGATGAATATTGAAAGAGTAATCAACCAGTTCCTGGCCCCACAAAAAAGTCCAGTCCTAGAAAAATTCGGTAGCAAGTTTTTCTATACCGTAATTTATCTAAATTTTTTCATTTATTTTTAAATATTAACAAATCATCAACTGTCCAAACAAATCTAGAAATAAAATTGATAACACAGCTCCAATATCAAAATCAATTTAAAAAAAAAACAATTTTTATGTGAAAACTATTATGTCTTATCATGGAGTTGTTAAGTCCTTCTCTAAAGAAATACTAAGCTGTTTGTTGCTAGTTCAGTCTTCTATGTTATTTTTGGTTTTTAAGTTTAGTTGGTTCTGATGTTACTTGCAATCAAATTTACAGTGTTCCTATTTGAATTTCAGTACAATCCATTAAAAAAGACTTACTCCCAATTCTTTCCAGGCTCTTTCAGGAAGTTATAGTAGCAGGAATTTCCCAAGTTTCAATGAGGAAAACAAAAGTCTGATATTAAAAGCAGAGAGAGATATAAAAAAACAGAAAGCTATATACCTCTTGAACATACATGCAAAAATTCTCAGCAAAATATTAGCCGAAAAATACAAAGTATTTCAGAAAGATACTTCACCATGATCAAATAAGATTCATGGTTTAATATACTCAAATCAATCAACATAATAAACCACATCAATATAAGAAAGAGGGAGTCATCTAGTAATATCAATAGATGCAGAGAAAACATTCAAGTAATATCAATAGATACAGAGAAAACATTCAAGTGATATCAATAGATGCAGAGAAAACATTCAAAAAGATGCAAACCCATTCATGATGTGAACTCAATAAAGTGGAGGGTGAAAGAATTTTCAATATAGTTAAAGCCAATTACCACTAGTCACAGCAAATATTGTGCACAATGCTGAAAAATTGAAAACCTTCCCTCTAGAGCCAGTCACAAGGCAAAGATGTACACTCTCATTGCTACTATTTAATTTAGTTCCGGAAGTCGAAGCCATAGCAATTAGGCAAGAAAGAGATAGTAAAGACATTCAGACTAGAAAAGATGTCAGACTCAGTGTTTGCGGAGACATGAAACTACACTTTGAAAATGCTAAAGACTCTACAAAGTAATACCTAGAAAAACTATATTTATACCATTGAGTAGCAGACTACAAAATCAATGGACAAACTATGGCTTTTTTTACATGCAAATAATAAAGCAATTGAGAGAGAAGTTAACAAATTAATCCCATTCAGTAGAAGTTCCTCAGAAAATCTAGTACCTGGGAGCCAACTTAACAAAAGAGGTTAAAGACTTACATAGAATAAAACTATGTTATTATGAATTGAAAGAAAATGTCACAAGGAAATATAAACATCCCCTCTTCATGGATAGGAAGTATCAACATTTGTCAAAGTGGCATTTTTCCCAGAACACTGTAGATACAATGTTGTCTAAAAAAATACACATGAAACTTTTAAAGATATTTAAAAATATATTTTAATTTATAATCTATGTTTGGACTGGAGCGATAGCACTCGGCCGACCTGGATTTGATCCCTTCATCTCTCTCAGAGAGCCTGGCAAGCTAACAAGGGTATCCGAACCGCAGAGCAGAGCCTGGCAAGCTACCTGGAGCATATAGGATATGTCAAAAACAGTCACAACGAGTCTCAAAATAGAGATGCTCCAGCAAATTGATGAAAAAATGGATGACACTGGTACAGAGCAGTGCTGTAATCTATGTTTATGGATTACACATGCCTGAAATTCACACGGAATAATGAGTCTCCTTAATTAACCTAAGAAATCTTATGTAAAAATAATATAGCAGACTACATTTTCCCCAACTTCAAACTGTGTGATAAAGCTATAGTCATCAAAACAAAGGACAGACACTCAGGTCAATGTTGCAGAATTGAAAGTCCAGAGACAGATCCTCAGGTGTAAGGGACATTTAATGTTTATAAAAAGAGGGGTTGGGGACATGAATTGGAACAAAAAAATGTCTCTTTAGCAAATGGTATTGGAACAACTTTGATCACACCATGTACAATGTCAAATCTAAGGAGATAAAAGACCTTGATATCCAACCTTCTCCTTCAATTACATTGAAGAAAATGTAAGTGGAATATTTTGGCATGGAAGCAGATGCTTTCTTAAATGATTTAATACCATTGGCCATGTAAACAGAATCAAAGCTAAACAAATGTGACCATCACACTAAGAAACTTCTGCACCACAAAAGAAACAAGGACAAGAATAAAAAGACAACCAACATGCTGGCACAACTGGACAACCACATGCAAAAAAATGGGTTTAGACCTTGACCTGACACCATGCACAAAAGTCAGATCAAAATGGATTAAAGACCTCAACATTAGACCACAAACCATAAGGTACATTGAAGACAAGGTCGGCGAAACCCTCCACGATATTGAAGATAAAGGTATCTTCAAAGGTGACACGGAACTAAGCAATCTAGTAAAAACAGAGATCAACAAATGGGACTACATTAAACTAAAAAGCTTCTGCACCGCAAGAGATACAGTGACCAGAATACAAAGACTATCCACAGAATGGGAAAGGATATTTACACAATACCCATCAGATAAGGGGTTGATATCAATGGTATATAAAGCACTGGTTGAACTCTACAAGAAGAAAACATCCATCCCCATCAAAAAATGGGGCGAAGAAATGAACAGAAACTTTACCAAGGAAGAAATACGAATGGCCAAAAGGCACATGAAAAAGTGCTCTGCATCACTAATCATCAGAGAGATGCAGATCAAAACAACTTTGAGATACCACCTCACACCACAGAGACTAGCACACATCCAAAAGAACAAAAGCAACCGCTGTTGGAGAGGATGTGGGGAGAAAGGGACCCTTCTTCACTGCTGGTGGGAATGCCGACTGGTTCAGCCCTTCTGGAAAACAATTTGGACGACTCTCAAAAAATTAGATATTGAATTCCCATTTGACCCAGCAATACCACTGCTGGGAATATATCCCAGAGAGGCAAAAAAGTACAATCGAAACAACATCTGCACATGTATGTTCATCGCAGCACTGTTTACAATAGCCAGAATCTGGAAAAAACCCGAATGCCCCAGAACGGATGACTGGTTGAGGAAACTTTGGTACATCTATACAATGGAATACTATGCAGCTGTTAGAAAAAAGGAGGTCAAGAATTTTGTAGTCAAGTGGATGGGCATGAAAAGTTTCATGCTGAGTGAAA
The DNA here is from genome assembly GCF_027595985.1 of Sorex araneus. NCBI lineage: Eukaryota > Metazoa > Chordata > Mammalia > Eulipotyphla > Soricidae > Sorex > Sorex araneus. Next base: position 151,094,331 of record NC_073307.1, on the reverse strand, counting down.
TGAGTCAGAAAGAGAGAGACAGACATAGAAAGATTGCACTCATCTATGGTATATAGAATAACAGAGTGGGAGACTAACACCCAAGAACTGTAGAACTGTAGAAATAAGTACCAGGAGGTTGACTCCATGGCTTCGAGGCTGGCCTCACGTTCCGGGGAAAGGTCAACTCAGAGAAGCGATCACCAACTACATTGTAGTCGAAGGCCATGTGGGGGAAGGGAGTTGCGGGCTGAATGAGGGCTAGAGACTGAGCACAGCGGCCACTCAACACCTTTATTGCAAACCACAACAGCTAATTAGAGAGAGAAAACAGAAGGGAATGCCTTGCCACAGTGGCAGGGTGGGGTGGGGGGGAGATGGGATTGGGGAGGGTGGGAGGGACACTGGGTTTACGGGTGGTGGAGAATGGGCACTGGTGAAGGGATGGGTTCCCAAACTTTGTATGAGGGAAGTATAAGCACAAAAGTGTATAAATCTGTAACTGTACCCTCACGGTGATTCTCTAATTAAAAATAAATAAATTTAAAAAAAAAAGACAACCAACAAATATAGAGAAAATATTTTCCAAGCAGTCATCAAACAGATGACTAATATCACAATATAAAAAGCTCTGTTTGAATTTTACAAGAACAGCAAAAAAAAAATGACGCAAGAAAATGTAATAGAATGATACGAGCAGTAATTCTCAATGGAGACATATAGATGGCCAAAAGTATGCGTATATATATGTATATATACACATATACATATATATTCATATGTATCACTTACCATCAGAAAAATACAAATAAAAAACAACAATGTTATGTCATCTCAGACCAGTGAAACTATAACAAAGATACAAAAACAACCAATAATGCTGTAGATGTGAGGTAAAAATTTACTGTTACTAGAAAAATTTCTGGTCCAGCATTTTAGGACAAAAAATCAGCAGACATTCTTTAAAAAACAAAGGATCTATCTACTATATGAACCAGCAACTCCACTTCTTGATATCAACCCCAATACCAATATATATATATATATATACATATACATTAAGAACATTAGCACTCCTATGTTCGTTCATTGCAGCAAAATTCGCAGTAATCAACTTCTGGAAACAACTCACTGTCCAAGATGATATGACTAGATAAACAAATCATAGTATGTAAACATAATAGAATTATAAGAAAAGATGAAATCATGAAATTTGCTCTACATGATGTATCTGGAGGTAATCATGTTGATTGAAGTAAATCGAAAGGAAAAGGACTGACTCAATAATTTCTCTTATATACAGGATATAAAGAAGCAAGTAGGGGTAAAAAAAATACTCAATAGGATAAAATGAGAATCGATCTTTGGTATTGGGCCACCAATGGAGAAAGCAAGTGGAAGGGGCAGAGAGGAATTACCTAGGAAGGGATTGACACTGGGGAACTGGTGAGAAGGAAGTGGACATGAAGGTGGGATAAGGGGAAGGTTGGTGAGGGTTGTGTTATGCATGAAATCCTATCATGAAGGGTTATAAACTGTGGTACCTCAAAAAAATTAAATTAAATTAAAACATAAAATCTTTGCATGAATTACATGCTGTTTTATTTAAAACTTAAAATAAACCTATGTAAAATATTACTACTATCAAGTGCTGTCCTCATTTGTAAGTTCAATAATAGCAGTGAAATTATAATTGAAGCATTATTACCTAGTAAACTACCAATGCTATATCTTTTATACATATTTAACTGTGAGAAATTATCACTTAAACTATTATTTCAAACAGGTACTAGATATTGATCTGGAATTTAAACCTAGACTTTTATGTTCTTTACATAGCCAGTTCTTTACAATTGGATCAACCCAGACAGGAACAAGAATCCTTCTATCCCAGCAAGAAAGTCAGAGAGTGAATGACTGTTCTGTTTCTAATCCACACATAGAGGTTAAGATGTAACAAAACTACATAGTAAGAAATAGAGCAATATGTTGAATACAGCAGAATCTTGAGTTTTTACTCACTATATATTAATTACATGTAAGATGTCCTCCATTTTGATTTAGTATAACTTCCTTAGATATAACTATTTGAAATTTACTCTCTTGCAAAGTACATGTGTTCACAATTACCTGGATGTATCAACAGATTATGCCAAGAATGATTTCCAATTATTTTTCTACCAGGACAACACAAAAGTGTAGCTTATGGTACTGTGCCTTTACTGGTTGAAGTTTCTATTGTTTCTCATGTAGAAAGTCAGCAATTTTATCCACAGAAATATTTTCCTTTAATGATCCAGAGACTTATTTTAATAATTATTTCAATTATTTCAAATTTTCCGTTCATTTCCAGCTACAAATGTGGACAACAGTTTTAGCCTCAGCTGGCTTTATTACAGAAACAGTCAAGAATTTTATGATATTGGCATATCCATTTGCTCTTTTATATGTAAGAAACTATGAGTCCTACAGTACAAATAATATTTATTATATAAATATAAAATATGAATATAATATATAATGAACTCCCAAAACTCACAACGTTTATAAAAAAAAAACCCTACCCATTCTGATTTGTGTTCAACTTTAATTCATTTCACCAATGCCTGCACAATGACTTCTGTATCTTGCTACAGTTGTCTGCAAGACAGCAAGGGTATAAATAAAATACAACATTGTTCCATGAGTCAAACTTATGTTGGAAGGGAAAAAAACATCATTTGATCCTAGTGTCAAAAGAGAAGAGAAGGCAATGAAATGGATAACAGTTCAGAACCAAGGCAACTGAGAAAAATTCAGGGCACTGCAAAATTGAGTTTCAAATAGAAAAGATACATATAGTAGTAAAAAACTGTAATGGTGTGAAAAAAATGATGCAGTTCATTCACAAGTATGATATTATTTTTCATGCCATAATTTAACAAATATACTAATTTGATTAAATGAATCAATTAAGACTAATCAGTTTAATTAATTCAAACTAATTATTGCATTCTTTAATTTATTAGCTGATAAACATGTGTCACTGAAGAAACCCTTAGCCTTGGAGTCCTCTTCTAACAAATGGTAACATATTTTTAACAGCCCAAACCACAAGAGTCAAAAGATATTCTTATGCATATTTAGCATTTAGTATGCATAAGTCAGAAGATATTGTTAAATATTGAAGTCATCATTTATGTTAAGCAATGTATATAGCAATGCATACAAAACAATGTAATTAAACTACTCTATTATATAAACAATAATAAAAATCTCTAAACCAGGTGACCAAATATGGATTAGGTATAGGGAACACATTCAGCAGTGTTCAGCACTTAGATATTCGTGGCTCTGTGCCAAGATTCAATCCTGGAGGAACTCTCTAGCACCAGGTTGGATGCCTGGATGTAACTAGTATTGGCTGTGTTAAAGACATGCATCTTACCGGCTGTACTATCACTTGGCAGAGAATGATATAAAGTGTGCTCAATCACGTTATTAACCTAAAATTCATTTATTCCTTCGCCAAAATATTCAAAGGAAGGATATAGTGCTTGTAAATCATCTAATAGTCTCCCTGGTAAAATGATTTTGCAGAGCTGAAACAAGAGTGCTTATCCTGTGCGAAACACAAAATCTTGTGCTCCAGTTTTGAAATATCACAAACATTCCACAAGGAATTTTATGGAACTCTAAATATATTTCTATTCCCTTTGATCTATCACTGTCACTGTAGTCCCATTGATCATCGATCTGCTCATGTGGGCACCAGGAATGTCTCCATTGTGAGACTTGTTGTTACTGTTTTTGGCACATAGAAAATGCCACTGTAGCTTGCTAGGCTCTGCCATGCAGGCAGGATATTTTCAGTAGCTTGCTGGGCTCTCTGAGAGGGACCGAGGAATCAAACTGGGTGGGTGCTTGCAAGGTAAACACCGTACCCGCTGTGCTATTGCTCCAGTGCAAACATCACTGTAGGGAGAAATATTTTTTGGATTCCTGAGAAATGAGAAATCCAGAAAACAAAAGTACAGCTGAGACAAAGGCAAAGTGATGAATATGTTACATTTTACATAACTTGCATTGAACTTGAAAATGAACATAGGTAGAGAAAGCAGGTTTAGGCTCTTGAAAGAACAGTTATTTCAATCTCTCCACCAAAAGTTTTCCTTTTTTATGCAATACTTTTTGAGTACTTAAAACATCTTGAATGCTGTCTTATTGATGCTAAATGTTGTATGTCACTATGTTTTCCCTAAATTCAAAAAGATTATAATCTCTATTTAAAGTGAAAATCCTGAGACAGAAATATTATGTGAGTTTCCCAGTGTGCAGTTAAGCTGTAGTATTTTATATTACAACCTAATTTTAGAACCTAAAATACTATCAAACTTGACAGTTGAATTATACCATCTATAGTTTTTAGTCCTACTTTTCCATTTGAATTTCTTCCTTAAAATGCAAACGTGGAATTATGAATCCTACCATGTTTCAGTCTACTGAATGCTCTGGTCCTGGTAATCTCTAATTCTCCATTAAGTGACCATCAAGTGACTCTTGAGTCCACATCTTATTTCTTCATCAGAGAGATAGAGGAAGAGCCACCCTAGTTGAAGATGCAGAGAATGTTGCCTACTGTTTGTGTAGTACTGTGATGAACATGGTTTGGGAATGAGAGAATAAAGAAATCAAAGTTTCCTTTTCAATTGATTTCCCACTGGAATTGAAAGATGTTTCCCTGAGACATCATGAACCTGTAGAATTGCATCCCAGTTCTCCCCAAGGTTGGAAATTTCCCTCCTGTATGATTTCAAGGACTTTTAATGTTTTGGTTCAAGTGTTGGCAACATCTTTTGTCCCTAAGCAATTATATTTTTATAACACATAGTTATCTGTGCTCGTGCTCTATTGGAAGATCCTTTTACTAACTTCAGAAATAATATATTTCTGATATGGAGATGGAATATAGTTTTTGTGGTAAAGGACAAATCTTCTACTTGCTCATAAAAATGATAGGGTAGTTTCCTCAGATAAGGTTCCATAATCAATCTGTAATGTGAAAAATAACTAGTTGTGTGCCATTTCATGTTTATCAATAATAACAAAAGCTAGAAATTTTGATAAGAAATATACATTAGATTAATAACCTCTATTATTATTTGTTTATGATTTTCATACTGCATACTTCAAAAATGATATATACTTTTTTAAAATGTAAAACAGTTTTCTTTTCAATGCTTTGTACTATAATTTATCTGAAGTTTATTCCAAGGTGAATGTGGTAGAATTAAAGTTTAATGCACCTACTCCCTATTTTGAAAATAATACTGATAAATATGAGAATTTACCTTTGGGATATATATTATATTCTGCTGGTCTCTCTTTTTATTCCAGAACCACAGTTTTGATAACTATAACTTAATAGTATAATTTAATGTCTGGGAACATGACCAACCCATTTTTTAAAAATCTGTCTGCAAGAAGTTTTTTTCTGTTTTAACTCTTATGGCCATTAATTTGCCTCACTGTTATTTGGGATGCATGAGGTTATATTTTTGTTTTTGGTCTTTTGCCCACAGCCTGATGTTCAGATTTTAATAATGACTGAACTCAGGAGTCACTCAAGAACTAAATGAGAAAGTTATACTTGATTTATTTTAATATAAATACTACAAACTTTACTAATACAATTGTCCATTCACCTAAATAAAACTAAGCTTCACATAAACATTAGGATTATTCCAAATATTAGTTTAGACTAAAGAAATAGAGAGTCTATATTAACCTTCAGCACCAAATGTTAATATTTTAATGTCTTATAACTATAAAGCCTCAATTGATGGTTATAAAACTTAAATGCACTTAGTTCCTATTGAAAAATAGAATGGAAAACATTGTGTTCTTTGAGGAGAGGGGTGGTTAATCAGAGTTCCAGAGTTTCTTTTAAATATTCCTTTTCTATTACCTCTGCTTAATTTATAATTTATATATTTCATATGAATGAGGTCTCGTATTTGTTTTTCTTATTCTGATGGATTTTCTTACTTTGTTATCCTGCAGTTTCCTTCACTTTACTGAAAGGAACAAAATTTTTTTCTTTTCTTTTCTCCTATTTTATCGATTAGGTAGTTCACAATAGTTGATGATATTTTATATTCACTCACCAGTCCCACTACCATCATGCCTTTCCATCAGCATGTTTCAGATGTTTCCCTCTGAAGCCCAATGCCTGGCCCAAAGCAGAACCAACATTTTATATACTTTATTGCTTGTTGTAAAAAAGAAAAAAACACTGAAAATGCTACACAAAAGGATCCTTAAAGGGAAGAGAAAGAAAATTGTTCTATTTTGACAGGGGCCATTAAGACATTCTATAAGAGATCATTAAGTCTTGTTAAGTGTGGAGCCTTTTGTACTTTAACATCTGTAATGTATACACACACACACACACATATGGTCTGAAGCAATAGTACAGCAGGTAGAGCATTTCCCTTGCATGTAGCCCACCTAGGTTTGATTCCTCCATCACTCTCGGGAAAACCTGCAAGCTACTGAAAAAATTCTGCCTGCATAGCAGAGACTGGTAAGCTACCCGTGGCATATTCAAATGCTAAAGACAGTAACAAGTCTCACAATGGAGACATTACTGGTGCCCACTTTAGCAAATCGATGAAAAATGGGACAATAGTGCTACAGTGCTATATATATATATAATACATATATATATATACATATGTATTATCCTCTAAGATTGGTTGCCTACTACTTTGAACCACATCAAATATCTGTTGTACACATGGAGTACTACTACTCACTACCCAACCACCGTTACGCTCCAGGCCATTCCCTGGATACTCAGGCCAAACCTCACACACGAGGGAAGCCACACATAACCAGGTAAGCAGAACTTAACCACCTTGGACTCCAGTCTCAACCAGATCAGAAACAAGATCCTCTGTCTGTCTCCTCCAATCTCCAGCACGTTAGGGAGGGGTCTACTCCAGATGCCCCACCCTACTGAAGCAAGATAAATACCTCAATGCCAGACCCACAGTACCTCCCCTACTGAGTCACCGCCATGCTCTCTCCGGACACAACATAAGACACTTAATAATACCCATTTTCCATAATTCCTGCACTTCATAATATGAAAGGGTTGAAATATAGTGTGAACCTTGGAAACACCTCTAAGGGCAATTGGAGGCCACCCTAAAAGCCTCCAGTCTCTTTGAGAACCTGGAAAGCTACTGAGAGTATCCCGCTCTCACAGCACAGCCTGGCAAGCTACCCGTGACACTATCGATATGCCAAAAACAGTAACAACAATGGGCCTCACTCACCTGACACCCATAGAGCCTTCAATATGGCAGTGTCAAGAAAGATAAGCAAAGAGAGGCTGAAAATATCTCAGGCCTGAACTAGACTGCCAAAACAAAGAAAGACTAAAATGACTGTACTTTCAGTGCACCTAAGCTGGAATTGGTAGCATCCATCCAGGACCTGATGGTGCAAGCACAGAAGATCAAGTATGACATCATTGGTCTGAGTGATCGAGAAGACATCGATCACATCATGCAATTTTCGACACTGTGGAGCAGAACTCTTCCTCAGAACATGAGACAACAGTGGCATCGGTGGCATCGGTGTCCTTCTCAACACGAACTTGGCCATGAGCATTGATTCATTCGAATGCCTAACAATTCAAATCAGATGATTACGCTGGGATAGATGTGGCTCACTGCCTGCAGTTTCTATCTTCATCATCTATGAACCAACATACACTCCGATGAAGAAGAAATTGAGAAGTTCTACAAGGAGCTAGAGAAGTTCTATAAAGAAGACCACACCTTCTACAAGATCATTATTGTTGATTTTAATGCCAAGATAGGACTGAGAAGGTTGCCTGAAGAACCCCATATTGGGACCCATGGCCTAACAGGGAACGAACCTGGTGAGGTACTGTCTGAGTTCATGATGTCAACCAAGACTATCCATGGTAACTCATAGTTCCAGAAGCTGAATCTAAAAGCTGGACATGGGAGTACCCTGAAGGACAGTTCCACAATGAAATTGACCACATCATATTCAATCGAGGTTTTGCCTGACCAATGTCGCTGTTTTCCCAAAATTTCAAAATGGATCAGACCACCGTCTCCTTTGTGCAAAATTCTATTTCACAGAGAGGGGAGAAAGGTCTTCAAAGTTTAAGTTTAAGAGAACTCCCTGAATGTCCAACAACTGGGAGCTCTTTGGCATTATCGCGACAATGTTGGAAGATGCCATCCTTGAAAACATTGACAAGGAATATGATCGACTGGTTCAGCATTTCTATGACTGTGCAAAGAATGCCGAGAGTGAGAAAGCCACAAATAGATGCCTATCTTCAGAAACTCTGGAGCTCATTCTCAAGCCTCAGGCAACTGAAGTCAAGAGACTCAAATCCTCACAGAGACCATGGTAATAATACATGTTCTGCAATTATAGAAATAAATGACAGACATTGTTCTGGTTTTATCATTAGTATCTACAACTTGATTCATTAATATGAAAATGTATTTTGTTTCTCTATCATCATATAGATACATAATTACTTACTTGTTAACGATTGAAATATCACACAAAAATACAATGATGACAGAAGAATGTTTATCCACTTAAAAAATAACTAGCAAGTTTTTCAGTACTTCATGTATAATGGATCTAATTCAACCATTTAAAGAATCATCATTTATTTAGAGGAGTAATGAAGCCCAGGTCAGAGGATTAAGTTGAAAGGTTATGTTGAGGAATGATAGAGCCAAATATCAAATGTCCAGAGCACTGAAGTCAAGAGACCCAAACAATAATAATGAAACTTAGAAAGGAGCCTATTGGAAGGGCAGGCTAGAGGGGTGGGGTGATATGAGAGGGAACTTGGGAAAATTGATGGAGGAAATTTAAAACTGGTGGTAGTATAAGAGCCGGAATATTGTAATTCTAAAACTCAACTATATATAATTTTGTAAATAATTGTTCTTAAATTAAAAAAGAAAATAAAACTATACATTAAATAAGAAGGAAAAGATAATGATATAAAAGATAAAAACAAAACAAAAATAAGAAATGTTCATGGTAAATATAATATTTACTTCATCTAAAAACATAATACTATTTTTGCAAAACATATATATTTGGAAATTTTACTCACACCCATGTAAATTGAATTGCATTTAAAATTACATTTGATGTATGTTTATTGCAGCACTTTCAACAATAGCCAGAAAACACTGGAAAACAACCCAAGTGCCCTAGAATGGACGACTTGCTAAAGAAACTTTGGTATATCTGCACAGTGGAATACTATGCAGCTGTTAGAAAAGACTGAAGTGATAGCACGGTGGGGTAGGGCATTTGCCTTGTATGTAGGCGACCCAGGTTAGATTCCTCCATGTTTCTTGGATGGCCTGGCAAGCTACCTGTGCGTATTTGATATGCCAAAGAAACAGTAACAAGTCTCACAAAGGAGACTTTAGTGGTACCCACTCAAGCAAATAGATGAACAATGGGACGACAGTGCTAACAGTGCGACAGTTAGAAAAGATGAAGTCATGAAATTTGCCTATAAGTGGTTGGACATGGAGAATATCATGCTAAGTGAAATGAGTCAGAAAGAGACAGACAGACATAGGATGACTGCACTCATATGTGAAATATAAAATAGCATAATATGACACTAACACCTAAGGACAGTAAAAACAAGAGCCAAGAGAATTGCTTTGTGGTTTGGAAGCCAGCAACATGTGCTGGGGTAAGAGGCAGTTGGGATAGAGACCGGACTACTAAGATGGAGGGATCTCTCAGGATGGGAGATGTGTGCTGAAAGTAGATAAAGGACCAAACATGAAAGCCTTTCAATATCTGCTTTGAAAACTGTAATTCCCCAAATTAGAGAGAGAATTAGAAGGCAGGTACCTGCCACAGAAGCAGGAGGTAGGATGGGGAGGGGATTGCAGGAAGGATACTAGTAACATTGGTGGTATAAAAGGTACACTTGTCGATGGATGGCTGTTCAATCATAATATGACTGAAACTCAATCATGTAAGATTTGTAACTGTAACTAATGGTGATTCAATACTTTTTAAAAATTCAGTTTGAAATGTACCATGGCAGAAGTAGAACTAATAGGAAACTTAATGAAAAACATTAAAAATCTTTTATTTTACAAAATTTTATTTTATTACAGCAACATGAAATACAAGGTTTTTCATAATTGCGTTTTTGACACACAATGTTCAGTCACCAAGCCCACCACCAGTGTCAACTTCTCTCCAACACGTGCCCAGATTTCATCTCCTCTCCACTTATCCCATCCCGGCCTGCCACCTATACAGGCACCTTTTAAATGTGATTATGAAAGGTTTGGTCTCCTGATTTCTATGTCATTGATTCTGTGATTTGGATATTTAGCTCAATCATGATCATTCCATGACATCACCAATATACCTGGGTCCCTTGGATCCTACCCCTGTTGCTTCTCATCTCTCGGCTCTCCCCTTACCCTTCCATCTATGTCTATCCACTCCTCCTTAGACTCGATGCATTCCGATCTATGGATCATGAGAATGAAATATGCACTATAAAAATGGTGATAATAATCTTATTGCTGTGATAAATGTCCGTTCAAAAACAGAAAATCCAGTGAAGAGTGCTTTCAAGTCCTATTTCTACCTGTAGGAGAGTGGAAGTGCATCTCAAGCACATGAGGTAGAGGATGTTTTCCAGTGGTCAACCAAAAGTATCCAACAGCTTTGGAAAATATATAAACATCAGTTTCCTCTATTTCTCACTTAGAATTTAAAGAGGTTTCCCTGAGATACTGTGAGTCTATACAATTTCCTCTCAGTTCTTCCCAGAGTTGCGAATTTCCCAGCAATCTAAGACTGAGAACTTTAGTTATGATGAACTTCTATGCTCGGAAGCAATTAAAATATTTCTTTTTATTCTTTGCAGACTATTTAATTACTCCTGATTTTCTAGCTGAGATTTATCTCATTCTCTGCATATACTTAAGGAAGAAAAGACTGGGTACCAAGGGATGGAATATGTGCCTTCTGTGTACTTATCAACTCTCCACACTGAGTTCTTCTATCAGCATAAGTATGTGACAATAAAAGAGCATCAAAATATATCAGAAGTACATGTTATTAAAATAACAATTGCTATATTTAAGTATATGCGAAAATGTGTTCCGATATTGTTTATTTTCTATTATTTCCTGTTTGTTTTTAATACTTACACTGCATTTGATAGTGCCCAGTGTTTATTCCTGGTTCTGTACTCAGGGATCAGTCTTGCCTTGATTCCTGCCTGTACTATCACTCTATCCCATGCTCTGTGTTCTTGACACTGATACCCCACACCATTAAATTTAAGGCATAATTTCTTTAGAAATAGGAATTTGTTTTTGCAATTTTGAGAAAAAATGACCCCAGGTCCATGTACTCTTATGGAAAGTAGAATGAGATTAAAATCTAGATCAAAACTTGTCCACCTTATTTCACCTAGTACCATCAGAAAATGGCTTTTGAGAGAGATAACAAGTCTTTATATTTTAATTAACCAATATTTTGCATTTACAAATGCCAATAGAAGATGGAAAGTTGGAATAATTCTAAGAAAAGCAAAAATATTTTGCTTTTCTGACCTAAACAATTAGGTAAGATTTCTCTTTACTTGAAATTTCTCATGAGTTAGCACTGAGAAAATCCCTGGTCCAGGACAAATTTATGAAGATGATAGTTGAAAAATAAGACTAAGTAGCAGAGCTTCGGGTACTAATTCTGAAAATCTGACTCATAATGAACACCACACCAAGAATTTTTCTTTGACATTGCTTCTTAATTTTTATTTTTTTCCTGTTAGAGGAAACTGGCAAAATAATAATTTAATCATCTTAGAAAGCTATATATAAATTTCATGATTTCATCTCTCCTAACAGCTGCACGGTATTCCATGGGAGATTTGTGTTGAAAGTAGATAATGGACCAAACAGGATGACCTCTCAGTGTCTGTGATGCAAGGCATGATGCCCAAAATTAGAGAGTCTGAGGAATATTGTCTGAAATTCAGGCAGGGGGAGGGTTGGAAACTGGGGCTATACCGGGGATATTGGTGGTGGGGAATGTGCACTGATGGAGGGATGGGTGTTTGATCATTGTGTGACTGCAACCCAAATATGAAAGCTTGCAACTATCTCACGATGATTCAATAAAATGTAGAGGAAAAAAGACTATATGTTATGAGTAATATAATAAGCATATAAGGTCTACAAACATAGGAAACATAGGAAAGTTCAGATGAAACTATAAGCAAATGTTTATTTAAAATTACTGAACCATGTACATATTCACGCATAGTGAATACCCTCATATAGGTTTTAAAGTTTCAATTCTTTTCTGATTTGAACTTTTCTGTTGTCAGTGTTAGTTTTTTTTTTTTACTTTTTTTGGGTCAAACCTAGCGATGCACAGGGGACACTCCTGGCTCTGCACTCAGGAATTACCCCTGGTGGTGCTCAGGGGACCATAATGGATGCTGGGAATAAGACCCAGGTGGGCCGCATGCAAAGCAAATGCCCTACCTGCTGTGCTATTGTTTCAGCCACTCAGTGTTAGTTTTTAATTTGAGGTTTTAAAGAATAGCATTCCTTTAATATGACCTTTTATTCCATATTTCACCTGTACCATGGGGTAACTCCTTGTTCATTTACAACAGTGACCTAATTTCTTTCATTTCCCTATTGCTGTGTTACCACTCTCTCTACAAGGTTTCATCTTCTGCTAATAGTGTCCTTCCTGTGAAAACTTTAGTACATTTTTCATTTTTTGTTTTTAGATCTGAGTTTAGATATCACCTATTGAAAATCCCTTCTGCTTCCTGCTGGTATTTTACACTTCTGTGTTCTCAATGTGAATTTCGAGGTATTTTCATAATGCAACAATGATAGAGACAAAGTCAGGCCTCCTAGATAGATAAGAGAATTGTCTCTGTCTCATTTCAGTTACTATCTGTACATTTCCCAAATTACATTTCATTCATTTTTAAAGTTTCCTTCTTGGGCGTGTCATCTTTAAACATGAGCAAAGTCAGCTGTTTACTGTTCTTTAAGACACAAAACGGAACATTCTTACTGCCTCTTTAATATAATTTTCACATCGAGATATTTCAAAAACCGTGTATTCAGTACAATTTCCATTTTTTAAGTATGATTGGCTTTGTGGAATTTTTCTCAGTAGGCAATCTCAGAATAAGCCTAAACTCACAGTTTTATTAGTATTATTGCATGAGTATAAACCCAGAGTTTTTGGTATTTTTCTAACATCTGTAGAGAAACGAACTTTATCTCTTAACTATTCAGTGACAAAACTTTTCTTTTAGTAAACCAAATGCAGTGTCTAATTTCATGAGTAGTACTAATGGAAGAAGGTTCAATTAATAAGAAGAATACAAATTTTATGCACTTCTATAGAAAATATCATTATATAGACAATTGCACTTTCTCTGGTTGTTGTTATTCCCTTTATCTTCAGTAAAGAAAGTTTCTAGAAAGAACCAGAGAGATTACAGCGAGTAGGAATATTGTCATAAAAGCAGCTGACACTACTTTAATCAGTACCTAGAGTATTGTTCGATATGGTCCCTTTAACTATCACAGGAATAATTCCTGAGTGCAAAGCAGAAGTAACCCATAGCATTGCCATTTGAGCCCCTCAAACAATGAAAAATCATCTAGATAAATAATAATCACTGTATAAAGTGTACATAATTTGATTGACAGTTCCTATTGTTTTGAGTTTAAATAGTTATCAGGAAAATTTACTAGGAATTTTCCTATCCATCTTGAATTCTATCTCTATGCTAAAACCCTCCTTAGTCTTTTATCAAAATTTTTGTAATATCACTTGTTTTATATTCCTAAGCTTTGAATTTCACTTTGATAAATATCTACAATAGTGACGTGGTTTACTATGAAGTAGGGTCCATGTATTCCGTGTCTAGTCAAAATTTTAATTATAAATAGCCATCTTTACTCTCAATGCATTAATTTGATACTATAACAAAAATCTGAACAAGTGTAGGTTTTATTATTGCCATTATTTTAATAAGGAATTAAAAATAAAAATGTTTAGATACGCACATGTTGCTCAATAATGATAATGTCCAAAATATTCTCCTTATGTCAATGAATAATGCCAACACTCTATGTTAAATAGAGGAGAAAAAATCCACTTTGTGTGTTTGGAAAACCATAATTCTGATGGTGCTTTTCTCTTTTACACTTATCTGACTGTAAATCAGAGGGTGAAGTGAGGGTAGCACAAGTATAAAATACACTGCTACCTTTTTATTTTGAGAATAAATGCATCTGAATACACATCAAAAAAGAACAAGATGAGGGCAATAATCTGAGTTGTGATTATGGAAAGAATTCACACTTCTTCCTTCTCCACTATGCTTACTGACAGCATGAATGCTGAATTATTATACAGAAAAAGCATGATTATGGGACGGGGAGGTCACACCTACAAACTGCCTCTGGCTGATATATGCTCCTTAATGACCTTGATCTGGAGTCACACCAAAGCATCTCCGAACTGAGCATCTAGCTGCAGAGATTTCTACAAACACTAGCGCGTGGCCAAACTTGGGGCAATGCAACAACTTATGCAATTCAAAAGAAAAAATGCAAAAGAGAGTATGAGGGAGATAGTCTGTCATAGAGGTCGGATGGAGTGGTGGGATGGGGGGGATACGTGAGTCCTTGATGGTGGAAGATGTGCACTGGTGGAGGTAAGGTTGATCAATCGTTGTATGACTGAAACTCATGCAAGGAAGCTTTGAAACTATATTATAGTGATTCAAAAACTAATAATAATAAAAATAATAAAATAAAATAAATATAGTGACTAAAAAAACTGATGTGGAATTTATGCCCAATTCAATCAGTTTAATCAATGACTGAATAAATGACAGTACTCTGACATCTAATAGCCTGGTTTTGCCTCTCAGAAAACTTGGCAAGTTACTGAGAGCATTCAGCCCGAAAAGCAGAGCCTGGCAAGCACTCCCTGGTGTATTCCTGGCAAGCTCTCCGTGGTGTATTTGATATGCCAAATAAAGTAACAATGATCGGTTTCATTCCCCTGACCCTGAAATAGCCTCCATCATGGCATTGCTGGGAAAAATGAGTAAAGAGTGGCTGCTATACCAACAGGATCACAGTGATAAAGTGATACTATCACATTAAAAAAAGCAGAATGAGGAAATTCACCATGCCATACATAGACCCTATAAATTCACCATGCTTAGATCCTATAATAAATGACCTAAATGTTATGCAAGAGTATTTCAATAAAGCTTTCTTACCACAAAAATAGGGAACATTGGGTAAGAATGAGTTCAAAGAAAAGTAACTGCTTTAAAATATCAATTATTTTACATTCTTAGTCTAAAATCACACCGAATAGGAGATACAATTCGACTCTGAATATTTCTTTGGGACAGAAACTTACACCTGAACACATCGAAGATAATGGCATATAGGTAGATAAAAATATATCTATGTATGAATTAAACTCACTCAGGCTGCAATAAAGCTTTGTCATTTACAACTAATATTGAAAATGCAGAACTAAAATCAATGCATCTGCAAAGAAATTGGGTACGTGGTGCCTGACAAGAAGTTTTTGCTGTCTCAGAAGTGTAATGTTTCTTTCTAATTGCAGTAAAAATTGCAAATGGCATTTCAAAACATATTAAATGTCTTAAAGTCAGTCTGTAACTTTTTGAGGAATCATGTAATTTATTATTTTCTTTGATATTTTGTGTGTTTTGAAAGGAGGGGCAGAAAAATACATGAGACTTCTGAGGGTTTACTCCTCACTTTGTGCTCAGACATCACTCTGATCTAACAAATATCATTTAACTGCTATTTCAAACATTAGGGCTTTAGTTTTCAACAGAAATAATCATAAACCGGCTGCACAGTTTGGTAATGGCATTTTTCACCTCCTTATTTTTCAAGGCATAAATCAAAGGATTGAGTAAAGGTGATAGGATAGTGTTGAATATCTCCACCATTTTGTCAAAGGAGAAAGAAACTGGAGGCCGCGCATATTCAAATATACACGGAATAAAGAACAAAACCACAACAGCAATATGAGACCCACAGGTGGAGAGGGCTTTCCTCTGTCCTTCAGCGCTGTGGTTTCTCAAGGAGAATAAGATGACACTATAGGACACAAGCAACATGAAGAAGATTAGGATGCAAAAAAATCCACTGTTGGCCACTATCATAAGGCCAAAGGCATAAGTGTCAGTGCAGGCAAGCTCCATTAAGGGAAACAAGTCACAAATAAAGTGATCAATAACATTCGGACCACAGAAAGGAAGTTGTAGAGTAAAAAGGAGTTGTATAATGGAATGCAGAAATCCCCCTGCCCAGGCTACTCCAATCAGAATGCCACAGAGCCTTGGGTTCATGATAGAAGTGTAGTGCAAGGGTTTGCAGATGGCCACATACCTGTCATAGGCCATAGACGTGAGGATAATTAACTCTGCCCCTGAGAAGAAGTGTTCAGCAAAGATCTGTATCATGCAACCTCCATAGGAGATGGTTTTCTTCTCATAGAGACAGTCAATGATCATTTTTGGGACAGTAACTGAGATGAAACATGCATCCAGGATAGATAGAAAAACCAGGAAGAAGTACATCGGGGAGCCCACGAGCGCTGGATTGCTGATGATGGCTGCCACAATCAGCAGGTTGCCACATATAGTTGCAATATAGAGAAACAAAAATATGAAAAATACAATTTTCTGAACATCTGAATTCTGTGAAATCCCCAGGAGAACAAACTCAGTGACGAGGCTTTGATTTTTCATGATTTTCTAGAAAAAACTCAAAGCTGCCACACTGACCATCCCAACCTACAATAAAAATGACAAGGTTACATCAGATAAGTTTATTATCATAACCACTCAAAATTTGTTCTTCCATGTGGTTCTTTTGATTCTGTCCTTCTTGATTTTTGAAACAAAAAAAAATGTTCTGAAAAAAAATAGTGTAATATCTGAGGAAATTCACTTTTTAAGACATGTAATAGTGCTAGACAGAGAGCCTCTCTAGAGGAACAAACCCAAATGTGACAGGATTCGGAGCCTATTATTTTTCAGTTGCCAAATAGATTACTTAGTCAGGGTTTCTTAGAGAAAGTTGTTAAAGGAGACTTTGAAACCTTATCTTATTTCTCAGGAATCAGGACATCAATTTTCTTGTCATGTGGAGCATAACCTTGGAATAATAGGCATACAGATGAAAGATGTCCCTGATCAGAAAATTGTTTTATCCACAGAGGGAAAAAGATGTCAATGGCACTTTAATATCACAGCTCTTCACAACAATTTCTGTTTACGTCTGAAGTCATAGGACCTTTAAGATAAATTAGTCAGGCCATATAAGAGAGAACTTCTATTAAAGATATTGAATTATATAAATATACAAAGAACATTACAAAACTGGTGAGAACTCATAATCCAGCAGAAGCCATACACTGCCTTATTCCGCAGGCCAGGGACCCCTCTTTCGGCTTCAAGGCAGTAATAAAAAGTGCTATAAAAAAGCCTATGACCTTCTAGGATCCACAAAACCCAAAGAAGATTGAGGTCCCTTCTTTAGTTGTACACTACTTCTTTACTCCTGCATATTCCAAGGGGACCAATGGGACATTTTCACCAAACTTGCGCTACAGTGGTTTGGCAGCCTCCAGCCATACCACACGAAGTCTACATTTAGCTTGATATTACACTTGATCTCCTATTTTCACAAAAAATGAACCAAGGTAACCATGGAAATAAGAATTCCTAAACCCCTAAACTACAGCTGAAGTAATGAATTGGCCAATGACACTTAACTCTTCCTGAAATCCTTGCACAAAATTATATACTACTGCTAGTGACAACCAGACATGTTGGAATTGTTCCAACAGGGAAATAACTCTCTAGGATAACTTAGTTTATCAATTCTCTGGCTACACTAGAGAGTACCTTGGCAGGAGAGCACAGGTGATGGATTAGAAAGACTTAAATCTTTCTACCTGCAAAAGACACAATGACTAAGCAGCATAGAAATACCACCACACTTTCGGAATGAAGACAGTAGCCTGGACAAGTCAATTAGAAATAGAAACTCTCGGATAAGGATTATAGCTAGAACATATTGAGGATCTTTAATGAGCTCAAAGAAACAGTGGTGCAAGATTAAGAAAGCATGAAAACAGACTTTTAATCTATAAACAGAAGTGACAGAAAGAAAGAGAATACAGAACATGAAAACTCAGAGGAAGGCCTTGTCATCAATTACTATTGAGAAAATTGAAAGAGAAATCAACCTGTTCCTGGCCCCACAAAAAATTCGAGTCTTTGATAAATTCGCCAGCAAGTTTTTTCTTTTCCTTAATTTGTGTAAATTTATTCATTTATTTTTATATATTAACATATCATTAAGTCTCCAAACAGATCTAGAATTAAAATTAATTAGATAACAAAGCTCCAATATCAAAATCAATTTTAATAAAACAAATTTTATGTGAAAACTATTTTGTCTTATCATGGAGTTGTTAAGTCCTTGTCTAAAGATTTACTAAGCTGTTTGTTGCTAGTTCAGTCTTCTATATTAGTTTTGGTTTTTGAGCTTAGTTGGTCCCGATGTTACTTACAATCAAATTTGCAGTGTTCCTACTTGAATTTCAGTACAATTCATTTAAAAAGACTTACTCCCAGTTCTTTCCAGGCTCTTTCAGGAAGTTGTAGAAGCAGGAATTCTCTGAGTTTCAATGAGACAAACAAAAGCCTGGCATCAAAAGCAGAGAGAGATATCAAAAAAGGGATAGCAATATCACTCTTGAACATACATGCAAATATTCTCAAAAAATATTAGCCAAAAAATACAAAGTTTTTCAGAAAGATCATTCACCATGATCAAATAAGATTCATAGTTTGATATACTCAAGTCAATCAACATAATAAACCACATCAATATAAGAAAAAGATAGTCATCTAGTAATATCAATAGATGCAGAGAAAACGTTCAAAAAGACACAAACCCATTCATGATGTGAACTCAAAAAAAGTGGAAGGTGAAAGAATTTTCAATATAGTTAAAGCCAATTACCACAAGTTCACAGCAAATATTGTACAAAATGCTGAAAAATTGAAAACCTTCTCTCTATGGTCAGTCACAAGACAACGATGTCCACTCTCATCACTACTATTTAATTTAGTTCCGGAAGTCCAAGCAATAGCAATTAGGCAAGAAAGAGATAATAAAGACATTTACAATCAGACCAGAAAAGATGTCAGACTTAGTGTTTGCGGAGACATGAAACTACACTTTGAAAATGCTAAGGACTTTACAAATTAATATCTAGAAAAAGTATATTTATACTACTGCGTGGCATACTACAAAATCGATGGACAAACTATGGCCTTTTATACATGCAAATAATAAAGCAATTGAGAGAGAAGGTAAAAAATTAATCCCATTCAGCAGTTGTTCCTCAGAAAATCTAGTACCTGGGAATCAACTTAACAAAAGATGTTAAAGACTTACATAGAATAAAACTATGTTATTATAAAATGAAAGAAAATTCACAAGGAAATGTAAACATCCCCTCTTCATGGATAGGAAGTATCAACATTTGTCAAAGTGGCCTTCTTCCCAGAACACTGTAGATACAATGAAGTCTAAAAAATACCTGTGAAACTTTTAAAGACATTTAAAAATATATTTTAATTTATAATTTATGTTTGGACTGGAGCGATAGCATGAGGCCGACCTGGGTTTGATTCCTTCATCTCTCTCAGAGAGCCTGGCAAGCTACCAAGGGTATCTCACCCGGACAGCAGAGCCTGGCAAGCTACCTGGAGCATATAGTGTATGTCAAAAACAGTCACAAAAAGTCTCAAAATGGAGATACTCCAGCAAATTGATGAACAAATAGATGATAGTGGTAAAATGCAGTGCTGTAATATATGTTTATAAATTAAACATGCCTGAAAATCACAGGGAATAATGAGTCCCCTTAATAAACCTACAAAATCTTATATAAAAAGCCTACAGCAGGCTTAATTTTCCCCAACTTAAAACTATATGATAAAGCTATAGTTATCAAAACAAAGACACACTCAGGTCAATGTTGCAGATTGAAAGTCCAGAGACAGATCCTCAGGTATAAGGGACATTTGATGTTTATAAATAGAGGGTTGGGGACATAAAGTTGAGCAAAAAAAGTCTCTTTAGAAAATGGCATTGGAACAACTTTTATCACACCGTGTAAAAATCAAATCAAAGGGGATTAAAGACCTTGATATCCAACCCTCTCCTTCAATTACATTGAAGAAAATGTAAATGGAACATTTTGGCATGGAAGCAGATGCTATCTTAAATGATTTAATAGCATTGGTCAAGTAAACAGAATCAAAGCTAAACAAATGTGACCATCAAACTAAGAAGCTTCTGCACCACAAAAGAAACAGGGACAAGAATAAGACAACCAACAAATATAGAGAAAATATTTTCCAAGTAGTCATCAGACAGATGACTAATATCACAATATAAAAAGCTCTGTTTGAATTTTACAAGAACAAAATAATGACACAATAAAATGGAATAGAAGGATATGGACAGTAATTATCAATAGAGACATATAGATGGCAAAAAGTATATGTATATACATATGTTTATATGTATACACATATGTACACATATACATATATATACATATATATCACTTATCATCAGGAAAATACAAATAAAAAACAACAATGTTATGTCATCTCAGACAAGTGACACTGTAACAAAGATACCAAAACAACCAATAATGTTGTAGATGTGAGGTAAAAATTTACTGTTTGTAGAAACATTTCTGATCCAACATTTTAGGACGAACAATCAGCAGACATTCTTTAAAAAACAAGGGATCTGTCTACTATATGAACCAGCAACTCCACTTCTTGATATCAACCCCAATACCAATATATATATATATATACATATATATTAATAACATTGGCATTCCTATATACGTTCATTATAGCCACATTCACAATAATCAACTTCTGGAAACAACTCATTGTCCAAGATCAGATGATTAGATAGACAAATAAAAGTACATAAAAATAATGGAATTGTAAGAAGAGATGAAATCATGAAATTTGTTGCTACCTGATGTATCTGGAGGTAATCATGTTGATTGAAGTAAATTGAAAGGCAAAGGACTGACTCAATTATTTCTCTTATATATGGGAAATAAAGAAGCACTGTAGGGGTATAAAAAAATACTCAATGGGATAAAATGAGAATTGATCTTTGGTAGTGGGCCACCAATGGAGAAAGCAAGTGGAAGGGGCAGAGAGGAATTAGCTAGGAAGGGTTTGACACTGGAGAACTGCTGGGAATGAAGTGGACATGGCAGGTGGGGTGAAGGGAAGGTTGGTGAGGGTTGTGTTATACATGAAATCCTATCATGAAGGGTTATGAACTGTGGTACCTCAAATAAAATTAAATTAAATTAAAACAAAAAATCTTTGCATGAATTACATACTGTTTTATTTAAAAGTTAAACCTATTTAAAATAATACTACTATCCAGTGGTGTCCTCATTTGTAAGTTCAATAAAGCAGTAAAATATTAAATGAAGCATTATTGCCTAGTAAACTACCATTGCTATAACTTTTATACATATTTAACTGTGGAAAATTATCACTTAAAGTATTATTTCAAACAAATAATAGATGTTGATCTGGAATTTAAACCTAGACCTTTGCGTTCTTTACATAGCCAGTTCTTGCCTATTGGATCAACCCAGACAGGAACAAGAATCCTTCTTTCCCAGCAAGAAAATCAGAGAATGAATGACTGTTCTGTTTCTAATCCACATATGGAGGTTAAAGATGTAACAAAACTACATAGTAAGAAATAGAGCAATATGTTGAATATAGAGGAATCTTGAGTTTTTACTCACTACTTATTAATTACATGTAAGATGTCCTCCATTTTGATTTAGTATAACTTCCTTAGATATAACTATTTGAAATTTACTCCCTTGCAAAGTACATGTGTTCACCAACTATCTGAATGTATCAATAGATTATGTCAAGAATCATTTCCAATTATTATTCTACCAGGACAACACAAAAGTGTAGCTTAAGATACTGTGCCTTTTCTGGTTGAAGTTTCATTGTTTCTCATGTAGAAAGTCAGCCATTTTATCCACAGAAATATTGTCCTTTAATGATCCAGAGACTTGTTTCAGTAATTATTTCAATTATTTCGATTTCTCAGTTCATTTCCACCTACAACTGTGGACAACAGTTTTATCCTCAGCTGCCTTTAATACAGAAACGATCACAAATTTTATGATATTGGCATATGCATTTGCTCTTTAATATGTAGGAAACTATTAGGCTTACATTACAAATGAAATTTAGTGACTGAACAAAATGGCCACTCAACACCTTTATTGCAAACCACAAAACCTAATTAGAGAGAGAACAAAAGGGAATACCCTGCCACAGTGGCAGGGTGGGTTGGGGGAAGATGGGAGTGGGGAGGTGGGAGGGATGCTGGGTTTACTGGTGGTGGAGAATTGGCACTGGTGAAAGGAAGGGCTCTTGAAATTTCTATGAGGGAAACATGAGCACAAAAATGTATAAATCTGTAACTGTACCCTCACGGTGATTCACTAATTAAAAATAAATAATTTTTTAAAAAATTATTCTATAAATATAAAATATCAATATAATATAAAATGAACCCCAAAACTCACAACATTGATAACAAAAACCCTACCCATTCTGATTTTTGTTCAACTTTAATTCCTTTCAGCAATGCCTGCCCAATGACCTCTGTATCTTGCTACAATTTTCTCCAAGACAGCAAGAGTATAAATAAAATACAACATTGTTCCATGAGTCAAACTTATATTGGAAGGGAAAAAAACATCATTTGATCCTAGTGTCAAAAGAGAAGAGAAGGCAATGAAATGGATAACAGTTCAGAACCAAGGCAACTGAGAAAAATGCAGGGCACTGCATAATTGAGTTTCAAATAGAAAAGATATATATTGTAGTAAAACACTGTAATGGTGTGAAAAAAATCATGCAGTTCATTTATAAGTATGATATTAGTCTTCATGTCTTAGTTTTACACATATACTAATTTGATTGAATTAATCAAATAAGACTAATCGCTATAATTAATTCAAATTAATTATTGCAGTGTTTAATTTATTTGCTGATAAACATGTGTCACTGAAGAAACACTTAGTCTCTTCTAAACTGTGCTAACATATTTTACACTGCCCAATCCACAAGAGTAAAAATATATTCTTATGCATATTTAGTATTTAGTGTGTATAAATCAGAAGATATTGTTAAATATTGAAGTCATCATTTTTATTAAGCAATGTATATAGCAATGCACACATAAGAATATAATGAAATTACTATATTATATAATCAATAATATAAATCTCTATACCAGGTGATCAAGTTTGGATTTGGTTTAGGGAACACATTCAGCACTTTTCAGCACTTAGATATTGATGGCTCTGTGCCAGGACTCAATCCTGGGGGAACTCTCTAGCACCAGGTTGGATGCCTGGATGTAACTAGTATTGGCTGTGTTAAAGACATGCATCTTACCGGCTGTATTATCATTTGGCAGAGAATGATATAAAGTGTTCTCAGTCACATTATTAACCTAAAATTCATTTATTCCTTCCCCAAAATATTCAAAGGAAGGATATAGTGCTTGTAAATCATCTAATTGTCTCCCTGGTAAAACGATTTTGCAGAGCTGAAAGGAAAGTTCTCATCCTGTGATAAACACCAAATCTCGTGCTCATGTTTTTAAACATCACAAACATTCCACAAGGAATTTTTTTGAACTCTAAATATGTTTCTATTCCCTTTGATCTATCACTGTCACTGTAGTCCCATTGACAATCAATCTGCTCATGTGGGCACCAGTGAAGTCTCCATTATGAGACTTGTTGTTACTGTTTTGGGCATATGGAAAACGCCACTGTAGTTTGCCAAGCTCTGCCATGCCGCAGGATATTTTCAGTAGCTTGCTGGGCTCTCTGAAAGGGACAGAGAAATCAAAACTGGGTGGGTGCATGCAAGGCAAACACCATACCCGCTGTGCTATCTCTCCAGTGCAAACATCATTGTAGGGAAAAATACTTTTTGTATTCCTGAGATATGAGAAATCCAGAAAACGAAAAGTACAGCTGAGACAAAGGCAAAGTGATCAATATGTTACATTTTACCTAACTAGCATTGAACTTGAAAATGAACATAAGTAGAGAAAGTAGGTTTAAGCTGTTGAAGTAACAGTTATTGCAATCACTCCACCAAAAGTTTTCCTTATTTATGCAATACTTATTGAGTGCTCAAAGCATCCTGAATGCTGTCTTATTGATGCTAAATGTTGTATGTCACTATGTTTTCCTTGAGTTTACAAACAGTATAATCTCTATTTAAAGTGAAATTCCTGAGACAGAAAGGTTATGTGAGTATCCCAGTGTGCAGTTAAGCTGTAGTATTTCATCTTACAACTTAATTTTAGAACCTAAAATTCTATCAAACTTGACAGTTAAATTATACCATCTATAGTTTTAAGCCCTAATTTTCAATTAGAATTTCTCCTTAATATACAAAAGTGTAATTAAGAATCCTACCATGTTTCAGTCTATTGAATGCTCTGGTCCTGGCAATCTCTAATTCTCCATTAAGTGACCAACAAGTGACTATTGGGTTCACGTCTTATTTCTTCATCAGAGAGATAGAGGAAGAGCCACCCTAGTTGAAGATGCAGAGAATGTTCTCTACTGCTTGTGCTGCACTGTGTTGAACATGGTTTGGGGAAGGAGAGAATAAGAAATCAAAGTTTCCTTTTCAATTGATTTCCCACTGGAATTGAGGGATGTTTCTCTGAGTCATCATGAACCTGTAGAATTGCATCCGAATTCTCCCCAAGGTTGGGAATTTCCCACTTGTATGATTTGAAGGACTTTTAACATTTTGGTTCAAGTGTTGGCAAAAACTTTTGTCCCTGAGCAATTATATTTTTATAACACATAGGTGTCTGTGCTCGTGTTCTATTTGAAGATGCTTTTATTACCTTCAGAAATGAAATATTTGTGATATAGAGATGGAATACATTTTTTGTGTTAAAGGACAAAACTTCTATTTGCTCATAAAAATGATAGGGTAATTTCCTCCTATAAGGTTCCATAATAAATATGTAATGTGAAATATAGCTAGTAGTGTGCCATTTCATGTTTATATAATAGTAATAAAGGCTAGAAATTTTGATAAGAAGTATATATTAAACTAATAATCTCTATTATTCTTTGTTTATGATTTTCATATATTGCAGACTTAAAAAATGATATAAACTTTTTTAAAAGATAAAACATTTTTCTTTTCAATGCTTTATCCTATAATTTATCTGGAGTTTATTCCAAGGTGAATGTGGTAGAATTAAAATTTAATGCACGTAGTCCCTCTTTTGAAAATTAACACTGATAAATATAAGAATTTACCTCTGGGATATAGATTATATTCTGCTGTTCTCTATATTTATATTCCAGGGACAAAATTTTGATAACAATAACTTAATAGTATATTTTAATGTTGGGAACATGACCCACCCATTTTTTCAAAAAATGTTTGCAAGAATTTTTTTTCTGTTTTATCTATGATGGCCACTAATTTGACTCACTGTTATTTAGGACACATGAGGTTATATTTTTGTTTTTGGTCTTTTGCCCACAGCCTGATGTTCAGATTTTAATGATGAATGAACTCAGGAGTAACTCAAGAATTAAATGAGAAAGTTATACTTGATTTATTTTAATAGAAATACTACAAACTTTACTAATACAATTGTCCATTCATCTAAATAAAACTAATCTTCAAATAAACCATTAGGATTATTCCAAATATTATTTTAGACTAAATATATAGAGATGCTATATAAACCTTCAGCACCCAATGTTAATAATTTAATGTCTTAAAAGTATAAAGCCTCAATTAATGGTTATGAAATTTAAATGCACTCAGTTCCTATTGAGAAATTGAATGGAAAGCATTGTTTTCTTTGAGGAAAGTGGTGGTTAATCAGAGTTCCAGAGTTACTTTTAAATATTCCTTTTCTATTGCATCTGGTTCAATGATAATTTATATATTTCATATGAATGAGATATCAAATTTGTTTTTCTTCTTCTGATGGATTTTCTTACTCTGGTATCCTCCAGGTTTCCTTCACTTTGCTGAAAGGAAGAAGACTTTTTTTTTCCTTTGTGATATTTTATCGATTAGGTAGTTCACAATATTTGATGACATTTTATATTCACACACAAATCCCACTACCATTACACCTTCCCATCAGCATGTTTCAGAAGTTTCCATCTGAACCTGAATGCCTGCCCCAAAGCAGAACCAAAATAATATATATTTTATTGCTTGTTATGAAAAAAAAAACGCTGAAAATGCTAGACAAAAGGATCCTTAGAGGAAAGAGAAAGAAAATTGTTCTATTTTGACAGGGGCCATTAAGACATTCTATAAGAGATCATTAAGTGTTGTTAAGTGTGGAGCCTTGTGTTCCTTTACATCTGTAATATATACACACAAACACGCACACACATATATATGGGCTGAAGCAATAGCACAGAAGGTAAAGCATTTGCCTTCCATGCAGCTCACCTGGGATTGACTCTTCCATCTCTCTCGGGAAAACCAGCAAGCTACTGAGAAAATCCTGCCTCCATGGTAGAGTCTGGAATGCTACCCGTTGCGTATTCTAATGCTAAAGACAGGAACAAGTCTCACAATGAAGACATTACTGGTGCCCACTGGAGCAAATCGATGAACAATGGGACAACAGTGCTACGGTGCTATATATAAGTATTATCCTCCAAGATTGGTTGCCTACTACTTTGAACCTCATGTAATATCTTGCGGCACTCATGGAGTACTACTACCTACTACCCAACCACCAATACGCTCCAGGCCATTCTCCGGACATTCAGGTCAAACCTCATGCAGGAGTGAAGTCATACAGAACCAGGTAAGCAGAACTTTGCGACCTTGGACACCAGGCTCAAACAGACCTGTAAATAAGATCCTCTCTCTGTCACCTCCAATCTACAGCACTTTAAGGAGTGGTCTACTCCTGATGCCCAACCCTACTGAAGCCAGAAAAATACCTCACTGCCAGACCCCGACTACCTCCCCTACCCAGCAACCGCCATGCTCTAGGCCGCTCTCCGGACACACCATAAGACATTTAATACCATTGCTCATAATTCCCGCACCCCATAATTTGATGGGGTTCAAATATAGTGTGAACCTTGGGAACAGCTCCAAGGGCAATTGCAGGCCTCCCAAAAAGCCTACAGCCTCTTTGACAGCCTGGAAAGCTACTAAGAGTACCCCGCCCTCACGGCAGAGCCTGGCAAGCTACCCGTGGTGTATTCAATATGCAAAAGACAGTAACAACAATGGGGCTCCCTCGCTTAATACCCAAAGAGCCTTCAATATGGCAGCGTCAAGAAAGATGAGCAAGGAGAGGTTGAAAAAATCTCAGGGATGAACTAAACTGCCAAAACGAAGAAAGACTAAAATGACTGTCTTTAATTTCAATGCACCTACGCTGAATCGCTAGCATCTATCCAGGACCTGATGGTGCAAGCACAGAACATCAAGTATGACATCATTGGTCTGACTGAACGAGAAGACATGTATCACATCACGCAATTTTCGAATCTGTAGAACTATTCCTCAGAGCATGAGACAACAGAGGCATCTGGGGCATCGGTGTCCTTCTCAACATGAAGCTGGCCATGAACATTGATTCATTCGAATGCCTAACAATCCCCCTTCATATGATTATGCTTGAATAGATGTGGCTCACTGCCTGCAGCTTCTATCTTCATTATCTATGAACCAACATACCACTCTGATGAAAAAGAAATTGAGAAATTCTACATGGAGCTAGAGAAGTTCTATAAAGAAGACCCACCTCCTACTAGATCATTATTGTTGATTTTAATGCCAAGATAGGACTGAGAAGGTTGCCCGAAGAACCCCATATTGGAACCCCTAACATGGAACGAACTGGTGAGGGACTGTCTGTGTTCATGATGTCTACCAAGACTATCCATTGTAACTCATAGTTCCAGAAGCTGAATCTAAAAGCTGGACATGGGAGTCTCACAAAGGACAGTTCCAAAAAAAATTGACCACATCATTTTCAATTGAAGGTTTTGCAGCTGTTAGAGGAGACTGAAGCGATAGCACGTTGGGGTATGGCATTTACCTTGTAGGTAGCCGACATAGGTTAGATTCCTACATTTCTCTTAGAGGGGCTAGCAAGCTTCCTGTGGCGTATTTGATATGCCAAAGAAACAGCAACTAGTCTCACAATGGAGACTTTACTTTACATCAGACTAATGATGTCCCATTGTTCATCAATTTACAAGCAAATAGATGAATAATGGGACGACAGTGCTAACAGTGCAACAGTTAGAAAATATGAAGTCATGAAAATTCGTATAACTGGATGGACATGGAGATTATCATGCAAAGTGAAATGACTCAGAAAGAGAGAGACAGACATAGGATGACTGCACTCATTCCTGGAATATAAAATAGCATAATATGACACTAACACCTAAGGAGAGTAAAAACAAGAGCCAAGAGAATTGCTTTGTGGTTTGGAAGTCAGCAACATTTACTGGGGGAAGAGGCAGTTGGGATGGGGAAGGGACTACTAAATTGGAGGGATCTCTCGGGATGGGAGATGTGTGCTGAAAGTAGATAAAGGACCAAACATGCCAGCCTTTCAATATCTGCTTTGAAAACTGTAATTCCCCCAATTAGAGAGAGAATTAGAAGGAAGGTACCTGCCACAGAAGCAGGAGGTAGGATGGGGAGGGGATGGCAGGAGGGAAACTAGTAAAATTGTTGGTATAAAACGTACACTGGTCGAGGGATGGCTCCTCAATCATAATATGACTGAAACTCAATCATGAAATATTCGTAACTGTAACTCATGTTGATTCAATACTTTTTTAAAATCCAGTTTGAAAGCTTCCACACTTGAATGGCAACAGGAGAACTAAGCTAAATTTATCAAAATACTTTTAAACTATTTTTTATAAAACTTCATTTTATTATAACAACATTAATTACAAGGTTATTCATAATTGGGTTTTTGACACACAATGTTCACTTACCAAGCCCAACACTAGTGTCAACTTCCCTCCACCACGGGCCCAGATTTCCTCTTCTCTCCACATACCCCATTCTGCCCTGCCACCATTACAGACACCTTTTAAATGTGATTATGAAAGGTTCAGTTTCATATGATTTCTATGATTTCAATGTCATTGATTCTGTGGTTTGGATATTTAGCTTGATCATTCCATGACATTACCAATATACCTGGGTCCCTTGGATCCTACCCCTGTTGCTTCTAATCTCTTGGCTCTCCCCTTCCATCTATGTCTATCCTCTCCTCCTTAGACTCTGGGGCAAGGATAATTGATGCATTCCAATCTATGGGTCATTATAATTAAATATGCTATATAAAATAATTATAGTGATAAAAGTCTTGTCGCTGTGATACATGTCCTTTCAGAGACAGACAATCCAGTTGAGAGTGCTTCCAAGTCCTATTTCTATCTGTAGGAGAGAGAGGAAGTGCATCTCAAGCACATAAGGTAGAGGATGTTTTCCACTGGACATCCAAAAGTCTCCTACAGCTTTGGAAAATATATAAACAACAGTTTCCTCTATTTCCCACTCAGAATTTAAAGAGGTTTTCCTGAGATTCTGTGAGCCTATAAAATTTCCTCTCAGTTCCTCTCAGAGTTGCGAATTTCCCAGCAATCTAAGACTCAGAACTTTGTTAATGATGCACTTCTATGCTCTGAAACAATTAAAATGTTTATTGTTATTCTTTGCACACTTATTAACTCCTCCTGATTGTCTAGCTGAGATTTATCTCATTCCCTGCATATCCTTCAGTACGAAAAGCTGGGGACTAAGGGATGGAATGTGTGCTTCTGTGTACTCATCACCGCTCCAGACAGAGTTCTTCTGTCAGCATAAGCATGAGACAACAAAAGAGTATCAAAATATATCAGAAGTACATGTTATTAAAACAACAACTGCTATATTTAAGTATATGCAAAAATGTGCTGATTTATTGTGTCTTTTCTATTATTCCCTGTTTGTTTTTAATACTTGCACTGCACTTGATAGTGCTCTGGGTTTATTCCTGGTTCTGTACTCAGGGATCAGTCTTGCCTTAATTCCAGCCTGTACTATCACTCTAGCCCATGCTCTGTGTTCTTGACACTGATACCCCACACCATTAAATTTAAGGCATAATTTCTTTAGAAATAGGAATTTTGTTTTATCAATTTTGAGAAAAAATGACACCAGGTCCGTGTACTCTTATGGAAATTACAGTATGTTTAAAATCTAAATCAAAACTTCTTTACCTTATTTCACCTAGTGCCATCAGAAAATGGCTTTCCTAGAGAGATATCAAGTCTTTTTATTTTAATTTACCAATATTTTGCATTTACGAATCACAATAGAATATGGAAAGTTGCAATAATTCTGAGAAAAGCCAAAATGTTTTGCTTTTCTGACCTAAGCAATTAGGTACAAGTGTGATTTCTTTTTACTTGACATTTCGCATAAGTTAGCACTGAGAAAATCCCTTATACAGGACAAATTTATGAAGATAATAGTTGAAAAATAAGACTAAGTAGCAGAGCTTCTACTACTAATTCTGGAACTCTGACTCGTAATGAACACCACACCAAGCATTTTTCTATGACTTGTGTTTCTTAATTTTTAATTTATTCATGATAGAGGAAACTGGCAAAATAATAATTTAATCATCTTAGAAGACTATCTGTAAATTTCATGATTTCATCTCTCCTAAAAGCAGCACTGTATTCCATGGGAGATGTGTGCCGAAAATAGATAATGGACCAAAGTGAATGACCGCTCAGCATCTGTGTTGCAAGCCATGATGACCAAAAGTAGAGAGTATTTGGAATATTGTCTGCCATGGAGGCAGGGGCAGGGTGGGCAACAGGGGGGTATACCCAAATTATTGGTGGCAGGGACTGTACACTGGTGTAGGGATGAGTGTTTGATCATTGGGTGATTGCAACCCAAACATGAAAGTTAATATCAATCTCACAGTGATTCAATAAAATGTAGAAAAAAAGAAGACTTTATGTGATGAGTAATAGAATAAGCATATAAGTTCTACAAGCATAGGAAACATAGCAAAGTTCAGTGGAAACTATAAGCAAATGTTTATGTAAAATTACTGAACTACGTATTCATGCCTGGCGAAAACCCTCATGTAGTTTTTAAGGTTTTAATTCTTTTCCTATTTGAACTTTTCTGTTGTCAGTGTTAGTTTTTAATTTGAGGTTTTCAAGAATAGCATTCCTTGAATATGACCCTTTATTCCATATTTCACCTGTGTAACTCCTTGTTCATTACAAAAGAGACCTAATTTCTTTCACTTTGCCTATTCCTATGTTACCACTCTCTCCACCAGGTTTCATCTTCTGCTTATAGTGTCCTTCCTGTGAAGGGTTTAGTACATTTTTGCTTTTTTTTGAGATCTGAGTTCAGATATCACCTCTTAAAAATCCCTTCTGCTCCTTCCTAGTATTTTTCACTTCTCTGTTCCTCAATGTGCAACTCTAGGTATATCACAGTGCAGCAAAGAGAGAGAGAAAGGTCAGGCCTCCTAGATAGATAAGAGAATTGGCTCTGTCTCATTTCAGTTACTATCTGTCCTTTTCTCAAATTACCTTTCATTCATTTTTAAGGTTTCCTTCTAGGTAGTGACATCTTTAAACATGAGCAAAGTCAGCTGTTTTACTGTTCCTTTAAGACACAAAACAGAACATTCTTACTGTCTCTTTAATAGTACTTTCACATCGAGATATTTCAAAAACTGTGTATTCAGTACAATTTCCATTTTTAAGTACGATTGGCTTTGTGTAATTTTTCTCAGTAGGCATGTTCAGAGTAAGCTCTAACTCACAGTTTTATTAGTATCATTTCATGAGTATAAACTCAAAGTTTTGGGTATTGTTTTGACATCTGTAGGGAAAAAAACTTTATCTCTTAATTATTCAGTGATAAAACTTTTCCTTTAGTGCACCAAATGCTGTGTATAATTTCATTAGTAGCACTAATGGAAGAAGGTTCAATTAATAAAAAGAATACAAATTTTATGTACTTCTATACAAATATTATTAAATAGACAATTGCACTTTCTCTGGTTGTTGTTATTGCCTTTGTCTTCAAGTAAGAAAGTTTCTAGAAAGAACCAGAGAGAGTACAGCGAGTAGGAATATTGTCATTAAAAAGTTGACACGTCAATCAATTTCTAGTGTATTGTTCAATATGGTCCCCCTAACTATCACAGGAATAATTCCCTAGTGCAAAGCATGAAGTAACCCATAAGTGTTGCCATTTGAGCCCCTTAAACAATGAAAAATCATCTAGAAAAATACTAATCACTCTATAAAGTGCTTATAATTTGATTGACAGTTCCTATTGTTTTGAGTTTAAATAGTTATCAGGAAAAATGACCAGGAATTTATTTATCCATCTTTAATTCTAACTCTATGCTAAAACCCTGCTTAGCTTTTTATCAAAATTTTCTTAGTATCATTTGTTCTATATTCCTAAGCTTTGAATTTCACTTTGATAAATATCTACAATAATGATGTGGTTTACTATGAAGTAGGGTCCATGTATTCCATATCCTGTAAAAATTTTAATTGCAGTATAGTCATCTTACTCTCAATACATTAATTTGATATTACAACACACATCTAAAAAATTGTTATAGGTTTTATTATTTTCATTATTTTAAAAAGGAGTTAAGAATAAAAATGTTTACATATGCATATGTTGCTCAAACAATGATAATGTCCAAAATATTCTCCTTATTTCAATGAATAATGCCAACTCTCTATGTTAAATAGAGGAGAGAAAATTCACTTTGTGTGTTTGGAAAACCATAATTCTGATGGTGCTTTCCTTTTTTACACTTATCTGACTGTAAATCAGAAGGTTAAGTAAGGGTAGCCCAAGAATAAAATACACAGCTACTTTTTCATTTTGAGAATACATACACCTGAATACACATCAAAAAAGTACAAGATGAGAGCAATAATGTGAGGGGTGATTATAGAAAGAATTCATACTAATTCCTTCTCCACAATGCTTACTGACAGCATGAATGCTAAAATTATTATAAAGAGAAATCATGATTTTGGGACCTGGAGGTCACACCCACAAACTGCCTCTGGCTGCTGTATATGCTCCTTAATGACCTTGATCTGGAGTCACACCAAAGCATCTCCGAACTGAGTAGCTCCCTGCACAGATTTCTACAAGCAATAGTTATAGGAGCACTCACCCAAACTTGGGACAATGCAACAACTTATGCTATTCATAAGAAGTAATACAAAAGAGAGTATCGGGGAGATTGTCTGCCATAGAGTCCGGATGGAGGGGTGGGATGGGGGAACACTTGAGTCCTTGGTGGTGGAAGATGTGCACTGCTGGAGGTTTGGGTGATCAATCATTGTATGACTGAAACTCAAACAGGGAAGCTTTGTTACTATATCATAGTGATTCAAAAACTAATAATAATTAAAATAATAAAATGAAATTTGTATACTAACTTAAAAAAACTGATGTGGAGTTCATGCCAAATTCAATCAGTATAATCAATGACTGAATAAATGGCAGTACTCTGACATCTTATAGCCTAGTTCTCCCTTTTAGAAAACTTGGCAAGTTACTGAGTGCATTCTGTCCACAATGTAGAGCCTGGCAAGCTCTCCGTGGTGTATTTGTTATGCCAAATACAGTGACAATGATGGGTCTCATTCCCCTGACTCTGAAAAAGCCTCCATTGTGCACTGCTGGGAAAAATAAGTAAAGAGAGGATGCTAAAATCTCAGAGCTATGACAAATGGACATGTTACTCGCGCCGATTGAGCAAATAGATGATCAATGGGATCACAGTGATACAGCAATATTCCCCCATTAAAAAAAAAAACGCAGGATGAGGAAATTCACCATGCCATAGACCCTATAAATTTACCATGATTAGATCCTATAATAAAGGACATAAATGTTATGCAAGAATATTTCAACAAAGCTCTTACCACACAAAAAAAGGAACTTTGGGTAACAATGAGTTCACAGAGAAGTAATTGCTGTAAAATATTAATTATTTTACATTTTTAGTCTAAAATCACATTGAATATGAGAAAAAATCTGGTTCTGAATATTTCTATGTGACAGAAACTTACACCTGAACACATTGAAGATAATGGTATAAAGATAGCTAAAAATATATCTATGTAAGAAATAAACTCACTCACATTGCAATAAAGTTTGTCATTTAAAGTTAATATTGAAAATTCATAACAAAAAATCAATGCATCTGCAAAGAAAATGGGAACGTGGTGACTGACAAAAAGATTTTGCTGTCTCAGAAGTCTAATATTTTTTTCTAATAGCAGTAAAAATTGCAATTGGCATTTCAAAATATTTTAAATGCCTTAAAATTAGTCGGGAACTTTTTGGGGAATAATTTAATTTATTTTTTTTTTTACATTTTGTGTTATTTGTGAAGAGGGTAAGAAATATACATGAGAGTTCTGAGGATTTGCTCCTCACTTTGTGCTCAGACATCACTCTGATCTAACAAATTACATTTAACTGTTATTTCAAACATTAGTGCTTTAGTTTTCAACAGAAACAATCATTAATCGGCTGCACAGTTTTCGAATGGCATTTTTCACCTCCTTATTCCTGAAAGCATAAATCAAAGGATTGAGTAAAGGTGGTAGGATAGTGTAGAATATCACTACGATTTTGTCAATGGAATAAGAAACTGGAGGCCGCGCATACTCAAATATACATGGAATAAAGAACAAACCCACAACAGCAATATGAGACCCACAGGTGGAGAGGGCTTTCCTCTGTCCTTCAGCGCTGTGGTTTCTCAGGGAAAATAAGATGACACTATAGGACACAAGCAACATGAAGAAGATTAGGATGCAAAAGAATCCACTGCTGGCCACTATCGTAAGGCCAACAGCATAAGTATCAGTGCACGCAAGCTCCAATAAGGGAAACAAGTCACAAATATAGTGATCAATAACATTGGGACCACAGAAAGGAAGTTGTAAAGTAAAGAGAAGCTGTATAATGGAATGCAGAAAACCCCCTGCCCAGGCTACTCCAATCAGAATGCCACAGAGCCTTGAGTTCATGATAGAAGTGTAGTGCAAGGGTTTGCAGATGGCCACATACCTGTCATAGGCCATTGATGTGAGGACAATCATCTCTGCTCCAGTAAAGAAATGTTGACCAAAGATCTGCATCATGCAACCTTCATAGGAGATGGTTTTCTTCTCATAGAGACAGTCTACGATTATTTTAGGGGCATTAACTGAAATGAAACATGCATCCAGGAAAGATAGAAAAACTAGGAAGAAGTACATCGGGGAGCCAACAAGCACTGGATTGCTGATGATGGCCGCCACAATCAGCAGGTTGGCACAGATAGTTGCAATGTAGGCAAAAAGTAATATAACAAATGCAATCTTCTGAACATCTGAATTCTGTGAAATCCCCAGGAGAACAAACTCAGTGACAAAGCTTTGATTTTGCATGATTTTCTGGAAAACACTCAGAGCTGCCACACTGACCATCCCAACCTGCAATAAAAATGACAAGGTTACATCAGATAAGTTTATTATCATAGCCACTCAAAATTTGTTCTTCCATATGGTTCTTTAGATTCTGTCCTTTTTTATTTTTGAAACCAAAAAAAAAAAAAAAAAGCAGACCCAGCCTGCTCGCGGCCCTGAGCACTCGGGCTTCCCTCCCCTGCGGACTGCCGGCCAAGTGGCAGGCATGCCGACCCCAAGCGCGCAGCCATTCTGTCTTCCGGCAAAGGTCTGTGATGCTCTCTCGACCCTCCCTTCCAGACCCAGCCTGCTCCGAGGCCCTGAGCACCCCACGCTTTGACCACTGCCGGGTTGTGGGAAAAGGGCATGGCATAATCTGTAGGGAGCGTGGCCTAAGAAAAGAGGGCGTGGCCTCATCACCAGTGGCCGCCGCTGCTAATGCGGGTGCAGATAGTTTCCTCAACATCCTATCCAAGACTAACATCCTAGCTATTCGCAAGCAGTAGGACAATAAAACACAAGACTTCACATAAGAATTGAAGGAAACATCTCAGTAGGAGACCAGGTTCTACAAACGGCAAGTAAAAAGGCAACCACTATTAACTGAGCCTATCCACAATCCTTTTTCCCAACAAAAGGAAACAGGGATACTCATCTTCAAGGGCCCTCTTTCATACCACAACAACAACATGAAGAAACAGCGAAAATCCCCAGTGCAAGCAGAGGACAATCAACGGAGTCCGGAAAACTCAAGGGGAGTTTCCTACAAACTTGACCTCTCTGATAAAGAATTCAGAGTTGAAATCCTCAACATGTTCAATGAACTCAATGCAAAGATAGACAACTTCAAGGAAGACCTGGCAGAAACAATACAACAGACACCCGACAAAACACGGGAAGAAATGAGAGCAGAAATAAAAAAACCTTCAAAAAGAAATGAAGGATTCCATACATGAAATCAAAAACTCTCTGGCTGCCCTCAACAATAGGATGACTGCAGCCGAAGACAGAATCAGTATGCTTGAAGATGAGCTGCAACAGGCCTATAGGCAACAACAAACCATAGCAAGAGACCTCAAAATAGCTCTAGCCAGAATCAGAGTCCTAGGGGATGATTTCAAGAGGAACAACATTAGAATCATTGGACTACCAGAACCACAGGGAACCAACCCCAGCTAAAAAGACACAGTCAAACAAATCATTGCGGAAAACTTCCCACAGCTTGACAATGAGGGCATCCAGATTCAAGGCGCCCGAAGAGTGCCAGCTAAAAGAGATCCTAATAGAAAAACCGCAAGATATATCATAGTTACAATGATGGACATCGTTCAGAGAGACACAATACTGCAAGCAGCAAGGTCCAAGAAGGAAATTGCATACAAAGGAGCACCCCTTCGACTCACAGCAGACCTATCAGAGGAAACCCTCCAAGCCCGAAGGCAATGGTGGGATATAGTGAAAAAACTCAATGAAATCAATGCTTCACCAAGAATACTTTATCCAGCTAAACTCCCATTCAAACTAGAAGGAATCATACACTACTTTGGGGATAAACAACAGCTCAGGAACTTCAAAGGCTCAAAACCAAACCTAAAAGAAGCACTAAAGGGGCTATTGTAAGACAAGAACAACCCCTACAAGCACAACAAACCTGTGCACAAAGATGGCACAAAATCCCATAACAATAATCACCCTTAATGTCAATGGTCTGAAATCACCAATTAAGAGACACAGACTGGCAAAATGGATTCAAAGACTGAACCCAACATTCTGCTGCCTGCAAGAAACACATCTGAACAGCCAGAACAAACACAGACTCAAAGTCAACGGATGGAAAACAATCCTGCAAGCAAACAATTCCCTCAAGAAAGCTGGGGTGGCGTTACTAGTATCACACAACATAGACTTCAGGTTGAAAAAGATTAGAAGGGATAGTGAAGGCCACTTTTTATTAATCACGGGATGTGTACATCAGGAAGAAATCACACTCCTAAATGTCTACGCACCCAATGAGGGACCAGCTAATTACCTACAACAGCTGCTAAGAGACCTTAAGAAGGACATCTCGAGCAACACAGTAGTAGTTGGAGACTTCAACACCGCACTGTCTCCTCTGGACAGATCAAGAAGATTAAAACTCACCAAGGAAATACTGGCTTTGAAGGAAGAAATAGAAGAGAGAGGGCTAATAGATCTATACAGGGCTTTATACCCCCCCCAAAAAGGAATACACATTCTTTTCCAGTGCACATGGAACATTTTCCAGAATAGACCATGTGCTAGGCCACACAGCATACCTCAACAGAATCAAAAAGATAGACATTGTACCAGCTATCTTTTCAGACCATGATGCACTGAAGATAAAACTTAATCGTGGACAGATGCAGAAAACCAAATCAAACACCTGGAAATTAAATAGCTCGATATAGAACAACGAGTGGGTCAGGAAGGAAATCAAGGAAGAAATCAAAAGGTACCTAGAAACAAATGAGAATGAAGACACGAGCTACCAGAACCTGTGGGACGCAGCTAAAGCCCTTTTAAGGGGAAAATTTATAGCTCTGCAAGCATATCTCAGGAAGGAAGAAAGGGCCCACATAAGTAACTTGACTTCACAGCTCGAGACATTAGAAAAGGACCAACAAAAGGAGCCCAAACCAGGCAGAAGGAAAGAGATAATAAAACTTAGAGCAGAAATTAACAACATGGAAACCCAAAAGACAATCCAAAAGATCAATGAAACCAAGAGCTGGTTCTTCAAGAAAATAAACAAGATTGATAAACCACTAGCAAGACTCACAAAGAAAGAGAGAGAGAGAACCCTTATAAGCTGAATCAGAAATGAAAAGGGGGACATCACAACAGAAACCAATGAAATTCAAAAGATCATCAGAGACTACTTTGTAAATCTCTATGCCACGAAACAAGAGAACCTAGAAGAAATGAATAAATTCCTCGACTCCTATAATCTCCCAAGGCTGAACCAAGAAGACCTGGAGTACCTGAATCGTCTAATTAACATCAAGGAAATTGAAATGGTAATCAAAAGTCTTCCCAAAAACAAAAGCCCTGGTCCAGACGGATTCACTAGCGAGTTCTTCCAAACATTTAAAGAGGACCTTTTGCCAGTCCTTCTCAAGCTTTTCCAGGAAATTGAAGAAACAGAAACCCTCCCAAACAGTTTCTATGAGGCTCATATCTCCCTAATACCAAAAGCAAACAAAGACACCACAAAAAAAGAAAACTACAGGCCAATATCCCTGATGAACACAGACGCGAAGATCCTCAACAAAATATTAGCAAATAGAATTCAACAACTCATCAAGAAGATCATACACCATGACGAAGTGGGATTCATCCCGGGGATGCAAGGATGGTTTAACATCTGGAAATCAATCAACATAATCCATCATATCAACAAAAGAAAAGATAAAAATCATATAATAATATCAAGAGATGCAGAGAAGCATTTGACAAGATCCAGCATCCGTTTATGATGAAAACACTCGCCAAAATGGGTATAGAAGGGACCTTCCTCAATATAGTCAAAGCCATCTATCACAAGCCTATGGCAAGCATTGTCCTCAATGGGGAAAAACTAAGAGCCCTCCCTCTGAGAACAGGGATGAGACAAGGATGCCCACTCTCTCCACTTCTGTTCAATATAGTACTGGAAGTACTTGCAATAGCGATTAGGCAAGAAAAAGATATTAAGGATATTCAGGTAGGAAAGAAAGAAATCAAGCTCTCACTATTTGCAGATGATATGATACTATACCTAGAGAACCCTAAAACTTCTACCAAGAAACTCCTAGAAACAATAGAGTCGTATAGTAAAGTTGCAGGCTATAGAATCAATGCCCAAAAGTCCATTGCTTTCCTATATGCAAATAATGAGAGAGAAGAAAGTGACCTGAGAAAAGCAATCCCATTCACAATTGCGCCTCAAAAAATCAAGTACCTTGGAATCAGCTTAACAAAGGAGGTGAAGGACTTGTATAATGTAAACTATAAAACACTACTTCAAGAAATAAAAGAGGACACAAAGAAATGGAAAGACATCCCCTGCTCATGGATTGGAAGAATTAATATTGTCAAAATGGCAATTCTTCCCAAAGCATTGTACAAATTCAATGCGATCCCTATAGGGATACCCTTGACATTCTTCAAA
Source organism: Sorex araneus (assembly GCF_027595985.1). Taxonomy (NCBI): domain Eukaryota; kingdom Metazoa; phylum Chordata; class Mammalia; order Eulipotyphla; family Soricidae; genus Sorex; species Sorex araneus. Next base: position 151,054,316 of record NC_073307.1, on the reverse strand, counting down.
GAAATAGAGCAAGCGCTCCTGAAATTCATATGGAACAATAAGCCCCCACGAATAGCTAAAGCAATCCTTGGGAAAGAGAAAATGGGAGAAATCAACCTCCCCAACTTCCAACTCTACTACAAAGCGGTAGTCATTAAAACAGCATGGTATTGGAACAAAGGCAGAGCTACAGACCAATGGAATAAGGTTGAATACTCTGACATACACCCCCAATATATTATCATCTAATCTTTGATAAGGGAGCAAGAAATGTGAAGTGGAGCAAGGAAAGCATGTTTAACAAATTGTGCTGGCAAAGCTGGACAGGTACATGCATAAAAATGGGCTTAGACCTCCATCTATCACCATGTACAAAAATAAGATCAAAACGGATTAAAGACCTCAACACCAGACCAGAATCCCTAAGGTACATTGAAGATAAGGTCGGCAAAACCCTCCATGACATTGAAGCCAAAGGTAACTTCAAAGCTGACACGCCACTGGCCAAGCAAGTGAAAACAAAGATAAATTAATGGGACGATCTCAAACTAAGAAGCTTCTGCAACTCAAAAGAAACAGTGACCAAAATACAAAGACAATCTACAGAATGGGAAAGGATATTTATGCAGTACCCATCCGATAAAGGGTTGATAACAAGGATATACAATGCACTGCTTGAACTCCACAAGAAGAAAACTGCCAACCCAATCAAGAAATGGGGTGATGAAATGAACAGAAACTTTTCCAAAGAAGAAATCCAAATGTCTGAGAGGCACATGAGAAAATGTTCAACATCACTAATTATCAGGGAGATGCAGATCAAAACAACAATGAGATATCATCTCACACCACAGAGACTGGAACAAATCCCAAAAAACAAAAGCAACCAGTGTTGGCGTGGATGTGGGGAGAAAGGGACTCTCCTTCACTGCTGGTGGGAACGCCGACTGGTTCATCCCTTTTGGAAAACAATATGGAAATTTCTCCAAAAGTTAGAATTGAGCTCCCATTTGACCCAGCAATACCACTCCTGGGAATATATCCTGGAGAGGCAAAAAGTTATAGTAGAGATGACATCTGCATTTCCATGTTCATTGCCGCTCTGTTTACAATAGCCACAATATGGAAAAAACCAGAGTGCCTGAAAACAGATGATTGGCTAAAGAAACTCTGGTATATTTACACAATGGAATACTATGTAGCTGTCAGAAAACATGAAGTCATGAAATTCGCATAGAAGTGGATCAACATGGAACGTATCATGCTGAGTGAAATGAGTCAGAAAGAAAGAAACAGATATAGAAAGATAGCACTCATATATGGAATATAAAGTAGCTGAGAGGTACAAGCTTACAATGTTTCGATTCCTGGCAGACATTTCGCTGGACTTATTTACTAAAATACTAAATACAGAAATCCAAAACTATGCTGCTGCTAGTGCGGCCTCCTGACCTCATATCTCTTCATTCTCAGCAATGGAAAACAAATTACCAAATGCTTTCTTTTCAGCAGATCAACTTTAGGGGGGAGAAACTCCAAATCAATAATAGTGAATTTTTTGTTTAAATATTGAATGTAATCAAAGTAAAGTGAAAGTAAAGTAAAATTTACCAGTTACACATGTGGGGTGGGGGACTGGAGAGATGGGGGGGAGGGGGGAGGTATATCATGATTCTTGGTGGTGGAATATGTGCACTGGTGAAGGGATGGGTGTTTGAGCATTGTATAACTGAGAATTTAACCTAAACGCTTTGTAACTTTCCACATGGTGAATTAATAAAATAATTTTTAAAAAAAGCAACCAGAACTTTCTCCAAAAATAATACTGTAAGATCTGACGAAATTAACTTTTTCAGACATGAAATAGTGGGAGATAGAGAGCCTCTCAAGAGGAACAAACCAAATGTGACAGGATTCGGAGCCTATTATTTTTCAGTTGCCAAAAAATTACTTAGTCAGGGTTTGTTAGAGAAAGTTTTTAATGGCGACTTTCAAGTCTTATCTTATTTCTGAGGAATCAGGACATCAATTTACTTGTCATGTTGAGCATCAGCTTGCAATAATAGGCATACAGATGTGAGATGTCTCTGATCAGAAGATTCTTTTTTCCACGGAGTAAAAAAGATGTGAATGGCACTTTAAAATCACAGCTCTTCACAACAATTTCTGTTTAAGACTGAAGGGATAAGACCTTTAAGATAAATTAGTCAGGCCATATAAGAGGGAATTTCTATCAAAAATGTTGAGTTCTGTAAATATACAAAGCACATTACAAAATGGTGAGAACTCACAATCCAGCAGAAGCCATACACTGGCTATGCAGCAGGCCAGGAATACCTCTTTCAGATTCAAGGCTGTTATAAAAAGTTCCGTAAGAAAGCCTTTGAACTTCTGGGATCCACAGAACCCACAGAAGCTTGAGTTCCCTTATTTAGTTGCATACTACTTCTTTTCTCCTGCATATTCCAAGGTGACCAATGGGACATTTTCACTGAACTTGCGTTGTAGTGGTTTGGCAGATTCCAGCCATACCACACTAATTCTAGCTTTAGCTTGATATTACACTTGATCTCCTATTTCCACAAAAAATGAACAAAGGTAACCATGGTGGTAAGAATTCCTAGACCCCTAAACTACAGCTGAAGTATTGACATGGCCAATGACACTAAACTCTTTCTGAAATTCTTGCACAAAATTCTATACAACTGCTGAGTGAAAACTAAAAATTTTGGAATAGTTCCAACAGGGATGTAACTCTCTAGGATAACTGAGTTTATTAATTCTCTGGCTACACTAGAGAAAGCCCTGGCAGGAGAGCACAGTTGATGTGTTAAAAAGGCTCAAATCTTCCTAACTGCAAAAAACACAATGAGTAAGGAGCATAGAAATACCACTACACTTTTGGAATAAAGATATTTGCCTGGACAACTCAATCAGAAATAGAAACTCTCGGATAAGGATTATAGCTAGAACATATGGAGGATCTTTAATGAGCTCAAAGAAACAGTGGTGCAAGATTAAGAAAGCATGAAAACAGACATTTGAATGTATATACAGAAGTGACAGAAAGAAAGATTACAGAACATGAAAACTCAGTGGAAGGCCTTGTCATCATTTACTATAGATGAAAATTGAAAGAGTAATCAACCAGTTCCTGGCCCCACATAAACGTCCAGTCCTAGAAAAATTCGGTAGCAAGTTTTTCTATATCGTAATTTATCTAAATTTTTAAATTTATTTTAAAATATTAACAAATCATCAACTGTCCAAACAAATCTAGAAATAAAATTGATTAGATAACACAGCTCCAATATCAAAATCAATTTAAAAAACAATTTTTATGTGAAAACTATTATGTGTTTTCATGGAGTTGTTAAGTCCTTGTCTAAAGGGATACTAAGCTGTTTGTTGCTAGTTCAATCTTCTATGTTATTTTTGGTTTTTGCATTTTTGGTTCCAATGTTACTTGCAATCAAATTTGCAGTGTTCCTACTTGAATTTCAGTGCAATCCATTAAAAACAGACTTACTCCCAATTCTTTCCAGGCTCTATTCAGGAAGTTATAGTGGCAGGAATACTCCGAGTTTCAATGAGGAAAACAAAAGCCTGGTATCAAAAGCAGAGAGAGATATAAAAAAAGAGAAAGCTATATCGCTGATGAACATACATGCAAAGATTCTCAACAAAATATTAGCCGAAAATTACAAAGTATTTCAAAAAGATCCTTCACCATGATGAAATAATATTCATAATGTAATATACTCAAATCAATCAACATAATAAACCATATCAATATAAGAAATTGGTAGTCATATAGTAATATCAAAAGATGCAGAAAAAACATTCAAAAAGATGTAAACCATTTCATGATGTGAACTCAGTAAAGTGGAAGGTGAAAGAATTTTCAATATAGTTAAAGCCAATTACCACAAGTTCACAGCAAATATTGTGCACAATGCTGAAAAATTGAAAACCTTCTCTCTAGAGCCAGTCACAGGACAATGATGTACACTTTCATACCTACTATTTAATTTAGTTCCAGAAGTCCAAGCAATAGCAATTAGGCAAGAAAAGATAGTAAAGACATTCAGACTAGAAAAGATGTCAGACTCAGTGTTTGCGGAGACATGAAACTACACTTTGAAAATGCTAAACACTCTACAAAGTAACACCTAGAAAAAATATATTTATACCATTGAGTAGCAGATTACAATATCAATGGACAAACTATGGCTTTTTTTTACATGTAAATAATAAAGCAATTGAGAGTGAAGTTAACAAATTAATCCCATTCAGCAGTTTTTCCTCAGAAAATCTAGTACCTGGGAGCCAACTTAACAAACGAGGTTAAATACTTACGTAGAATAAAACTATGTTATTATAAATTGAAAGGAAAAGTCACAAGGAAATATAAACATCCCCTCTTCATGGATAAGAAGTATCAACATTTGTCAAAGTGACATTCTTCCCAGAACAATGTTGTCTAAAAAAATACCCATGAAACTTTTTAAGACATTTAAAAATATATTTTAATTAATAATCTATATTTGGACTGGAGTGATAGCACTAGGCCGACCTGGGTTTGATCCCTTCATCTCTCTCAGACAGCCTGGCAAGCTAACAAGGGTATCCGAACCACAGAGCAGAGCCTGGCAAGCTACCTGGAGCATATAGGATATGTCAAAAACAGTCACAACAAGTCTCAAAATAGAGATGCTCCAGCAAATTGATGAAAAAATGATGACAGTGGTACAGAGCAGTGCTGTAATCTATGTTTATGAATTAAACATGCCTGAAATTCACACATAATAATGAGTCTCCTTAATCAACCTAAGAAATCTTATGTAAAAAGAATATAGCAGACTACATTTTCCCCAACTTCAAACTGTGTGATAAAGCTATAGTCATCAAAACAAAGGAGAGACACTCAGGTCAATGTTGCAGAATTGAAAGACCAGAGACAGATCCTCAGGTGTAATGGACATTTAATGTTTATAAAACGAGGGGTTGGGGACATGAATTGGAACAAAAAAAATGTCTCTTTAGCAAATGGTATTGGAACAACTTTGATCACACCGTGTGCAATGTCAAATCAAAGCAGATTAAAGATCTTGATATCCAACCTTCTCCTTCAATTATATCAAAGAAAATGTAAGTGGAATATTTTGGCATGGAAGCAGATCCTATCTTAAATGATTTAATACCATTGGCCAAGTAAACAGAATCAAAGCTAAACAAATGTGACCATCACACTAAGAAGCTTCTTCACCACAAAAGAAACAGGGATAAGTATAAGAAGACAACCAACAAATATAGAGAAAATATTTCCCAAGTAGTCATCAAACAGATGACTAATATCACAATATGAAAAGCTCTGTTTGAATTTTACAAGAACAACAAAAAAATGACACAAGAAAATGTAATAGAATGATAGGAACAATAATTCTCAATGGAGACATATAGATGGCCAAAAAGTATATGTATATATATGTATATATACACACATATATATGTATATATACATATATGTATATATACATATATATACATATATGTATATATATGTATATATACATATATACATATATATCACTTATCATCAGAAAAATACAAATAAAAACAGCAATAGTATGTCATTCAGACCAGTGAAACTATAACAAAGTTACCAAAACAACCAATAATATTGTAGATGTGAGGTAAAAATTTACTGTTAGTAGAAACATTTCTGGTCCAGGATTTTAGGACAAAAAATCATCAGACATTCTTTAAAAAACAAGGGATCAGTATACTATATGAACCAGCAATTCCACTTCTAGATATCCACCCCAATATATATATATATATATATATATATATATATAATAAGAACATTTGCACTCCTTATTCGTTCATTGCAGCCAAATTCACAATAATAAAATTCTGGAAACAACTCACTGTCCAAGATCAGATGACTAGATAAACAAATCATTGTATGTAAACATAATGGAATTATAAGGAAAGATGAAATCATGAAATTTGCTGCAACATGATGGTTCTTGTGGTTATCATGTTGATTGAAGTAAATCTAAAGGAAAAGGACTGACTCAATTATTGCTCTTATATATGGGATATAAAGAAGCACTGTAGGGGTATAAAAAATATCAATGGGATAAAATGATAATTGATCTATGGTAGTGGGCCACCAATGGAGAACGCAAGTGGAAGGGGCAGAGAGGAATTAGCTAGGAAGGGGTTGACACTGGGGAACTGGTGAGAAGGAAGTGGACATGGCAAGTGGGATGAGGGGAAGGTTGGTGAGAGTTGTGTTATGCATGAAATCCTATCATGAAGGGCTATAAACTGTGGTACCTCAAATAAAATTAAATTAAATTAAAACATAAAATCTTTGCATGAATTACATACTGTTTTATTTAAAACAAAATAAACCTACTTAAAATAATACTACTATCAAATGCTGTCCTCATTTGTAAGTTCAATAATAGCAGTAAAATTATAATTGAAGCATTATTGCCTGGTAAACTACCAATGCTATATCTTTTATACATATTTAACTGTGGAAAATTATCACTTAAAGAATTATTTCAAACAGATAATAGATGTTGATCAGGAATTTTAACCTAGAATTTTGCGTTCTTTACATAGCCAGTTCTTGCCTATTGGATCAACCAAGACAGGAACAAGAATCCTTCTTTCCCAGCAAGAAATTCAGCGAGTGAATGACTGTTGTGTTTCTAACCCACATATAGAGTTTAAAGATGTAACAAAACTACATAGTAAGAAATAGAGCAATATGTTGAGTACAGCGGAATCTTGAGTTTTTACTCACCACTTATTAATTACATGTAAGATGTCCTCAATTTTGATTTAGTATAACTTCCTTAGATATAACTATTTGAAATTTACTCTCTTGCAAAGTACATGTGTTCACAATTACCTGAATGTATCAACAGATTATGCCAAGAATGATTTCCAATTATTTTTCCAGGAAAACACACAAGTGTAGCTTATGATACTGTGCCTTTACTGGTTGAAGTTTCTATTGTTTCTCATGTAGAAAGTCAGCCATTTTATCCACAGAAATAATGTCCTTTCATGGTCCAGAGACTTATTTTAATAATTATTTCAATTATTTCAAATTCTCAGTTAATTCCAGCTACAAAAGTGGACAACAGTTTTAGCGTCAGCTCCTTTAATACAGAAACTCACAAATTTTATGATATCGGCATATGCATTTGCTCTTTGATATGTAAGAAACTATGAGTCCTAGAGTACAAATAAAATTTATTCTATAAATATAAAATATAAATATAATATGAACCCCCAATACTCACAACGTTGATAAAAAAACCCTACCCATTCTGATTTGTGTTCAAGTTTACTTCATTTCATCAATGCCTGCACAATCACCTTTGTATCTTGCTACAGTTTTCTGGAAGACAGCAAGAGTATAAGTAAAATACAACATTGTTCCATGAGTCAAACTTATGTTGGAAGGGAAAAAAACATAATTTGATCCTAGTGTCAAATGAGAAGAGAAGGCAATGAAATGTATAACAGTTCAGAACAAAGGCAACTGAGAAAAATGCAGGGCACTGCATAATTGAGTTTCAAATAGAAAAGATACATATAGTAGTAAAAAACTGTAATGGTGGGAAAACAGTCATGCACTTCATTTACAAGTATGATATTAGTCTTCATGTCATAATTTAACAAATATACTAATTTGATTAAATTAATCAATTAAGACTAATCAGTATACTTAATTCGAATTAATTATTGCATTATTTAATTTATTTGCTGATAACCATGTATCACTAAAGAAACCCTTAGTCTTGGAGTCCTCTTCTAACAAGTGGTAACATATTTTAGACAGCCCAAACCACAAGAGTTAAAAAATATTCTTATGCGTATTTAGTATTTGGTATGCATAAGTCAGAAGATATTGTTAAATATTGAAGTCATCATTTTTATTAAGCCATGTATATAGCAATGCATGCATAACAATATAATTAAATTTCTATATTATATAATAAATGATATATAATATATAATTATATAATAATATATATTATATAATCAATAATGGAATGTCTCCATTGTGAGACTTGTTGTTACTGTCTTTGGCATATCGGAAACGCCACTGTAGCTTACCAGGCTCTATCATGCGGGCAGGATATTTTCAGTAGCTTGCTGGGCTCTCTGATAGGGACTGAGGAATCAAAACGGTGGGTGCATGCAAGGTAAACACCATACAGGTTGTGCTATTGCTCCAGTGCAAACATCACTGTAGGGAGAAATATTTTTTGGATTCCTGAGACATTAGAAATCCAGAAAACAAAAGTACAGCTGAGACAAAGGCAAAGTGATGAATATGATACATTTTACCTAACTTTCATTGAACTTGAAAATAAACATAAGTAGAGAAAGCAGGTGTAGGCTCTTGAAAGAACAGTTATTTCAATCACTCCACCAAAAGTTTTCCTTCTTTATGGAATACTTATTGAGGGCTTAAAACATCTTGAATGCTGTCTTATTGATGCTAAATGTTGTATGTCACTATGTTTTCCCTAAATTCACAAAGATTATAATCTCTATTTAAAGTGAAAATCCTGAGACAGAAATGTTATGTGAGTATCCCAGTGTGCAGTTAAGCTGTAGTATTTATTTTACAACTTAATTTTAGAACCTAAAATTCTATCAAACTTGACAGTTGAATTATACCATCTATAGTTTTAAGTCCTACTTTTCCATTTGAATTTTTTCCTTAAAATACAAACGTGTAATTATGAATCCTACCATGTTTCAGTCTACTGAATGCTCTGGTCCTGGTAATTTCTACTTCTCCATTAAGTGACCAACAAGTGACTGCTGGGTCCACATCTTATTTCTTCATCAGAGAGATAGAGGAAGAGCCACCCTAGTTGAAGATGCAGAGAATGTTCTCTACTGCTTGTGCAGCACTGTGATAAACATGGTTTTGGGAAGGAGGGAATAAGAAATCAAAGGTTTCTTTTCAATTGATTTCCCACTGGAATTGAGGGATGTTTCCCTGAGACATCATGGACCTGTAGAATTGCATCTCAATTCTCCCCAAGGTTGGGAATTTCCCACTTGTATGATTTGAAGGACTTTTAACATTTTGGTTCAAGTGTTGGCAAAAACTTTTGTCCCTGAGCAATTATATTTTTACAGCACATAGTTATCTGTGCTCATGCTCTATTTGAAGATCCTTTTATTACCTTCAGAAATAAAATATTTGTGATATTGAGATGGGATATAGTTTTTGTGGTATAGAACAAAACTTCTCTTTGCTCCTAAAAATGATAGGGTAGTTTCCTCATATAAGGTTCCATAATCAATCTGTAATGTTAAATATAGCTAGTAGTGTGACATTTCATGTTTATTTAATAATAACAAAAGCTAGAAATTTTGATAAGAAGTATACATTAAATTACTAACCTCTATTATTCTTTGTTTATGATTTTCATATACTGCAGACTTAAAAAATGATACATACCTTTTTAAAAGATAAAACATTTTTCTTTTCAATTCTTTATCCTATAATTTATCTGGAGTTTATTCCAATGTGAATGTGGTAGAATTAAAATTTAATGCACGTAGTCCCTCTTTTGAAAATTAACACTGATAAATATAAGAATTTACCTCTGGGATATAGATTATATTCTGCTGTTCTCTAGATTTATATTCCAGGGCCACAGTTTTGATAACTATAACTTAATAGTATAATTTAATGTCTGGAAACATGACCCACCCATTTTTAAAAAATATTTTGCAAGAATTTTTTTTTCTGTTTTAACTCTGATGGCCATTAATTTGACTCACTGTTAATTAGGACACATGAGTTTATATTTTTGTTTTTGGTTTTGCCCACAGCCTGATGTTGAGAGTTTAATAATGACTGAACTCAGCAGTCACTCAAGAATTAAATGAGAAAGTTATACTTGATTTATTTTAATATAAATACTACAAACTTTACTAATACAATTGTCTATTCACCTAACTAAAACTAATCTTCAAATAAAACATTAGGATTATTCCAAATATTAGTTTAGACTAAAGATATAGAGATGCTTTATTAACCTTCAGCACCCAATGTTAATATTTTAATGTCCTTCCGAGCCGCGGGGGGGCACTGGAGTGGGGCGGCACCAGGTCAACCTCCAAGTGGTCCCAGCCGCCGGTAGTCACGCCCTCGTCCCACCCTCGGCGTCATCTTGCCACATTCAACAGAGAAGAGGCCAGGCATTCTGGTGAGCAATGCGGCCGGAGAAATGCTCCAGACCCGAAACCGGGCCAGCAACACCTGGGAGCTGGACGGAGGAGGTGCAGCCTGCACACCTTGTCCACATGGAGCCCCGGCGACACTGAGCAGCAACTAACAGGGCTCCGGCTTGCGGGACTGGGACACACCTGAGCCTCAAGGCCACGTTTTCGGCCGCGCGACCTTTTCTGAAATCTAAAAACATACAATCTTTTAATGGAAAACCAATTATCAAATGCTTCCTTAGTAGGGCTGTCTTTCTTGGGGGGAAACTCCAACAACAATAGTGAGTTTTGTTTTGCAATATGGAGCATAATCAAAGTAAAGAGAAAATGAAGTGAAATTCATCAGTGATACAGTTGGGGGTCGGGATGAGGGCAGGACGGATACTGGGGATTTTGAGGGTGGAATATGGGCACTGGTGAAGGGATGGTGTTTGAATATTGTATAACTGAGACATAAACCTGAAAACTTTCTAACTTTCCACATGGTGATAAAATAAAAATTTAAAAAAAATATTATAATGTCTTAAAACTATAAAGCCTCAATTGATGGTTATAAAATTTAAATGCACTTAGTTCCTATTGAGAAATTGAATGGAAAAAATTGTTTTCTTTGAGGAAAGGGGTGGTTAATCAGAGTTTCTCTTAAATATTCCTTTTTTATTGCCTCTGGTTCATTTATAATTTATATATTTCATATGAATGAGATATCAAATTTGTTTTTCTTCTTCTGATGATTTCCTTACTCTGGTATCCTCCAGGTTCCTTCACTTTACTGAAATTAACAAGAATTTTTTTTTCTTTTCCTTTCTGATATTTTTTGAATTAGGTAGTTCACAATATATTTGATGACATTTTATATTCACACAGCAATCCACTACCATTAGGCCTTCCCATCAGCATGTTTCAGACGTTTCCATCTGAACCTCAATGCCTGCCCCAAAGCAGCACCAAAATAATATATATTGTATTGCTTGTTATTTAAAAAAACGCTGAAAATGCTATACAAAAGGATCCTTAGAGGAAAGAGAAAGAAAATTGATCTATTTTGACAGGGGCCATTAAGACATTCTATAAGAGATCATTAAGTGTTGTTAAGTGTGGAGCCTTATGTGCCTTTACATCTGTAATGTATACACAAAAACACACACACACCCATATATATGGGCTGAAGCAATAGCACAGGAGGTGAAGCATTTGCCTTGCATGCAGCCCACCCGGGTTCGATTCTTCCATCTCTCTTGGGAAAACCAGCAAGCTACTGAGAAAATCCTGCCTGCACTGTAGAGCCTGGAATGCTACCTGTGGCATATTCGAATGATAAAGACAATAAAAAGTCTCAAAATGCAGACATTACTGGTGCCCACTGGAGCAAATCGATGAACAATGGGACAACAGTGCTACAGTGCTATATATAAGTATTATTCTCCAAGATTGGTTGCCTACTACTTTGAACCCCATGTAATATCTTGAGGTACTCATGGAGTACTACTACCCAATACCCAACCACCACTATGCTCCAGGCCGTTCTCCGGACATTCGGGCCAAAGCTCATGCAGGAGTGAAGCCACACAGAACCAGGTAAGCAGAACTTTGTGACCTTGGACTCCAGGCTCAACCAGACCGAGAAACAAGATCCTCTGTCTGTCACCTCCAGTCTGCAGCACTTTAGGAGTGGTCTACTCCAGATGTCCCACCCTACTGAAGCCAGATAAATACCTCACTGCCAGACCCCGACTACCTCCCCTACCCAGCAACCGCCATGCTCTAGGCTGCTCTTTGGACACACCAAAAGACACGTAATACCCATTTTTCATAATTCCCATACCCCATAATTTGATGGGGTTCAAATATACTGTGAACCTTGGGAACAATTCCAAGGGCAATTGCAGGCCTCCCACAAAGCCTCCAGCCTCTTTGACAGCCTGGAAAGCTACTAACAGTACCCCGCCCTCACAGCAGAGCCTGGCAAGCTACCCGTGGCATATTCGATATGCCACAATCAGTAACAACAATGGGGCTCCCTCGCTTGATACCCAAAGAGCCTTCAATATGGCAGCATCAAGAAAGTTGAAGAAGGAGAGGCTGAAAAAAATCTCAGGGATGAACTAGACTACCAAAATGAAGAAAGACTAAAATGACTGTCTTTAATTTCAATGCACCTATGCTGGAATCGGTAGCATCCATCCAGGACCTGATCATGCAAGCACAGAAGATCATTTATGACATCATTGGTCTGAGTGAACGAGAAGATATCGATCAAATCATGCAATTTTCAAAACTGGAGAACTATTCCTCAGGGCATGAGACAACAGAGGCATCTGGGGCATCGGTGTCCTTCTCAACATGAAGCTGGCCATGAGCATTGATTCATTCGAATGCCTAACAATCCCACTTCAGATGATTATGCTTGAATAGATGTGGCTCACTGCCTGAAGTTTCTATCTTCATTATCTACGAACCAACATACAACTCCGATGAAGAAGAAATTGAGAAGTTCTACATGGAGCTAGAGAAGTTATATAAAGAAGACTACACCTCCTACAAGATCATTGTTGTTGATTTTAATGCAAAGATAGGATTTAGAAGGTCACCCGAAGAATCCCATATTGGGACCCATGGCCTAACATGGAACAAACTGGTGAGGGATTGTCTGTGTTCCTGATATCTACCAAGACTATCCATGGTAACTCACAGTTCCAGAAGCTGAATCTAAAAGCTGAAACTGGGAGTCTCATGAAGGACAGTTCCAAAATGAAATTGACTACATCACTTTCAATTGAAGGTTTTGCAGCTGTTAGAGAAGACTGAAGATATAGCACGTTGGGGTATGGCATTTGCCTTGTACGTAGCCGACAGAGGTTAGATTCCTACATGTCTCTTGGAGGGCCTGGCAAGCTACCTGTGGCGTATTTGATATGCCAAAGAAATAGTAACTAGTCTCACAATGGAGACTTTACTTTACATCAGACAAATGATGTCTCATTGTTCATCAATTTACGAGTGAATAGATGAACAATGGAACATCAGTGCTAACAATTCGAGTTAGGAAAATGAAGTCATGAAAATTGCGTATAAGTGGATGGACATGGAGATTATCATGCAAAGTGAAATGAGTCAGAAACAGAGAGACAGACATAGGATGACAGCACTCATTCGTGGAATATAAAATAGCATAATATGACACTAACACCTAAGGACAGTAAAAACAAGAGCCAAGAGAATTGCTTTGTGGTTTGGAAGTCAGCAACATTTACTGGGGGAAGAGGCAGTTGGGATGGGGAAGGGACTACTAAATTGGAGGGTCTCTCGGGATGGGAGATGTGTGCTGAAAGTAGATAAAGGACCAAACATGCCAGCCTTTCAATATCTGTATTGAAAACTATAATTCCCCAAATTAGAAAGAGAATTAGAAGGAAGGTACCTGCCACAGAAGTAGGAGGTAGGATGAGGAGGGGATGGCAGGAGGGATACTAGTAACATTGGTGGTATAAAACGAACACTGTCGAGGGATGTCTCTTCAATCATAATATGACTGAAACTCAATCGTGAAATATTTGTAACTGTAACTCATGTTGATTCAATATTTTTTTTAAAATCCAGTTTGAAATATTCCCCACTTGAATGGCAACATGAGAACTAATGCTAAATTTATCAAAAAATTTTTAAAGTATTCTTTTACAAAATTTCATTTTATTGTAACAACATGAATTACAAGGTTATTCATAATTGGGTTTTTGACACACAATGTTCACTTACCAAGCCCACCACCAGTGTAAACTCTCTACCACGTGCCCAGATTTCCTCTTCTCTCCACATACCCCATCCTGGCCTGCCACCATTACAGACACCTTTTAAATGTGATTATGAAAGGTTCAGTTTCATATGATTTCTATGATTTCAATGTCATTGATTCTGTGGTTTAGATATTTAGCTCGATCATTCCATGACATTACCAATATACCTCGGTCCCTTGGATCCTACCCCTGTTGCTTCTAATCTCTTGGCTCTCTCCCCTTATCCTTCCGTCTATGTCTATCCTCTCCTCCTTAGACTCTGAGGCAAGAATAATTGATGCACGCCAATCTATGGGTCATTATAATGAAATATGCTATATAAAATAATTATAGTGATAGTAGTCTTGTTGCTGTGATAAATGTCCTTTCAGAGACAGACAATCCAGAGAAGAGTGCTTCCTAGTCATATGTTTCCCTGTAGGAGAGAGTGGAAGTGCATCTCAAGCACATGCGGTAGAGGATGTTTTCCACTGAACATCCAAAAGTCTCCTACAGCTTTGGAAAATATATAAACAACAGTTTCCTCTATTTCCCACTTAGAATTTAAAGAAGTTTCGCTGAGATACTGTGAGCCTATAAAATTTCCTCTCAGTTCCTTCCAGAGTTGGGAATTTCCCAGCAATCTACGACTTAGAACTTTGGAAATGGTGCACTTCTATGCTCTGAAACTATTAAAATTTTTCTTGTTAATTCTTTGCACATTTTATTACTACTCCTGATTGTCTAGCTGATATTTTTCTCATTCCCTGCATATCCTTCAGGAAGAAAAGACTGGGTACCAAGGGATGGAATATGTGCCTTCTGTGTACTTATCAACTCTCCAGACAGAGTTCTTCTGTCAGCATAAGCATGGGACAACAAAAGAGCATCAAAATATATCAGAAGTACATGTTATTAAAATAACAATTGCTATATTTAAGTACATGCAAAAATGTGCTGATTTATTGTGTATTTTCCTTTATTCCCTGTTTGTTTTTAATATTTGAACCAAAGTTGATAGTGCTCAGGGTTTATTACTAGTTCTGTACTCAGGGATCAGTCTTGCCTTGATTCCTGCCTGTACTATCACTCTAGCCCATTCTCTGTGTTCTTGACACTTATAGACCACACCATTAAATTTAAGGCATAATTTCTTTAGAAATAGGAATTTTGCTTTATGAATTTTGGGAAAAAATGACACCAGGTCCATGTAGTCTTTTGGAAAGTAGAATTTGATTAAAATCTAATTCAAAACTTGTTCACCTTACTTCACCTAGTAACATCAGAAAATGGCTGTTTTAGATAAATTTCAAGGCTTTATATTTTAATTTACCAATATTTTTTTTTACAAATCCCAACAGAATATGGAGAGTTCGAATACTTCTGAGAAAACCAAAGTGTTTTGCTTTTCTGATCAAACCAATTAGGTACAAATGTGATTTCTCTTTACTTGAAATTTCTCATGAGTTTGCACTGAGAAACTCCCTGATACAGGACACATTTATGAAGATGATAGTTGAAAAATAAGAGTAAGTAAGCAGAGATTCGGCTACTAATTCTGGAACCCTAACTCGTAATGAACACCACAACAAGCATTTTTCTATGACCTCTGTTCTTAATTTTTATTTTTTTCCTGATAGAGGAAACTGGCAAAATAATAACTTAATCATCTAAGAAGACCATATGTAAATTTCATGATTTCATCTCTCCTAATAGTTGCAGGGTATCCCATGGGAGATGTGTGCTGAAAGTATATTATGGACCAAACAGGATGACCACTCAGTGTTTGTGTTGCAAGTCATGATGCCCAAAAGTAGAGAATATGAAGAATATTGTCTGCCATGGAGGCAGGGGGAGGGTGGGAAATAAGGGATATACCAGTGATTTTGGTGGTGGGCAATGTGCACTGATAAAGGAATGGGTGTTCTCTAATTTCGTGATTGCAACCCAAACATAAAAGCTTGTATCCATCTCACGATGATTCAAAAAAATGTAGGGAAAAAAAGACTATATGTGATGAGTAATATAATAAGCATATAAGTTCTACAAACAAAAGAAACATAGCAAAGTTCAGAGGAAACTATAAGCAAATGTTTATGTAAAATTACTCAACCATGTACATATTCACGCCTGGCAAACAACCTCATGTAGTTTTAAAAGTTTCAATTCTTTTCCGATTTGAACTTTTCTGTTGTCAGTGTTAGTTTTTAATTTGAGGTTTCAAGAATAGCATTCCTTAAATATGACCCTTTATTCCATATTTCACCTGTACCATGGTGTAACTCCTTGTTCATTTACAACAGTGACCTAATTTCTTTCATTTCCCTATTGCTGTGTTAACGCTCTCTCTACCAAGTTTCATCTTCTGCTTATGGTGTCCTTCTTGTGAAGGGTATAGTACATTTCTCCATTATTTTTTTTGAGATCTGAGTTCAGATGTCACCTCTTGAAAATCCCTTCTGCTTCTTGCTGGTATTTTTCATTTGTGGGTTCCACAATATGAAATTCTATGTATTTTAATAGTGCAACAATGATAGAGACAAAGTCAGGCCTCCTAGAGATATAAGACAATTGTCTGTGTCTCATTTCAGTTACTATCTGTTCTTTTCCCAAATTACCTTTCATTCATTTTTAAAGTTTCCTTCTAGGTAGTGTCATTTTTAAACATGAGCAAAATCAGATGTTTTACTGTTCTTTTAAGACACAAAACAGATTATACTTATTGCCTCTTTGATACAAAATTCACATTGAGATATTTCAAAAACTGTGTATTCAGTACAATTTCCATTTTTTAAGTATGATTGGCTTTGTGGAATTTTTCTCAGTAGGCATGCTCAGAATAAGCCCCAACTCACAATTTTATTAGTATTATTGCATGAGAATAAACCCAGAGTTTTTGGTATTATTCTAACATCTGTAGAGAAACAAACTTAATCTCTTAACTATTCAGTGATAAAACTTTTCTTTTCGTAAACCAAATGCTGTGTCTAATTTCATTAGTAGTAGTAATGGAAGAAGGTTCAATTAAAAAAAAGAATACAAATTTTATGCAATTATATACAAAATATCATTAAATACACAATTGCACTTTCTCTGGTTGTTGTTATTGCCTTTATCTCCAGGTAAGAAAGTTTCTAGAAATAACCAGAGAGACTACAACGAATAGGGATATTTGTAATAAAAGCAGCTGACACTTCTTTAATCAATTATTCATTTATTGTTCAATATGGTCCCCTTAACTTTCAGAGGAATAATTCCTGAGTGCAAAGGCAGAAATAGCCCATAAGCTTTGAATTTCACATTAATCACTATCTACAATAGTGATGTGATTTACTATGAAGTAGGGTCAATGTATTTTGTGTCTAGTACAAATGTTAATTGCAATATAGCTATCTTTACTCTAAATGCATTAATTTGATATTATAACACAAATCTAAAAAACTGTTATAGGTTTTATTATTGCCATTATTTTAATAAGGAATTAAAAATAAAAATGTTTAGATATGCATACGTTGCTCAAATAATGATAATGTCCAAAATATTCTCCTTATTTCAATTAATATTGCCAACTCTCATGTTAAATAAAGGAAAGAAAATCCACTTTGTGGTTTTGGAAAACCATAATTCTGATGGTGCTTTTCTCTTTTACACTTATCTGACTGTAAATCAGAGAGTGATGTGAGAGTAGCCCAAGAATAAAATACACTGCTACTTTTTCATTTTGAGAATAAATGCATCTGATAACACATTAAAAAAGAACAAGATGAAAGCAAAAATCTAAGGGGTGATTATGGAAATAATTCACACTACTTCCTTCTCCACTATGCTTAATGACAGCATGAATGCTGAATTATAATACAGAAAAAGCATGATTATGGGACCTGGAGGTCACACCCACAAACTGCCTCTGGCTGCTGTATATGCTCCTTAATGACCTTGATCTGGAGTCACAACAAAGCATCTCTGAACTGAGCAGCTCACTGCAGAGATTTCTACAAACACTAGCACAAAGCCTAACTTGGAGCAATGCAACAACTTATACTATTCCTAAGAAGCAATACAAGAGAGAGTATAGTGGAGATTGTACTTCAGAGTAGTTCTGAGGGTTTATTTCTCACATTGTGCTCAGAGATCACTCTGATGTAACAAGTTACATTGAACTGTTTTTTCAAACATTAAGGCTTTAATTTTCAACAGAAACAATCATAAACAGGCTGCACAGTTTCCTAATGGCATTTTTCACCTCCTTATTTCTGAAAGCATAAATCAAAGGATTCAGTAAAGGTGAGAAGATAGTGCTGAATATCTCCACGATTTTGTCAAAGGAGAAAGAAACTGGAGGCCTTGCATAATCAAATATACATGGAATAAAGAACAAAACCACAACAGCAATATGAGACCCACAGGTGGAGAGGGCTTTCCTCTGTCCTTCAGCGCTGTGGTTTCTCAGGGAGAATAAGATGACACTATAGGACACAAGCAACATGAAGAAGATTAGGATGCAAAAGAATCCACTGTTGGCCACTATCATAAGGCCAAAGGCATAAGTATCAGTGCAGGCAAGCTCCAATAAGGGATACAAGTCACAAATAAAGTGATCAATGACATTGGGACCGCAGAAAGGAAGTTGTAAAATAAAAAGAATCTGTATGATGGAATGCAGAAAGCCCCCTGCCCAGGCTACTCCAATCAGAATGCCACAGAGCCTTGAGTTCATGATAGAAGTGTAGTGCAAGGGTTTGCAGATGGCCACATACCTGTCATAGGCCATGGCTGTGAGGACAATCACCTCTGCTCCAGAAAAGAAGTGTTGAGTAAATATCTGCATCATACAACCTCCATAGGAGATGGATTTCTTCTCATAGAGACAGTCTATGATCATTTTTGGGGCATTCACTGAGATGAAACATGCATCCAGGAAAGATAGAAAAACCAGGAAGAAGTACATCGGGGAGCCCACGAGTGCTGGGTTGCTGATGATGGCTGCCACAATCAGCAGGTTGCCACAGATAGTTGCAATATAGGCAAAAAGAAATATAACAAATGCAATCTTCTGAACATCTGGATTCTGTGAAATTCCCAGGAGTACAAACTCAGTGACAAAGCTTTGATTTTGCATGATTTTCCGAAAAACACTCAGAGCTGCCACACTAACCATCCCAACCTGCAATAAAAAAGACAAGGTTACATCAGGTAAGTTTATTATCATAGCCACTCAAAATTTGTTCTTCCATGTGGTTCTTTTGAGTCTGTCCTTCTTGATTAAAAAAAAAAAAACAATCAGAATATTCTGAAAAATACATAGTGTAAGATCTGACAAAATTAAATTTTAAGACATGAAATAGTGCTAGATAGAGAACAAACCCAAAGGTGACAGGATTCGGAACCTATTATTTTCAGTTGCCAAAATAGATTACTTAGTCATGGTTTCTTTGAGAAAGTTGTTAAAGTAGACTTTGAAGCCATATATTATTTCTCAGGAATCAGGACATAAATTTACTTGTCATGTTGAGCATCACCTTGCAATAATAGTCATACAGATGTGAGAAGTCCCAGATCAGAAGTTTGTTTTATCCACAGAGGGAAAAAGATATCAGAGGCACTTTAAAATCAAAGCACTTCACAACAATTTCTGTTTAAGTGTGAAGTGATAGGATCTTTAAGATAAATTATTCAGGCCTTACAAGAGGGAACTTCTATTAAAAATGTTGAGTTCTATAAATATACAAAGCACATTACAAAATGGTGAGAACTCACAATCCAGCAAAAGCCATACCCTGGCTTATGCATCAGGCCAGGGATCCCTCTTTTGGCTTCAAGGCTGTTATAAAAAGTTCCATAAGAAAGTCTCTGATCTTCTTGTATCCACAGAACCCACAGAAACTTGAGGTCTCTTCTGTAGTGGCACAGTACTTATTTTCTCCTGCATATTCCAAGGGGACCAATGGCACATTTTCACCGAACTTGCGCTGGAGTTGTTTGGCAGCATCCAGCCATACCACACTAAGTCTACCTTTAGCTAGATATTACACTTGATCTCCTATTTCCACAAAAATGAACCAAGGTAACCATGGTAGTAAAAATTTCTAGAACCTAAACTACAGATAAAGTAGTGATATGGCTTGGGGCCGGAGCGATAGCACAGCGGGTAGGGCGTTTGCCTTGCACGCGGCCGACCCGGGTTCGATCCCCGGCATCCCATATGGTCCCCCAAGCACCGCCAGGAGTAATTCCTGAGTGCAAAGCCAGGAGTAACCCCTGAGCATCGCTGGGTGTGACCCAAAAAGCAAAAAAAAAAAAAAAAAAAAAAAAAGTAGTGATATGGCCAATGACATTAAACTTTTCCTGAAATCCTTGCACAAAATGAAGATAGTAGCCTGGACAAGTCAATCAGAATAGAACCTCTCAGATAAGGATTATAGCTAGAACATATGGAGGATCTTTAATGAGCTCAAAGAAACAGTGGTGCAAGATTAAGAAAGCATGAAAAGAGATATTTGAATCTATATACAGAAGTGACAGAAAGAAAGAGATTACAGAACATGAAAACTCAATGGAAGGACATGTCATCAATTACCATTGATAAAATTGAAAGAGTAATCAACCTGTTCCTGGTCCCACAAAAAAGTCTAGTCCTAGATAAATTTGCTAGCAAGTTTTTCCTTACCTCAATTTATCTACATGTGTTTATTTATTTTAATATATTAATAAATCATCAACTGTCCAAACAGATCTAGAATTAAAATTAATTAGATAACAAAGCTCCAATATCAAAATCAATTTAAAAAAAACAATTTTTATGTGAAAACTCTTATGTCTTATCATGGAGTTGTTAAGTCCTTGTGTAAAGATATACTAAGCTGTTTGGTGGTAGTTCAATCTTCTATGTTGTTTTTGGTTTTCGAGTTTAGTGGGTTCCTACGTTACTTGCAATCAAATTGGCAGTGTTCCTATTTGAAATTCAGTACAATCCATTAAAAAAAGACTTACTCCCAATTCTTTCCAGGCTCTTTCAGGAAGTTGTAGAAGCAGGAATTCTCTGAGTTTCAATGAGGCAAACAAAAGCCTAGCATCAAAATCAGACAGAGATATCAAAATAGGGAAAGCTATATCCCTGATGAACATACATGCAAAGATTTTCTACAAAATATTAACCAACAAAATACATAGTATATAAGAAATATAATTCACCATGATCAAATAAGATTCATGGTTTAATATACTCAAATCATTCAACATAATAAACAACATCAACATAAGAAAAAGATAGTCATCTAGTAATATCAATAGGTGCAGAAAAAACATTTAAAAAGATGCAAACCCATTCATGATGAGAACTCAATAAAGTGGAAGGTGAAAGAATTTTTAATATATTTAATGTCAATTATGACAATTTTACATAAAATATTGTGCACAATGCTGAAAAATTGAAAACCAACCCTCTAGAGTCAGTCACAAAACAAGGATGTCCACTCTCATCACTACTATCTAATTTAGTTCCAGAAGTCCAAGCCATAGCAATTAGGCAAGAAAGAGATATTAAAGACATTCACACTAGAAAAGATGTCAGATTCAGTGTTTGTGGAGACATGAAACTAAACTTTGAAAATGCTAAAGACTGTACGAAGTAACACCTAGAAAAAGTATATTTATACCATTGAGTAGCAGACTACAAAATTGATGGACAAACTATGGCCTTTTTTACATGCAAATATTAAAGCAATTCTGAGAGAAGTTAAAAAATTAATCCCATTCAGCAATAGTTCCTCGGAGAGTCTAGTACCAGAGAATCAACTTAACAACAATGGTTAAAGACTTACATAGAATAAAACTATGTTATTATAAAATAACAGAAAAAGTCACAAGAAAATGTAAACATCACCTCTTCATGGACAGGAAGTACCAACATTTGTCAAAGTGGCATTCTTCCCAGAACACTGCAGATACAATGTAGTCTAAAAAAATACCCGTTACACTTTAAAGACATTTAAAAATATATTTTAATTTATAAACTATGTTTGGACTGGAGCGATAGCACGCAGTTGACCTCGGTTTGAATTTGCTGTCTCTCTCAGAGAGCCTGGCAAAATCCCACGTGTATCCCACCCGCACAGCAGAGCCTGGCAAGCTACCTGGAGCATATATCATATTTCAAAAACAGTCACAACAAGCCTCACAATGGAGACATTACTGGTGCCTGCTCCAGCAAACTGATAAACAAATGGATGACAGTGGTACAGAGAAGTGCTGTAATCAACGTTTATAGATTAAACATGCCTGAAATTCACACGGAATAATGAGTCCCCTTAATAAACCTAAGAAATCGTAGGTAAAAAGATTTCTCCAACTTTGAACTGTGTGACAAAGCTATAGTCATCAAAACAAAGGGTGGACACTCAGGTCAATGTTGCTTAATTGAAAGTCCAGAGACTGCATCTTACGTGTAAGGTACATTTAATGTTTATAAAATTAGGGGCTGGGGTCATGAATTGGAGCAAAAAAAAAGTCTCTTTTGTAAATGGTATTGAACAACTTTGATCACACTCTGTACAATGTCAAATCAAAGCAGATTAAAGACCTTGATATCCAACCTTCTCCTTTTATTCTGTTGAAGGAAACATAGGTGGAACATTTTGGTATGGAAGCTGATGCTATTTTCAATGATTTAATACCATTGCTAAGTAAAAACAATCAAATTTAAGCAAATATGATCATCAAACTAAGAAGCTTCTGCACCACAAAAGAAACAAGGACAGGAATAAGAAGACAACCAACAAATATAGAGAAAATATTTTCCAAGTAGTCTTCAGACAGATGACTAATATCACAATATAAAAAGCTCTGTTTGAATTTTACAAGAACAAAAGAAACAATGACACAATAAAGTGGAATAGAAGGATACGGACAATAATTCTCAATGGAGACATATAGATGGCCAAAAAGTATATGTATATATATACTTTATATATATGTATATATAAAGTCAGAGATTGAATGACTGTTCTGTTTCTAATCCACATATACATATATATACATATATATCGCTTATCATCAGGAAAATACAAATAACAAACAACAATGATATGTCATCTCAGACCAGTGAAACTGTAACAACGAAACAAAAACAACCAATAACGTTGTAGATGTGAGGTAAAATTCACTGTTATTAGAAACATTTCTGGTCAAGCATTTTAGGACAAACAGTCAGCAGACATTCTATAAAAAAAAGAGATCAGTCTATTATATGAACCAGAAACTACAGTCCTTGATAACAACCCCAATACCAATATATATATGCATATATATATTAAGAATATTTGCACTCCTATATTCGTTAATTGCAGGCAAATTCACAATAATCAACATCTGCAAAAAACTCACTGTCCAAGAACAGATGACAAGATAAACAAATCATGGTATGTAGACATAATGGAATTATAAGAAAAGATGAAATCATGATATTTGTTGCTACATGATGGATCTGGAGGGTATCATGTTGATTGAAGCTAATCAAAAGGAAAAGGACTGACTCAATTATTTCTCTTATATATGGGATATAAAGAAGCACTTCAGGGGTATAAAAATACTCAATGGGATAAAATGAGAATTGATCTATGGTAGTGGGCCACCAACAGAGAAAGCAAGTGCAAGGGGCATATAGGAATTAGCTAGAAAGGGGTTGACAATGGGGAACTGGTGGACATAGCAGGTGGGGTGAGGGGAAGGTTGGTGAGGGTTTTGTTATGCATGAAATCCTATCATAAAGGGTTATAAACTTTGATACCTCAAATGAAATTAAATTAAATTAAAACATAAAATCTTTGCATGAATTACATACTGTTTTATTAAAAACTTAAACCTATTTAAAATAATACTACTATCAAGTGCTGTCCTCATTTGTAAGTTCAAAAATAGCAGTAAAATATTAATTGAAGCATCACTGCCTAGTAAACTACCAATGCTATATCTTTTATACATATTTAACTGTGGAAAATTATCACTTAATGTATTATTTCAAGCAAGTAATAGATATTGATCTGGAATTTAAACCTAGACCTTTGCGTTCTTTACATAGCCAGTTCTTGCCTATTGGATCATCCCAGAAGGAACAAGAATCCTTCTTTCCCAGCAAGAAAGTCAGCGAGTGAATGACTGTTCTGTTTCTAATTCACATATAGAGATTAAAGATGCAACAAAACTAAATAGTAAGAAATAGAGCAATATGTTGAATATAGCAGAATCTTGAGTTTTACTCGCTACTTATTAATTACATGTAAGATGTCCTCCATTTTGATTTAGTACCACTTCCTTAGATAGATCACTGTATCACTGTATCACCTTCATCCCGTTTCTAATTGATTTGTTTGAGAGGGCACCAGTAACATCTCTCATTGAGATACATATTGTTTCTGTTTTTGGCATATCTGATACACACGGGGAGCTTGCCAGACTCTGCCACGTGGGCTGGATACTCTCAGTACCTTGCCAGGCTCTCCGAGAGGAGCAGAGGAATCGAAATTAGTTCGGCTGCATGAAAGGCGAACAACCAACTGCTGTGCTATGGCTCCAGCCCTTAGATATATCTATTTGAAATTACTCTCTTGCAAAGTACATGTGTTCACCAATTACCTGAATGTATCAACACATTATGTCAAGAATGATTTCCAAATATTTTTCTACCAGAACAACACAAAAGTGTAGCTTATGATTCTGTGCCTTTACTGGTTGAAGTTTCTATTGTTTCTCATGTAGGAAGTCAGCCATTTTATCCATAGAAATATTTTCCTTTAATCATCCAGAGATTATTTCAATAATTATTTCAATTATTTCAATTTCTCGGTTCATTTCCAGCTACAATTGTGGATAACGGATTTAGCCTCAGCTTCCTTTAATACAGAAACGATCACAAATTTTATGATATTGGCATATGAATTTGCTCTTTAATATGTAGGAAACTATGAGTCTTACAGTACAAATAAAATTTAATCAATAAATTTAAAATATAAATATAATATAAAATGAACAACCAAAACTCACAACATTGATGAAAACCCTACCCATTCTGATTTGTGTTCAACTTTAATTCATTTCAGCAATGCCTGCACAATGACCTCTGTATCTTGCTACAATTGTCTCCAAGAGAGCAAGAGTATAAAGAAAATACAACATTGTTCCATGAGTCAAACTTATATTGGAAGGGAAAAAAACATCATTTGATCCTAGTGTCAAAAGAGAAAAGAAGCCAATGACATGGATAACACATCAGAACCAAGGCAACTGAGAAAAATGCAGGGCACTGCGTAATTGAGTTTCAAATAGGAAAGATATATATAGTAGTAAAAAATGTAATTATGTGAAAAAATGATGCAGTTCATTTACAAGTATGATATTAGTCTTCATGTCATAGTTTTACAAATATACTAATTTGATTGAATTAATCAAATAAGATTAATCACTATAATTAATTCAAATTAATTATTGCAGTATTTAATTTATTTGCTGATAACCATGTGTCACTGAAGAAAATCTTAATCTTGGTGTCCTCTTCTAATGAGTGGTAACATATTTTAAACTGCCCAATTCACAAGAGTCAAAAAATATTCTTATGCATATTTAATATTTAGTATGTATAAATCAAAAGATATTGTTAAATATTGAAATCATAATTTTTATTAAGCAATGTATATAGCAATGCACACATAACAATATAATTACTATATTTAATAATCAATAGTATAAATCTCTTTACCAGGTGATCAAGTTTGGGTTTGGTTTAGGGACCACATTCAGCAGTGTTCAGCACTTAGATATTCGTGGCTCTGTGCCAGGACTCAATCCTGGGGGAACTCTCTAGCACAAGTTGGATGCCTGGATATAACCAGTGTTGGCTGTGTTAAAGACATGCATCTTACCTGCTGTAATATCACTTAGCCGAGAATGAAATAAAGTGCTCTCAATCACATTATTAACCTAAAATTCATTTATTCCTTCCCAAAAATATTCAAAGGAAGGATATAGTGCTTATAAATCATCTAATTTTCTACCTGGTAAAATGATTTTGCAGAGCCAAAACTAGAGTGCTTATCCTGTGCGAAACACAAAATCTTGTGCACAAGTTTTGAAATATCACAAACATTCCACAAGGAATCTTATAGAACTCTAAATATGTTTCCAATCCCTTTGATCTATCACTGTCATTGTAGTCCCATTGTTCATCAATTTGCTCCTGTGGGCACCAGGAATATCTCCATTGTGACACTTGTGGTTACTGTTCAGGCATATTGAAAACGACACTGGAGCTTGCCAGGCTCTGCCATGCAGGCAGGATATTTTCAGTAGCTTGCTGGGCTCTCTGAGAGGGACTGAGGAATCAAAACGGTGGGTGCATGCAAGGTACACACGGTACCCGCTGTGCTATCACTCCCCTGCAAACATCATGTACGGAGAAATATTTTTTGGATTCCTGAGACATGAGAAATCCAGAAAACAAAAGTACAGCTGAGACAAAGGCAAAGTGATGAATATGTTACATTTACCTAACTTGCATTGAACTTGAAAATGAACATAAGTATAGAAAGCAGGTTTAGGCTCTTGAAACAACAGTTATTTGAATCACTCCACCAAAAGTTTTCCTTCATTATGCAATAATTATTGAGTGCTTAAAACATCTTGAATGCTGTCTTATTGATGCTAAATGTTGTATGCCACTTTTTTTTCTAAATTCACAAAGATTATAATCTCTATTTAAAGTGAAAATCCTGAGACAAAAATGGAATGTGAGTATCCCAGTGTGCAGTTAAACTGTAGTATATCATCTTAAAACCTAATTTTAGAACCTAAAATTCTATCAAACTTGACAGTCGAATTATACCATCTATAGTTTTAAGGCCTAAATTTCCATTTGAATTTCTTCCTTAAAATACAAGCGTGTAATTATGAATCCTATCATACTACAATCGTGTAATTATGAATCCTACCATGTTTCAGCTTATTGAATGCTCTGGTCCTGGCAATCTCTAATTCTCCATTAAGTGACCAACAAGTGACTGTTGGTTCCACATTTTATTTCTTCATCAGAGAGATAGAAGAAGAGCGACTCTAGTTGAAGATGCAGAGAATGTTCTCTACTGCTTGTGCAGCACTGTGATGAACATGGTTTTGGTAAGGAGGGAATAAGAAATCAAAGGTTTCATTTCAATTGATTTCCCACTGGAATTGAGGGATGTTTCCCTGAGACATCATGAACCTGTAGAATTACATCTCAATTCTCCCCAAGGTTGGGAATTTCCCACCTGTATGACTACAAGGACTTTTACCTGTTTTGTTTTTTACAGTGTTGGTAAAATCTTTTGTCCCTGAGCAATTATATTTTTACAGCACATAGTTATATGTGCTCTGCTCTATTTGAAGATCCTTTTATTACCTACAGAAACAAAATTTTTGTGATATGGAGATGGAATATACTTTTTGTAGTAAAGGACAAATCTTCTCTTTGCTCCTAAAAATGATAGGGTAGTTTCCTCATATAATGTTCCATAATCAATCTGTAATGTGAAAAATAACCAGTAGTGTGCCATTTCATGTTTATTTAATAATAACAAAAGCTAGACATTTTGATAAGAAGTATAAATTCAATTAATTACCTCTATTTTACTTTGTTTATGATTTTCATACTGCAGACTTCAAAAATTATATATAATTTTTTAAAAGGTAAAACATTTTTCTTTTCAATGCTTTATACTATAATTTACCTGGAGCTTATTACAAGGTGAATGTAGTAGAATTAAAGTTTAATGCACCTAGTTCCTCTTTTGAAAATTAACACTGATAAATATGAGAATTTACCTGAGGGATAAATATTATATTCTGCTGATCTCTATTTTTATTCCAAGGCCAGAGTTTTGATAACTATAACTTAATAGTATAATTTAATGTCTGGGAACATGACCCACCCATTTTATAAAAATCTGTTTGCAAGAATTATTTTTCTGTTTTAACTCTTATGGCCATTAATTTGCCTCACTGTTATTTAGGACACATGAGGTTATATTTTTGTTTTTGGTCTTTTGCCTACAGCCTGATGTTCAGAGATTAATAATTTCTGAACTCAGGAATGACTCAAGAATTAAATGAGAAAGATATACTTGATTTATTTTAATATAAATACTACAAACTTTACTAGTACAATTGTCCATTCACCTAAATAAAACTAAGCTTCACATAAAACATTAGGATTATTCCAAATATTAGTTTAGACTAAAGAAATAGAGATTCTATATTAACCTTCAACACTCAATGTCACTATTTTAATGTCTTAAAACGATAAAGACTCAATTGATGGTTATAAAACTTAAATGCACTTAGTTCCTATTGAGAAATAGAATGGAAAACATTGTTTTATTTGAGCAAAGGGGTGGTTAATCAGAGTTTCAGAGTTTCTTTTAAATATTCCTTTTTTATTGACTCTGGTTAATTTATAATTTATATATTTCATATTAATGAGACATCAAATTTGTTTTTCTTCTTCCGATGGATTTTCTTACTCTGGTATCCTCCAGTTTCCTTCACTTTACTGAAAGGAACAAGAAATTCTTTTTCTTTTCCTTTCTGATATTTTTTTGATTAGGTAGTTCACAATATTTGATGACATTTTATATTCACACCAATCCCACTGCCATGACGCCTTCCCATCAACATGTTTCAGATGTTTTCATCTGAACTTCAATGCCTGCCCCAAAGCATCACCAAAATAATATATACTGTATTGCCTGTTATGATAAAAAAAAAAAACGCTGAAAATGCTAGACAAAAGGATCCTTAGTGGAAAGAGAAAGAAAATTGCTCCATTTTCACAGGAGCCATTAAGACATTCTATAAGAGATCATTAAGTGTTGTTAAGTGTGGAGCCTTGTGTGCCTTTACAACTGTAATGTATGCACACACACACACACACACAAACACACACACATATATATGGCTGAGGCAATAGCACAGCAGGTAGTGCATTTGCCTTGCATGCAGCCCACCCAGGTTTGATTCCTCCATCCATCTCGGGAAAACCAGCAAGCTACTGAGAAAATCCTGCCTGCATGGTACTGCTTGGAATGCTACCCATGGCGTATTCGAATGCTAAAGAGAGTAATAAGTCTCACAATGGAGACATTACAGGTACCCACTGGACCAAGTAGATGAACAATGGGACAACAGTGCTACAGTGCTATATGTAAGTATTCTCCTCAAGATTTGTTGCCTATGACTTTGAACCCCATGCAATATCTTGTGGTACTCGTGGAGTACTACTACCCAATTCCCAAACACCAATACGCTCCAAGACGTTCTCTGGACACTCGGGACAAACCTCACGCAGGGTTGAAGACAAACATAACCAGTTAAACAGAACTTTGCCACTTTGGGCTCCAGGCTCAACAAGACCAGGAATCAAGATCCTCTGTCTGTCACCTCCAATCTCAAGCATTTTAGGAAGGGGTCTAATCCAGATTCCCCAGCCTACTGAAGTTTGATAAATACCTCACTGCCAGACCCCGACTATCTCCCCTACCCAACCACCACCAAGCTCTAGGCCATTCTCCAGACACACCATAAGACACTTAATACCCATTTTCCATAATTTCCGCACCCCATAAGTTGATGGGGTTCAAATCTAGTGCGAACCTTGGAACCACCTCCAAGGGCAATTGCAGGCCTCCCCAAAAGCCTCCAGCCTCTTTGAGAGCCTGGAAAGCTACTTAAAGTACCCAGCCCTCACAGCAGAGCCTGGCAAGCTACCTGTGACGTTTTCCAAATGCCAAAAACAGTAACAACAATAGGCCTCACTCTCCTGACACACAAAGAGTCTTCAATATGGCAGTATCAAGAAAGATGAGCAAGGAGAGGCTTAAAACATCTCAGGGATGAACTAGACTGCCAAAACGAAGAAAGACTAAAATGAGTGTTTTAATTTCAATGCACCTACGCTGGAATAGGTAGCATCTATCCAGGACCTGATGGTGCAAGCACAAAAGATCAAGTATGACATCATTGGTCTGACTGAACGAGAAGACATCGATCACATCACACAATTTTCGACACTGGAGAAGAACTGTTCCTCAGAAAATGAGACAACAGAGCCATCGGTGGCATCGGTGTCCTTCTCAACAAGAACTTGGCCATGAGCATTTATTCATTCGAATGCCTAACAATTTGAATCAGAGGATTATGCTCAAATAGATATTGGTCACTGCCTGCAGTTTCTATCTTCATTATCTACGAACGAACATACAACTCCGATGAAGAAGAAATTGAGAAGTTCTATATGGAGATGGAGAAGTTTTATAAAGAAGACCACACCTTCTACAAGATCATTGTTGTTGATTTTAATGGCAAGATGATACTGAGAAGGCCGCCTGAAGAACTCCATATTGGGACCCAAGGCTTAACATGGAACGTATATGGTGAGGGACTGTCTGAGTTCATGATATCGACCAAAATTTCCATGGAAACTCACAGTTCCAGAAGCTGAATCTAAAAGCTGGACATGGGAGTTTCCGATGGACAGTTCCACAATAAAATTGACCACATCATATTCAATTGAAGGTTTGGCAGCTATTAGAAAAGATGGAACCGAAAGCACAGTGGGTTTTGGCGTTTGCCTTGTACATAGCCAACCCAGGTTAGATTCCTCCATCTCTCTTGGAGGGCCTGGCAAGCTACCTGTGGCGTATTTGATATGCCAAAAAGACAGTAACTAGACTCAAAATGGAGACTTTACTGGTACCCGCTCGAGCAAGTAGATGAACAATCGGATGACAGTGCTAACAGTGCGACAGTTAGAAAAGATGAAGTCATGAAATTTGCCTATAAGTGGATGGACATGGAGATTATCATGCTAATTGAAATGAGTCAGAAAGAGAGAGACAGACATAAGATGATTGCATTCATTTGTGGAATATAAAATAGCATAATATGAAACTAACACCTAAGGACAGTAAAAACAAGAGCCAAGATAATTGCTTTTTGGTTTGGAAGCCAGCAATATTTACTGGGGGAAGAGACAGTTGGGATGGAGACTGGAGTACTATATTGGAGGGATCTCTCGGGATTGGTTATGTGTGCTGAAAGTAGATAAAGGACTAAACATGACAGCTTTTCAATATCTGCATTGAAAACTGTATTTCCCCAAAGTAGAGAGAGAATTAGAAGGAAGGTACCTGCCACAGAAGTAGGAGGTAGGATGGGGAGGGGATGGCAGGAGGGATACTAATAACATTGGTGGTATAATAAGTACACTGGTCCAGGGATGGCTGTTCAATCATAATATGACTGAAACTCAATCATGAAAGATTTGAACAGTAACTCATGGTGATTCAATACTTTTCTAAAATCCAGTTTGAAATGTTCCACACTTCAATGGCAACAATAGAACTAATACTAAACTTAGCAAGAAACTTTAAAAATCTTTTTTTTCACAAAATTTTATTTTGTGATAGCAATGTGAATTACAAGGTTATTCATAATTGGGTTTTTGACACACAATGTTCTGTCACCAAGCCCACCACCAGTGTCAACTTCCCTCCACCATGTGCCCAGATTCCCTCTCCTCTCCACCTACCCCGGCTCGGCCTGCCACCTTTTCAGGCACCTTTTAAATGTGATTATCAAAGCTTCTCCTGATTGCATGTCATTGATTCTGTGGTTTAGATATTTAGCTTGATCATTCCATGACATTACCAATATACCTGGGTCCCTTGGATCCTACCCCTGTTCCTTCTCATCTCTCAGCTCTCCCCTTACCCTTCCGTCAATGTCTATCCTCTCCTCCTTAGACTCTGGGCCAAGGATAATTGATGCATTCCAATCTATGGATTATGAGAATGAAATATTAAATATAAAAATTTATGGTGATAATAATCTTATCACTGAGATAAATGTCCATTTAGAGACAGACAATCCAGTGAAGTGTGCTTCCAAGTCCTATTTCTACCTGTAGGAGAGAGTGGAAGTGCATCTCAAGCACATGAGGTAGAGGATGTTTTCCACTGGTCATCCGAAAGTCTCCAACAGCTTTGGAAAATATATAAAGAACAGTTTCCTCTATTTCCCACTTAGAATTTAAGGAGGATTCCCTGAGATACTGAGTTATAAAATTTCCTCTCAGTTCGCCACAGAGTTGGGAATTTCCCAGCAATCTAAGACCGAGAACTTTGGTTATGATGAACTTCTATGCTCTGAAGCAATTAAAATGTTTCTTTTTATTCTTTGCACACTTTTTAATCACTACTGATTTTCTAGCTGAGATTTATCCCATTCCCTGCATATCCTTCAGGAAGAAAACTCTAGGTACCGAGGGATGGAATGTGTGCCTTCTGTGTACTTATCAACTCTCCAGCCTGAGTGCTCGTGTCAACAGAAGCATGTGACAATAAAAGAGCATCAAACTATATCAGAAGTACATGTTATTAAAATAACAATTGATATGTTTAAGTATATGCAAAAATGTGTTCATATGGGGCTGGAGTGATAGCACAGCGGGTAGGGCATTTGCCTTGCACGCGGCCGACCCGGGTTCTAATCCCAGCATCCCATATGGTCCCCTGAGAACCGCCAGGGGTAATTCCTGAGTGAAGAGCCAGGAGTAACCCCTGTGCATTGCCGGGTGTGACCCAAAAACCAAAAAAAAAAATGTGTTCATATATTGTGCATTTTTTATTATTCTCTGTTTGTTTTTAATACTTACCCCACATTTGATAGTGCTCAGCGTTTATTCCTGGTTCTGTACTCGGGGATCAGTCTTGCCTTGATTCCTGCCTGTACTATCACTCTAGCCCATGCTCTGTGTTCTTGACACTGTTACCCCACACCATTAAATTTAAGTCATAATTTCTTTAGAAATAGAAATTTTGTTTTATCAATTTTGAGAAAAAATGATACCAGGTCCATGTACTCTTATGGAAATTACAGTGTGTTTAAAATCTAAATTAAAACTTGTCTACCTTATTTCACCTAGTACCATCAGAAAATGGCTTTCCTAGAGAGATATCAAGTCTTTATATTTTAATTTACCAATATTTTGCATTTACAAATCACAATAGAATATGGAAAGTTGGTATAATTCTGAGAAAATCCAAAATGTTTTGCTTTTCTGACCTAAGCAATTAGGTACAAGTGTGATTTCTTTTTACTTGACATTTCTCATAAGTTAGCACTGAGAAAATCCTTTATATAGAACAAATTTATGAAGATAATAGTTGAAAAATAAGATTAAGTAGCAGAGCTTCTGCTACTAATTCTGGAACTCTGACTCGTAATGAACACCACCACCAAGCATTTTTCTATGACTTGTGTTTCTTAATTTTATGTACTTCTATACAAAATATTATTAAATAGACAATTGCACTTTATCTGGTTGTTGTTATTGCCTTTGTCTTCAAGTAAGAAAGTTTCTAGAAAGAACCAGAGAGAGTACAGCGAGTAGGAATATTGTCATAAAAAAGTTAACACTACTTCAATCAGTTCCTAGTCTATTGTTCAATATGGTCCCTCTAAATATCACAGGAATAATTCCCTAGTGCAAAGCATGAAGTAACACATAAGAGTTGCCATTTGAGCCCCTTAAACAATGAAAAATCATCTAGAAAAATACTAATCACTCTATAAAGTGTATATAATTTGATTGACAGTTCCTATTGTTTTGAGTTTAAATAGTTATCAAGAAAAATGACCAGGAATTTATTTATCCATCTTGAATTCTAACTCTATGCTAAAACCCTGCTTAGCTTTTTATCAAAATTTTCTTAGTATCATTTGTTCTATATTCCTAAGCTTTGAATTTCACTTTGATGAATATCTACAATAATGATGTGGTTTATTATAAAGTAGGGTCCATGTATTCCGTATCCAGTAAAAATTTTAATTGCAGTATAGCCATCTTTACTCTCAATACATTAATTTGATGTTACAACACACATCTAAAAAATTGTTATAGGTTTTATTATTGTCATTATTTTAAAAAGGAGTTAAGAATAAAAATGTTTACATATGCATATGTTGCTCAAACAATGATAATGTCCAAAATATTCTCCTTATTTCAATGAATAATGCCAACTCTCTATATTAAATAGAGGAGAGAAAATTCACTTTGTGTGTTTGGAAAACCATAATTCTGATGGTGCTTTCCTTTTTTACACTTATCTGACTGTAAATCAGAAGGTTAAGTGAGGGTAGCTCAAGAATAAAATACACACTACTTTTTCATTTTGAGAATACATACACCTGAATACACATCAAAAAAGTACAAGATGAGAGCAATAATGTGAGGGGGGATTATAGAAAGAATTCATACTAATTCCTTCTCCACAATGCTTACTGACAGCATGAATGCTGAATTATTATAAAGAGAAATCATGATTTTGGGACCTGGAGGTCACACCCACAAACTGCCTCTGGCTGCTGTATATGCTCCTTAATGACCTTGATCTGGAGTCACACCAAAGCATCTCCGAACTGAGTAGCTCCCTGCAGAAATTTCTACAAACAATAGTTATAGGAGCACTCGCCCAAACTTGGGACAATGCAACAACTTATGCTATTCATAAGAAGTAATACAGGGGGCCGGAGCGATAGCACAGCGGGTAGGGTGTTTGCCTTGCACGCGGCCGACTCGGGTTCGATCCCCAACATAACATATGGTCCCCCAAGCACTGCCAGGAGTAATTCCTGAGTGCAAAGCCAGGAGTAACCCCTGAGCATCGCTGGGTGTGACCCAAAAAGAAAAAAAAAAGAAGTAATACAAAAGAGAGTATAGGGGAGATAGTCTGGCATAGAGGCTGGATAGAGGGGTGGGATGGGGGGGAACACTTGAGTCCTTGGTGGTGGAAGATGTGCACTGCTGGAGGTTTGGGTGATCAATCGTTGTATGACTGAAACTCAAACAGGGAAGCTTTGTAACTATATCATAGTGATTCAAAAACTAATAATAATTAAAATAATAAAATGAAATTTGTATACTAACTTAAAAAAAAACTGATGTGGAGTTCATGCCCAATTCAATCAGTTTAATCAATGACTGAATAAATCGCAGTACTCTGACATCTTATAGCCTAGTTCTCCCTTTCAGAAATCTTGGCAAGTTACTGAACGCATTCTGCCCACAAGGTAGAGCCTGGCAAGCTCTCTGTGGTGTAGCCATTATGCCAAATACAGTAACAATGATGGGTCTCATTCCCTTGACTCTGAAAAATCCTCCACTGTGCACTGCTGGGAAAAATAAGTAAATAGAGGCTGCTAAAATCTCAGAGCTATGATGAATGGACATGTTACTCGTGCTGATTGAGCAAATAGATGACCAATGGGATCACAGTGATACATCGATACTCCCCCATTAAAAAAAAAATGCAGGATGAGGAAATTCACCATGCCATAGACCCTATAAATTCACCATGATTAGATCCTATAATAAATGACGCAAATGTTATGCAAGAATATTTCAACAAAGCTCTTACCACACAAAAAAAGGAACTTTGGGTAACAATGAGTTCACAGAGAGTTAATTGCTTTAAAATATTAATAATTTTACATTTTTATTCTAAAATCACATTGAAT
This sequence comes from Sorex araneus, assembly GCF_027595985.1. NCBI lineage: Eukaryota > Metazoa > Chordata > Mammalia > Eulipotyphla > Soricidae > Sorex > Sorex araneus. Next base: position 151,018,680 of record NC_073307.1, on the reverse strand, counting down.
AGGAGATACAATCTGGTTCTGAATATTTCTATGTGACAGAAACTTACATATGAACATATTGAAGATAATGGTATAAAGATAGCTAAAAATATATCTATGTATGAAATAAACTCACTCTACAATAAAGTTTGTCATTTACAGTTAATATTGAAAATTCATAACTAAAAACCAATGCATCTGCAAAGAAAATGGAAATATGGTGACTGCCAAGAAGATTTTGCTGTCTCAGAAGTCTAATATTTTTTTCTAATTGCAGTAAAAATTGCAATTGGCATTTCAAAATATTTTAAATGCCTTAAAATTAGTCGGGAACATTTTGGGGAATAACTTAATTTATTATTTTCTGTTACATTTTGTGTTATTTGTGAGGAGGGTCAGAAACATACATGAGACCCTATAAATTCTGAGGGTTTACTCCTCACTTTGTGCTGAGAAATCACTCTGATGTAACAAGATACATTTAAATATTTTTTCAAATATTAAGACTTTATTTTTCAACAGGAACAATCATTAACTGGCTGCACAGTTTCCTAATGGCATTTTTCACCTCCTTATTTCTGAAAGCATAAATCAAAGGATTGAGTAAAGGAGTTAGGATAGTGTAGAACATCTCCACGATTTTGTCAAAGGAGAAAGAAACTGGAGGCCGTGCATACTCAAATATACACGGAATAAAGAACAAAACCACAACAGCAATATGAGACCCACAAGTGGAGAGGGCTTTCCTCTGTCCTTCAGCGCTGTGGTTTCTCAGGGAGAATAAGATGACACTATAGGACACAAGCAACATGAAGAAGATCAGGATGCAAATGAATCCACTGTTGGCCGCTATCATAAGGCCAAAGGCATAAGTATCAGTGCACGCAAGATCCAATAATGGGTACATTTCACATATAAAGTGATCAATAACATTTGGACCACAGAAAGGAAGTTGTAAAATAAAGAGAATCTCTATAATGGAATGCAGAAAACCTCCTGTCCAGGCCACTACAATCAGAATGCCACAGAGCCTTGAGCTCATGATAGAAGTGTAGTGCAAGGGTTTGCAGATGGCCACATACCTGTCATAGGCCATGGCTGTGAGGACAATCACCTCTGCTCCAGAAAAGAAGTGTTGAGTAAATATCTGTATCATACAACCTCCATAGGAGATGGTTTTCTTCTCATAGAGACAGTCTATGATCATTTTTGGGGCATTCACTGAGATGAAACATGCATCCAGGAAAGATAGAAAAACCAGGAAGAAGTACATCGGCGAGCCCATGAGCGCTGGATTGCTGATGATGGCTGCCACAATCAGCAGATTGCCACAGATAGTTGCAATGTAGGCAAAAAGAAATATAACAAATGCAATCTTCTGAACATCTGGATTCTGTGAAATCCCCAAGAGAACAAACTCAGTGACAAAGCTTTGATTTTGCATGATTTTCCAGAAAACACTCAGAGCTGCCACACTGACCATCCCAATCTGCAATTAAAAAAGCAAGGTTATATCAGATAAGTTTATAATCATAGCCACTCAAAATTTGTTCTTCCATGTGGTTCTTTTGATCTGTCCTTCTTGATTTTTGAAACCAAAAAAAAAAACCAGAATATTCTGAAATAAAAGTAGTGTAAGATCTGACAAAATTCAATTTTTAAGACATGAAATAGTGCTAGATATACAGCCTCTCTATTGGAACAAAACCAAATGTGACAGGATTCGGAACCTATTATTTTTCAGTTGCCAAAATATATTACTTAGTCATGGTTTCTTAGAGAAAGTTGTTAAAGGAGACTATGAAGCCTTATATTATTTCTGAGGAATCAGGACATCAGATCCTTGGAATAATAGGCATACAGATGTGAGATGTCCCTGATCAGAAGATTGTATTAGAAAGACTCAAATCATTCTAACTGCAAAAACACAATGAGTAAGCAGGAAAGAAATACCACCAGACTTTCAGAATGAAGATAGTAGCCTGGAGAACTCAATCAGAAATAGAACCTCACAGATAAGGATTATAGCTAGAACATATTGAGGATCTTTTATGAGCTCAAAGAAAGTGTTGCAAGATTAAGAAAGCATGAAAACAGACATTTGAATCTATATACAGAAGTGACAGAAAGAAAGAGATTACAGAACATGAAAACTCAATGGAAGGCCTTGTCATCAATTACCATTGATAAAATTGAAAGAGTAATCAACCTGTTCCTGGCCCCACAAAAAAGTCTAGTACTAGATAAATTTGCTAGCAAGTTTTTCCTTACCTTAATTTTTCTACATTTATTTATTTATTTTTATATATTAACAAATCATCAACTGTCCAAACAGATCTAGAATTAAAATTAATTATATAACAAAACTCCAATATCAAAATCAATTTTTAAAAAACAATTTTTATGTGAAAACTATTATGTCTTATCATGGAGTTGTTAAGTCCTTGCGTAAAGATATACTAAGCTGTTTGGTGCTAGTTCAATCTTCTATGTTGTTTTTGGTTTTCGAGTTTAGTGGGTTCCGATGTTACTTTCAATCAAATTTGCAGTGTTCCTACTTGAATTTCAGTACAATCCATTAAATAAAGACTTACTCCCAATTCTTTCCAGGCTCTTTCACGAATTTGTAGAAGCAGGAATTCTCTGAGTTTCAATGAGGCAAACAAAAGCCTGGCATCAAAAGCAGAGAGAGATATCAAAAAAGGGAAAGCTATATCCCTCTTGAACATACATGCAAAGATTCTCTACAAAATATTAGCAAACCAAATACTAAGTATATCAGAAAGATCATTCACCATGATCAAATAAGATTCATGGTTTAATATACTCAAATCAATCAACGTAATAAACAACATCAAATAAAGAAAAAGATAGTCCTTTTAACTGCTTCTTCGATGCTCTTGAAGGTGTTCCTCGAAGTTCTCTTCCTCCTGAGCAGTTTCTCATGTTGAGTTCTCAACTCAGGTACACATAGCTGCTGCATTCGGAGAACCTCCAGCTCCAGGCATAACTTTTCAACTTCACCGTTCTTCCTTCACTAACATATGCCTTAGATATGTTAGGGCATATGTTAGTGCCCTAACATATGCCCTAACATATCTAAGGCATAACATATCTAAGGGCCATATAAAAACAGGATGAGAATGCTATTCAGGTATCCCAAAGAGGAATCTAAAGACCTATGCTAGGAGTATCATGCTTCACTCAAGTGAGAGAAAGAATCCGGAGTTTCGGCCTCTCTGAAAAGTCAAGAATCAGGGATGTTTTCTCATTTGCCAAGGTGTCAAAAACCAGATGAGCTGGACGTGAAATGCTATTCAGAGTCAACCTGTGGACCAGAGTTGTTACCGACTGGATTCCACGCAACCTCATAAGAACGTGTGGCCGCCCACCAACTAGATGGTCAGACTTCTTCATCAAAACCATGAATGAACAATTTGAGGCTCTTCTTGTTCCTGGAGTGAGCAGATGCCATTGGGATATACTAGCTCACCACAGGGGACAAATAGAAGCATTACTGGGGCCTGCTAGAGCAAATCGAAGATATACGGGATGACAAGTGACGACAAGTTTCAAGTGATGCAATGTTCAAACAAGAACTCTCTGATCCAGGGAATTTGTAAATAGTTCAATGATGTACTGTACTAAATATTAAATCATTATCTCCCTAAGTTCTTGGAACCTCAGAGAATGATCTTCTTTGGAAGTAAGATTACTGCAGATCAGTTACCTAATGAGATACTAGAATAGATTGAGCCCTTAAACCATATGAATGGGTGTTCACTGGGGTAGCGGTGGAGCACCCTGCAGTGCACAGGGGCTCGTCCTAGCTCTGTGATTAGAGATAACTCTAGGAAGTTTTCATGGCACTATATATAGTACCAGAGATCAAACAGCATATAACCCCTAGAGTATCTCTCCAGACCCTAAATAGTGTCTATATGAAAAGGAACACACACACACACACACACACACACACACACGGCTGTCTGAAGACATAAAGAATATTATGTAGCAACAGATGCATGGATTGAAGCGCTGACATGGCACACCATGGACTTCCTGGGGAATATCAAAACATGGATTGCACAAGGCAAGGAAGATTTTGAAGACAGTTTCTAACCCTGCCTATCTACACCCAGCTTCTAGAGTGTTGTCTGAAGACATTTACTTCACAGTACTTTGTTCTGTCTTTAGAAGAGGTATACACTTAATTGTATTTTAGCATTCTGTTCTTTTTTAGTACCTGTAATTCTTATCCAGCCTTACTTTAACATCATTCTTATTTACTCAGATAATGTCAATGACATAAATATATTGTAATGTGTTGTAAAAAAAAAGATAGTCATCTAGTAATGTCAATAGATGCAGAGAAAACATTCAAAAAGATGCAAACCCATTCATGATGTGAACTCAATAAAGTGGAAGGTGAAAGAATTTTTAATATGGTTAATGTCAATTATAACAATTTTACAGAAAATATTGTGCACAATGCTGAAAAATTGAAAACCTTCCCTCTAGAGTCAGTCACAAAACAAGGATGTCCACTCTCATCACTACTATTTCCTTTAGTTCCGGAAGTTCAAGCCATAGCAAGTGGGCAAGAAAGAGATAGTAAAGACATTCAGACAAGAAAAGATGTCAGACTCAGTGTTTGCAGAGACATGAAACTACACTTTGAAATTGCTAAAGAATCTACAATGTAACACCTAGAAAAAGTATATTTATACCATTGAGTAGCAGACTACGAAATCGATGGACAAACTATGGCCTTTTTGACATGCAAATAATAAAGCAATTCCGAGAGAAGTTAAAAATTAATCCCATTCAGCAATAGTTCCTCAAAAAGTCTAGTACCAGAGAATCAACTAAACAACAAAGGTTAAAAACTTACATAGAATAAAACTATGTTATTGTAAAATAACAGAAAAAGTCACAAGAAAATGTAAACATCCCCTCTTCATGGACAGGAAGTATCAACATTTGTCAAAGTGGCATTCTTCCCAGAACACTGCAGATACAATGTAGTTTAAAAAAATACCCATGACACTTTTAAAGGCATTTAAAAATATTTTTTAATTTATAATCTATGTTTGGACTGAAACGATAGCACGCGGCTGACCACGGTTTGATTCCGCCGTCTCTCTCATAGAGCCTGGCAAAATCCCAAGTGTATCCCATCCGCACAGAAGAGCCTGGCAAGCTACCTGGAGCATATAGCATATGTCAAAAACAGTCACAACAAGCCTCACAATGGAGACATTACTGGTGCCTGCTCCAGCAAATTGATGAACAAATTGATGACAGTGGTACAGAGAAGTGCTGTAATCAACGTTTATAGATTAAACATGCCTGAAATTCACACGGAATAATGAGTCCCCTTAATAAACCTAAGAAATCCTAGGTAAAAAGAAGATAGCAGACTTCACTTTCTCCAACTTTGAACTGTGTGACAAAGCTATAGTCATCAAAACAAAGGGTGGACACTCAGGTCATGTTGCTGAATTGAAAGTCCAGAGACTGCATCTTAGGTGTAAGGTACATTTAATGTTTATAAAAAGAGGGGCTGGGGGTCATGAATTGGAGCAAAAAAATGTCTCTTTAGTAAATGGCATTGAGCAACTTTGATCACTCTGTGTACAATGTCAAATCAAAGCAGATTAAAGACCTTGATATCCAACCTTCTCCTTTAATTCTATTGAAGAAAACATAGGTGGAACATTTTGGTATGGAAGCAGATGCTATTTTCAATGAATTAATACCATTGCTAAGTAAAAAGAATCAAATTTAAGCAAATATGACCATCAAACTAAGAAGCTTCTGCACCACAAAAGAAAAAAGGACAAGAATAAGAAAACAACCAACAAATATAGAGAAAATATTTTCCAAGTAGTCATCAGACAGATGACTAATATCACAATTTAAAAAGCTCTGTTTGAATTTTACAAGAACAAAACAAACAATGACACAAGAAAATGGAATAGAAGGATACAGACAGTAATTCTCAATGGAGACATAGATGGCCAAAAAGTTTATATATATATATATATTTTATATATACACATATATATATAAAGTCAGAGATTGAATGACTGTTATGTTTCTAAGAACATTTGCACTCCTATATTAGTTCATTGCAGCCAAATTCACAATAATCAACATCTGGAAACAACTCACTGTCCAAGATCAGATGACTAGATAATCAAATCATGGTACGTAGACATAACGGAATTATAAGAAAATATGAAATTATGAAATTTTCTGCTACATTATGGATCTGGTGGGTATCATGTTAAATGAAGTAAATCAAAAGGAAAATGACTGACTCAATTATTTCTCTTATATATGGGATATAAAGAAGCACTTTAGGGGTATAAAAAATACTCAATGGGATAAAATGAGAATTGATCTATGGTAGTGGTCCACCAACAGAGAAAGCAAGGGGAAGGGGCAGAGAGGAATTAGCTAGGAAGGGGTTGACACTGGGGAACTGATGGGAAGGAAGTGGACATGGAAGGTGGGGTGAGGGGAAGGTTGGTAAAGGTTGTGTTATGCATGAAATCCTATCATGAAGGGTTATAAACTGTGGTACCTCAAATTAAATTAAATTAAATTAAAACAAAATCTTTGCATGAATTACAAACTGTTTTATTTAAAACTTAAACCTATTTATAATAATACTACTATCAAGTGCTGTCCTCATTTGTAAGTTCAACAATAGCAGTTAAATATTAAATGAAGCATCAAAATGCAGCATTGGTAAACTACCAATGCAATATATTTTGCATATATTTAACTGTGGAAAATTATCACTTAATGTATTATTTCAAACAATAATGGATGTTGATTTGGAATTTAAACCTAGACCTTTACGTTCTTTACAGCCAGTTCTTGCCTATTGGATCAACCTAGACAGGAACAAGAATCCTTCTTTCCCAGCAAGAATATCGGAGAGTGAATGACTGTTCTGTTTCTAATCCACATATAGAGGTTAAAGATGTAACAAAACTACATAGTAAAAAATAGAGCAATATGTTGAATATAGCGGAATCTTGAGTTTTTACTCACTATTATTAATTACATGTAAGATATTCTCCATTTTGATTTAGTACAACTTCCTTAGATAGATCACTGTATAATTGTATAACCTTCATCCCGTTGCTAATCAATTTGTTTGAGAGGGGACCAGTAACGTCTCTCATTGAGAGACTTATTGTTACTGTTTTTGGCATATCCGATACACACGGGGAGCTTGCCAGGCTCTGCCATGCGGGCTGGATACTCTCAGTAGCTTCCCGGGCTCTCTGAGAGGGGCGGAGGAATCGAACTTAGTTCGGCCGCATGAAAGGCGAACACCCAACTGCTGTGCTATGGCTCCAGCCCTTAGATATATCTATTTGAAATTTACTCTCTTGCAAAGTACATGTGTTCACCAATTACCTGAATGTATCAACAGATTATGTCAAGAATAATTTCCAATTATTTTTCTACCAGGACAACACAAAAGTGTAGCTTATGATACTGTGCCTTTACTGGTTGAAGTTTCTATTGTTTCTCATGTAGGAAGTCAGCCATTTTATCCATAGAAATATTTTCCTTTAATGATCCAGAGATTATTTGAATAATTATTTCAATTATTTCAATTTCTCAGTTCATTTCCAGCTACAATTGTGGACAACGGATTTAGACTCAGCTGCATTTAATACAGAAATCATCACAAATTTTATGATATTGGCATATGCATTTGCTCTTTAATATGTAGGAAACTATGAGTCTTACAGTACAAATCAAAAGATAATATAAAATAAACCCCAAAACTGACAACGTTGAAAAAAAAACTCTACCATTATTATTTGTGTTCAACTTAAATTCATTTCAGCAATTCCTGCACAATGAACTCTGTATCTTGCTACAATTGTCTCCAAGACAGCAAGAGCATAAAGAAAATAAAGGATCGTTCCATGAGTCAAACATATTGGAAGGGAAAAAAACATCATTTAATCCTAGTGTCAAAAGAGAAGAGAAGGCAATGACATGGATATTTGTTCAGAACCAAGGCAACTGACAAAAATGCAGGGCACTGCGTAACTGAGTTTCAAATAGAAAAGATATATATAGTAGTAAAAAATGTAATGGTGAGAAAAAAAATTATGCAGTTCATTTACAAGTAAGATATAAGTCTTCATGTCATAGTTTTACAGATATGCTAATTTGATTAAATTAATCAAATAAGAATAATCACTATAATTACTTCAAATTAATTATTGCATTATTTAATTTATTTGCTGATAACCATGTGTCACTGAAGAAACCCTTAGTCTTGGTGTCCTCTTCTAACGAGTTGTAACTTATTTTAAACTGCCCAATCCACAAGAGTCAAAAAATATTCTTATGCATATTTAGTATTTAGTATGCATAAGTCAGAAGATATTGTTAAATATTGAAGTCATCATTTTTATTAAGCAATGTATGTAGCAATGCCTACATGACAATATAATTAAATTAATATATTATATAATCAATAATATAAATCTCTATACCAGGTGATCAAGTTTGGATTTGGTTTGGGGACCACATTCAGCAGTGTTCAGCACTTAGATATTCATGGCTCTAGGCCAGGACTCAATCTTGGGGGAACTCACTAGCATCAGGTTTTATGCCTGAATATAACTAATATTGGCTGTGTTAAAGACATGCATCTTACCGGCTGTAATATCACTTGGCAGAGAATGATATGAAGTGTTCTTAATCACATTATTAACCTAAAATTCATTTATTCCATCCCCTAAATTTCAAAGGAAACGATTTTGCAGAGCTGAAACTAGAGTGCTTATCCTGTGCGAAACACAAAATCTTGTGCTCGTTTTTAAATATCACAAACATTCCACAAGGAATCTTATGGAACTCTAAATATGCTTCTATTCCCTTTGATCTATCACTGTCACTGTAGTCCCATTGTTCATCGATTTGCTTCTGTGGGCACCAGGAATGTCTCCATTGTGAGACTTGTTGTTATTGTTTTGGCATATCGAAAACTGTGCCTTGCCAGGCTCTGCCATGCGGGCAGGATATTTTCAGTAGCTTGCTGGGCTCTCTGAAAGGGACCAAGAAATCGAAATGGTGGGTGCATGCAAGGCAAACACCGTACCCACTGTGCTATCACTCCTGTACAAACATCACGTAGGGAGAAATATTTTTTGGATTCCTGAGACATGAGAAATCCAGAAAACAAAAGTACAGCTGAAACAAAGGCAAAGTGATGAATATGTTACATTTTACCTAACTTGCATTGAACTTGAAAATGAACATAAGTGGAAAAAGCACGTTTAAGCTCTTGAAACAACAGTTATTTCAATCACTCCACCAAAAGTTTTCCTTCTTGTATGCAATATTTTTGAGTGCTTAAAGCACCTTGAATGCTATCTTATTGATGCTAAATATTGTATGTCACTATGTTTTCCATGAGTTCACAAAGATTATAATCTCTATATAAAGTAAAAATCCTGAGACAGAAATGATATGTGAGTATCCCAGTGTTCAGTTAAGCTGCAGTATTTCATCTTAAAACCTAATTTTAGAACCTAAAATTCTATCAAAATTGACAGTTGAATTATACCATCTAGAGTTTTAAGTCCTATCTTTCCATTTGAATTTCTTCCTTAAAATACAAATGTGTAATTATAAATCCTACCATGTTTCAGTTAATTGAATGCTCTGGTCCTGGCAATCTATAATTCTCCATTAAGTGACCAACGAGTGACTGCTGGGTCCACATCTTATTTCTTCATCAGAGAGATAGAAAAAAGAGCGACTCTAGTTGAAGATGCAGAGAATGTTGCCTACTGCTTGTGCTGCACTGTGTTGATCATGGTTTGGGGAAGGAGGGAATAAGAAATCAAAGGTTACTTTTCAATTGATTTCCCACTGGAATTGAGGGATGTTTCCCTGAGACATCATGAACCTGTAGAATTGCATCTCAATTCTCCCCAAGGTTGGGAATTTCCCACCTGTATGACTACAAGGACTTTTACCTGTTTTGTTTTTTACAGTGTTGGCAAAATCTTTTGTCCCTGAGCAATTATATTTTTACAGCACATAGGTATCTGTGCTCTGCTATATTGAAGATCCTTTTAGTACCTTCAGAAATAAAATATTTGTGATATGGAGATGGAATATACTTTTTGTGGTAAAGGAAAAAACTTCTCTTTGCTCATAAAAATGATAGGGTAGCTTCCTCAGATAAGGTTCCCAAATCAGTCTGTAATGTGAAATATAGCTAGTAGTGTGCCATTTCATGTTTATTTAATAATAACAAAAGCTAGAAATTTTGATAAAAAGTATACATTAAATTAATAACCTCTTTTATTCTTTGTTTATGATTTTCATAATGCAGACTTCAAAAATGATATATACTTTTTTTATATTTTTATTTTTTTTAAATTTTATCACCATGTGCAAAGTTACAGAGTTCTCAGGTTTATGTCTCAGTTATACCGTATTCAAACACCATCCCTTCACCGGTGCCCATATTCCACCACCAAAATCCCCAGTATACCCCTCCCCCCCCACCCCAACTGTATAACTGCTGAATTTCACTTCATTTTCTCTTCACCTTGATTACGTTCCATATTTCAACACAAAACTCACTATTGTTGTGGGAGTTATATCCCCAAACAAGATAACCCTAATAAGGAGGCATTTGATAATTATTTTTCCATTAAAAGATTGTATGTTTTCAGGTTTTAGAAAAGGTCGTGAAGCCGCGTTAGCGGCCACGAGGCTTGGATGTGTCCCAGTCCCTAATCCTGGAGCCGTGTTAGTTGCTTCTCAGTGTCGCCAGGGCTCCATCTGGAGAAGGTGTGCTGGCGGCACCTCCTCCTTTTGGCCCCCCGGTGTTGCTGGCCCTGATTCGGGTCCGGAGCATTGTCCGGGCCGCGTTGCTGACCAGAATGCCTGCCGCTTCTCTGTGGATTGTGGCAAGATGGCCAAAAATGATATATACTTTTTAAAAAGGTAAAACATTTGTCTTTTCAATGCTTTGTACTATATTTTATCTGGAGTTTATTCCAAGGTGAATGTGGTAGAATTAAAGTTTAATTCACCTAGTTCCTCTTTTGAAAATTATCACTGATAAATATGAGAATTTACCTAAGGGATAAATATTATATTCTGCTGTTCTCTCTATTTTTTTTCCAAGGCCAGAGTTTTGATAACTATAAATTAATAGTATAATTTAATGTCTGGGAACATGACCCACCCATTTTATAAAAATCCGTTTGCAAAAATTATTTTTCTGTTTTAACTCTTATGGCCATTATGATATTCTATAAGAGATCATTAAGTGTTGTTAAGTGTGGAGCCTTGTGTGCCTTTACATCTGTAATGTATGCGCACACACACACACACACACACACACACATATGGGCTGAAGCAATAGCACAGCAGGTAGGGCATTTGCCTTTCATGCACCCCACCCAGGTTTGATTCCTCCATCCCTCTCGGGAAAACCAGCAAGCTACTGAGAATATCCTGCCTTCATGATATACCCTGGAATGCTACCCGTGGTGTATTTGAATGCTAAAGACAGTAACAAGTCTCACAATGGAGACATTACTGGTGCCCAATGGAGCAAGTCAATGAACAATGGGACAACAGTGCTACAGTGCTATATGTAAGTATTATCCTCCAAGATTGGTTGCCTACTACTTTGAACTCCATGTAATATCTTGCGGTACTCCTGGAGAACTACTACCCAATATCCAACCACCACTATACTCCAAGCCGTTCTCCAGACACTCCGGGCAAACCTCACGCAGGGTTGAAGCCAAACAGAACCAGGTAAGCAGAAATTTGCCACCTTGGACTCCAGTCTCAACCAGACCCGGAAACAAGATCCTCTGTCTGTCACCTCCAATCTCCAGCACTTAAAGGAGGGGTTTAATCCAGATTCCCCACCCTACTGAAGCCAGATAAATACCTCACTGCCAGACCTGACTTCCTCCCCTACCCAAGCCCCGCCATGCTCTAGGCCACTCTCTGGACACACCATAAGACACCTAATACACATTTTCCATAACTTCCGCACCCCATAATTTGATGGGGTTCAAATCTAGTGTGAACCGTGGGAACACCTTCATGGGCAATTGGAGACCTCCCTAAAAGGCTCCATCCTCTTTGAGAGCCTGGAAAGCAACTAAGAGTACCCCAGCCTCACAGAAGAGCCTGGCAAGCTACCTGTGATGTTTTCTATATGCCAAAAACAGTAACAACAATGGGCCTCACTCGCCTGTCACCCAAAAAGCCTTCAATATGGCAGTGTCAAGAAAGATGAGCAAGGAGAGGTTGAAAACATCTCAGGGATGAACTAGACTGCCAAAACGAAGAAAGACTACAATGACTGTCTTAACTTTCAATGCACCTACGCTGGTTTAGTAGCATCGGTCCAGGACCTGATGGTGAAGCACAGAACTTCAAGTATGACATCATTGGTCTGACTAAACGAGAAGACATCAATCACATCACGCAATTTTAGACAGTGGAGAAGAACTGCTCCTCAGATCATGAGACAACAGAGCCGTCGGTGGCATCAGTGTCCTTTTCAACACAAATTTGGCCATGAGCATTGATTCATTCGAATGCCTAACCATTCAAATCAGATGATTATGCTCGAATAGATGTTGGTCACTGCCTGCAGTTTCTATCTTCATCATCTATGAACCAACATACACTCCGATGAAGAGGAATTTGAGAAGTTCTACATGGAGCTAGAGAAGTTCTATAATGAAGACCACACCTTCTACAAGATCATTGTTGTTGATTTTAATGGCAAGATAGGACTGAGAATGTCGCCAGAAGAACCCCATATTGGGACCCATGGCCTAACATGGAACGGACATGGTGAGGGACTGTCTGAGTTCATGATGTCAACCAAGACTATCCATGGTAACTCACAGTTCCAGAAGCTGAATCTAAAAGCTGGACATCGGAGTTTCCCAATGGAAAATTCCACAATGAACTTGACCACATCATATTCAATTGAAGGTTTGTCAGCTGTTAGAAAAGACGGAAGCGAAAGAAACATGTACTGGTGGAAGAGGCAGTTGGGATGGAAAAGGGACTACTAAGTTGGAGGGATATCTTGGGATGGGAGATGTGTGCTGAAAGTAGACAAAGGACCTAACATGCCAGCCTTTCAATATATGCATTGAAGACTGAAATTCCCCAAAGTAGAGAGAGAATTAGAAGGAAGGTACCTGCCACAGAATTTGTAGGTAGGATGGGGAGGGGATGGCAGGAGGGATACTAGTAACATTGTTGGTATAAAACGTACACTGTCAAGCGATGGCTCTTCAATCATAATATGACTGAAACTCAATCATGAAAGATTTGTAACTGTAACTCATGGTGATTCATTACTTTTTTAAAATCCAGTTTGAAATGTTCCACACTTGAATGGCAACAGGAGAACTAATGCTAAACTTATCAAAAAACTTTTAAACTATTTTTTTACAAAACTTCATTTTATTATAACAACATGAATTACAAGGTTATTCATAATTGGGTTTTTGACACACAATGTTCTGTCACCAAGCCCACCACCAATGTCAACTTCCCTCCACCACGTGCCCAGATCCCCTCTCCTTTCCACATAGCCTATCCTGGCCTGCCACCACTACAGGCAACTTTTAAAAGTGATCATGAAAGTTTCGGTCTCCTGATCTCAATATCATTGATTCTGTGGTTTGGATATTTAGCTCTATAATTCCATGACATCACCAATATACTTGGGGCCCTTGGATCCCACCCCTGTTGCTTCTCATCTCTCGGCTCTCCCCTTACACTTCCATTTATGTCTATGCTCACCTCCTTAGACTCTGGGGCCAAGTAAAATTGATGCATTCCAATCTATGGGTCATGAGAATGAAATACGTAATATAAAAAAAATATGGTGATAATAATCTTATCACTGTGATAAATGTCCATTCAGAGACAGACAATCCAGTGAAGAGTGCTTCCAAGTCCTATTTCTACCTGTAGTAGAGAGTGGAAGTGCATCTCAAGCACATGAGGTAGAGGATGTTTTCCACTGGTCATCCAAAAGTCTCCAACAGCTTTGGAAAAATATATAAACAACAGTTTCCTCTATTTCCCACTTAGAATTTAAAGAGGATTCCCTGAGATACTGAGTCTATAAAATTTCCTCTCAGTTCGCCACAGAGTTGGGAATTTCCCAGCAATCTAAGACTGAGAACTTTGATTATGATGCACTTCTATGCTCTAAAACAATTAAATTGTTTCTTTTTATTCTTTGCACACTTTTTAATTTCTCCTAATTTTCTCCTAAGATTTATCTCATTCCCTGCATATCCTTCAGGAAGAAAAGACTGGGTACCAAGGGATGGAATGTGTGCCTTCTGTGTACTTATCAACTCTCCACATAGTTCTTCTGTCAGCATAAGCATGTGACAACAAAAACACAACAAAATATATCACAAGTACTTGTTATTAAAATAACAATTGCTATATTTAAGTACATGCAATAATGTGCTGATTTATTGTTTATTTTCGGTTATTCCCTGTTTGTTTTTAATACTTGCACCAAACTTGATAGTGTTCAGGGTTTATTCCTGGTTCTGTACTCAGGGATCAGTCTTGCCTTGATTGAATTCACGACACTGATACCCCACACCATTAAATTTAAGGCATAATTTCTTTAGAAATAGGAATTTTGTTTTATCAATTTTGGAAAAAAAAACACCAGGTCAATGTACTCTTTTAGAAAGTAGAATGTGATTAAAATCTAAATCAAAACTTGTCCACCTTATTTCACCTAGTACCATCAAAAATGGCTTTCCTAGAGAGATATCAAGTCTTTATATTTTAATTTACCAATATTTTGTTTTTACAAATCCCAATAGAAAATGGAGAGTTGGAAAAATTTTGAGGAAAGCCAAAATGTTTTGCTTTTCTTACCTACGCAATTAGGTACAAGTGTGATTTCTCTTTACTTGAAATTTCTCATGAGTTAGCAGTAAGAAAATCCCTACTACAGGACACATTTATAAAAATAACAGTTGAAAAATAAGAGTAAGTAAGCAGAGCTTCGATTACTAATTTTGGACCTCTGATTAGTAATGAAAACCACACCAAGCATTTTTCTATGACCTGTGTTCTTAATTTTTATTTTTTTCCTGATAGAGGAAACTGACAAAATAATAATTTAATCATCTTAGAAGACTATGTGTAAATTTCATGATTTCACCTCTCCTAACAGCTGCACGGTATTCCATGGGAGATGTGTGCTGAAAGTAGATAATGGACCAAAAGTATGACCTCTTAGTGTCTGTGTTGCAAGCTATGATTCCCAAAAGTAGAGAGTATGAAGAATATTGTCTGCCATGGAGGCAGGGGGAGGGTGGGAAACAGGGCATATACCAGGGAAATTGGTGGTGGGGAATGTGCACTTATGGAGGGATGGGTGTTTGATCATTGCATGATTGCAACCCAAACATGAAAGCTTGTAACTATCTCAAGAAGATTAAATAAAATATAGGGGTAAAAAAGACTATGTGATGAGTAATATAATAAGCGTATAAGTTCCACAAACAAAGGAAACAGCAAATATCAGAAGAAATGATAAAAAAATTTTTATGTAAAATTACTGAGCAATCTACATATTCACACCTGGCGAACACCCTCATGTAGTTTTTAAAGTTTCAATTCTTTTCTGATTTGAACTTCTCTGTTGTCAGTGTTAGTTTTTTATTTGAGGTTTTAAAGAATAGCATTCCTTGAATATGACCCTTTTTCCATATTTCACCTGTACCATGGTGTAACTCCTTGTTCACTTACAACAGTGACCTAATTTCTTTCATTTGCCTATTGCTGTGTTACCACTCTCTCTACCAGGTTTCATCTTCTGATTATGGTGTCCTTCCTGTGAAGGGTATAGTACATTTTCCTTTTTTTTTTTTTTTTTAGATCTGAGTTCAGAGGTCACCTCTTGAAAATCCCTTCTGCTTCTTACTCGTATTTTTCATTTCTGTGAACCTCAATATGCAATACTAGGTATTTTCATAGTGAACAATGGTAGAGACAAAGTCAGGCCTCCTAGATATATAAGAGAATTGTCTCTGTCTCATTCTATTACTATCTGTTCTTTTCCCAAATTACCTTTAATTAATTTTTGAAGTTTCCTTCTAGGTAGTGTCATCTTTAAACTTGAGCAAAGTCAGCTGATTTACTGTTCCTTTCAGACACAAAACAGAATATTTTTATTGTCTCTTTAATATAATTTTCACACTGAGATATTTCAAAAACTTTGCATTCAGTAAATTTCCATTTTTTAAGTATGATTGGCTTTGTGTAATTTTTCTCAGTAGGCATGTTCAGAATAAGCCCCAACTCACAGTTTTATTAGTATTATTGCATGAGTATAAACCCAGAGTTTTTGGTACTGTAATAACATCTGTAGAGAAACAAACTTAATCTCTTAACTATTCAGTGATAAAACTTTTCTTTTTGTAAACCAAATGCTGTGTCTAATTTCATTAGTTGTAGTAATGGAAGAAGGTTCATTTAATAGAAGGTATACAAATTTTATGCACTTCTATACAAAATATCATTAAATACACAATTGCACTTTCGCTGGTAGTTGTTATTGCCTTTATCTTCTGGTAAGAAAGTTTCTAGAAAGAACCAGAGAGAGTAAATCGAGTAGGGATATCGTCATAAAACAGCTGACACTACTTTAATCAATTCCTAGTCTATTGTTCGATATGGTTCCCTTAACTATCACAGGAATAATTCCAGAGTACAAAGCCAGAAATAACCCATTAGCGTTGTCATTGAGCCCTTCAAACAATGAAAAACCATCTAGATAAATAATAATCACTGTATAAAGTGTACATAATTTGATTCACAGTTCCTATTGTTTTGAGTTTAAATAGTTATCCGGAAAATTGACCAGGAATATTCCTATCCATCTTGAATTCTAACACTATGCTAAAACCCTACTTAGCTTTTTATCAAAATTTTCTTAGTATTATTTGTTTTATATTCCTTAGCTTTGAATTTCACTTTGATCAATATCTACAATAGTGATGTGGTTTACTATGAAGAAGGGTCCATGTATTTCGCATATAGTAGAAATGTTAATTGCAACATAGCTATCTTTACTCTTAATGCATTACTTTATATTATAACACAAATCTAAAAAAGTGTTATAGGTTTTATTATTGCCATTATTTTAATTAGGAATTAAAAATAAAAATGTTTAGATATGCATACGTTGCTCAAATAATGATAATGTCCAAAATATTCTCTTTATTTCAATGAATATTGACAACTCTCAATGTTAAATAAAGGAAAGAAAATCCACTTTGTGTGTTTGGAAAACATAATTCTGATGGTGCTTTTCTCTTTTACACTTATCTGACTGTAAATAAGAGGGTGAAGTGAGGGTAGCCCAAGAATAAAATACACTGCTACCTTTTCTTTTTGTTTTTGTTTTTGGGGTCACACCTGGCGATGCACAGGAGTTACACCTGGCTCTGCACTCAGGAATTACTCCTGGCGGTGCTCAGGGGACCATATGGGATGCTGGGATTTGAACCTGGGTCAGCCGCGAGAAAGGCAAACGCCCTACCCGCTGTGCTATCACTCCAGCCCCACTGCTACCTTTTCATTTTGAGAATAAATGCATATGAATGCACATCAAAAATGAACAAGATGAGAGCAATAATCTGAGGGGTTATTATGGAAATAATTCACACTACTTCCTTCTCCACTGGAGGTCACACCCACAAACTGCCTGTAGGTCACACCCACAAACTGCCTCAGGCTGCTGTATGTGCTCCTTAATGACCTTGATCTGGAGTCACACCAAAGCATCTCTGAACTGAGCAGCTCACTGCAGATATTTCTACAAACACTAGCGCACAGCCGAACTTGGGACAATGCAACATCTTATGCTATTCATAAGAAGCAATACAAAAGAGATTATGAGGGAGATAGTCTGCCATAGAGGCCAGATGGAGGGGTGGGATGGAGGGGATACTTGAGACCTTGGTGGTGAAAGGTGTGCACTGGTGGAGGTTTTGGTGATCAATCATTGTGTGACTGAAACTCAAACAGGGAAGCTTTGTAACTATATCATAGTGATTCAAAAACTAATAATAATAAAAATAATAAAATAAAATAAATATATTGACTTAAAGAACTGATGTAGAGTTCATGCCCAATTCAATCAGTTTAATCAATGACTGAATAAATGGCAGTACTCTGACATCTTATAGACTAGTTCTCCCTTTAAGAAAACTTGGCAAGTTACTGAGCGCATTCTGCCCACAAGGCAGAGCCTGGCAAGCTCTCCCTGGTGTATTCCTGGGAAGCTCTCCATGGTGTACTCAATATGCCAAACACAGTAACAATGATGAGATTCATTCCCCTGACAATGAAAAAGCCTCCATTGTGGCACTGCTGGGAAAAATAAGTAAAGAGAGGCTGCCAAACCAATGGGATCACAGTGATAAAGTGATACTCTCGCATTAAAAAATATAAAAGCAGGATGAGAAAATTTACCATGCCATAGACCCTATATATTCACCATGTTTAGATCCTAAAATAAATGACCTAAATGTCATGCAAGAATATTTCAACAAAGCTTTCTTACCACACGCAAAAAAGAACTTTGGGTAATAATGAGTTCACAGAGAAGTAACTGCTTTAAAATATCAATTATTTTGCATTCTTAGTGTAAAATCACACCGAATAGGAGATACAATCTGACTATGAATATTTCTGTGGGACAAAAACTTATACCTGAACACATAGAAGAAAATGGTAAAAAGAAAGGTAAAATATATATATATATATATATATGTATATATATATATGCGTGTGTATATATATGTATGAATTAAACTCACACACGCTGCAATAAAGCTTTGTCATTTACAACTAATATTGAAAATGCAGAACTAAAGTAAATTCATCTGCAAAGAAATTGGGAACTTGGTGCCTAGAAAGAGTTTTTGCTGTCTCAGAAGTATAATATTTTGTTGTAATTGCAGAAAAAATTGCAATTGGCATTTCAAAGCATTCTAAATGCATTAAAATCAGTCTGTAACTATTTGGGGAATAATTTATTATTTTCTTTGATATTTTGTGTTATTTGGGAGAAGAGGCAGAAATATCCATGTCAGCTCTGAGGGTTTACTCCTCACTTTGTGCTCAGTGATCACTCTGATGTAACAAGTTACATTTAACTGTTTTTTCAAATATTAAGTCTTTAGTTTTCAACAGAAACAATCATAAACCGGCTGCACAGTTTCCTTATGGCACTTTTCACCTCCTTATTTCTGAAAGCATAAATCAAAGGATTGAGTAAAGGTGTTAGGATAGTGTTGAATATTACCACAATTTTGTCAATGGAATAAGAAACTGGAGGCCGTGCATATTCAAATATACATGGAATAAAGAACAAAACCACAACAGCAATATGAGACCCACAGGTGGAGAGGGCTTTCCTCTGTCCTTCAGCGCTGTGGTTTCTCAGGGAGAATAAGATGACACTATAGGACACAAGCAACATGAAGAAGATTAGGATGCAAAAGAATCCACTGTTGGCCACTATCATAAGGCCAAAGGCATAAGTATCAGTGCAGGCAAGCTCCAGTAAGGGATACATTTCACAAATAAAGTGATCAATAACATTGGGACCACAGAATGGAAGTTGTAAAGTAAAGAGAAGCTGTATAATGGAATGCAGAAAACCCCCTGCCCAGGCTACTCCAATCAGAATGCCACAGAGCCTTGGGTTCATGATAGAAGTGTAGTGCAAGGGTTTGCAGATGGCCACATACCTGTCATAGGCCATGGATGTGAGGACAATCACCTCTGCTCCAGAAAACATGTGTTGAGAAAATATCTGCATCATACAACCTCCATAGGAGATGGTTTTCTTCTCATAGAGACAGTCTATGATCATTTTAGGGGCATTCACTGAGATGAAACATGCATCCAGGAATGATAGAAAAACCAGGAAGAAGTACATTGGGGAGCCCACGAGCGCTGGATTGCTGATGATGGCTGCCACAATCAGCAGGTTGCCACAGATAGTTGCAATGTAGGCAAAAAGAAATATAACACATGCAATTTTCTGAACATCTGAATTCTGTGAAATCCCCAGGAGAACAAACTCAGTGACAAGGCTTTGATTTTGCATGATTTTCCGGAAAACAATCAGAGCTGCCTCACTGACCATCCCAAACTGCAATGAAAAAGACAAGGTTACATCAGATAAGTTTATAATCATAGCCACTCAAAATTTGTTCTTCCATGTGGTTCTTTTGATTCTGTCCTCCTTGATTTTTGAAACCAAAAAAAAAAAAATAACCAGAATGTTCTGAAAAAAAAAAAATAGTGTAAGATCTGACAAAATTAACTTTCAAGACATGAAATAGTGCCACATAGAGAGCCTCTCTAGAGGAACAAACCCAAAGGTGACAGGATTAGGAATCAATTATTTTTCAGTTGCTAAAATGGATTACTTTGTCATGGTTTCTTAGAGAAAGTTGTAAAAGGAGACTTTGAGGCCTTATCTTATTTCTGAGGAATAAGGACATCTATTTACTTGCCATGTTGAGCATCACCTTGAAAAAATAGGTATACAGATGTGATAGGTCCCTGATCAGAAGATTGTTTTATCCACATAGAGAAAAAGATGTCAGTGGCACTTTAAAATCACAGCTTAAAATCACACATAAAAATTTCTGTTTAAGTGTGAAGTGATAGGACGTTTAAGATAAATTATTCAGGGCATATAAGAGGGAACTTCTATTAAAAATGTTGAGTTCTATAAATATACAAAGCACATTACAAACTGGTGAGAACTCACAATCCAGCAGAAGCCATACACTGGCTTATGATTCAGACAGGGATCCCTCTTTCGGCTTCAAGGTTGTTATAAAAAGTTCCGTAAGAAAGCCTTTGACTTTCTGGGATCCACAGAACCCACAGAAGATTAAGGTCCCTTCTTTAGTTACACACTACTTCTTTACTCCTGCATATTCCAAGGGGAACAATGGGTCATTTCCTCTAAACTTGCACAGCAGTGGTCTGGCAGCCTCCAGCCATACCACACTAAGTCTACCTTTAGCTTGATACTACACTTGTTCTCCTCTTTCCACAAAAAAATGAACAAAGCTAACCATGGTAGTAAAAATTCCTTGACCCCTAAACTACAGCTGAAGTAGTGACATGGCCAATGACACTAAAATCTTACTGAAATCCTTGCACAAAATTCTGAACAACTGCTGAGTGACAACCAAAAATGTTGGAACAATTCCAACAGGGAAGTAACTCTCTAGAAGAACTGAGTTTACTAATTCTCTGGCTACACTAGAGAGTGCCCTGGCAGGAGAACACAGGTGATGTATTAGAAAGGCTCAAATCTTTCTATGTGCAAAAGAAAAAATGAGTAAGCAACATAGAAATACCACCACATTTTGGGAATGAAGATATTAGCCAGGACAACTCAATCAGAAATAAAAACTCTCGGATAAGGATTATAGCTAAAACTTACGGAGGATCTTTAATGAGCTCAAAGAAACAGTGGTGCAAGATTAAGAAAGCATGAAAATTGACATTTGAATCTATATACAGAAATGACAGAAAGAAAGAGATTACAGAACATGAAAACTCAGTGGAAGGCCTTGCCATCAATTACTATTGATAAAATTGAAAGAGTAATCAACCTGTTCCTGGCCCCACAAAAAAGTCCAGTCCCAGATAAATTTGCTAGCAAGTTTTTCCTTACCTTATTTATCTAAATTTATTTATTTATTTTTATATATTAACAAATCATCAACTGTCCAAACAGTTGATGATTTGTTAATTAGATGACAAAGCTCCAATATCAAAATCAATTTTAAAAAAACAACTTTTATATGAAAACAATTAGGTCTTATCATGGAGTTGTTAAGTCCTTGTCTAAAGATATACCAAGATGTTTGTTGCTAGTTCAATCTTCTATGTTATTTTTGGGTTTTGAGTTTAGTTGGTTCCTGTGTTACTTGCAATCAAATTTGCAGTGTTCCTATTTGAATTTCAGTACAATCCATTAAAAAAAGACTTACTCCCAATTATTTCCAGGCTCTTTCAGGAAGTTGTAGAAGCAGGAATTCTCCCAGTTTCAATGAGGCAAACACAAGCCTGGCATCAAAAGCAGAGAGAGATATCAAAAAAGGGAAAGCTATATTCTTCTTGAACATACATGCAAAGATTCTCAACAAAATATTCGCCAACCAAATACAAAATATATCAGAAAGATCATTCACCATGATCAAATAAGACTCATGATTTAATATAATCAAATCAATCAACATAATCATCCACATCAATATAAGAAAGAGATAGTCATCTAGTAATATCAATAGATGCAGAGAAAACATTCAAAAAGATGCAAACCCATTCATGATGTTAACTAAATAAATTGGAAGGTGAGAGAATTTTTGATACAGTTAATGTCAATTACCACAAGTTTACAGCAAATATTGTGCACAATGATGAAAAATTGAAAACCAACCCTCTAGAGTCAGTCACAAGACAAGGATGTCCACTCTCATCACTACTATATAATTTAGTTCAGGCTGTCCAAGCCATAGCAATTAGGCAAGAAAGCGATAGTAAAGACATTCAGACTTGAAAAGATGTCAGACTCAGTGTTTGCAGACACATGAAACTACACTTTGAAAATGCTAAAGACTCTACAAAGTAATACCTAGAAAAAGTATATGTATAACATTGAGTAGCAGACTACAAAATCGATGGACAAACTCTGGCCTTTTTTACATGCAAATAATAAAGCAATTGAGAGAGAAGTTAAAAAATTAATCTCATTCAGCATTTGTTCCTCATAAAATCTAGTACCTGGATTCAATTTAACAAAAGAGGTTAAAGACTTACATAGAATAAAACTATGTTATTGTAAAATGAAAGAAAAAGTCACCAAGAAATGGAAACATCCCCTCTTCATGGATAGGAAGTATAAACATTTGTCAAAGTGGCATTCTTCTCAGAACACTGTAGATACAATGTAATCTAAAAAAATACCCATGAAACTTTTAAAGACATTTAAAAATATATTTTAATTTATAATCTATGTTTGGACTAGAGCGATAGGACGTGGCCGACCTGTGTTTGATTCCGCGGTCTCTCTCAGAGAGCCTGGCCAACTACCATAGGTATCCCACCCGCACAGCAGAGCCTGGAAAGCTATCTGGAGCATATAGGAAATGTCAAAATCAGCCACAACCAGCCTCAAAATGGAGAAGCTCCAGCAAATTGATGAACTAATGGATGACAGTGGTACAGTGCAGTGCTGTAATCTATGTTTATAGATTAAACATGCCTGAAATTCACACGGAATAATGAGTCCCCTTAATAAACCTGAGAAATCTTATGAAAAAAGCATATAGCAGACTTCATTTTCCCCAACTTCAAACTGTGTGATAAAGCTAGAGTCATCTAAACAAAGGAGAGACACTCAGGTCAATGTTGCAGAATTGAAAGTCCAGAGACTGATTCTCAGTTGTAAGGGACTATTAATGCTTATAAAAAGAGGGGTTGGGGACATGAAGTGGAGCAAAAAAAGCGTTTCTTTAGCAAATGGTATTGGAACAACTTTGATCACACCGTGTACAATGGCAAATCAAAGCAGATTAAAGACCTTGATATCCAACTTTCTCCGATTATATTGAAGAAAACATAGGTGGAACATTTTGGCATGGAAGCAGATGCTATTTTCAATGATTTAATACCCTTGGCCAAGTAAACAGAATCATATTAAAACAAATGTGGCCATCAAACTAAGAAGCTTCTGCACTAGAAAATAAACAAGAACAA
Source organism: Sorex araneus (assembly GCF_027595985.1). Classification (NCBI taxonomy): domain Eukaryota; kingdom Metazoa; phylum Chordata; class Mammalia; order Eulipotyphla; family Soricidae; genus Sorex; species Sorex araneus. The sequence goes on along the minus strand of NC_073307.1, from coordinate 150,994,794 downwards.
GAATAAGAAGACAACCAACAAATATAGAGAAAATATTTTCCAAGTAGTCATCAGACAGATGATTAATATCACAATATAAAAAGCTCTGTTTGACAACATCTGCACATGTATGTTCATCGCAGCACTGTTTACAATAGCCAGAATCTGGAAAAAACCCGAATGCCCCAGAACGGATGACTGGTTGAGGAAACTTTGGTACATCTATACAATGGAATACTATGCAGCTGTTAGAAAAAAGGAGGTCAAGAATTTTGTAGTCAAGTGGATGGGCATGAAAAGTTTCATGCTGAGTGAAATGAGTCAGAAAGAGAGAGACAGACATAGAAAGATTGCACTCATCTATGGTATATAGAATAACAGAGTGGGAGACTAACACCCAAGAACTGTAGAAATAAGTACCAGGAGGTTGACTCCATGGCTTCGAGGCTGGCCTCACGTTCCGGGGAAAGGTCAACTCAGAGAAGCGATCACCAACTACATTGTAGTCGAAGGCCATGTGGGGGAAGAGAGTTGCGGGCTGAATGAGGGCTAGAGACTGAGCACAGCGGCCACTCAACACCTTTATTGCAAACCACAACAGCTAATTAGAGAGAGAAAACAGAAGGGAATGCCTTGCCACAGTGGCAGGGTGGGGTGGGGGGGAGATGGGATTGGGGAGGGTGGGAGGGACACTGGGTTTACGGGTGGTGGAGAATGGGCACTGGTGAAGGGATGGGTTCCAAACTTTGTATGAGGGAAGTATAAGCACAAAAGTGTATAAATCTGTAACTGTACCCTCACGGTGATTCTCTAATTAAAAATAAATGAATTTAAAAAAAAAAAAAAAGCTCTGTTTGAAATTTACAAGAACAAAAAAAACAATGACACAAGAAAATGGAATAGAAGGATACAGACAGTAATTCTCAATGGAGACATATTAGATGACCAAAAAGTATATGTATATGTTTGTATACGCATATACATGTATATACATATATATCACTTATCATCAGGAAAATACAAATAAAACACAACAATGATATGTCATCTGAGACCAGTGAAACTGTAACAAAGAAACAAAAACAACCAATAATGTTGTAGATGTGAGGTAAAAATTCACTGTTATTAGAAACATTTCTGGTCTAGCATTTTATGAGAAAAAAATCAGCAGACATTCTGCCAAAAACAAGGGATCAGTCTACTATATGAATCAGCAACTCCACTTCTAGATATCCACCCCAATACATATATATATATATATATATTAAGAACATTTGCACTCCTATATTCGTTCATTGCAGCCAAATTCACAATAATAAAATTCTGGAAACAAATCACTGTCCAGATCAGATGACTACATAAACAAATCATAGTACGTAAACATAATAGAATTATAAAAAAAAATAAAATCATGAAATTTGCTTCTACATGATGGATCTGGAGGGTGTCATGTTGACAGAGGTAAATCGAAAGGAAAAGGACAGACTCAATTATTTCTCTTATATATGGGATATAAAGAAGCAATCTACGGGTATAAAAATACTCAATGATATAAAATGAGAATTGATCTTTGGTAGTGGGCCACCAACGGAGAAAGCAAGTGGAAGGGGCAGAGATGAATTAGTTAGGAAGGGGTTGACACTGGGGAACTGGTGGGAAGGAAGTGGATATGGCAGGTGTGTGAGGGGAAAGTTTGTGAAGGTTGTGTTATGCCTGAAATCCTATCATGACCAGTTATAAACTGTGGTACCTCAAATAAAATTAAATTAAAACAGAAAATCTTTGCATGAATGACATACTGTTTTATGTAAAACTTAAATTAAACCTATTTAAAACAATACTACTATCAAGGGCTGTCCTCATTTGTAAGTTCAATAATAGCATAAAAATAATTATTAGAATCATTATTGCCTAGTAAACTACCAACGCTATATCTTTTATACATATTTAACTGTGGAAAATTATCACTTAAAGTATTTTTCACACAAATAACAGATGTTGATCTGGAATTTAAACCTAGACCTTTGCGTTCTTTGCATAGCCAGTTCTTGCCTATTGGATCAACCCAGACAGGAACAAGAATCCTTCTTTCCCAGCAAGAAAATCAGAGAATAAATGACTGTTCTATTTCTAATCCACATATAGAGGTTAAAAATGTAACAAAACTACATAGGAAAAAATAGAGCAATATGTTGGATGTAGCTGAATCTTGAATTTTTACTCACTACTTATTAATTACATGTAAGCTGTCCTCCATTTTGATTTAGTACAACTTCCTAAGATATAAATATTTGAAATTTAATCTCTTGCAGAGTACATGTGTTCACCAACTATCTGAATGTATCAACAGATTATGTCAAGAATGATTTCCAATTATTTTCCTACCAGGACAACACAAAAGTGTAGCTTATGATACTGTGCCTTTACTGGTTGAAGTTTCTATTGTTTCTAATGTAGAAAGTCACAAATTTTATCAACAGAAATATTGTTCTTTAATGATCCAGAGACTTATTTTAATAATTATTTCAATTATTTCAATTTCTCAGTGCAGCTACAAATGTGGACAACAATTTTATCCTCAGCTGCCTTTAATACAGAAATGATCACAAATTTAATGATATTGGCATATGCATTTGCTCTTTAATATGTAGGAAACTATGAGTCTTACAGTACAAATAAAATTTATTCAATAAATATAAAATATAAATATAATATAAAATGAACCCCCAAACTCACAATGTTGAAAAAGAAAACCTACCCATTCTTATTTGTGTTCAACTTTAATTCATTTCAGCAATGCCTGCACAATGACCTCTGTGTCTTTCTACAATTGTCTCTAAGACAGCAAGAGCATAAATAAAATACAACATTGTTCCATGAGTCACACTTATATTGGAAGAGAAAAAAAACATCATTTGATCCTAGTGTCAAAAGAGAAGAGAAGGCAATGAAACGGATAACAGTTAACAACCAGGGCAACTGACAAAACTGCAGGGCACTGCGTAATTGAGTTTCAAAGAGAAAACATATATATATATATAGTAATAAAAAAAATGTAATGGTGTGAAAAAAACGATGCAGTTCCTTTACAAGTAAGATATTAGTCTTCATGTCATAGTTTTACAAATACACTAATTTGATCAAATTAATCAAATAAGACTAATCACTATAATTAATTCAAATTAATTATTTCAGTGTTTAATTTATTTGCAGATAACCATGTGTCACTGAAGAAACCCTTAGTCTTGGTGTCCTCTTCTAACGAGTGGTAACATATTTTAAACTGCCCAATCCTCAAGACTCAAAAAATATTCTTATGCATATTTAGTATTTACTATGCATAAGTCAGAAGTTATTGTTAAATATTGAAGTCATCATTTTTATTAAGCAATGTATATAGCAATGCACAGATAACAATATAATTAAATTAATATATTATATAATCAAAAATATAAATCTCTATACCAGGTGATCAAGTTTGGATTTGCTTTAGGCACCACATTCAGCAGTGTTCAGCACTTAGATATTCGTGGCTCTGTGCCAGGACTCAGTCCTGGGGGAACTCTCTAGCACCAGGTTGGATGCCTGGATATAACTAGTATTGGCTGTGTTAAAGACATGCATCTTACCTGCTGTATTACCACTTGACCGAGAATTAAATCAAGTGTTCTCAATCACATTATAACCTAAAATTCATTTATTCCTTCCCCAAAAATATTCAAAGGAAGGATATAGTGCTTATAAATCATCTAATTTTCTACCTGATAAAATGATTTTGCAGAGCTGAAACGAGAGTGCTTATCCTGTGCGAAACACAAAATCTTGTGCTCTAGTTTTTAAATATCACAAACATTCCACAAGGAATTTTATGGAACTCTAAATATGCTTCTATTCCCTTTGATCTATCACTGTCACTGTAGTTCCATTGTCCTTCAATTTGCTTGTGTGGGCACCAGGAATGTCTCCATTGTGAGACTTGTTGTTACTGTTTTGGCATATCGAAGACTGTGCCTTGCAAGGTTCTGCCATTTGGGCAGGATATTTTCAGTAGCTTGCTGGGCTCTCTGAGAGGGATCGAGGAATTGAAACTGGGTGGGTGCATGCAAGGCGAACACCTTATACTCTGTGCAATCACTCCAGTGCAAACATCACTGTAGGGAGAAATATTTTTTGGATTCCAGAGACATGAGAAATCCAGAAAACAAAAATACAGCTGAGACAAAGGTAAAGTGATGAATATGTTACATTTTACCTAAATTGCATTGAACTTGAATATGAACATAAGTAAAGAAAGAAGGTTTAATCTCTTGAAATAACAGTTATTTCAGTCAGTGCACAAAAAGTTTTCCTTCTTTGTGGAATAATTATTGAATGCTTAAAGCATCTTGAATGTTGTCTTAATCATGCTAAATGTTGTACATCACTATGTTTTCCTTGAGTTTATAAAGATTATAATCTCTATTTAAAGTGAAAATCCTGAGACAGAAAGGTTATGTGAGTATCCCAGTGTGCAGTTAAGTTGTAGTATTTCATCTTACAACCTAATTTTAGAACCTAATATTCTATTAAACTTGCAGTTGAATTATACCATCTATAATTTTAAGTCCTAATTTTCATTTTTAATTTCTTCCTCAAAATACAAACGTATAATTATGAATCCTACCATGTTTCAGTTTATTGAATGCTCTGATCCTGCAATCTCTAAGTCTCCAAGCAGTGATCAACAAGTGACTGTTGTTTCCACATCTTATTTCTTCATCAGAGAGATGGTTGAAGAGCCACCCTAGTTGAAGATGCAGAGAATGTTCTCTACTGCTTGTGCAGCACTGTGATAAACATGGTTTGGGGAAGGAGAGAATAAGAAATCAAAGTTTCCTTTTCAATTGATTTCCCACTGGAATTGAGGGATGTTTCCCTGAGACATCATGAACCTGTAGAATTGCATCTCAATTCTCCCCAAGGTTGGGAATTTCCCACCTGTATGATTTCAAGGACTTTTAACGTTTTGGTTCAAGTGTTGGCAAAATGTTTTGTCCCTGAGCAATTATATTTTTACAGAACATAGTTATCTGTCCTCATGTTGTATTTGAAGATGCCTTTATTGCCTTCAGAAATAAAATATTTGTGATATGGAGATGGAATATAGTTTTTGTGGTAAAGGACAAAACTTCTTTTTGCTCCTAAAACTGATAGGGTAGTATCCTCAGATAAGGTTCCATAATCAATCTGTAATGTGAAATATAGCTTGTAATGTAACATTTCATGTTTATTCAATAATAACAAAAGCTAGAAATCTTGATAAGAAGTATACATTAAATTACGAACCTCCATTATTCTGTGTTTATTATTTTTATACTGCAGACTTCAAAATTTATATATACTTTTTTAAAAGGTAAAACAAGTTTCTTTTCAATGCTTTGTACTATAATTGATCTGGAGTTTGTTCCCAGGCATATGTGCTAGAATTAAAGTATAATGACCTAGTCCCTCTTTTGAAAATTAACACTGATAAATATGAGAATTTACCTCTGAGATATAGATTATATTCTGCTGGTCTCTCTATTTTTATTCCAGGGCCACCGTTTTGATAACTATTACTTAATAGTATTATTTAATGTCTGGGAACATGACCCACCCATTTTTTAAAAAATCTGTTTGCAAGAATTTTTTTTTCTCTTTTAATTATTATGGCCATTAATTTGCCTGACTGTTTTTAGGACACATGAGTTTATATTTTTGTTTTTGGTCTTTTGCCCACAGCCTGATGTTCAGAGATTAATAATGACTGAACTCAGGAATCACTCAAGAATTATATGAGAATGTTATACTTGATTTATTTTAATATAAATACTACAAACTTTACTACTCCAATTGTCCATTTACATAAATAAAACTAATCTTCACATAAAACATTAGGATTATTCTAAATATTAGTTTAGACTAAAGAAATAGAGACTCTATATTAACCTTCAGCACAAACTGTTAATATTTTAATATCTTAAAACTTTAAAAATTCAATTGATACTTTGAAAACTTAAACGCACTTAGTTTCTATTGAGAAATAGAATGGAAAACATTGTATTTTTTGAGGAAAGGGGTGGTTAATCAGAGTTCCAGAGTTTCTTTTGAATATTCTTTTTCTATTGCTTCTAGTTCATTTATAATTTACATATTTCTTATGAATGAGATATTAAATTTGTTTTTCTTCTTCTGATGGATATTCTTACTCTGGTAACTTCCAGTTTCTTTCACTTCATTTAAAGGAACAAGAATTTTTTTTTTCCTTTCTGATATTTTTTCGATTAGGTAGTTCACAATATTTGATGACATTTATTATTCACACACCAATCCCACTGCCATTATGCCTTCCTATCAGCATGTTTCAGACGTTTCCATCTGTACCTCAATGCCTGCCCCAAAGCAGAACCAAAATAATATATACTGTATTACTTGTTATGAAAAAAGAAAACGCTGGAAATGCTACACAAAAGGATCCTTAGAGAAAAGTGAAAGAAAATTGTTCTATTTTGACAGGGGCCATTAAGACTTTCTATAAGAGATCATTAAGTGTTGTTAAGTATGGAGCCTTGTGTGCCTTTATATCTGTAATGTATGCACACACACACAAACACAAACACACACAACACACACATATCTATGGGATGAAGCAATAGCACAGTAGGTAGGGCATTTGCCTTGCATGCAGCCTACCCAGGTTCGATTCCTCAATCGCTCTCAGGAAAACCAGCAAGCTTCTGAGAATATCCTGCCTGCATGGCAGAGCCTGGTATGCTGCCTGTGGCGTATTCGAATGCTAAAAAGAGTAACAAGTCTCATAATGCAGATATTACTGGTGCCCACTGGAGCAAATCGAAGAACAATGGGACAGCAGTGCTACAGTGCAATATATAAGTATTATCCTCTAAAATTGGTTGCCTAATAATTTGAAGCCCATGTAACATCTTGCGGTACTCATAGAGTAATACTACCCTATACCCAAGAACTGCTATGGTCCAGGCCTTCTACGGACACTCGAGCCAAGCTTCACACAGGAGTGAAGCCACACAGAAATAGGTAAGAAGAACTTCGCGACCTTGGACTCCAGGCTCAACCAGACCTAGAAACAAGATCCTCTTGTCTGTCACCTCAATCTCCAGCACGTTAAGGAGTGGTCTACTCCAAATGCCCACCCTACAGAAGCCAGAAAAATACCTCACTGCCAGACCCCCACTACCTCCCCTACCCAGACACCGACATGCTCTAGACCGCTCTCTGGACATACCATAAGACACTTAATACCCATTTTCCATAATTCCCGCGTCCCATAATTTGATATGGTTCAAATATAGTGTGAACATTGGGAACACCTCTAAGGGCTATTGGAGGCCGCCCAAAAGCCTCCAGCCTCTTTGAGAGCCTGGAAAGCTACTAAGAGTACGCTGCCCTCACAGCAGAGCCTGGCAAGCTACCCGTTGTAGGATGACATTACTTTGTCCTTTCCCTCCTTGCCACAAGTAGCTTGTCCCGGTTTTACCCAGAGTTTAGGCTTACCCCAGTCACACCCATCAAGGTGTTCCCGAATCTCTCCCATCCCTTTGTTTAGCTATAATCACTTCTCCATGCTCTCTTCCCCAAAAGAGTTAATCCTCGGCTTTCCCTTAATCCGACTCTGCTAATTTGCAAGGTCAGACCTTCCTAGGATACTGAATTTATATTATATAAGTTAATATTGCCTTTCTCCTCTTCTTGTGCCTTTTGAATAATTTACTTTAAAGCTATGACTGTTTTGTATAGACACAAGAAGACAATATTATGTTTTTATAACTTGAGAATTAATTGGCCTCGAATATCATTCCCTCCCGGGCCTCTGCTTTCTCCACTTAAGCCTCAGTTGCCCTCAGTTCCTAGCACCCCAAAGTAGGGTCCCTGACGTGGGACAGGAAGGATCCAGGGCAAGCGGTGAGTTATGTGCTACCCTGGCATCGAGATGGGCCTTGCCAAAGTGCCTAATTCTTAACTATAAGTTAAGAGCTTGATCATAGACAAATGCTGTCATGATCCAATAGTAATTATGAGACTGGAACCCTGCCAGGGATAGGAAAGACTGATCTGGCCTGAGCACTGTAGTCTGAGATTGAGATGGCCCCAGGAGAGCAATTCTATAAGCTTTAATGCATCTCTTATTGTGTCCATACAAAATAATTAATATTATGAATTCTTATATGTTTGCTGGCTGAGGAGAAGAGAAACACATTCATGGGACTCCGCCCTTGGGTGGATCCTCCTGCTGAAAGAGAATTAAGTCCTAGGAGAAGCATCCCCTAAGGGAAAGGAACCTTACCCTATTGATGGTGACCACACCTATGTGTACGTCCCAACCCCCTCATGCTGTAGAGATTTAACTAGGCTGTAAGAGTGGGTTGGGGGGCCAGATACACAGGGGAAGTTCCACGAGGGCCAGATCCACGAGAGCGGGAGAGAAGCAGAGAGAGAGAATGAAATAAACGGATCAAGCAACCAGTTTGGCCTTCTTCCTTCTTCCTCCTGTCGCCTGCCTTTGACTGACGGCACACACAGCGGTTCCGGGGCACCGGACGCGGGTGGTGAGACAGAGCTGCCCGGAGAGCCCGAGAGTGTACTCGCCCCCTCGGCGGTCTTTAGTTTATTACAACCCGTGACATTTTAGATATGCCCAAAACAGTAACAACAATGGGGCTCACTCGCCTGATATCCAAAGAGCCCTCAATATTGCAGCGTCAAGAAAGATGAACAAGGAGAGGTTGAAAACATCTCAGGGGTGAACTAGACTGCCAAAACAAAGAAAGACTAAAATGACTGTCTTTAATTTCAATGCACCTATGCTGGAATCGGTAGCATCCATCCAGGACCTGATCGTGCAGGCACAGAAGATCAACTATGACATCATTGGTCTGACTGTATGAGAAGACATCGATCATATCACGCAATTTTCGACACTGGGGAAGAACTGTTCCTCGGTACATGAGACAACAGAGGCGTCAGTGGCATCAGTGTCCTTCTCAACACGAACTTGGCCATGAGCATTGATTCATTCGAATCCCTAATAGTTTGAATCAGATGATTACGCTCAAATACATGTGGCTCACTGCCTGTCGCTACTATCTTCATCATCTACGAACCAACATACAACTCCGATGAAGAAGAAATTGAGAAGTTCTACATGTTGCTAAAGAAGTTCTATAAAGAAGACCACACCATCTACAAGTTCATTGTTATTGATTTTAATGCCAAGATAGGACTGAGAAGGTCGCCTGAAGGATCCCATATTGGGACACATGACCTAACATGGAATGAACTGGTGAGGGACTGTCTGAGTTCATGATGTCGACCAAACTATCCATGATAACTCACAGTTCCAGAAGCTGAATCTAAAAGCTAGAGATGGGAGTCTCCCGATGGACAGTTTCACAATGAAATTGAACACATCATATTCAATTGAAGGATTTTGCAGCTGTTAGAAAAGACTGAAGCGATAGCTCAGTGAGGTATGGCATTTGCCTTGTACATTGACGACCCAGGTTAGATTCCTCCATCTCTCTTGGAGGGCCTGGCAAGCTACCTGTGGCGTATTTGATATACCAAAGAAACAGTAACAAGTCTCACAATGGAGACTTTACTGGTACCAGCTCGAGCAAATAGATGAACAATGGGATGAAAGTGCTAACAGTACAACAGTTAAAAAAGATGAAGTCATGAAATTTGCCTATAAATGGATGGACATGGAGGTTATCATGCTAAGTGTAATGAGTCAGAAACAGAGAGACACACATGGGATGACTACACTCCTTTGTGGAATATAAAATAGCATAATATGACACTAACACCTAAGGACAGTAAAAACAGGAGCCAAGAGAATTGTTTTGTGGTTTGGAAGCCAGCAACATGTGCTGGGGTAAGAGGCAATTGGGATGGAGACCGGACTACTAAGATGGAGGGATCTCTTGGGATGGGAGATGTGCGCTGAAAGTAGATTAAAAAACTTGACACCCTTTCAATATCTGTATTGAGAACTTTAATTCCCCAAAGTAGAGAGAGAATTAGAAGGAAGGTACCTGCCACAGAATTAGGAGGTAGGATGGTGAGGAGATGGCAGGAGGGATACTAGTAACATTGGTGGTATAAAACTTACACTGGTCGATGGATGGCTGTTCAATCATAATATGACTGAAACTCAATCATGAAAGATTTATAACTGTAAATCATGGTGATTCAATACTCTTTTAAAATACAGTTTGAAATGTTCTGCACTTGAATGGCAACAGTAGAACTAATACTGAAGTTATCAAAAAACTTTTAAAATATTTTTATTTCAAAATTTCATTTTATTATAACAACATGCATTACAAGTTTATTCATAATTGGGTTTTTAATACAAAATATTAAGTCACCAAGCCCAGCACCAGTGTCAACTTCCCTCACCACATGCCCAGATTTCCTTCTCCTCTCCACATACCCCATCCTGGCATGCCACCATTACAGACACCTTTTAAATGTGATTATGAAAGTTTCAGTCTCCTGATTTTAATGTCATTGACTCTGAGGTTTGGATATTTAGCTCGATAATTCTATGACATTACCAATATAACTGGGTCCCTTGGATCCCACCCCTGTTGCTTCTCATATCTCGGCTCTCCCTTTACCCTTCCATCTATGTCTATCCTCACCTCTTAGACTCTGGGGCAAGGATAATTGATGCATTCCAATCTATGGATCATGAGAATGAAATCTTTAATATAAAAAATTATTGTGATAATAATCTTATTGCTGTGATAAATGTCCATTCAGAGACAGACAATCCAGTGAAGAGTGCTTCCAAGTCCTATTTCTACCTGTAGGAGAGAGTGGAAGTGCATCTCAAGCACATGAGGTAGAGGATGTTTTCCACTGGACATCCAAAAATCTCCAACAGTTTTGGAAAATATATAAACAACAGTTTCCTCTATTTCCCACTTAGAATTTAAAGAGGTTTCCCTGAGATACTGTGATCCTATAAAATTTCCTCTCATTTCGTCACAGAGTTAGGAATTTCCCAGCAATCTAAGACTCAGAACTTTGGTTATGATGAATTTCTGTGCTCTGAAGCAATTAAAATGTTTCTTTTTATTCTTTGCACACTTTTTAATTACGCCTAATTTTCTTATAAGATTTATCTCATTCCCTGCACATCCTTCAGGAAGAAAAGTCTGGGTATCAAGGGATGGAATGTGTGCCTTCTGTGTAGTTATCAAATCTCCAGACTGAGTTCTTCTGTCAGCATAGGCATGTGACAATAAAAAAAGCATTAAAATATATCAGAAGTACTTGTTATTAAAATAACAAGTGCTATATTTAAGTATATCCAAAAATGTGCTGATTTATTTTGTATTTTCTATTATTCTGTTTGTTTTTAATACTTGCACTGCACTTGATAGAGCTCAGGGTTAATTCCTGGTTCTGTACTCAGTGAGAAGTCCTGCTTAATTCCTGCCTGTACTCTAACTCTAGCCCATTCTCTGTGTTCTTGTCACTGATACCCCACACCATTAAACTTAAGGCATAATTTCTTTAGAAATAGGAATTTTGTTTTATCAATTTTGGGAAAAAGTGACACCAGGTCCATGTAGCCTTTTGGAAAGTAGAATGTGATTAAAATCTAAATCAAAACTTGTCCACCTTATTTCACCTAGTACCATCAGAAAATGGCTTTCCTAGAGAGATATCACGTCTTTATATTTTAATTTACTAATATTTTGTTTTTACAAATCACAATAGAAGATGGAGACTTGGAATAATTCTGAGAATTGCCAAAATGTTTTGCTTTTCTGACCTAAGCAATTAGGTACAAGTGTAATTTCTCTTTACTTGAAATTTCTCATGAGTTAGCACTTGGAAAATCCCTGATATAGGACACATTTATGAAGATGATAGTTGAAAAATAAGAGTAAGTAAGCAGAGCTTAGGCTACTAATTCTGGAACTCTGACTCATAATGAACACCACACCAAGCATTTTTTATGACCTGTGTTCTTAATTTATGAATTTTTACTGATAGAGGAAACTGGAAAAATAATAACTTAATCATCTTAGAAGACTATATGTAAGGTTCATGACTTCATCTCTCCTAACTGCTGGACGATACCCCATGGGAGATGTGTGCCGAAAGTAGATAATGGATCAAAACGATGGCCTCTCAGTGTCTGTGTTGCAAGCCATGATGCCCAAAAGTAGAAAGTATGAAGAATATTGTCTTCCATGGAAGCAGGGGGAGGCTGGGTAACAGGGGGTATACCAGGGATATTGGTTGTTGGGAATGTGTACTGATGGAGGGATGGGTGTTTGGTCATTACGTGATTGCAACCCAAATATGAAAGCTTGTAACTATCTCACGATGATTCAATAAAATGTAGGGAAAAAAAAGACTATATGTGATGGGTAATATAATAAGCATATAAGTTCTACAAACATAGGAAACATAGCAAAGTTCAGTGGAAACTATAAGCAAATGTTTATGTAAATATGCTGAACCATGTACATATTCACTCCGGACAAACACCCTCATGTAGTTTTTAAAGTTTCAATTCTTTTTCGATTTGAACTTTTCTGTTGTCAGTGTTAGTTTTTAATTTGAGGTTTTAAAGAATAGCATTCCTTGAATATGATCCTTTATTTCATATTTCACTTGCACCATGGTGCAACTCCTTGTTCATTTACAACAGTGACCTAATTTCTTTAATTTGCCTATTGCTGTGTTACCACTCTCTCTACCAGGATTCATCTTGTGCTTATAGTGTCCTTCCTGTGAAGGGTATAGTACATTTTCCTTTTCTTTTTTTTAAGATCTGAGTTCTGATATCACCTCCTGAAAATCCCTTCTGCTTCCTGCTCATGTTTTTCACTTCTGTGTTCCTCAATGTGCAATTCTAGTTATTTTCATAGTGCAACAATGATAGAGACAAAGTCAGGCCTCCTAGATATATAAGAGAATTGTCAATGTCTCCTTTCAGTTACAATCTGTACTTTTTGCGAATTACCTTTCATTCATTTTTAAAGTTTCATTCTCGGTCCTGTCACCTTTAAACTTGAGCAAAGTCAGCTGTTTTACTGTTCCTTTAAGACACAAAACAGATTATTCTTACTGTCTCTATAATAGAATTACTTTCAATTCTTTTCTGATTTGAACTTTTCTGTTTTCATTCCCCTGACCCTGAAAAAGCCTCCATTGTGGCCCTGCTGGGAAAAATGAGTAAAGAGAGGCTGCTAAACCAACGGGATCACAGTGATAAAGTGATACTCTCATATTAAAAAAAAAACGGAGGATGAGGAAATTCACCATGCCATAGACCCTTTCAATTCACCATGCTTAAATCCTAAAATAAATGACCTAAATGTCATGCAAGAGTATTTCAACAAAGCTTTCTTACCACACAAAATTGAGAACTTTGGGTAATAATGAGTTCACAGAGAAGTAACTGCTTTAAAATATCAATTATTTTACATTCTTAGTCTAAATCACACCGAATAGGAACTACATTCTGACTCTGAATATTTCTGTGGGACAGAAACTTATACCTGAACTACATTCTGACTCTGAATATTCCTGTGGGACAGAAACTTATACCTTATACCTTATATCGAAGATAATGGTATATAGATAGATAAAAATATATCTATGTATGAATTAAACTCACTGACACTGCAATAAAGCTTGTCATTTACTACTAATATTGAAAATGCAGAAATAAAATCAATGCATCTGCAAAGAAATTGGGAACATGGTGCCTGAGAAGAAGTTTTTGGTGTCTCAGAAGTATAATGTTTCTTTCTAATTGCAGTAAAATTTGCAAATGGCATTTCAAAACATATTCAATGTCTTAAAATCAGTCTGTAACTTTTTGGGAAATAATTTAATTTATAATTTTCTTTGACATTTTGTGTTATTTGGGAGGAGGGGCAGAAACATACATAAGAGTTCTGAGGGTTTACTCCTCACTTTGTGCTCAGAGTTCACTCTGATGTAACAAGTTACATTTAGCTGTCTTTTCAAACATTAAGGCTTTAGTTTTCAACAGAAACAATCATAAACCGGCTGCACAGTTTCCTAATGGCATTCTTCACCTCCTTATTTCTGAAAGCATAAATCAAAGGATTGATTAAAGGTGATAGGATAGTGTTGAATATCTCCACAATTTTGTCAAAGGAGAAAGAAACTGGAGGCCTCGCAAACTCAAATATACATGGAATAAAGAACAAAACCACAACAGCAACATGAGACCCACAGGTGGAGAGGGCTTTCCTCTGTCCTTCAGCGCTGTGGTTTCTCAGTGAGAATAAGATGACACTATAGGACACAAGCAACATGAAGAAGATTAGAATGCAAAAGAATCCACTGTTGGCCACTATCATAAGGCCAAAGGCATAAGTGTCAGTGCAGGCAAGCTCCAATAAAGGGTACAAGTCACAAGTAAAGTGATCAATAACATTGGGACCACAGAAAGGAAGTTGTAAAGTAAATAGAAGCTGTATAATGGAATGCAGAAAGCCCCCTACCCAGGCTACTCCAACGAGAATGCCACAGAGCCTTGGGTTCATGATAGAAGTGTAGTGCAAGGGTTTGCAGATGGCCACATACCTGTCATAGGCCATGGATGTGAGGACAATCACCTCTGCTCCAGAAAACAAGTGTTGAGAAAATATCTGCATCATACAACCTCCATAGGAGATGGTTTTCTTCTCAAAGAGACAGTCTACGATCATTTTAGGGGCAATAACTGAGGTGAAACATGCATCTAGGAAAGATAGAAAAACCAGGAAGAAGTACATCGGGGAGCCCATGAGCACTGGATTGCTGATGATGGCTGCCACAATCAGCAGGTTGGCACAGATAGTTGCAATGTAGGCAAAAAGAAATATAACAAATGCAATCTTCTGAACATCTGTATTCTGTGAAATCCCCAGGAGAACAAACTCAGTGACAAAGCTTTCATTGTTCATGATTTTCCAGAAAACACTCAGAGCTGCCACACTGACCATCCCAACCTGCAATATAAGTGACAAGGTTACATCAGATAAGTTTATAATCATAGCCACTCAAAATTAGTTCTTCCATGTGGTTCTTTTGATTCTGTCCTTCTTGATTTTTGAAACCCCCCCAAAAAAACCCACAATGTTCTGAAAAAAAAATAGTGTAAGATCTGACAAAATTAACTTTTAAGACATGAAATAGTGCTAGATAGATACTCACTCTAGAGGAACAAACCCAATTGTGACAAGATTCGGAATCTATTATTTTTCAGTTGCTAAAATGGATTACTTTGTCATGGTTTCTTAGGGAAAGTTGTAAAAGGAGACTTTGAGGCCTTATCTTATTTCTGAGGAATCAGGACATCAATTTACTTGTCATGTTGATCATCACGTTGCAATAATAGGCATACAGATGTGAGATGTCCCTGATCAGAAGATTTTTTTTTCCCACAGAGTGAAAAAGATGTCAGTGGCACTTAAAAATCACAGCTCTTCACAACAAGTTATGTTTAAGTCTGAAGTGATAGGATCTTTAAGATAAATTAGTCAGGCCTTACAAGAGAGAACTTCTATTAAAAATGTTGAGTTCTGTAAATATACAAAGCACATTACAAAATGGTGAGAACTCACAATCCAGCAAAAGCCATACACTGGCTTATGCATCAGGCCAAGTATCCCTCTTTCGGCATCAAGGCTGTTATAAAAAGTTCCGTAAGAAAGCCTTTGACCTTCTGGGATCCACAGAACCCACAGAAGCTTGATGTCCCTTCTTTAGTTACACACTACTTCTTTACTCCTGCATAGTCCAAGGGGACCAATGGGTCATTTTCACCGAACTTGCACTGCAGTGGTTTGGCAGCCTCCAGCCATACGACACTAAGTCTACCTTTAGCTTGATATTACACTTGATCTCCTATTTCCACAAAATATGAACAAAGGTAACCATGGTAGTAAAAATTCCTAGACCCCTAAACTACAGCTGAGGTAGTGACATGGCCAATGACACTAAACTCTTTAAAATCCTTGCACAAAATTCTATACAGCTACTGAGTGACAACCAAAAATGTTGGAACAATTCCAACAGGGAAGTAACTCACTAGGATAACTGAGTTTACTAATTCTCTGGCTACACTAGAGAGTGCCCTGGCAGGAGAGCACAGGTGACGTATTAGAAAGAATCAAATATTTCTAACTGCAAAAGACATAATAAGTAGGCGACATAGAAATACCACCACACTTTCAGAATGAAGATAGTAGCCTGGACAAGTCAATCAGAAATAGAACCTCTCAGATAAGGATTATAGCTAGAACATATTGAGGATCTTTAATGAGCTCAAAGAAACAGTGGTGCAAGATTAAGAAAGCATGAAAACAGACATTTGAATCTATACACAGAAGTGACACAAAGAGATTACAGAACATGAAAACTCAGTGGAAGGCCTTGCCATCAATTACTATTGATAAAATTGAAAGAGTAATCAACCTGTTCCTGGGCCCACAAAAAAGTCCAGTCCTAGATAAATTCGCTAGCAAGTTTTTCCATACCTTAATATATCTAAATTATTCATTTATTTTTAAGTATTAACAAATCATCAACTGTCCAGACATCTAGAATTAAAATTAATTAGATAACAAAGCTCCAATATCAAAATCAATTTAAAAAAAGCAATTTTTATGTGAAAACAATTATGTCTTTTCATGGAGTTCTAAGTCCTTGTCTAAAGACTCAGCTGATTGTTGCTAGTTCAGTCTTCTATGTTATTTTTGGTTTTTGAGTTTAGTTGGTTCCAATGTTACTTGCAATCAAATTTTCAGTGTTCCTATTTGAATTTCAGTACAATCAGTTAAAAAAAGACTTACTCCAAATACTTTCCAGGCTCTTTCAGAAAGTTGTAGAAGCAGGAATTCTCCCAGTTTCAATGAGGAAAACAAAAGCCTGGCAAAAAAGCAGAGAGAGATATCAAAAAAGGGAAAGCTCTATCCTTCTTGAACATACATGCCAATATTCTCAACAAAATATTAGCCAAAAAATGCAAAGTATTTCAGAAAGATCATTCACCATGATCAAATAAGCTCTTGGTTTGATATACTCAAATCAATCATCATAATAAACCACATCAATATAAGAATGAGATAGTCATCTAGTAATACCAATAAAGGCAGAGAAAACATTCAAAAAGATGCAAACTGATTTATGATGTGAACTCAATAAAGTTGAAACTGAAAGAATTTTCAATATAGTTAAAGCCAATTACGACAATTTAACAACAAATATTGTACACAATGCTGAAAATTTGAAAACCTTCCCTCTAAAGTCAGTCACAAGACAAGGATGTCCACTCTCATCACTATTATTTAATTAGTTCCGGAAATCCAAGCCATAACAATTAGGCAAGAAGATATAGGAAAGACATTCCGACTAGAAAAGATGTCAGATGCAGTGTTTGTGAAGACATGAAACTACACTTTGAAAATGCTAAAGACTGTACAAAGTAACACCTAGAAAAAGTATATTTATACCATTGAGTAGCAGACTACGAAATCGATGGACAAACTATGGCTTTTTTTACATGCAAATAATAAAGCAATTGAGAGAGAATTTAAGATATTAATCCCATTCAGCATTTTTTACTCAGAAAATCTAGTACCTGAATTCAACTTAACAAAACAGGTTAAAGACTTACATAGAATAAAACTATGTTATTATAAAATGAAAGAAAAAGTCACAAGGAAATGTATACATCCCCTCATCATGGATAGGAAGTATCAACATTTGTCAAAGTGGCATTCTTTCAGAACACTGTAGATACAATGTAGTCTAAAAAAAAAAGCCATGAAACTTTTAAAGACATTTAAAAATATATTTTAATTTATAATCTATGTTTGAACTGGAGCGATAGCACGCAGCCGACCTGGGTTTGATTCTTGCATCTCTCTCAGCCTGGCGAACTACCAAAGGTATCCCATCCGCACAGCAGAGCCTGGCAAGCTACCTGGATCATATAGGATATGACAAAAACAGTCACAACAAGTCTCAATATGGAGACGCTCCAGCAAATTGATGAACAATGGATGACAGTGGTACAGAGCAGTGCTGTAATCAATGCTTATAGATTAAATATGCCTGAAATTCAAACGGAATATTGAGTCCCCTTAATAAACCTAAGATATCTTATGTAAAAAGAATATAGCAGACTTCATTTTCCCCAACTTCAAACTGTGTGATAGAGCTAAAGTCATCGAAACAAAGTAGAGACACTCAGGTCAATGTTGTATAATGAATGTCCAGAGACAGATCCTCAGGTATAAGGTGACATTTAATGTTTATAAAAAGAGGGGTTGGGGCCTTGAAGTGGAGCAAAAAAAAAAAGTCTCTTTAGCAAGTGGTATTGGAACAACTTTGATCATACTGTGTACAAAATCAAATCAAAGCAGATTAAAGACCTTGATATCCAACCTTTTCCTTCAATTACATTGAAGAAAATGTAAGTGGAACATTTTGGCATGGAAGCGGATGCTATCTTAAATGATTCAATACCATTGGCCAAGTAAACAGAATCAATCAAAGCTAAACAAATGTGACCATCAAACTCAGAAGCTTGTGCACCAAAAAAGAAACAAAGGCAAGAATAAGAAGACAACCAACAAATATAGAAAAAATTTTTTCCAAGTAGTCATCAGATAGATGACTAATATCACAATATTAAAAGCTCTGTTTGAATTTTACAAGAAAAAAAATGACACTTGAAAACGGAATAGATGGATACGAACAGTAATTCTCAATGGAAACATATAGATGGCCAAAAAGTATATGTATATATATATATATATGCATATACATATATATACATATATATCACTTATCATCGGGAAAATACAAATAAAAAATAACAATAGTATATCATCTCAGGCCAGTGAAACTGTAACAAAGGAACAAAAACAACCAATAATGTTGTAGATATGAGGTAAAAATTCACTGTTATTAGAAACATTTCTGGTTTAGCATTTTACGACAATCAGCAGACATTCTTTAAAAAAGAAGGGATCAGTCTACTATATGAACCAGCAACTCCACTTCTTGATATACACCCCAATACCAATAAATATATATATATATACATATAAAGAACATTTGCACTCCTATATTCGTTCATTGAAGCCAAATTCACAATAAACAACTTCTGGAAACAACTCCCTGTCCAAGATCAGATGACTAAATAAACAAATCATAGTATGTAAATGTGGTAGAATTATAAAAAATGATGAAATCATGAAATTTGCTTCTACATGATGGATCTGGAGGGTATTATGTTGAATAAAGTAAATCGAAAGGAAAAGGACTGACTCAATTATTTCTCTTATATATGGGATATAAAGAAGCATTGTAGGGGTATAAAAAATACTCAATGGGATAAAATGAGAATTGATCTTTGGTAGTAGGCCACCAATGGAGAAAGCAAGTGGAAGGGGCAGAGAGGAATTAGTTAGGAAGGGATTGACACTGGGGAACTGGTGGGAAGGAAGTGGACATGGCAGGTGGGATGAAGGGAAGGTTGGTGAGGGTTGTGTTATGCATGAAATCCTATCATGAAAGGTTATAAATTGTAGTAACTCAAATAAAATTAAATTAAATTAAAAAATAAAATCTTTGCATGAATTACATACTGTTTTATTTAAAACTTAAACCTATTTAAATTAATATTGCTATCAAGTGCTGTCTTCATTTGTAAGTTCAATAATAGCAGTAAAATAAAAATTGAAGAATTATCGCCTAATAAACTACCAATGCTATATCTTTTATACATATTTAACTGTGGAAAATAATCACTTAAAGTATTATTTCAAACAAATAATAGATGTTGATCTGGACTTTAAACCTAGACCATTGCATTCTTTACATGGCCAGTTCTTGCCTATTGTATCAATCCAGACAGGAACAAGAATCCTTCTTTCCCAGCAAGAAAGTCAGAGAGTGAGTGACTGTTCTGTTTCTAATCCACATATACAGGTTAAAGATGTAACAAAACTACATAATAAGAAATACAGCAATATGTTGAATATAGCGGAATCTTGAGTTTTTCCCAACTACTTATTAATTACATGTAAGATGATCTCCATTTTGATTTAATACCACTACCTTAGATAGATTACAGTATCACTGTCATCCTGTTGCTAATCGATTTGTTCCAGAGGGCACCAATAACGTCTCTCATTGAGAAATTATTTTTACTGTTTTTGGTATATCCAATACACACGGGGAGCTTGCTAGGCACTGCCACACAGGCTGGATACTCTCAGTAGCTTGCCGGGCTCTCCGAGCGGGTCGGAGGTATCGAACTAATTTTGGCCTCATGAAAGGCAAACACCAAACCGCTGTACTACGGCTGCAGCCCTGAGATATAACTATTTGAAATTTACTCTCTTGCAAAATACATATGTTCTCCAATTACCTGAATGTATCAACAGATTATGTCAATAATGATTTCCAATTATTTTTCTACCAGGACAACACAAAAGTGTAGCTTATGATACTGTGTCTTTTCTGGTTGAAGTTTCTATTGGTTCTCATGTAGAAAGTCAGCCATTTTATCCACAGAAATAATGTCCTTTAATGATCCAGGAATTATTTCAATAATTATTTCAATTATTTCAATTTCTCAGTTCATTTCCAGCTACAACTGTGGACAACAGTTTTAGACTCAGCTGCCTTTAATACAGAAATGATCACAGATTTTATGATACTGGCATATGCATTTGCTCTTTAATATGTAGGAAAGTATGAGGCTTACTGTAAAAATAAAATTTATTCTATAAATATGAAATATAAATATAATATAAAATGAACCCCCAAAAACTCACAACATTGATGAAAACCCTACCCATTCTGATTTGTGTTCAACTTTAATACATTTCAGCAATGCTTGCCCAATGACCTCTGTATCTTGCTACAATGGTCTCCAAGACAGCAAAAGTATAAATAAAATACAACATTGTTCCATGAGTAAAACTTATATTGGTAGGGAAAAAAACACCATTTGATCCTAGTGTCAAAAGAGAAGAGAAGGCAATGACATAGATAACAGTTCAGAACCAAGGCAACTGACAAAAATGCAGGGCACTGCGTAATTGAGTTTCAAATAGAAAAGATATATATAGTAGTAAATAATGTAACGGTGTGAAAAAAAATCATGCAGTTCATTTACAAGTATGATATTAGTCTTCATGTCATAGTTTTACAAATGTGCTAATTTGATCAAATTAATCAAATAAGACTAATCACTACAATTAATTTGAATTAATTATTTCATTATTTAATTTATTTGCCGATAACCATGTGTCACTGAAGAAACCCTTAATCTTGGTGTCCTCTTCTAATGAGTGGTAGAAGGACAACAGTTTTAGACTCAGCTGCCTTTAATACAGAAATGATCATTTTAAACTGCCCAATTCACAAGAGTCAAAAAATATTCTTATGCATATTTAGTATTTAGTATGTATAAACCAAAATATATTGTTAAATATTGAAATCATATTTTTATTAAGCAATGTATATAGCAATGCACACATAACAATATAATTACTATATTTAATAATCAATAGTATAAATCTCTTTACCAGGTGATCAAGTTTGGATTTGGTTTAGGCACCACATTCAGCAGTGTTCAGCACTTAGATATTCGGGGCTCTGTGCCAGGACTCAATCCTGGGGGAACTCTCTAGCACCAGGTTGTATGCCTGGATATAACTAGTATTGGCTGTGTTAAAGACATGCATTTTACCTGCTGTACTATCACTTGGCCAAGAATGACATAAAGTGTTCTCAATCATATTATAACCTAAAATTCATTTATTCCTTCCCCAAAATATTCAAAGGAAGGATATAGTGCTTATAAATCATCTAATTGTTCCTTGGTAAAACGATTTTGCAGAGCTGAAAATAGAGTACTTATCCTGTATGAAACACAATATCTTGTGCTCCAGTTTTGAAATATCACAAACATTCCACAAGGAATTTTATGGAACTCTAAATATGCTTCTATTCCCTTTGATCTATCACTGTCACTGAAGTCCCAATGTTCATCGATTTGCTCTTGTGGCAACAGTATTATCTCCCTTGTGAGACTTGTTGTTACTGTTTTTGGCATATCGAAAATGCCACCTTAGATTGCCAGACTCTTCCATGCGGGCAGGATATTTTCAGTAGCTTGCTGGGCTCTCTGAAAGGGACAGAGGTATGGAAACTGGGTGGATGCATGCAAGTTAAACACCGTACCTGCTGTGCTATCGCTCCAGTGTAAACATCACTGCAGGGAGAAATATTTTATTAGATTTCTGAGATATAAGAAATCCAAAAAAAATACAAAGGCAAAGTGATGAATATGTAACATTTTACCTGAATTGCGTTGAACTTGAAAAAGAAGATAAGTACAGAAAGCAGGTTTAAGCTCTTGAAATAACAGTTATTTCAATCACTCCACCAAAAATTTTCCTTCTTTATCCAATACTTATTGAGTGCTTAAGACATCTGGAATGTTGTCTTATTGATGCTAAATATTGTATGTCACTATGTTTTCCTTGAGTGTACAAACATTATCATCTCTATTTAAAGTGAAAATCTTGAGACAGAAAGGTTATGTGAGTATGCCAGTGTGCAGTTTATCTGTAGTATTTCATCTTACAACCTAATTTTAGAATCTAAAATTCTATCAAACTTGACAGTTGAATTTTACCGTCTATAGTTTTAAGTCCTAAATTTCCATTTGTATTTCTTCCTTAAAATATAAACATATAATTATGAATCCTACCATGTTTCAATTTATTGAATGCTCTGGTCCTGCCAATCTCTAATTCTTCATTAAATGACCAACAAGTGACTGTTGGGCCCACATCTTATTTCTTCATCAGAGAGATAGAGGAAGAGCGACTCTAGTTGAAGATGCAGAGAATGTTCTCTACTGCTTGTGTATCACTTTGATGAACATGGTTTGGGGAAGGAGGGAATAAGAAATCAAAGGTTTTTTTGCAATTGATTTCCCACTGGAATTGAGGGATGTTTCCCAGAGACATCGTGAACCTGTAGAATTGCATCTCAATTCTCCCCAAGGTTGGGAATTTCCCACCTGTATGATTTCAACTATTTTTAATGTTTTGGTTCAAGTGTTGGCAAAATCTTTTGTCCCTGAGCAATTATATTTTTACAGCACATATTTATCTGTGCTCGGGGCTGGAGTGATAGCACAGCGGGTAGGGCGTTTGCCTTGCACGCGGCCGACCCGGGTTCGATCCCCGGCATCCCATATGGTCCCCCAAGCGCTGCCAGGAGTAATTCCTGAGTGCAAAGCCAGGAGTAACCCCTGTGCATTGCTGGGTGTGACCCAAAAAGCAAAAAAAAAAAAAATCTATCTGTGCTCATGCTGTATTGGAAGATACTTTTATTACCTTCAGAAATAAAATATTTGTGATATGGAGATGGAATATAGTTTTTTTGGTAAAGGATAAAACTTCTGGTGCTCATAAAAATGATAGGGTAGTATCCTCAGATAAGGTTCCATAATCAAACTGTAATGTGAAATATATCTAGTAGCGTGCCATTTCATATTTATTTAATTATAAAAAAGCTAGAAATTTTGATAAGTATACATTAAACTAATAACCTTTATTTTCTTTGTTTATTATTTTCATAATGTTCACTTCAAAAATGATATATTTTTAAAAGGTAAATCATTTTTCTTTCCAAAGCTTTATAATATAATTTATCTGGAGTATATTCCAAGGTGAATGTGGTAGAATTAAAATTTAAAGCACCTAGTCCCTCTTTTGAAAATTATCACTTAAAAATATGAGAATTTACCTCAGGGATATAGATTATATTCTGCTGGTCTCTCTATTTTTATTCCAAGTCCACAGTTTTGATAACTTTAACATAATAGTATAATTTAATGTCCGGGAACATTACCCACCCAGTTTTTAAAAATCTGTTTGCAAATTTTTTTTTTCTGTTTTAACTAAGATGGCCATTAATTTGCTTCACTGTTTTTAGGACACATGAGGTTATACATATTTTTTTTGGTCTTTTGCCCACAGCCTGATGTGCAGAGTTTAATAATGACTGAACTCAGGAGTCACTCAAGAATTAAATGAGAAAGTTATACTTGATTTATTTTAAAATAAATACTACAAACTTTACTAATCCAATTGTCCATTCACCTAAATAAAGCTAATCTTCACATAAAACATTAGGATTATTTCAAATATTAGTTTAGACAAAAGAAATAGAGATGCTATATTAACATTCAGCACCAAATGTTAATATTTTAATGTCTTAAAACTATAAAGACTCAATTAATGGTTATAAAACTTAAATGCACTTAGTTCCTATTGAGAAATAGAACAAAAAACATTGTTTTCTTTGAGGAAATGGGTGGTTAATCAGAGTTCCAGAGTTTCTTTTAAATATTCCTTTTCTATTGTCTCAGGTTCATTTATAATTTATATATTTCATATGAATGAGATATCAACTTTGTTTTTCTATTTCTGATGGATTTTCTTACTCTGGTATCCTCCAGTTTCCTTCACTTTACTGAAAGGAACAAGACTTTTTTTTCTTTTCCTTTCTGATAATTTTTCAATTAGGTAGTTCACAATATTTGATGACATTTTATATTCACACACCATCCCACTGCCATTAGGCCTTCCCATCAGCACGTTTCAGATGTTTCCATCTGAACCTCAATGCCTGTCCCAATGCAGAACCAAAATAATATATACTATATTGCTTGTTATGAAAAAAAAACGCTGAAAATGCTACACAAAAGGATCCTTAGCGGAAAGAGAAAGAAAATTGTTCTATTTTGACAGGGGCCATTAAGACATTTTATAAGACATCATTAAGTGTTGTTAAGTGTGGATCCTTGTGCGCCTTTACATCTGTAATGTATGTACACACACACGCACATATATCGGCTGAAGAAATAGCACAGGTGTTAGAGCATTTGCATTGCATGCAGCCCACCAGGGTTCGATTCCTCTATCCCTCTCGGAAAAATCAGCTACTGAGAAAATCCTGCCTGCATGGTAGAGTCTGATATGCTACCCGTGGCATATTCGAATGCGAAAGACAGTAACAAGTCTCAAAATGGAGACATTACTGGTGCCCATTGGAGCAAATCGATGAACAATGGGACAACAGTGCTACAGTGCTATATATATAAGTATTATCCTCTAAGATTGGTTGCCTACTACTTTGAATCCTATGTAATATCTTGCGGTACTCATAGAGTACTACTACCAAATACCCAACCACCGCTACACTCCAGAACATTCTCGGCACACTCAGGCCGTACCTCACACACGAATGAAGCCAAAGAGAACCCGGTAAGCAGAACTTTTCGACCTTGTTCTCCTGGCTCAACCAGACCTGGAAAGAAGATCCTCTGTGGCATATTTGATATGCCAAAGAAACAGTAACTAGACTCACAATGGAGACTTTGCTGGTACCCGCTCCAGCAAATAGATGAATAATGGGACTGCAGTGCTAACAGTGAGACAGTTAGAAAAGATGAAGTCATGAAATTTGTCTATAAGTGGATCGATATGGAAATTATCATTCTAAGTGAAATGAGTCAGAAAGAGAGAGACAGACATAGAATGACTGCACTCATTTGTGGAATATCAAATAGCATAATATGACACTAATACCTTAGGACAGTAAAAACAAGAGCCAAGGGAATTGCTTTGTGGTTTGGAAGCCACCAACATGTGCTGGGAGAAGAGGCAGTTGGGATGGAGAACGGACTACTAAGTTGAAGAGATCTCTCGGGATGGGAGATGTGTGCTGAAAGTAGATAAAGGACCAAACATAAAAGCCATTAAATATCTGTATTGAAAACTGTAATTCCCCAAAGTAGAGAGAGAATTAGAACGAAGGTACCTGCAGAAGTATGAGGTAGTATGGGGAAGGGATGGCAGGAGGGATACTAGTAAAATTGGTGGTATAATAAGTACACTGGTCCAGGGATGGCTCTTCAATCATAATATGACTGAAACTCAATAGTGAAAGATTTGCAACTGTAACTCATGGTGATTCAATACTTTTTCAGAATCCAGTTTGAAATGTGCCATACTTGAATGGCAACAGTAGAACTAATAGTAAACTTAACAAAAAACTTTAAAAATCTTTTGTTTTAAAAATGTTATTTTTGATAGCAACATGAAATACAAGGTTATTCATAATTGGGTTTTTGACACACAATGTTCAGTCACCAAGCCCACCACCAGTGTCAACTTTCCTCCATCACATGCCCAAATTTCCTTTCCTATCCAGCTACCCCATCTGGCCTGCCACCTTTACAGGTACCTTTTAAATGTGATTATGAAAGGTTTCGTCTCCTGATTTCAATGTCATTGATTCTGTGATTTGGATATTTAGCTCGATCATTCCATGAAATTACCAATATACCTGGGTCCCTTGGATCTTACCTCTGTTGCTTCTAATCTCTTCAGCTCTCCCCTTACCCTTCCATCTATGTCTGTCCTCTCCTCTTTAGACTCCGGGACAAGGATAATTGATGCATTCCAATCTATGGATCATGAGAATGAATTATACACTATAAAAATTATGGTGATAATAATCTTATCACTGTGATAAATGTCCATTCAGAGACAGACAATTCAGTGGAGAGTGCTTCCAAGTCCTATTTCTACCTGTAGGAGAGAGTGGAAGTGCATCTCAAGCACATGAGGTAGAGGATGTTTTCCACTGGTCATCAAAAGTCTGCAACAGCTTTGGAAAATATATAAACAACAGTTTCCTCTATTTCCCACTTAGAATTTAAAGAGGTTTCCCTGAGATACTGTGATCCTATAAAATTTCCTCTCAGTTCGTCACAGAGTTGGGAATTTCCCAGCAATCTAAGACTCAGAACTTTGGTTATGATGAATTTCTGTTCTCTGAAGCAATTAAAATGTTTCTTTTTATTCTTTGCAGACTTTTTAATATCTCGTGATTTTCTCCTAAGATTTATCTCATTCCCTGCACATCCTTCAGGAAGAAAAGAATGGGTACCAAGGGATGGAATGTGTGCCTTCTGTGTACTTATCAACACTCCAGACAGAGTTCTTCTGTCAGCATAGGCATGAGACAATAAAAAATGCATCAAAATATATCAGAAGTATATGTTATTAAAATAAAAATTTCTATATTTAAGTATATGCAAAACTGTGCTGATTTATTGTGTTTTTTCTATTATTCCCTGTTTGTTTTTAATACTTGCGCTGCACTTGATAATGCTCAGGGTTTATTCCATTTTCTGTACTCAGGGATCAGTCTTGCCTTGATTCCTGCCTGTGCTATCACTCTAGCCCATGCTCTGTGTTCTTGACACTGATACCCCACACCATTAAATTTAAGGCATAATTTATTTTAGAATAGGAATTTTGTTTTATCAATTTTGGGAAAAAAAGACACCAGGTCCATGTACTCTTTTGGAAAGTTGAATGTGATTAAAATCTAAATCAAAACTTGTCCACCTTATTTCACCTAGTACCATCAAGAAATGGCTTTCCAAGGGAGATATCAAGTTGTTATATTTTAATTTGCCAATATTTTGTTTTTACAAATCCCAATAGAAAATGTAGACTTGTAATAAATCTGAGAAAAGCCAAAATGTTTTTGCTTTTCTGACCAAAGCAATTTGGTACAAGTTTGTTTTCTCTTTACTTAAAATTTCTCATGAGTTAGCACTAAGAAAATCCCTGATACAGGACACATTTATGAAGATGAAAGTTGAAGAATAAGAGTAAGTAAGCAGAGCTTTGGATACTAATTTTGGAGTTCTGACTCGTAATGAATACAACAACAAGCATTTTTCTATGACCTGTGTTCTTAATTTATAATTTTTTCCTCAAAGAGGAAACTGGCAAAATAATAATTTAATCAATCATCTTAGAGGACTATATGTAAATTTCATGACTTCCTCTCTCCTAAGAGCTGGACGATATCCCATGGGAAATGTGTGCTGAAAGTAGATAATGGACAAAAGTATGACCTCTCAGTGTCTGTGTTGCAAGCCATGATGCACAAAAGTAGAGAGTATGAAGAATACTGTCTACCACAGAGGCACGGGGAGGGTGGGCAACAGGGGGTATACTGGGGATATTGGTGGTGGGGAATGAGCACTGATGGAGGGATGAGTGTTTGATAATTTTGAGATTGCAACCCAAACATGAAAGCTTGTAACTATCTCACGATGATTCAATAAAATATAGGGAATAAAAGACTATATGTGATGAGTAATATAATAAGCATATAAGTTCTACAAACATAGGAAACATAGCAAAGTTCAGTGGAAACTATAAGAAAATGTTTATGTAAAATTACTGAACCATATACATATTCACGCCTGGCGAAAACCCTCATGTAGATTTTAAAGTTTCAATTCTTTTCTGATTTGAACTTTTCTGTTGTCAGTGTTAGTTTTTAATTTGAGGTTTTAAAGAATAGCATTCCTTGAATTTGACCCTTTATTCCATATTTCACCTGTACCATGGTGTAACAGATTGTTCATTTACAACAGTGACCTAATTTCTTTCATTTGCCTATTGCTGTATTACCACTCTCTCTACCAGATTTCATCTTCTGCTTATAATGTACTGCCTGTGAATGGTATAATACATTTTTCTTTTTTTTTAGATCCGAGTTCAGATATCACTTCTTGAAAATCCCTTCTGCTTCTTGCTTGTGTTTTTCACTTCTGTGTTCCTCAATGTGCAATTCTAGGTATTTTCATAGTGCAACAATGATAGACAGAGTCAGGCCTCCTAGATAGATAAGAGAATTGTCTCTGTCTCATTTCAATTACTACCGGTACTTTTCCCAAATAACATTTCATTCGTTTTTAAAGTTTCCTTCTAGGAAGTGTCATCTTTAAACATGAGCATATTCAGCTGTTTACTGTTCTTTAAGACACAAAACAGAACATTCATACTGCCTCTTTAATAGAATTTTCACATTGAGATATTTCAAAAACTGTGTATTCATTACAATTTCCATTTTTTAAGTATGATTGGCTTTGTGGAATTTTTCAAAGTAGACATGCTCAGAGTAAGCCCCACATCACAGTTTTTTTAGTATTATTACATGAGTATACATCCAGAGTTATTGGTATTTTTCTAACATCTGTAGAGAAACAAACTTAATCTCCTAACTATTCAGTGATAAACCTTTTATTTTAGTAAACCAAATGCTGTGTCTAATTTCATTAGTAGTAGTAATGCAAGAAGGTTCAATTTATAAAAAGAATAAAACTTTTGCACTTCTATACAAAATGTCATTAAACAGACAATTGCACTTAATCTGGTAGTTTTTATTGCCTTTATCTTCAAGTAAGAAAGTTTATAGAAAGAACCAGAGAGAGTACAGCGAGTACGGATATTGTCATAAAAGCAGCTGACACTACTTTAATCAATTCCTAGTCTATTGTTCGATATGGTCCCCTTAACTATCACAGGAATAATTCCCGAGAGCAAAGCCAGAAATAACCCATAAGCATTTTCATTGAGCCCCTTAAACAATGAAAAATCATCTAGATAAATAATAATCACTGTATAACGTGTACAGAGTTTGATTGACAGTTTCTATTGTTTTGAGTTCAAATAGTTATCAGGAAAATTGACCTGGAATTTTCCTATCCATCTTGAATTCTAACTCTATGCTAAAAAAATGCTTAGCTTTTTATCAATATTTACTTATTATCATTTATTATATATTCATAAGCTTTGAATTTCACTTTGATAAATATCAACAATAGTGGTGTGGTTTACTATGAAGTTGGTTCCATGTATTCAGTGTCTAGTCAAAATTTTAATTGCTACATAGCCATCTTTACTCTCAATGCATTAATTTGAAATTATAACACAAATCTAAAAAAAGTGTTATAGATTTTATTCTTGCCATTATTTTAATAAGGAATTAAAAATAAAAATGTTTAGATATGCCTATGTGGCTCAAATAATGATATGTCCAAAATGTTCTCCTTATTTCAATGAATAATGCCAACTCTCTATGTTATAATCAGGAAATAAAATCGACGTTGTGTGTTTGGAAAACCATAATTCTGATGGTGCTTTTCTCTTTTAAATTCATCTGACTGTAAATAAGAGGGTGAAGTGAAGGTAGCCCAAGAATAAAATACACTGCTACCTTTTCATTTTGAGAATAAATGCATCGAATACACATCAAAAAAGAACAAGATGAGAGCAATAATCTGAGGGGTGATTATGGAAAGAATTCACACTGCTTCCTTCTTCACTATGCTTACTGACAGCATGAAAGCTGAAACATACAGAAAAAGCATGATTATGGGACCTGGAGGTCACACCCACAAACTGCCTCAGGCTGCTGTATCAAGATCCTTAATGATCTTGATCTGGAGTCACACCAAAGCATCTCCGAAGTCAGCAGCTCTTTGCAGAGATTTCTACAAATACAAGCGCGGGGCCGAACTTGGGGCAACACAACAACTTATGCTATTCATAAGAAACAATACAAAAGAGAGCATGTGGGAGATAGTCTGCCATAGAGGCTGGATGGAGGGGTGGGATGTGGGGGATACTTGAGTTCTTGGTGGTGGAAGATGTGCACTGGTGGAGGTATGGGTGATCAACTGTTGTATGACTGAAACTCAAACAGGGAAGCTTTGTAACTATATTATACTGATTCAAAAACTAATAATAATAAAAATAATAAAAAATTAATTTACTGAAAAAAACACTGATGTGGAGTTCATGCCCCATTCAATCAGTTTAATCAATGACTGAATAAATGGCAGTACTCTGACATCTTATAGCCTAGTTCTCCCTCTCAGAAAATTTGGCAAGTTACTGAGAGCATTCTGCCCACAAGGCAGGGCATGGCAAGCTCTCCCTGGTGTATTCCTGGCAAGCTCTGCGTGGTGGATTCGATATGCCAAATACAGTAGCAATAATAGGTTTCATTCTCCTGACCCTGAAAAAGCCTCCATTGTGGCACTGCTGGGAAAAATGACTAAAGAGAGGCTGCTACACCAACAGGATCCCAGTGATAATGTTATACTCTCACATAAAAAAGAAGCAGGATGAGGAAATTCACCATGCCATAGACCCAATAAATTCACCATGCTTAGATCCTATAATAAATGACCTAAATGTTATGCAAGAATATTTCAACAAAGCTTTCTTACCACACAAAAAAGGGAACTTTGGGGAATAATGATTTCACAGAGAAGGAACTGCTTTAAAATATCAATTATTTTACATTTTTAGTCTAAAATCACATGGAATAGGAGATAAAATCTGACTCTGATTATTTCTGTGAGACAGAAAATTACACCTGAACACATCAAAAATAATGGTATATAGATAGATAAAAATATATCTATGTATGAATTAAACTCACTCAGGCTGCAATAAAGCTTTGTCATTTACAACTAATATTGAAAATGCAGAACTAAAATCAATGCATCTGCAAAGAAATTGAGAATATGGTGCATGACAAGAAGTTATTGTGTCTCAGAAGTATAATGATTCTTTCTAATTGCAGTAAAACTTGCAACTGGCATTTCAAAGCATTTTAAATGATTAAAAATCAGTCTGTAATGTTTTGGGGAATAACTTAATTTATTATTTTCTTTGACATTTTTGTGTAACTTGGGAGGAGGGGCAGAAACATACATGAGAGTTCTGAGGGTTTACCCCTCACTTTGTGCTCAGAGTTCACTCTGATGTAACAAGTTACACTTATCTGTCTTTTCAACAATAAAGGCATTAGTTTTCAAGAGAAACAATCATAAACCGGCTGCAAAGTTTCTTAATGGCATTTTTCACCTCCTTATTTCTGAAAGCATAAATCAAAGGATTGAGTAAAGGTGATAGGATAGTGCTGAATATCTCCACAATTTTGTCGAAGGAGAAAGAAACTGGAGGCCGCGCATACTCAAATATACTCGGAACAAAGAACAAAACCACAACAGCAATATGAGACCCACAGGTGGAGAGGGCTTTCCTCTGTCCTTCAGCGCTGTGGTTTCTCAGGGAGAATAAGATGACACTATAGGACACAAGCAACATGAAGAAGATTAGGATGCAAAAGAATCCACTGTTGGCCACTATCATAAGGCCAAAGGCATAAGTATCAGTGCAGGCAAGCTCCAATAAGGGGTACAAGTCACAAGTAAAGTGATCAATAACATTGGGACCACAGAAAGGAAGTTGTAAAGTAAAGACAAGCTGTATAATGGAATGCAGAAAGCCCCCTGCCCAGGCTACTGCAACCAGAATGCCACAGAGCCTTGGGTTCATGATAGAAGTGTAGTGCAAGGGTTTGCAGATGGCCACATACCTGTCATAGGCCATGGATGTGAGGACAATCACCTCTGCTCCTGAAAACAAGTGTTGAGTAAATATCTGTATCATACAACCTCCATAGGAGATGGTTTTCTTCTCATAGAGACAGTCTATGATCATTTTAGGGGCAATTACTGAGGTGAAACATGCATCCAGGAAAGATAGAAAAACCAGGAAGAAGTACATTGGGGAGCCCATGAGCGCTGGATTGCTGATGATGGCTGCCACAATCAGCAGGTTGCCACAGATAGTTGCAATGTAGGCAAAAAGAAATATAACAAATGCAATCTTCTGAACATCTGAATTCTGTGAAATCCCCAGGAAAACAAACTCAGTGACAAAACTTTGATTTTTCATGATTTTCCAGAAAACACTCAGAGCTGCCACACTGACCATCCCAACCTGCAATATAAATGACAAGGTTACATCAGATAAGTTTATAATAATAGCCACTCAAAGTTTGTTCTTCCATGTGGTTCTTTTGAGTCTGTCCTTCTTGATTTTTGAAACCAAAAAAAAAACACAATGTTCAAAAAAAATAGTGTAAGATCTGACAAAATTAAATTTTAAGACATGAAATAGTGCTAGATAGAGACCCACTCAAGAGAAACAAACCCAAATGTGACAAGATTCGGAATCTATTATTTTTCAGTTGCTAAAATGGATTACTTTGTCATGGTTTCTTAGGGAAAGTTGTTAAAGGAGACTTTGAAGCCTTATCTTTTTCTGAGGAATCAGGACATAAATTTACTGGTCATGTTGAGCATCACCTTTCAATAATAGACATACAGATGTGGGATGTCCCTGATCAGAAGATTCTTTTATCCACAGAGGGAAAAAGATGTCAGTGGCACATTAAAATCACAGCTCTTCAAAACAATTTCTGTTTAAGTCTGAAATGATAGGATCTTTAAAATAAAGTAGTCAGGCCTTACAAGAGGGAACTTCTATTAAAAATGTTGAGTTCTATAAATATACAAAGCACATTACAAACTGGTGAGAACTCACAATCCAGCAGAAGCCATAAACTGGCTTATGCAGAAGACCAGGGATCCGTCATTTGGCTTCAAGGCTGCTATAAAAATTTCTATATGAAAGCCTTTAATCTTCTGGGGTCCATAGAACCCACAGAAGCTTGAGGTACCTCTTTAGTTACACACTACTTCTTTACTCCTGCATATTCCAAGGGGACAAATGGGACATTTTCACAGAACTTGCACTGCAGTGGTTTGGCAGCCTCCAGCCATACCACACTAAGTCTACTTTTAGCTTGATATTACACTTGATCTCCTATTTCCACAAAAAATGAACAAAGGTAACCGTGGTAGTAAGAATTCCTAGACCCCTAAACTACAGCTGAAGAAGTGACATGGCCAATGTCACTAAACTCTTTTTAAAATCCTTGCACAAAATTCTATACAACTACTGAGTGACAACCAAAAATGTTGGAATATTTTCCAACAGGGAAGTAACTATCTAGGATAACTGAGTTCATAAATTTTCTGGCTACACTAGAGAGTGACCTGGCAGGAGAGCATAGGTGATGTATTAGAAAGAATCAAATATTTCTAACTGCAAAAGACAGAAGAAGTAGGCGACATAGAAATACCACCACACTTTCAGAATGAAGATTATTGCCTGAACAACTCAATCAGAAATAGAACCACTCAGATAAGGATTATAGCTAGAACATATTAAGGATCTTTTATGAGCTCAAAGAAACAGTGGTGCAAGATTAAGAAAGCATGAAAACAGACATTTGAATCTATATACAGAAGTGACAGAAAGAATGAGATTATAGAACATGAAAACTCAGTGGAAGGCCTTGTCATCAATTACTATTGATAAACTTGAAAGAGTAATCAACCTGTTCCTGGCCCCACAAAAAAGCCCAGTCCTAGATAAATTTGCTAGCAAGTTTTTCCTTACCTTATTTATCTAAATTTATTTATTTATTATTAAATAATAACAAATCATCAAATGTCCAAACAGATCTAGAATTAAAATTAATTATATAACAAAGGTCCAATATCAAAATCAATTTTTAAAAAACAATTTTTATGTGAAAACTATTATGTCTTAAAATGGAGTTGATAAGTCCCTGTCTAAAGGTTTACTAAGCTGTTTATTGCTAGTTCAGTCTTCTATGTTATTTTTGGTTTTTGAGTTTAGTTGGTTCTAATGTTACTTGCAATCAAATTTACAGTGTTCCTACTTGAATTTCGGTACAATCAATTAATAAAAGACTTACTCCCAATTCTTTCCAGGTTCTTTCAGAAAGTTGTAGAAGCAGGAATTCTCCCAGTTTCAATGAGGCAAACAAAAGCCTGGCAAAAAAGCAGAGAGAGATATCAAAAAAGGGAAAGCTATATCCCTCTTATACATACATGCAAAGATTCTCAACAAAATATTAGCCAAAAAATGCAAAGTATTTCAGAAAGATCATTCTCCATGATCAAATAAGCTCTTGGTTTGATATACTTAAATCAATCATCATAATAAACCACATCAATATAAGAAAGAGATAGTCATCTAGTAATACCAATAGAGGCAGAGAAAACATTAAAAAAGATGCAAACCCATTCATGATGTGAACTCAATAAAGTTGAAGCTGAAAGAATTTTCAATATAGTTGGCTGTGTTAAAGACACGCATCTTACCTGCTGTACTATCACTTGGCAGAGAATGATATAAAGTGTTCTCAGTCACATTATAACCTAAAGTTCATTTATTCCTTCCCCAAAATATTCAAAGGAAGGACATAGTGCTTATAAATCATCTAATTGTCTCCCTGGTAAAACGATTTTGCAGAGCTGAAACTAGAGTGCTTATCCTGTGCAAAACACAAAATCGTGTGCTCATGGTTTTAAATATCACAAATATTCCACAAGAATTTTATGGAAATCTAAATATGTTTCTATTCCCTTTGATCTATCACTGTCACTGAAGTCCCATTGTTCATCGATTTGCTCGTGTGGGCAACAGTATTATCTCCCTTGTGAGACTTGTTGTTACTGTTTTTGGCATATTGAAAACGCCACTGTAGCTTGCCAGACTCTGCCGTGCGGGCAGGATATTTTCAGTAGCTTGCTGGGCTCTCTGAGAGGGACAGAGGTATCAAAACTGGGTGGGTGCATGCAAGTCAAACACCGGACTCACTGTGCTATTGCTCCGGTGCAAGCATCACTGTAAGGAGAAATATTTTTTTTGGATTCCTGAGACATAAGAAATCCAAAAAACAAAAATACAAAGGCAAAATAATGAATATGCTACATTTTACCTGACTTGCATTGAACTTGAAAAAGAAGATAAGTACAGAAAGCAGGTTTAAGCTCTTGAAATAACAGTTATTTCAATCACTCCACCAAAAGTTTTCCTTCTTATATGAAATACTTATTGAGTGCTTAAAGCATCTCCAGTGTTGTCTTATTGATGCTAATTGTTATTATGTCCCTATGTTTTCCTTGAGTTTATAAAGATTATAATCTCTATTTAAAGTGAAAATCTTGAGACAGAAATGATATGTGAGTATCCCAGTGTGCAGACAAGCTGTAGTATTTTATCTTACAACCTAATTTTAGAACCTAAAATTCTATCAAACTTGACAGTTGAATTTTACCATTTATAGTTTTAAGTCCTAACTTTCCATTTGTATTTCTTCCTTAAAATATAAAGGTATAATTATGAATCCTACCATGTTTCAATTTATTGAATGCTCTGGTCCTGCCAATCTCTAATTCTTCATTAAATGACCAACAAGTGACTGTTGGGCCCACATCTTATTTCTTCATCAGAGAGATAGAGGAAGAGCCACCCTAGTTGAAGATGCAGAGAATGTTCTCTACTGCTTGTGCAGCACTGTGATGAACATGGTTTTGGGAAGGAGGAAATAAGAAATCAAAGGTTTCTTTGCAATTGATTTCCCACTGGAATTGAGGGATGTTTCCCTGAGACATCATGAACCTGTAGAATTGCATCTCAATTCTCCCCAAGGTTGGGAATTTCCCACCTGTATCATTTCAACTATTTTTAATGTTTTTGTTCAAGTCTTGGCAAAATCTTTTGTCCCTGAGCAATTATATTTTTACAGCACATATATATCTGTGCTCGTGTTTTATTTGAAGTTCCTTTTATTACCTTCAGAAATAAATTATTTGTGATATGGAGATGGAATATAGTTTTTGTGGTAAAGGATAAAACTTCTTGTGCTCTTAAAAATGATAGGGTAGTATCCTCAGATAAGGTTCCATAATCAATCTGTAATGTGAAATATAGCTTGTAGTGTGCCATGTCCTATTTATTTAATAATAAAAAGCTAGAAATTTTGATAAGAAGTACACATTAAATTAATAACCTTTATTACTCTTTGTTTATGATTTTCATAATGTTCACTTCAAAAATGATAAATTTTTAAAAGGTAAATCATTTTTCTTTTCAATGCTTTATAGTAAAATTTATCTGGAGTATATTCCAAGGTGAATGTGGTAGAATTAATGTTTAAAGCACCTAGTCCCTCTTTTGAAAATTAACACTGAAAAATATTAGAATTTACCCCAGAGATATAGATTATATTCTGCTGGTCTCTCTATTTTTATTCCAAGGCCACAGTTTTGATAACTATAAATTAATAGTATAATTTAATATCTGGGAACATGACCCACCCAGTTTTTAAAAATCTGTTTGCAAATTTTTTTTTTCTGTTTTAACTAAAATGGCCATTAATCTGCCTGTTTTTAGGACACATGAGGTTATATTTTTTTTTGGTCTTTTGCCCACAGCCTGATGTGCAGAATTTAATAATGACTGAACTCAGGAATCACTCAAGAATTAAATGAGAAAGTTATACTTGATTTATTTTAATATAAATACTACAAACTTTACAAATACAATTGTCCATTCACCTAAATAAAGCTAATCTTCACATAAAGCATTAGGATTATTTCAAATATTAGTTTAGACAAAAGAAATAGAGATGCTATATTAACCTTCAGCACCAAATGTTAATATTTTAATGTCTTAAAACTATAAAGACTCAAATAATGGTCGTAAAACTTAAATGCACTTAGTTCCTATTGAGAAATAGAACAGAAAACATTGTTTTCTTTGAGGAAAGGGGTGGTTAATCAGATTTTCTTTTAAATATTCCTTTTCTATTGTCTCAGGTTCATTTTTAATTTATATATTTCATATGAATGAGATATCAACTTTGTTTTTCTATTTCTGATGGATTTTCTTACTCTGGTATCCTCCAGTTTCCTTCACTTTACTGAAAGGAACAAGAATTTTTTTCTTTACCTTTCTGATAATTTTTCAATTAGGTAGTTCACAGTATTTGATGACATTTTATATTCACACATCAATCCCACTGCCATTACGCCTTCCCATCAGCACGTTTCGGATGTTTCCATCTGAACCTCAATGCCTGTCCCAAAGCAGAACCAAAATAATATATACTGTGTTGCTTGTTATGAAAAAAATAAAAGGCTGAAATTGCTACACAAAAGGATCCTTAGAGGAAAGAGAAAGAAAGTTGTTCTATTTTGACAGGGGCCATTAAGAAATTTTATAAGAGATCATTAAGTGTTGTTAAGTGTGGATCCTTGTGCGCCTTTACATCTGTAATGTATGTACACACACACACACACATATATCGGCTGAAGAAATAGCACAGGTGTTAGAGCATTTGCATTGCATGCAGCCCACCCAGGTTTGATTCTTCCATCCCTCTCGGTAAAACCAGCAAGCTACTGAGAAAATCCTGCCTGCATGGTAGAGCCTGATGTGCTACCTGTGGCGTATTCGAATGCAAAAGACAGTAACAAGTCTTAAAATGGAGACATTACTGGTGCCCACTGGAGCAAATCGATGAACAATGGGACAACAGTGCTACAGTGCTATATATAAGTATTATCCTCTAAGATTGGTTGCTTACTACTTTGAATCCTACGTAATATCTTGCGGTACTCATGGAGTACTACTACCAAATACCCAACCACCGCTACACTCCAGGATATTCTCCGGATATTCAGGCCAAACCACACACACGAATGAAGCCAAAGAGAACCAGGTAAGCAGAACTTTGCGATCTTGGACTCCAGGCTCAACCATACCTGGAAACAAGATCCTCTGTGTGCCTCCTCAAATCTCTGGCACCTTAGTGAGGGGTCTACTCCAGATACCCACACTATTGAAGCCAGATAAATACCTCACTGCCAGACCCCCACTACCTCAACTACCTAACCACCGCCATGCTCTAGGCCGCTCTCTGACACACCATAAGACACTTAATACCCATTTTCAATAATTTCTGCACCCCATGATTTGATGGGGTTCAAATCTAGTGTGAACCAAGGGAATACCTCCAAGGGCAATTGGAGGCTGCCCTAAAAGCCTCCACCCTATTTGAGAGCCTGGAAAGCTACCAAGAGTTCACTGCCCTCATGGCAGAGCCTGGCAAGCTACCCGTGGCATATTTAGCGTATTCAATATGCCAAAAACGGTAACAACAATGGGCCTCACTCGCCTGACACCCAAAGAGCCATCAATACAGCAGCATCAAGAAAGATGAGCAAAGAGAGGCTGAAAATATCTCAGGGATGAACTACACTGCCAAAACGTAAAAATACTAAATTGACTGTCTTTACTTTCAATGCACCTATGCTGAAATCGGTAGCATCCATCCAGGACCTGATGGTGCAAGCACAGAAGATCAAGTATGACATCATTGGTCTGACTGAACGAGAAGACATCGATCATATCACGCAATTTTCAAAACGGGAGGAGAACTATTCCTCGGAGCATGAGAAAACAGAGGCACCGGTGGCATTGGTGTCCTTCTCGACACGAACTTGGTCATGAGCATTGATTGATTCGACTGCCTAACAATTTGAATCAGATGATTATGCCCAAATAGATGTGGCTCACTCCCTGCAGTTTCTATCTTCATTATCTATGAATCAACATATAACTCCGATGAAGAAGAAATTGAGAAGTTCTACATGGAACTAGAGAAGTTCTATAAAGAAGACCAAATCTCCTACAAGATCATTCTTGTTGATTTAAATGCCAAGATAGGACTTCGAAGGTCGCCCAAAGAACTGCATATTGGGACCTAACATGGAAGAGACCTGGTGAGGGCTGTCTGAGTTCATGATGTCGACCAAGACTATCCACGGTAACTCACAGTTCCAGAAGCTGAATCTAAAAGCTGGACCTGGGAGTTTCCTGATGGACAGTTCCACAATGAAATTGACCACATTATATTCACATGAGGTTTTGCCTGACCAATGTCGCTGTTTTCCCAAAATTATAAAGGTGTTTCGGACCACCGTCTCCTTCTTGCAAAATTCTACTTCACAGAGAGGGGAGAAAGGTCTTTAAAGTTTCCGTTTAAGGGAACTCCCAGAATGACCACCAACTGGGAGCTCTTTGGCACTATTGCGACAATGTGGGAAGATGCCATCCTTGACAACATGGACAAGGAATATGATCGACTGGTTCAGCACCTCTATGACTGAGAGAAGAATGCCGAGAGGGAGAAAGCCACAAATAGATGCCTATCTTCACAAACTCTGGAGCTCATTCGCAAGCCTCAGGCAACTATAGTCAAGAGACTCAAATCCTCAAAGCTATCATGGTAATAATACATGATCTGCAATTATAGAAACAGATAATGGACATTATGCTAGCTTTATCATTTTATCTACTATTTGTTTCATTCATATGGAAATGTATTTTGTGTCTCTCTCATCATATAGATACATAATCACTTACTTGTTTAAAGAGTAAAAAATCACACAAAATACAATAGTGACAGACAGATAATGTTTATCTACTTAAAAAATAACTAGCTAGTTTTTCAGTAATTCATGTATCATGTATCTAATTCAACCATTTATTTAGAATCATCATTTATTTAGAGGAGCAATGGAGCCCAGTTCAGAGGAATAAGTTGAAAGGTTATGTTGAAGAATGATACAGCCAAATATCAAATGTCCAGAGCACTGAAGTCAAGAGACCCAAACTTTAACAATGAAACATAGAAAGGTGCCTGTTGGAAGGGAAGGATTGAGGGGTGGGTGTGATATGAGTGGAAACCTGGGAAAATTGATGGAGGAAAGTTAAAACTGGTGGTAGTATCAGAGCTGAAATATTGCATTTCTAAAACTCAACTATAAATAATTTTGTAAATAACTGAGCTTTAATTTAAAAAGAAAATGTAAATATACATTAAATAAAAAGGAAAACAATGATATAAAGGATAAAAAATAAGAAATATATGGTAATTATAATATTAACTTCATCTAAAAACATAAAACTACTTTTGTAAAACATATGTATTTGCAAATTTAACTCACACCCATGTAAATTGAGTGGCATTTAAAATTACATTTTGATGTATGTTTATTACAGCACTTTCAACAATAGCCAGAATTTGAAAACAACCCAAGTGCCCTAGAACAG
Source organism: Sorex araneus (assembly GCF_027595985.1). Taxonomy (NCBI): domain Eukaryota; kingdom Metazoa; phylum Chordata; class Mammalia; order Eulipotyphla; family Soricidae; genus Sorex; species Sorex araneus. Next base: position 150,953,935 of record NC_073307.1, on the reverse strand, counting down.
ATAACATGCTAAAGAAACTTTAGTACATCTAAATAGTGGAATACTATTCAGCTGTTAGAAAAGATTGAATCGATAGCAAGGTGGGGTATGGCATTTGCCTTGTACGTAGCATACCCAGGTTAGATTCCTCCATGTCTCTTGGAGGGCCTGGCAAGCTACCTGTGGCGTATTTGATATGCCAAAGAAAGAGTAACTAGTCTCACAATGGAGACTTTACTAGTACCCGCTCCAGCAAATAGATGAACAATGGGACGGCAGTGCTAACGTGAAACAGTTAGAAAAGATGAAGTCATGAAATTTGCCGATAAGTGGATGGACATGGAGATTATCATGCTAAGTGAAATGAGTCAGAAAGAGAGAGAAAGACATAGAATGACTGCACTCATTTGTGGAATATAAGATAGCATAATATGATACTAACACATAAGGACAGTAAAAACAAGAGCCAAGGGAATTGCTTTGTGGTTTAGAAGCCACCAACATGTGCTGGGGTAAGATGCAGTTGGGATGGAGAACGGACTACTAAGTTAGAGGGATCTCTCGGGATGGGAGATGTGTGCTAAAAGTAGATAAAGGACCAAACATGACACCCTTTAAATATCTGTATTGAAAACTGTAATTCCCCAAAGTAGAGAGAGAATTAGAACGAAGGTACCTGCAGAAGTAGGAGGTAGGATGGGGAGGGGATAGCAGGAGGGATACTAGTAAAATTGGTGGTATAAAAAGTACACTGTTCAAGGGATGGCTCTTCAATCATAATATGACTGAAACTCAATCATGAAAGATTTGCAACTGCAACTCATGGTGATTCAATACTTTTTCAGAATCCAGTTTGAAATGTGCCATACTTGAATGGCAACAGTAGACCTAATAGTAAACTTAACAAAAAACTTTAAAAATCTTTTGTTTTAAAAATGTTACTTTTTTATAGCAACATGAAATACAAGGTTATTCATAATTGGGTTTTTGACACACAATGTTCAGTCACCAAGCCCACCACTGGTGTCAACTTCCCTCCACCACGTGCCCAGATTTCCTCTCCTCTCCACCTACCCCAGTCCGGCCTGCCACCTTTACAGGCACCTTTTAAATGTGATTATCAAAGGTTCTCCTGATTTCATGTCATTGATTCTGTGGTTTGGGTATATAGCTCCATCATTCCATAACATTACCAATATACCTGGTTCGCTTGGATCCTACCCCTGTTGCTTCTCATCTCTCAGCTCTCCCCTTACTCTTCCGTCTATGTCTATCCACTCCTCCTTAGACTCTGGGACAAGGACAATTGATGCATTCCAATCTATGGATCATGAGAATGAAATATGCACTATAAAAATATGGTGATAATAATCTTATGGCTGTGATAAATGTCCACTCAGAGACAGACAATCCAGTGGAGAGTGCTTCCAAGTCCTATTTCTACCTGTAGGAGAGTGGAAATGCATCTCAAGCACATGAGGTAGAGGATGTTTTCCACTGGTCATCCAAAAGTCTCCAACAGCTTTGGAAAAATATATAAACAACAGTTTCCTCTATTTCCCACTTAGAATTTAAAGAGGTTTCCCTAAGATACTGTGAGTCTATAATATTTCCTCTCAGTTCGCCCCAGAGTTAGGAATTTCTCAGCAATCTAAGACTGAGAAATTTGGTTATTATGAACTTCTATGCACTGAAGCAATTAAAATGTTTCTTTTTATTCTTTGCAGACTTTTTAATTACTCCTGATTTTCTCCTAAGATTTATCTCATTCCCTGAATATCCTTCAGGAAGCAAAGACTGGGTACCAAGGGATGGAATGTGTGCCTTCTGTGTACTTATCAACACTCCAGACAGAGTTCTTCTGTCAGCATAAGCATGAGACAATAAAGAAAGCATCAAAATATATCAGAAGTACATGTTATTAAAATAAAAATTTCTACATTTAAGTATATGCAAATATGTGCTTATTTATTGTGTATTTTCTATTATTCCGTTTGTTTTTAATACTTGCACTGCACTTGATAGTGCTTGGGGTTTATTCCTGGTTCTGTACTCAGGGATCAGTCTTGCCTTGATTCCTGCCTGTACTATCACTCTAGCCCATGCTCTGTGTTCTTGACACTGATACCCCCCACCATTAAATTTAAGGCATAATTTCTTTAGAAATAGGAATTTTGTTTTATCAATTTTGAGAAAAATTGACACCAGGTCCATGTACTCTTTTGGAAAGTTGAATGTGATTAAAATCTAAATCAAAACTTGTCCACTTTATTTCACCTACCATCAGAAAATGGCTTTCCTAGGGAGATATCTAGTCTTTATATTTTAATTTACCAATATTTTGTTTTTACAAATCCCAATAGAAGATGGACACTTGGAATAATTCTGAGAAAAGGCAAAATATTTGCTTTTCTGAACTAAGCAATTTGGTACAAGTTTGTTTTCTCTTTATATAAAATTTCTCATGAGTTAGCACTGAGAAAATCCCTGATACAGGACACATTTATGTAGATAATATTTGAAAAATAATAGTGAGTAAGCAGAGCTTTGGATACTAATTCTGGAACTCTGACTCATAATGAATACAAAAACAAGCATATTTTATGAACTGTGTTCTTAATTTATAATTTTTTCCTGATAAAGGAAACTGGTAAGATAATAATTTAATTATCTTAGAGGTCTAAATGTAAATTTCATGACTTCATCTCTCCTAACAGCTGCATGATATCCCATGGGAGATATGTGCTGAAAGTAGATAATGGATGAAAAGTATGACCTCTCTGTGGCTGTGTTGCAAGCCATGATGCACAAAAGTAGAGAGTATGAAGATTACTGTCTGCCACGGAGGCACAGGGGAGGGTGGGAAACAGGGGGTATACCGGGGATATTGGTGGTGGGGAATGTGCACTGATGGAGGGATGAGTGTTTGATCATTGTGTGACTGAAACCCAAACATGAAAGCTTGTAACTATCTCACGATGATTCAATAAAATATAGGGAAAAAAGACTATATGTGATGAGTATTATAATAAGCATATAAGTTTTACAGACATAGGAAACATAGCAAAGTTCAGTGGAAAGTATAAGCAAATGTTTATGTAAAAATACTGAATCATGTACATATTCACGCCTGGCGAAAACCCTCATGTAGTTTTTAAAGTTTCAATTTTTTTCTTATTTGAACTTTTCTGTTGTCAGTGTTAGTTTTTAATTTGAGGTTTTAAAGAAGAGCATTCCTTGAATTTGACCCTTTATTCCATATTTCACCTGTACCGTTGTGTAACAGCTTGTTCATTTACTACAGTGACCTAATTTCTTTTATTTGCCTATTGCTGTATTACCACTCTCTCTACCAAGTTTCATTTTCTGCTTATAGTGTCCTTCCTGTGAACGGTATAATAGATTTTCCTTTTTTTTAGATCTGAGTTCAGATATCACCTCTTAAAAATCCCTTCTGCTTCTTGCTTGTGTTTTTCACTTCTGTGTTCCTCAATGTGCAATTCTACGTATTTTCATAGTGCAACAGTGATAGACAGAGTCCGGCCTCCTAGATAGATAAGAGAATTGTCTCTGTCTCATTTTAGTTACTACCGGTACTTTTCCCAAATTACATTTCATTTGTTTTTAAAGTTTCCTTCTAGGTAATGTCATCTTTAAACATGACCTAATTCAGCTGTTTACTGTTCTTTAAGACACAAAACAGAACATTCATACTTCCTTTTTAATAGAATTTTCACATTGAGATATTTCTAAAACTGTGTATTCAGTACAATTTCCATTTTTTACGTATGATTGGCTTTGTAGAATTTTTCAAAGTAGACATCCTCAGAGTTAACCCCAACTCATAGTTTTATTAGTATTATTGCATGAGTATAAATCCAAAGTTTTGGGTATTGTTCTAACATCTGTAGAGAAACAAAGTTTATCTCCTAACTATTCAGTGATAAAACTTTTCTTTTAGTAAACCAAATGCTGTGTCTAATTTCATTAGTAGTAGTAATGGAAGAAGGTTCAATTAATAGAAAGAATACAAATTTTATGCACTTCTATAAAAAATATCATCAAATAGACAATTGCACTTTCTCTGGTAGTTTTTATTGCCTTTATCTTCAGGCAAGAAAGTTTATATAAAAACCAGAGAGAATATACAGAGAGTACGGATATTGTCATAAAAGCAGCTGATACTACTTTAATCAATTCCTCGTCTATTGTTCGATATGGGCCCCTTAACTATCACAGGAATAATTCCCGAGAGCAAAGCCAGAATTAAACCATTAGCATTTTCATTGAGACCCACAAACAATGAAAATCATCTAAATAAATAATAATCACTGTATAAAGTGTACATAATTTGATTGACAGTTCCTATTGTTTTGAGTTTAAATAGTTATCAGGAAAATTGACCAGGAATTTTCCTATCCATCTTGAATTCTAACTCTATGCTAAAACCCTGCTTAGCTTTTTATCAAAATTTTCTTAATATCATTAGTTTCATATTCCTAAGCTTTGAATTTCACTTTGATAAATATCTACAATAGTGATGTGATTTACTATGAAGTAGGGTCCATGTATTCCGTGTCTAGTCAAAATTTTAATTGTAATATAGCCATCTTTACTGTCAATGCATTAATTTGATATTATAAAGCAAATCTAAAAAGGTGTTATAGGTTTTATTATTGGCATTATTTAATAAGGAATTAAAAATAAAAATGTTTAGATATGCATACGTTGTTCAAATAATGATAATATCCAAAATATTTCCTTATTTCAATGAATAATGCCAACTCTCTATGTTAAATAGAGGGAAAAAATGCAATTTTTGTGTTTGAAAAACCATAATTCGGATGGTGCTATTCTCTTTTACATTTATCTGACTGTAAATAAGAGGGTGAAGTGAGGGTAGCCCAAAATAAAACACACTGCTACATTTTCATTTTGAGAATAAATGCATCTGAATACACATCAAAAATGTACAAGAGGAGAGCAATAATCTGAGGGGTGATTATAGAAAGAATTCACACTACTTCCTTCTCTACTATGCTTACTGTCAGCATGAATGCTGAATTATTATACAGAAAAAGCATGATTATGGGACCTGGAGGTCACACCCACAAACTGCCTCTGGCTGCTGTATATGTTCCTTAATGACCTTGATCTGGAGTCACAACAAAGCATCTCTGAACTGAGCAGCTCACTGCAGAGATTTCTACAAACACTAGCATGTAGCCGAACTTGGGGCAATGCAACAACTTATGCTATTCATAAGAAGCAATACAAAAGAGAGTATGGGGAGATAGTCTGGCATAGAGGCCGGATAGAGGGGTGGTATGGGGGGGGAATACTTGAGTCCTTGGTGGTGGAACATGTGCACTGGTGGAGGTATGGTTGATCAATCGTTGTATGACTGAAACTCAAACAGGGAAGCTTTGTAACTATATTATACTGATTCAAAAACTAATAATAATAAAAATAAAATAAATATACTGACTAAAAAAACTTTTGTGGATTTCATGCCCTATTCAATTGGTTTAATCAGTGACTGAATAAATGGCAGTACTCTGACATCTTATATCCTAGTTCTCCCTCACGGAAAACTTGGCAAGTTACTGAGAGCATTCTGCCCACAAGGCAGAGCCAGGCAAGCTCTCCATTCCTGGCATGCATTCTGTGGTGTATTCGATATGCAGAATACAGTAACAATGATGGATCTCATTCCCCTGACCGTGAAAAAGCCCCCATTACAGCACTGCTGGGAAAAATGAGTAAAGAGAGGCTGCTAATTCAACGGGATCACCGTGATAAAGTGATACTCTCACATTAAAAAAAAAGCAGGATGAGGAAATTCACCATGCCATAGACCCTATAAATTCACCATGCTTAGATCCTATAATAAATGACCTAAATGTTATGCAATAATATTTCAACAAAGATATCTTACTACAAACAAAGGAACCTTTGGGTAATAATGATTTCACAGAGAAGAAACTGCTTTAAAATATCAATTATTTTATATTCTTAGACTAAAATCACATCGAATAGGAACTACAATCTGACTCTAAATATTTCTGTGGGACAGAAACTTATACCTGAACACATCGAAGATAATGGTATATAGATAGATAAAAATATATCTATGTACAAATTAAACTGACTCACACTGCAACAAAGCTTCTCATTTACAACTAATATTGAAAATGCAGAACTAAAGTCAATGCATCTGCAAAGAAATTGGGAACGTGGTGACAGACAAGAAGTTTTTGCTGTCTCAGAATTATAATGTTTCTTTCTAATTGCAATAAAAAATGCAATTGGCTTTTCAAAACATATTACATGCCTTAAAAATCAGTGTGTAATTTTTTTGGAATAATTCAATTCATTATGTTCTTTGATATTTTGTGTTATTTGGGAGGAGGGGCAGAAACATACATGAGATTTCTGAGGGTTTACTTCTCACTTTGTGCTCAGAGACACTCTGATGTAACAAGTTGCATTTAACTGTTTTTTCAAACATTAAGGTATTAGTTTTCAACAGAAACAATCATAAACCGGTTGCACAGTTTGGTAATGGCATTTTTCACCTCCTTATTTTTAAAAGCATAAATCAAAGGATTGAGTAAAGGTGATAGGATAGTGTTGAATATCTCCACAATTTTGTCAAAGGAGAAAGAAACTGGAGGCCGCGCATACTCAAATATACATGGAATAAAGAACAAAACCACAACAGCAATATGAGACCCACAGGTGGAGAGGGCTTTCCTCTGTCCTTCAGCGCTGTGGTTTCTCAGGGAGAATAAGATGACACTATAGGACACAAGCAACATGAAGAAGATTAGGATGCAAAAGAATCCACTGTTGGCCACAATCATAAGGCCAAAGGCATAAGTATCAGTGCAGGCAAGCTCCAATAAGGGATACATTTCACAAATAAAGTGATCAATAACATTGGGACCACAGAAAGGAAGTTGTAGTGTAAAAAGAATCTGTATAATGGAATGCAGAAAGCCCCCTGCCCAGGCTACTCCAATCAGAATGCCACAGAGCCTTGGGTTCATGATAGAAGTGTAATGCAAGGGTTTGCAGATGGCCACATACCTGTCATAGGCCATGGATGTGAGGATAATTACTTCTGCCCCTGAAAAGAAGTGTTCAGCAAAGATCTGCATCATGCAACCTCCATAGGAGATGGTTTTCTTCTCATAGAGACAGTCTACGATCATTTTAGGGACAGTAACTGAGATGAAACATGCATCCAGGAAAGATAGAAAAACCAGGAAGAAGTACATCGGGGAGCCCACGAGCGCTGGTTTGCTGATGATGGCTGCCACAATCAGCAGGTTGCCACAGATAGTTGCAATGTAGACAAACAAAAATATGACAAATACAATTTTCTGAACATCTGGATTCTGTGAAATCCCCAGGAGAACAAACTCAGTGACAAGGCTTTGATTTTGCATGATTTTCAGAAAACACTCAGAGCTGCCACACTGACCATACCAACCTGCAATAAAAACAACATGGTTACATCAGATAAGTTTATTTTCATAGCCACTCAAAAATTAGTTCTTCCATGTGGTTCTTTTGATTCTGTCCTTCTTGATTTTTGAAACAAAGAAACAAAAATAAAAGAAAGTTCTGAAAAAAAAATAGTGTAGATCTGACGAAATTCACTTTTTAAGACATGAAATAGTGCTAGATAGAAATCCTTTCTAGAGGAACAAACCCAAAAGTGACAGGATTCAGAGCCTATTATTTTTCAGTTACCAAATAGATTACTTAGTCATAGTTTCTTAGAGAAAGTTGTTAAAGGAGACTTTGAGACCTTATCTTATTTGTGAGGAATCAGGACATCAATTTACTTGTCATGTTGAGCATCACCTTTCAATAATAGGCATACAGATGTGGGATGTCCCTGATCAGAAGATTGTTTTATCCACAGAGGGAAAAAGATGTCTTTGGCACTTTAAAAATCACAGCTTTTACAACAATATCTGTTTAAGTCTGAAGTGATAGGACCTTAAGATAAATTAGTCTGGCCTTATAAGAGGGAATTTCCATTGAAAATGTTGATCTCTATAAATATACAAAGCACATTACAAAACTGGTGAGAACTCACAATCCAGCAGAAGGAATACACTGGCTAGGGCAGCAGGCCAGGGATATATCTTTCGGCTTCAAGGCTGTTACAAAAAGTTCTGTAAGAAAGCCTTTGACCTTCTGGAATCTACAGAACCCACAGAAGGTTGAGGTCCCTTCTTTAGTCACACACTACTTCTTTACTCCTGCATATTCCAAGGGGACCAATGGGACATTTTCACTGAACTTGTGCTGCCGTGGTGGTTTGGCAGCCTCCAGTCAAACCACACTAGGTCTACCTTTAGCTAGATATTACACTTGATATCCTATTTTCACAAAAAATATGAACCAAGTTAACCATGGTAGTAAAAATTCCTAAACCCCTAAACTACAGCTGAAGTAGTGACATGGCCAATGACACTAAAGTCTTCCAGAAATCCTTGGACAAAATTCTATACTACTGCTGAGTGACAACCAGACATCTTGGAATGTTTCTAACAGGAAAGTAACTCTCTAGGATAACTGAGTTTATTAATTATCTGGCTACACTAGAGAGTGCCCTGGCAGGAGAGCACAGGTGATGTATTAGAAAGACTCAAATCTTTCTAACTGCAAAAGACACAATGAGTAAGCAGCATAAAATACCACCACACTTTCCGAACAAAGATAGTAGCCTGGACAACTGAATCAGACATCGAAACTCTCGGAGAAGGATTATAGCTAGAACTTATTGAGGATCTTGAATGAGGTCAAAGAAACAGTGGTGCAAGATTAAGAAAGCATGAAAATTGACATTTGAATCTATACAGAGAAGTGACAGAAAGAAAGAGATTTCAGAACATGAAAACTCAGTGGAAGGCCTTGTCATCAATTAATATTGATAAAATTCAAAGAGTAATCGACCTATTCCTGGCCCCACAAAAAAGTCCAGTCCTAGATAAATTCACTAGCAAGTTTTTCCTTACCTTAATTTATCTAAATTTATTTAATTTTTTATATATTAACAAATCATCAACTGTCCAAACAGACCTATAATTACAGTTAAAATTAAAGTTAAAATATTAATCCCGTTCAGCACTTGTTCTTCAGAAATTCTAGTACCTGGGAATTAACTTAACAAAAGAGGTTAAAGACTTACATAGCATAAAACTATGTTATTATAAAATAAAATAAAATGTCACAAGGAAATATAAACATCCCCTCATCATGGATAGGAAGTATCAACATTTGTCAAAGTGGCTATCTTCCCAGAACACTGCAGATACAATGTAGTCTAAAAAAATACCCATGACACTTTTAAAAACATTAAAAATATATTTTAATTTATAATCTATGTTTAACCTGGAGCAATAGTTTGCGGCCGACCTTGGTTTGATTCCTCCGTCTCTCTCAGAGAGCCTGGCAAACTACCAAGAGTATCCCACCCGCACAGCAGAGCCTGGCAAGCTACCTGGTACATATAGGATATGTCAAAAACAGTGACAACAAGTCTCACAATGGAGACATTACTGGTGCCTGCTCCAGCAAATTGATGAACAAATGGATGACGGTGGTACAGTGCAGTGCTATAATCTATGTTTATAGGTTAAACATGCCTAAAATTCACAGAGAATAATTAGTCCCCTTAATAAACCTAAGAAATTCTAGGTAATAAGAAGATAGCTGACTTCACTTTCCTCAACTTCAAACTGTGTGATAACGCTATAGTCATCAAAACAAACAATAGACACTCAGGTCAATGTTGCTGAATTGAAAATCCATAGACTGATTCTCAGGTATAAGGGACATTCAATGTTTGTAAAAGGAGGGGTTGGGGACAGAAAGTGGAGCAAAAAATGTCTCTTTAGTAAATGGTATTGGAACAACATTGATCACGCTGTGTACAATGTCAAATCAAAGCAGATTAAAGACCTTGATATCCAACCTTCTACTTCAATTACAGTTTAAGCAAACATAGGTGGAACATTTTGGCATGGAACAGATGCTATTTTCAATGATTTAATACTACCAGCCAAGTAAACAGAATCAAAGCTAAACAAATGTGACCATCAAACTAAGAAGCTTCTGCACAGCAAAAGAAACAAGAACAAGAAGACAACCAACAAACATTTAGAAAATATTTTTCAAGTTGTCATCGGAAAGATGACTAGTATCACAATATAAAAAGCTCTGGTTGATGGCTCCATGGTGAAATACAATATTCCCCAATAAACTTCTTCTCAGTAGCAATTTTTAACATTCTGTTAACAAATTATTATTTTTTTTTCGTTCTAACCCCAATTTAGGGGTAACTTCTTTTTCTTTCTTTTTTTTGAGGGTACAGTTACAGATTTATACATTTTTGTGCTCATGTTTCCCCCATACAAAGTTCGATGACCCATCCCTTCACCAGTGCCCATTCTCCACCACCAGTAAACCCAACATCCCTCCCACCCTCCCCAGTCCCGTCTCCCCCCACCCCACACTGCCACTATGGCAGGGTCTTCCCTTTTGTTCTCTCTCTCCATTACCCCGCTTGGGTTCCCCAGGCAACTTAGTCTGGCATGGGTCAACGCTTATTCTTAATACCAAAAGCCAACACATATGTTGTCAAGTATTATTAATAGCTACATTGCTATTATAATAAAATAATGTCAGTCTTCATTTTTATAAAGATATATAAAACTCTAAAACTAAAAAAAAAAGCTCTGGTTGAATTTTACAAGATCAAAACAAACAATGACACAAGTAAATGGAAAAGAAGGATACAGACAGTAATTCTCAATGGAGACATATAGATGACCAAAAAGTATATGTATATATATGTATATACATATACATATATATATATCACCTATCATCAGGAAAATACAAATAAAATACAACAATGGTATGTCATCAGAGACCAGTGAAACTGTAACAAAGAAAAACAATAATATTTTAGATGTGAGGTAAAAATTCACTGATAGTAGAAACATTTCTGGTCCAGCATTTTAGGACAAACAATCAGCAGACATTCTTTAAAAAACAGAGCTGAAACTAGAGTGCTTATCTTGTGAAAAACACAAAAGTGTGTGCTTAAGTTTTTAAATATCACAAACATTCCACAAGGAATCGTATGGAACTCTAAATATGTTTCTATTCCCTTTGATCTATCACTGTCATTGTTGTCACATTGTTCATCAATTTGCTCCTGTGAGTACCAGGTATGTCTCCATTCTGAGATTTGTTGTTACTGTTCTTGGCATATCGAAAACACCACTGTGCTTTACCAGGCTCTGCCATGTGGGCAGGATATTTTCAGTAGCTTGCTGGGCTATCTGAGAGGGACTAAGGAATCAAAACAATGGGTGCATGCAAAGCAAACACCGTATCTGCTGTGCTATCACTCCAGAGCAAACATCACTGTACGGAGAAATATTTTTTGGATTCCTGAGACATTAGAAATCCAGAAAACAAAAGTACAGCTGAGACAAAGGCAAAGTCATGAATATGTTACATTTTACCTAACTTGCATTGAACTTGAAAATGAACATAAGTAGAGAAATCAGGTTTAGGCTCTTGAAAGAACAGTTATTTCAATCACTCCACCAAAAGTTTTCCTTGTTTGTGCAATACTTTTTGAGTGCTTAAGACATCTGGAATGCTGTCTTATTGATGCTAAATGTTGTATGTCCCTATGTTTACCTTGAGTTAACAAAGATTATAATCTCTATTTAAAGTGAAAATCCTGAGACAGAAATGTTATATGAGTATCCCAGTGTGCAGTTAACCTGTAGTGTTTCATCTTAAAACCTAACTTTAGAACCAAAAATTCTATCAAACTTGACAGTTGAATTATACCACCTATAGATTTAAGTCCTAACTTTCCATTTGAATTTCTTCCTTAACATACAGACGTGTAATTATGGATCCTACCATGTTTCAGTTTATTGAATGCTCTCGTCCTGGTAATCTCTAATTTTCCATTAAGTGACCAACAAGTGACTGTTGGGTCCACATCTTATTTCTTCATCAGAGAGATAGAGGAAGAGCCACCCTAGTTGAAGATGCAGAGAATGTTCTCTACTGCTTGGTTTTTGGAAGGAGGGAATAAGAAATCAAAGGTTTCTTTTCAATTGATTTCCCACTGGAATTGAGGGATGTTTCCCTGAGACATCATGAACCTGTAGAATTGCATCTCAATTGTCCCCAAGGTTGGGAATTTCCCACCTGTATGATTTCAAGGACTTTTAACATTTTGGTTCAAGTGTTGGCAAAATATTTTGTCCCTGAGCAATTATATTTTGACAGCACATAGGTATCTGTGCTCTGCTCTATTTGAAGTTCCTTTTATTACCTTCAGAAATAAAATATTTGTGATATGGAGATGGAATATACTTTTTGTGGTTAAGGACAAAATCTCTTTCCTCATAAAAATGATAGGGTAGTATCCTCAGATAAGGTTCCATAATCAATCTGTAATGTGAAATATAGCTTGTAGTGTTCTATTTCATGTTTATTTAATAATAACAAATACTTTTTAAAAGGTAAAACAGTTTTCTTTTCCGTGCTTTATACTATAATTTATCTGGAGTTTATTTCAAGGTGAATGTGGTAGAATTAATGTTTAATGCACCTAGTCCCTCTTTTGAAAATTAACACTGATAAATATGAGAATATTTATCCAATATATATTATATTCTGCTGGTCTCTCTATTTTTATTCCAGGGCCACAGCTTTGATAACGATAACTAAATAGTGTAATTTAATGTCTGGGAACATGACCCAACCATTTTTAAAAAATCTGTTTGCAAGAATTTTTTTCTGTTTCAACTACTATGGCCATTAATTTCCCTCACTGTTTATTTAGGCCACATGAGGAGATATTTTTGTTTTTGGTCTTTTGCCCACAGCCTGATGTTCAGAGTTTAATAATTTCTGAACTGAGGAATCACTCAAGAATTAAATGAGAAAGTTATACTTGATTTGTTCTAATATAAATACTACAAACTTTACTAATATATTTCTCCATACACCTAAATAAAACTAAGCTTCATATAAAACATTAGGATTATACCAAATATTAGTTTAGACAAAAGAAATAGAGATTCTATATTAACCTTCAGCACCAAATGTTAATATTTTAAAGTCTTAAAATTATAAAGACTCAATTGATGGTTATAAAACTTAAATGCACTTAGCTACTATTGAGAAATAGAACAGAAATCATTGTTTTCTTTGAGAAGAGGGGTGACTAATCAGAGTTCCAGTGTTTCTTTTAAATATTCCTTTTCTATTGCCTCTGGTTCATTTATAATTTATATATTTCATATGAATGAGATATCAAATTTGTTTTTCTTCTTCTGATGGATTTTCTTACTCTGATATCCCCCAGTTTTCTTCACTTTACAGGAAAGAACAAGATTTTTTTTTCTTTTCTTTTCTGATATTTTATCGATTAGGTAGTTCACGATATTTGATGACATTTTATATTCACACACCAATCCCACTGCCATTACGCCTTCCCATCAGCATGTTTCAGAAGTTTTCATCTGAACCTCAATGCCTGCCCCAAAGCAGAATCAAAATAATATATACTGTATTGCTTGCTATGGAAAAAAAAAGCTTGAAATGCTACACAAAAGGATCCTTAGAGGAAGGAGAAAGAAAATTATTCTATTTTTGACAGGGGCCATTAAGACATTCTATAAGAGATCATTAAATGTTGTTAAGTGTGGAGCCTTTTGTGCTTTTACATCAGTAATGTATACACACACAAACATACACATATATATGAGCTAAAGCAATAGCAAAAAGGTAGAGCATTTGCCTTGCATGCAGCCCACCCAGGTTCGATTCCTCCATCCCTTTCGGGAAAACAGCAAGCTACTGAGAAAATCCTGCCTGCATGGTAGAGCCTGGTATGCTACCCATGGCATATTCGAATGCTAAAGACAGTAAAAAGTCTCACAATGGAGACATTACTGGTGCCCACTGGAGCAAATCAATGAACAATGGGACAACAGTGCTACAGTGCTATTTATAAGTATTTTCCTCTAAGATTGGTTGCTACTACTTTGAACCCCATGTAATATCTTGAGGTTCTCATGGAGTACCCAATACCCAACCACTGCTACGCTCTAGGGTATTTTCAGAGGACACTCAGGCCAAACCTCACACACAAATGAAGCCATACAGAACCAGGTAAGCAGAACCTTGAGACCTTGGACTCCAGGCTCAACCAGACCTGGAAACAAGATCCTCTGTCTGCCTCCTCCAATCTCCAGCACCTTAGGGAGGAGTCTACTTCAGAAGCCCATGCTATTGAAGCCAGATAAGTTCCTCACTGCCAGACCCCCACTACCTCCACTACCCAGCCTCCACCATGCTCTAGGCCGCTCTCCAGACACACCGTAAGACACTTAGTATACCCATTTTCTATAATTTCCGCAACCCATAATTTGATGGGGTTCAAATATAGTGTGAACCATGGGAACACCTCCACGGGCAATTGGAGGCCGCCCTAAAAGCCTCCACACTCTTTGAGAGACTGGAAAGCTACCAAGACTACACAACCCTCATGGCAGAGCCTGGCAAGCTACCCGTGGTGTATTCGATAGGCCAAAAACAGTAACAACAATGGGCCTCACTCGCCTGACACCCAAAAACTCTTGAGTATGGCAGTATCAAGAAAGATGAGCAAGGAGAGGCTGAAAACATCTCAGGGATGAAATAGACTGCCAAAAAGAAGAAAGACTAAAAGGACTGTCTCTACTTTCAATGCACCTACGCAGCATTGAAATCAGTACTGGAATCCGTAGCATCCATTCAGGACCTGAAGGTGCAAGCACAGAAGTTCAAGTATGACATCATTGGTATGACTGATGAGAAGACATGTATCACATCACACAATTTTTGAAACTGGAGAAGAACTATTCCTCAGAGCATGAGACAACAGAGGCGTCGGTGGCATTGGTGTCCTTCTCAACACGAAGCTGGCCATTATCATTGATTCATTCGAATGCCAAACAATTTGAATCAGATGATTATGGTTGAATAGATGTGCCTCACTGCCTGCAGTTCCTATCTTCATTATCTACGAACCAACATACTACTCGGATGAAGAAGAAATTGAGAAGTTCTACATGGAGCTAGAGAAGTTCTATAAAGAAGACCACACCCCCTACTAGATCATTGTTGTTTATTTCAATGCCAAGATAGGACTGATATGGTTGCCTGAAGAACAACATATTGGGACCCATGGCCTAACATGGAACGAACTGGTGAGGGACTGTCTGTGTTCATGATGTCGACCAAGACTATCCATGGTAACTCACAGTTCCAGAAACTGAACCTAAAAGCTGGACATGGGAGTTTCCCGATGGACAGTTCCTCAATGAAATTGACCACATCATATTCAATCGAGGATTTCCCTGACCAATGTCGCTGTTTTCCCAAAATTTCAAAATGGATCGGACTACCGTATCCTTCATGCAAAATTCTACTTCACAGAGAGGGGAGAAAGGTCTTCAAAGTTTAAGTTTAAGAGAACTCCCAGAATGACCACCAACTGGGAGCTCTTTGGCACTATTGCGACAATGTGGGAAGATGCCATCCTTGACAACATCGACAAGGAATATGATCGACTGGTTCAGCACCTCTATGACTGTGCGAATTATGCCGAGAGTGAGAAAGTCACAAATAGATGCCTATCTTCAGAAACTCTGCAGCTAATTCGCATGCCTCAGGCAACTATAGTCAAGAGACTCAAATCCTCAAAGCTATCATGGTAATAATACATGATCTGCAAGTATAGAAGTAAATGACAGACAGTGTTGTGGCTTTATCATAAGTATCTATAGTTTGATTCATTCATATTAAAATGTATTTTGTGTCTCTGTCATCATATAGGTACATAATCACTTACTTGTTAAAGATTGAAATATCACACAAAGATACAATGGTGACAGTCAGAAGAATGCTTATCTACTTAAAAAATAACACTAGTTTTCCAGTACTTCATGTATCATGGATCTAATTCAACCATTTATTTAGAATCATCAAATGAATTAGATCCATTTAGAGGAGCAATGGAGCCCAGGTCAGAGGATTAAGTTGAAAGTTTATGTTGAGGAATGATACAGCCAAATATCAAATGTCCAGAGCACTGAAGTCAAGAGACCCAAACTATAACAATGAAACTTAGAAAGGTGCCTGTTGGAAAGGCAGGCTAGATGGGTGGGGGTGATATGAGAGGGAACTTGGGAAAATTGAGGGAGGAAAGTTAAAACTGGTGGTAGTATTGGAGCTGCAATATTTTATTCCTAAAACTCAACTATAAATAATTTTGTAAACAACTGTGCTTAAAATTAAAAAGAAAATAAAACTATACATTAAATAAAAAGGAAAACGCAATGATATAAAAGATAAAAACAAAACAAAAATAAGAAAAGTGCAATGTAATTACAATATTTACTTCATCTAAAAACATAAAACTATTTTTGTAAAACACAGGTAATTGTATCCATGCTTGAACATTGTATGTCAAAACTCAACTATGAATAACTTTGTAAATTATGGTGCTTTAATAAATTTATTTTACAATTAGATGCAATTTTGGAGCTAGAGGCCCAGGTTCTATATCTGGCACTGAATATGGTCCTGAAGCAGTGACAGAAGTCACCCCTGAGCACTGAATTAGGAGTAACTCCTGAGTGATACCTGGTGTGGCCAGAAAATAAAAGCAGAAAGATAGGAATTGGATTGTTAAAATTGTTCAATTTGATCACAGACAGAGTCAATGTTCTAGTTTACCAATATTTGGAACAATGTTAGGCACAAATATATTTTGTGAATAAACTTCTGCTGACAATTAAAAAAAAACAGATATACTTGGAAACTTTACTCACACCCATGTAAATTGAATGGCATGTAAAATTACATTTTGATGTATGTTTATTACAGCACTTTCGACAATAGCCAGAATTTGAAAACAACCCAAGTGCCGTAGAACAGACGACTTGCTAAAGAAACTTTGGTACATCTACACAGTGGAATATTATGCAGCTGTTACAAAAGACTGAAGCGAGAGCATGGTGGGGTATGACATTTGCCTTGTACGTAGCCGACCCAGGTTAGATTCCTCCATCTCTATTGGAGGGCCTGGCAAGCTACCAGTGGCGTGTTTGATATGCCAAAAAAATCAGCAACAAGTCTCACAATGGAGACTTTACTGGTACCCGCTGGAGCAAATAGATGAACAATGGGATGACAGTGCTAACAGTGCGACAGTTAGAAAAGATGAAGACATGAAATTTGCCTATAAGTGGATGGACATGGAGATTATCATGCTAAGTGAAATGAGTTAGAAAGAGAGAGACAGACATAGGATGACTGCAGTCATTTGTTGAATATAAAATAGCAAAATATGACACTAACACCTTAGGACAGTAAAAACAAGAACCGAGAGAATTGCTTTGTGGTTTTGAAGCCAGCAACATGTACTTAGGGAAGAGGCAGTTGGGTTTGAGAACGGACTACTAAATTGGAGAGATCTCTCAGGATGGGAGATGTGTGCTGAAAGTAGATAAAAAAACATGACAGCTTTTCAATATCTGCATTGAAAACTGTAATTCCACCAAGTAGAGAGAGAATTAGAAGGAAGGTACCTGCCACAGAAGTAGGAGGTAGGATGGGGAGGGGATTTCAGGAGGGATACTAGTAACATTGGTGGTAGAAAACGTACACTGGTTGAGGGATGGCTGTTCAATCATAATATGACTGAAACTCAATCATGAAAGATTTGAACTGTAACTCATGGTGATTTAATACTTTTTTAAAATCCATTTTGAAATGTGCCATACTTGAATGGCAACAGTAGAACTAATAGTAAACTTAACAAAAAACATTAAAAATTTTTTTTACAAAATTTTATTTTATTATAGCAACATGAATTACAAGGATATTCATAATTGGGTTTTTGACACATGATGTTTTGTCACAAAGCCCATCACAAGTGTCAACTTCCCTCCACCACGTGCCCAGATTTCCTCTCCACTCCACCTACCCCAGCCCGGCCTGCCACCTTTACAGGCACCTTTTAAATGCGATTATGAAAGGTTCGGTTTCCTGATTTCAATGTCATTGTTTCTGTGGTTTGTATATTTAGCTCTATAATTCCATGACATCACCAATATACCTGGGTCCCTTGGATCCTACCCCTGTTGCTTCTCATCTCTCAGCTCTCCCCTTACCCTTCCATCTATGTCTATCCTCTCCTCCTTAGACTCTGGGGCAAGGATAATTGATGCATTCCGAATATGGATCACCAGAATGAAATATGTAATATAAAAAAATTATGGTGATAATAATCTTATCGCTGTGATAAATGTCCATTCAGAGACAGACAATCCAGTGAAGAGTGCTTCCAAGTCCTATTTCTACCTGTAGGAGAGAGTGGAAGTGCATCTCAAGCACATGAGGTAGAGGATGTTTTCCACTGGTCATCAAAAGTCTCCAAAAGCTTTGGAAAATATATAAACAACAGTTTCTTCTAACAGTTTCCCACTTAAAATTTAAAGAGGTTTCCCTGAGATACTGTGAGTCTATACAATTTCCTCTCAGCTCCGCCCAGAGTTGGGAATTTCCCAGCAATCTAAGACTGAGAACTTTTAACTACTCCTGAT
This sequence comes from Sorex araneus, assembly GCF_027595985.1. NCBI lineage: Eukaryota > Metazoa > Chordata > Mammalia > Eulipotyphla > Soricidae > Sorex > Sorex araneus. Next base: position 150,935,237 of record NC_073307.1, on the reverse strand, counting down.
TTTCTAGCTGAGATTTATCTCATTCCCTGCATATCCTTCAGGAAGAAAAGACTGGGTACCAAGGGATGGAATGTGTGCCTTCTGTGTACTTATCAACTCTCCACACTGAGTTCTCGTGTCAGCAGAAGCATGTGACAATAAAAAAGCAACAAAATATATCAGAAGTACATGTTATTAAAATAACAATTGGTATATTTAACTATATGCAAATATGTGCTTATCTATTGTGTATTTTCTATTATTCCCTGTTTGTTTTTAATACTTGCACTGCACTTGATAGTGCTCAGGGTTTATTCCTGGTTCTGTACTCAGGGATCAGTCTTGCCTTGATTCCTGCCTGTACTATCACTCTAGTCCATGCTCTGTGTTATTGACACTGATACCCTGCACCATTAAATTTAAGGCATAATTTCTTTAGAAATAGGAATTTTGTTTTATCAATTTTGAGAAAAATGACATCAGGTCCATGTACTCTTATGGAATGTAGAGTGTTATTAAAATCTATATCAAAACTTGTCTACCTTATTTCACCTAGTACCATCAGAAAATGGCTTTCCTAGAGAGATAACAAGACTTTATATTTTCATTTAACAATATTTTGCATTTACAAATCCAAATAGAAGATGGAAAGTTGGAATAATTCTGAGAAAAGCAAAAATATTTTGCTCTTCTGATCTAAAAAATTAGGTACAATTGTGATTTCTCTTTACTTGGAATTTCTCAAGTGTTAGCACTCAGAAAATCCCTGATACAGGACTCATTTATGAAAATGATAGTTGAAAAATAAGACTAAGTAGCAGAGCTTCTGCTATTAATTCTGGAACTCTGTCTCATAATGAACACCACAACAAGCAATTTTCTATGGCCTGTCTTTCTTAATTTTTAATTTTTTCCTGATAGAGGAAACTGGCAAAATAATAATTTAATCATCTTTGAAGACTATATGTAAATTTCATGATTTCATCTCTCAAAAAATCTGCATGGTATTCCATGGGAGATGTGTGCCGAAAATAGATAATGGACCAAACAGAATGACCTCTCAGTGTCTGTGTTGCAAGCCATGATGCCCAAAAGTAGAGAGTATGAAGAATATTGTCTACCATGGAGGCAGGGAGAGGGTGGGAAATGGGGGCTAACCCGGGGATATTTGTGGCAGGGACTGTGCACTGGTCGAGGGATGGGTGTTTGATCATTGCGTGATTGCAAAACAAACATGAAAGCTTGTAACTAACTCACAGTGATTCAATAAAATGTAGAAAAAAAGAAGACTATATGTGATGAGTAATAGTATAAGCATATAAGTTCTACAAACATAGGAAACATAGCTATGTTCAGTGGAAACTATAAGCAAATGTTTATATAAAATGTCTGAACCAACTACGTGTTCATGCCTGGCAAATGCCCTCATGTAGTTTTTCAAGTTTTAATTCTTTTCCTATTTGAACTTTTCTGTTGTCAGTGTTAGTTTTTAATTTGAGGTTTTAAAGAATAGCATTCCTTGAATATGACCCTTTATTCTATATTTCACCTGTACCATGGTGTAACTCCTTGTTCATTTACAACAGTGACCAAATTTCTTTCACTTTGTCTATTGCTGTGTTACCACTCTCTCTACCAGGTTTCATCTTCTGCTTATGGTGTCCTTCCTGTGAAGGGTTTAGTACATTTTTTGCTTTTTTTTTTTAGTTATGAGTTCAGATATCACCTCTTGAAAATCCCTTCTGCTTCTTCCTACTATTTTTCACTTCTGTGTTCCTCAATGTGCAACTCTAGGTATCATCATAGTGCAGCAGTGATAGAGAAAAGTCAGGCCTCCTAGAGATATAAGAAAATTGTCTCTGTCCCATTTCAGTTACTATCTGTCCTTTTCCCAAATTACCTTTCATTCATTTTTAAGGTTTCCTTCTAGGTAGTGTCATCTTTAAGCATGAGCAATGTCAGCTGTTTTACTGTTATTTTAAGACACAAAACAGTACATTCTTACTGTCTCTTTAATAGAACTTTCACATCGAGATATTTCAAAAACTGTGTATTCAGTACAATTTCCATTTTTTAAGCACTATTGGCTTTGTGTAATTTTTCTCAGTAGGCATGCTCAGAGTAAGTCCCAACTCACAGTTTTATTAGTATCATTTCATGAGTATAAAGTCAGAGTTTTTGGTATTGTTCTGACATCTGTAGAGAAAAAACTTTATCTCTTAACTGTTCAGTGATAAAACTTTTCCTTTAGTGAAACAAATGCTGTGTCTAATTTCATTAGTAGCAGTAATGGAAGAAGGTTCATTTAATAAAAAGAATACAAATTTTATGTAATTCAATACAAAATATTATTAAATAGACAATTGCACTTTCTCTGGTTGTTGTTATTGCCTTTGTCTTCAAGTAAGAAAGTTTCTAGAAAGAACCAGAGAGTACGGTGAGTAGGGATATTGTCATAAAAGCAGTTAACACTACTTCAATCAATTCCTAGTCTATTGTTCAATATGGTCCCCTAACTATCACAGGAATAATTCCCTAGTGCAAAGCATGAAGTAACCCATAAGCGTTGCCATTTGAGCCCTTTAAAAAATGAAAAATCATCTAGAGAAATACTAATCACTGTATAAAGTGCATATAATTTGATTGACAGTTCCTATTGTTTAGCGTTTAAATATTTATCAGGAAAAATGACCATGAATTTTTCTATCCATTTTGATTTCTAACTCTATGCTAAAACCCTGCTTAGCATTTTATCAAAATTTTCTTAATATCATTTGTTTTATATTCCATAGCTTTGAATTTCACTTTGATAAATATCTACAATAGTGATGTTGTTTACTATGAAGTAGGGTCCATGTATTCCGTGTCTAGTAAAAATTTTAATTGCAGTATAGCTATCTTTACTCTCAATGCATTAATTTGATATTATAACACACATCTAAAAAAGTGATATATGTTTTATTATTGTCCTTATTTTAATAAGGAGTTAAGAGTAAAAATGTTTACGTATGCATACGTTGCTCAAACAATGATAATGTCCAAAATATTCTCCTTATTTCAATGAATAATACCAACTCTCTATGTTAAACAAAGGAAAGAAAATCCACTCTGTGTGTTTGGAAAACCATGATTCTGATGGTGCTTTCCTTTTCTACACTTACCTGACTGTAAATCAGAAGGTTAAGTGAGGGTAGCCCAAGAATAAAATACACAGCTACTTTTTCATTTTGAGAATAAATGCATCTGAATACACATCAAAAAAGTACAAGATGAGAGCAATAATGTGAGGGCTGATTATAAAAAGAATTCATACTAATTCCTCCTCCACAATCCTTACTGACAGCATGAATGCTGAATTATTATACAGAAAAAGCATGATTATTAGACCTGCGGGTCACCACCACAAACTGTCTTTGGCTACTGTATATGCTCCTTAATGACCTTGATCTGGAGTCACAAGAAAGCATCTCCGAACGAGCAGCTTCCTTACATAGATTTCTACAAACATTAATTATAGGAGCACGTGGCCAAACTTGGGACAACACAACAAATTATGCTATTCATAAGAAGCAATACAAAAGAAAGCATAGGGGATATTGTCTGCCATAGAGGCCGGATGGAGGGGTGGGATGGGGGGATACTTGAGTCCTTGGTGGTGGAAGATGTGCACTGGTGGAGGTTTGGGTGATCAATCGCTATATGATTGAAACTCAAACAGGGAAGCTTTGTTACTATATCATAGTGATCCAAAAACGAATAATAATTAAAATAATAAAATAAAATTGTATACTAACTAAAAAAAACTGATGTGGAGTTCATGCCCAATTCAATCAGTTTAATCAGTGACTGAATAAATGGAAGTACTCCGACATCTCATAGCCTAGTTCTGCCTCTCAGAAAAATTGGCAAGTTACTGAGAGCATTTTGCCCACAAGGTAGAGCCTGGCAAGCTCTTCGTGGTAAATTCAATATGCCAAATACAGAAACAATAATGGGTCTCATTCCCCTGACTCTGAAAAAGCCTTCATTTTGGCACTGCTGGGAAAAATAAGTAAAGAGAGGCTGCTAAAATCTCAGAGCTATGATGAATGGACATGTTACTCACGCCCGATCGGCAAATCAATGACCGATGGTATCACAGTGATACAGTGATACTCCCACATTAAAAAAAAAGCAGGATGAGGAAATTCATCATGCCATAGACCCTATAAATTCACCATGCTTAGATCCTATAATAAATGACCTAAATATTATGCAAGAATATTTCAACAAAGCTTTCTTACCACACAAAAAAAGGAACTTTGGGTAATAATGAGTTCACAGAGAAGTAATTGATTTAAAATATCAATTCTTTTACATTCTTAGTCTAAAATCATATCGAATAGGAGATACAATCTGGCTCTGAATATTTCTGTGTGACAGAAACATACCCCTGAACACACTAAAGATAATGGTATAAAGATAGATAAAAATATATATATGAAGGAATTAAACTCACTCACAGTGCAATAAAGCTTGTCATTTACAGTTAATATTGAAAATTCATAACTAAAACTCAATGCATCTGCAAAGAAATTGGGAACGTGGTGCCTGACAAGAAGTTTTTTTTTATTATTATTTATTATATTGAATCACCATGTGGAAAGTTACAAAGTTCTCAGGCTTATGTCTCAGTTATACAATGTTCAAACACATGTCCCTTTACCAGTGCCCATATTCAACCACCAATAAAAACAAAAACAAAACAAACAAACAAACAAAAACCCAGTATACATCCCACCCCTCACCCCCCAAACACCCCCGCGTGACTGATAATTTCACTTCCTTTTCTCTTTACCTTGATTACATTCCATATTTCAACACAAAACTCACTATTGTTGTTGGAGTTTCAACACAGACTCACTATTTTTGTTGGAATTTATCCCCCAAGAATACACCTCTATTGACAAGGAAATATTTGATAATAAGTTTTCCACTGATGAAAATGAAGATAAAAAGTCACGCGGCCGCAGTAGCCGCAGTAGCGGTTTAAAATTTCTGTATTATAGTAATTAAGTCCAGGGAGATTTAAGTTGGAGATTGAATCATTTCCCGTCCTGGAGCAGCATGGAGCAAAAGCTTAGTTCACAGTCTGCATACATGGTTGCAAGCACTCGCTGGAACCCCAAGTCATAAAGCTGGCTCAAGGTTCCTACTCGTTTCACATCCACGTGGATGTGCAAAGGCATGGCCACCCGTGTCGAATATAGGCCGGAGCCCAAGCTCCAGCCCCGGCCCAAGACTGCCCAGGTGTCCCGCTGTTTCAAGTTTAAAGCACATTTTTTTTACGCGCCACAAAGTTCAAAAATTTCTGACAAGAAGTTTTAGCTGACTCAGAAGTATAATGTTTCTTTCTAATTGTAGTAAAAATTGCAATTGGCATTTCAAAACATTTTAAATGGCTTAAAATTAGTCGGTAACATTGGGGAATAATTTAACTTATTATTTTCTTTGACATTTTGTGTTATTTGGGAGGAGGGGCAGAAACATACATGAGAGTTCTGAGGGTTTACTCCTCACTTTGTGCTCAGAGTTAACTCTGATGTAACAAGTTACATTCAATTTTTTTTTCAAATATGTAGACTTTAGTTTTCAACAGAAACAATCATTAACCGGCTGCACAGTTTGCTAATGGCATTTTTCACCTCCTTATTTCTGAAAGCATAAATCAAAGGATTGAGTAAAGGAGTTAGGATAGTGTAGAATATCTCCACAATTTTGTCAAAGGAGAAAGAAACTGGAGGCCGCGCATACTCAAATATACATGGAATAAAGAACAAAACCACAACAGCAATATGAGACCCACAAGTGGAGAGGGCTTTCCTCTGTCCTTCAGCGCTGTGGTTTCTCAGGGAGAACAAGATGACACTATAGGACACAAGCAACATGAAGAAGATTAGGATGCAAATGAATCCACTGTTGGCCGCTATCATAAGGCCAAAGGCATAAGTGTCAGTGCAGGCAAGATCCAATAATGGGTACAATTCACAAATAAAATGATCAATGACATTGGGACCACAGAAAGGAAGTTGTAAAATAAAGAGAAGCTGTATAATGGAATGCAGAAAACCCCCTGCCCAGGCTACTCCAATCAGAATGCCACAGAGCCTTGAGTTCATGATAGAAGTGTAGTGCAAGGGTTTGCAGATGGCCACATACCTGTCATAGGCCATGGCTGTGAGGACAATCACCTCTGCTCCAGAAAATAAGTGTCCAGTAAATATCTGCATCATGCAACCACCATAGGAGATGGTTTTCTTCTCAAAGAGACAGTCTATGATCATTTTAGGGGCATTCACTGAGATGAGACATGCATCCAGGAATGATAGAAAAACCAGGAAGAAGTACATGGGGGAGCCCAGGAGCGCTGGACTGCTGATGATGGCTGACACAATCAGCAGGTTGCCACAGATAGTTGCAATGTAGACTAAAAGAAATATGACAAATGCAATTTTCTGAACATCTGGATTCTGTGAAATCCCCAGGAGAACAAACTCAGTGACAAAACTTTGATTTTTCATGATTTTCCAGAAAACACTCAGAGCTGCCACACAGACCATCTTAACCTGAAACAAAAATGACAAGGTTACATCAGGTAAGTTTATTATCATAGCACTCACAAATTTGTTTTTCCATGTGGTTCTTTCAATTCTGTCCTTCTTTATTTAAAAAAAAAAAAAAAAAAAAAAGAATGTTCCGAAAAAAAAAAATAGTGTAAGATCTGAGAAAATTCACTTTTTACGACATGAAACAGTGCTAAATATAGAGCCTCTCTAGAGGAACAAATCCAAATGTGACAGAATTCAGAACCTATTTTATTTCAGATGCCAAAATAGATCACTTAGTCATGGTTTCCTAGAAAACGTTGTTAAAGGAGACTTTGGAGCCTTATCTTATTTCTGAGGTACCAGGAAATCAATTTACTTATCATGTTGAGCATCAAGTTGGAATAATAGGCATACAGATGTGAGATGTCCCTGATCAGAAGTTTGTTTTATCCACAAAGGGGAAAATATGTCAGTGGCACTTTAAAATCACAGCTCTTCACAACAATTTCTGTATAAGTCTGAAGTGATAGGACCTTTAAGATAAATTAGTCTGGCCTTATACGAGGGAATTTCCATTAAAAATTTTGAGTTATATAAATATACAATGCACATTAAAAACAGGTCAGAACTCACAATCGAGCAGAAGCCATACACTGGCTTATACAGCAGGCCAGGGATCCCTCTTTCGGCTTCAAAGCTGCTTTAAAAAGAGCTGTAAAAAATCCATTGGCTTGCTGGAATCCAGAGAACCCACAGAACCTTGAGGTCCCTTCTTTAGTTACAGACTACTTCTTTACTCCTGCATATTCCAAGAGGACCAATCGGATATTTTCACTGAATTTTCTCTACAGTGGTTTGGTGGCCTCCACCCATACCAACCTAACTATACCTTTAGCATGATATTACACTTAATCTTCTATTTCCACAAAAAAATGAATCAAGTTAACCATGGTAGTAAGAAATCCTAGACCCCTAATCTACAGCTGAAGTAGTGACATGGCAAATGACACTGAAAGTCTTCCTGAAATCCTTGGACAAAATTCTAAACAACTGCTGAGTGATAACTGGACATGTTGGAATAGTTCTAACAGGAAAGTAGCTGTCTAGGATAATTGAGTTTATTAATTCTCTGGCTACCCTAGAGAGTGCCCTGGAAAGAGAACACAGGTGATGAATTTGAAAGACTCAAATCTAGACTGCAAAAGACACAATGAGTACGCAACATAGAAATACCACCACACGTTTGGAATGAAGATGGTAGTCTGGACAACTCAATCAGAAGCAGAACCTCTTGGATAAGGATTATACCTAGAATATGTTGAGGATCTTTAATGAGCTCATAGAAACAGTGGTGAAAGATTAACAAAGCATGAAAAAAGACATTTGAAACTATAAACAGAAGTGACAGAAAAAAAGAGATTCCAGAACATGAAAACTCAGTGGAAGGCCTTGTCATCAATTATTATTGATGAAACTGAAAGAGCAATTAACCTGTTCCTGGCTCAACAAAAAATTCCTGTCCTAGATAAATTCGCTAACAAGTTTTTCCGTACCTTAATTTATCTAAATTCATTCATTTATTTTTAAATAGTAATAAAACAACTGCCCAAACAAATCTAGAATTAAAATTAATTAATTAACCAAGCTCCAATATAAAAATCAATTTTAAAAAAAACAATTATGTGAAAACTATTATGTCTTATCATGGAGTTGTTAACTAAAGATTTACTAAGCTGTTTGGTGCTAGTTCAATCTTCTATGTTATTTTTGTTTGTTGAGTTTAGTTGGTTCCGATGTTACTTGCAATCAAATTTGCAGTGTTCCTACTTGAATTTCAGTACAATCCATTAAAAAAAGACTTACTCCCAATTCTTTCCAGGCTCTTTCAGGAAGTTGTAGAAGCAGGAATTCTCCCAGTTTCAATGAGGTAAACAAAAGCCTGGCATCAAAAGCAGAGAGAGATATCAAAGAAGGGAAAGCTATATCCCTCTTGAACATACATGCAAAGATTCTCTACAAAATATTAGCCAACGAAATGCAAAGTATATCAGAAGGATCATTCACCATGATCAAATAAGATTCATGGTTTAATATATTCAAATCAATCAACATAATAAACCACATCAATATAAGAAAAAGATAGTCATCTAGTAATATCAATAGATGCAGAGAAAACATTCAAAAAGATGTAAACCCATGCATTATTTGAACAAAATTAAGTAGAATGTGAAAGAATTTTCAATATAGTTAAAGCCAATTACCGCAAGTTCACAGCAAATATTGTGCACGATGCTGAAAAATTGAAAACCTTCCCTGTAGAGTCAGTCACAAGACAAGGATGTCCACTCTCATCACTACTATTTAATGTAGTTCCATAAGTCCAAGCAATAGCAATTAGGCAAGGAAGAGATAGTAAAGGCATTCAGAGTAGAAAATATGTAAAACTAAGTGTTTGAAGAGACATGAAACTACACTTTGAAAATGCTAAAGACTACAAAGTCATACCTAGAAAAAGTATATTTATACCACTCAGTAGCAGACTACAAAATTGATGGACAAACTCTGTCCTTTTTTACATGCAAATAATAAGCAATTCCAAGAGAATTTAAAAAACTAATCCCATTCAGCAGTTGTTCCTCAGAAAATCTAGTACCTGGGAGTTAACTTCACAAAAGAGGTTAAAGACTTACATAGAATAAAACTATGTTATTATAAAATAAAAGAAAAAGACACAAGGAAATGTAAACATCCCCTCTTCATGGATAGGAAGTATCAATATTTGTCAAAATGGCTATCTTCCCACAGCACTGCAGATACAATGTAGTTCTAATAAAAATACCCATAACACTTTTAAGACATTTAAAAATATTTTTTAATTTATAATCTATGTTTGGACTGGAGCAAAAGCACGCGGCTGACCTCGATTTGATTCCTTTGTCTCTCTCAGAGAGCCTGGCAAGCTACCAAGGGTATCCCACCCGCACAACAGGGCCTGGCAAGCTACCTAGAGCATATAGGATATGTTGGATATGTCGAAAACAGTCACAACAAATCTCACAATGGAGACGTTACTGATGCCTGCTCCAGCAAATTGATGAACAAACGGATGACAGTGTTACAGTGCAGTTCTTAAATCTATGTTTATAGATTAAACGTGTCTGAAATTCACATGAAATAATGAGTCCCCTTAATAAAAAAAAAAGAAATCTTAGGTTAAAAGAAGATAGCCGACTTTACTTTCCCAACTTCAAACTGTGTGATAAAGCTATAGTCATCAAAACAAAGGAGAGACACTCAGGTCAATGTTGCAGAATTGAATGTCCAGAGACAGATCCTCAGGTGTAAGGGACATTTAAGGTTTATAAAAAGAAGGGTTGGGGACATAGAGTGGAGCAAAAAATACTCTTTTAAGCAAATGTTTTTGGAACAACTTTGATCACACGATGTACAATGTCAAATCAAAGCAGATTAAAGACCTTGATATCAAACCTTCTACTTCAATTACACTGAGGAAAACGTAGGTGGAACATTTTGGTATGGAAACATATGCTATTTTCAATGTTTTAATACCACTGGTCAAGTAAACAGAATCAAAGATAAACAAATGTGACCATCAAACTAAGAAGCTTCTGCACCACAAAACAAAAAACGACAAGAATTAGAAGACAACCAACATAGAGAAAATATTTTCCAACTAGTTATCAGACAGATGATTAATATCACAATATAAAATGCTCTGGTTAAATTTTACAAGAACAAAACAAACAATGACACAAGAAAATGGGATAGAGGGCTATGGGCAGTAATTCTCAATGGAGACATACATATGGCCAAAAAGTATATATACATATATACATATATAACACTTATGGTAAGGAAAACACAAATAAAAAACAACAATGGTATGTCATCTCAGACCAGTGAAACTGTAATATATCACAAAAAAACTAAAACAACCAATAATGTTGTAGATGTGAGGTAAAAATTCACTTTTAGTAGAAACATTTCTGGTCCAGCAATTTTGGACAAACAATACAGCAGACATTCTTTAAAAAACAAGGGATCAGTCTACTATATGAATCAGCAGCTCCACTTCTTGACATCAACCCCAATACCTATATATATATATATATATATATATACACACATGAATATAGGAGTGCATATAAAGAACATTTGCACTCCTATATACCTTCATTGCAGCCAAATTCATAATAACCAACTTCTGGAAACAACTCACTGTAAACTCAATGCCTTTAATACAGAAATGATCACAAATTTTATGATATTAGCATATGCATTTGCTCTTTATGTAATATGTAGGAAACTGTGAGGCTTGCAGTACAAATAAAGTTTATTCTATATATAAAAAATATAAATATAATATAAAATGAGCCCCCCAAACTCACAACATTGATAAAAATACCCTATCCATTCTTATTTGTGTTCAACTTTAATTCATTTCAGCAATGCCTGCAAAATGACCTCTGTATATTGATTGCTACAATTGTCTCCAAGAGAGCAAAAGTATGTATAAAATACAACATTGTTCCATGAGTCAAACTTATATTGAAAAGGAAAAAAATCATTTTATCCTAGTGTCAAAAAAGAAGAGAAGGCAATGAAATGGATAACAGCTCAGAACCAAGGCAACTGAAAGAAATGCAGGGCACTGCATAATTGAGTTTCAAATAGAAAAGATACATATAGTAGTAAAAAAATGTAATGGTGTGAAAATGATCAGGCAATTCATTCACAAGTATGATATTCATGTTCATGTCAGAGTTTTAAAATATACAAATTTGATTAAACAAATAAGACTAATCACTATAATTAATTCAAATTAATTATTGCTTTATTTAATTTATTTGCTGATAATCATGTGTCATAGAAGAAAACCTTAGTCTTGGTGTCCTCTTCTAAACAGTACTAACATATTTCAAACTGCCCAATCCACAAGAGTCAAAAAATATTCTTATGCATATTTAGTATTTAGTATGGATGAGTCAGAAGATATTGTTTAATATTGAAGTCATCATATTAATTTAGCAGTGTATATAGCAATGCAGACATGACAAAAAATTAAATTAATAAATAATATAATCAATAATATAAATCTCTATAACAGGTGATCAAGTTTGGATTTGGTTTAGGGACCACATTCAGCAGTGTTCAGCACTTAGATATTCGTGGCTCTGTGCCAGGACTCAATCCTGGGGGAACTCTCTAGCACCAGGTTGGATGCCTGGATATAACTAGTGTTGGCTGTGTTAAAGACATGCATCGTACCGGCTGTACTATCTCTTCGTCGAGAATGATATTAAGTGTTCTCAATCACATTATTAACCTAAAATTCATTTATTCCTACCCCAAAATATTTGAAAGAAGGATATAGTGCTTATGAATCATCTAATTCTCTCCCTAGTAAAACGATTTTGCAGAGCTGAAACGAGAGTGCTTACCCTGTGCGAAACACAAAATCTTGTGCTCAAGTTTTTAAATATCACAAACATTCCACAAGGAATTTTATGGAACTCTAAATATGTTTCTATTTTCTTTGATCTATCACTGTCACTGTTGTCCCATTGTTCATCGATTTGCTCCTCTGGGCACAGTAATGTCTCCATTGTGAGACTTGTTACTGTTGTTAGAATATCGAAAATGCTGCTGTAGCTTGCCAAGCTCTGCCGTGCGGGCAGGATATTTTGAGTAGCTTGCTGGGCTCTATGAGAGGGACCGAGGAAAAAAACTGGGTTGGCTGCGTCCAAGGCAAACACCGTACACGCTGTGCTAAAGCTCCAGTGCAAACAGCACCATAGGGAGAAATATTTATTGGATTCCCAAGACGTGAGAAATGCAGAAAACAAAAGTACAGCTGAGATAAAGGCAAATTGAAGAACATATTACATTCTACCTAACTTGCACTGAACTTGAAAATGAACATCAGTAGAGAAACCAGGTTTAAGCTCTTGAAAGAACAGTTATTTCAATCACTCCACCAAAAGTTTTCCTTCTTTATTTAATACCTATTCAGTGCTTAAAACATCTTGAATGCTGTCTTATTGATGCTAAATGTTGTATGTCACTATGTTTTCCTTGAGTTTACAAACAGTATAATCTCTATTTAAAGTGAAAATCCTGAGACAGAAAGGTTCTGGAGTATCCCAGTGTGCAGTTAAGCTGCAGTATTTCATCTTACAAACTAATTTTAGAACCTAAAATTCTATTAAACTTGATGGTTGGATAATACCATCTATAGTTTTAAGTCCTAATTTTTAATTTGAATTTCTTCCTTAAAACACAAAAGTGTAATTATGAATCCTACCATGTTTCAGTTTATTGAATGCTCTGCTCCTGGCAATCTCTAATTCTTCATTAAATGACCAACAAGTGACTGCTGGGTCCACATCTTATTTCTTCATCAGAGAGATGGAGGAAGAGCCACCCTAGTTGAAGATGCAGAGAATGTTGCCTACTGCTTGTGCTGCACTGTGATGAACATGGTTTGGGGAAGGAGGGAATAAGAAATCAAAGGTTACTTTTCAATTGATTTCCCATTGGAATTGAGGAAGGTTTCCCTGAGACATCATGAACCTAGAGAATTGCATCTCAATTCTCCCTAAGGTTGGGAATTTCCCACCTGTATGATTTTAAGGACTTTTAACATTTTGGCTCAAGTGTTGGCAAAATCTTTTGTCCCTGAGCAATTATATTTTTACAGTACATAGTTATCTGTACTCCTGTTTCTATTTGATGATCCTCTTATTACCTTCAGAAATAAAATATTTGTGATATGGAGATGGAATATAGTTTTTGTGGTAAAGGACAAAACTACTCTTTGCTCATAAAAATGATAGGGTAGGATTCTGAGATAAGGTTCCATAATTAATCTGTAATGTGAAATATATCTAGTAGTGTTCCATTTCGTGTTTATTTAATAATAAAAAGCTAGAAATATTGATAATTATACATTAAATTAATAACCTCTATTATTCTTTGTTTATGATTTTTATACTGCAGAACTTCAAAACTGATATATACTTTTTTAAGGAGAAAAACATTTTTTCAATACTTTATACTAAATTTTTCTGGAGTTTATTCCCAGGTGAATGTGGTAGAATTAAAGTTTAATGCACCTAGTCCCTCTTTTGAAAATTAAAACTGATAAATATGAGAATTTATCTCTGGGATATAGATTATAATCTACTGGTCTCTCTATTTTTATCCCAAGGCCACAGTTTGGTAACTATAACTTAATACTATAAATTAATGTCTGGTAACATGACCCCCCCTTTTTTTTAAAAATTTGTTTGCAAGAATTTTTTTTCTATTTTAACTATTATGACCATTAATGTGCCTCACTGTTATTTAGGACACATGAGGTTATATTTTTGTTTTTTGTCTTTGCCTACAGCCTGAGTTCAGAGTTTAAAATTAACTGAACTCAGGATTGACTCAAGAAATAAATGAGAAAGTTATACTTGATTTATTTTAATATAAATACTACAAACTTTACTACTCCAATTGTCCATTCACCAAAATAAAACTAATCTTCAAATAAAACATTAGGATAATTCCAAAGAAATAGAGATGCTATATTAACCTCCCTCTCCAAATGGTAAGATTTTAATGTCTTAAAACTATAAAGGCTCAATTGATTGTTACAAAATTTAAATGCACTTAGTTCCTACAGAGAAATAGAATGGAAAACATTGTTTTCTTTGAGAGAGGGGTGGTAAATCAGAGTTCCAGAGTTTCTTTTAAATATTCCTTGTCTATTGCCTCTAGTTCATTTATAATTTAATATTTCATATGATTGAGATTTTACATTTGTTTTTCTTCTACTAATGGATTTTCTTTTTTTTATTTTTAAATTTTTTATTGTGGAAAGTTACAAAGTTACAAAGTTTTCAGGTTTAAATCTCAGTTATACAATGCTCGAATACCCATCCCTTCACCAGTGCTCATATTCCACCACCAAGAATCCCAGTATAGCTCCACCCCGCCCCCTCACACCCCAAACCCCCCCACGCCCCTAGCCCCCTCACCCTAAGCCCCCCCCCGCCTGTGTAACTAATAAATTTCACTTTACTTTCACTTTGATTGCATACAATATTTCAACAAAACTCACTATTATTGTTTGGAGAGTCTCTCCCCTAAAGTCAGACCTGCTGAAAAGGAAGCATTAGATAATTTGTTTTCCATTGCTGAGGATGAAGAAGTGTGAGGTCGAGTGACCACACTTAGCGGCCTCTCAGTTTTGGGTTTCTGTAATTTAGTATTTTAGTAACTAAGTCCAGAGAGATATCTGCCAGAAGTTGCATCGTTGCCAACTTGTACTTCTCAGTTACATTATATTCCACATATGAGTGCAATCTTTCTATGTCTGTCTCTTTCTTTCTGACTCATTTCACTCAACATGATACTTTCCATGTTGATCCACTTGTATGCAAATTTCATGACTTCATGTTTCCTGACAGCTACATAGTATTCCATTGTGTAGATGTACCAGAGTTTCTTTAACCAGTCATCTGTTTTCGGGCACTCTGGTTTTTTCCATATTGTGGCTATTGTGAACAGAGCGGCAATGAACATGGAAATGCAGATGTCATCTCTACTATACCTTTTTGCCTCTCCGGGATATATTCCCAGGAGCGGTATTGCTGGGTCAAATGGGAGGATATTTATGCAGTACCCATCCGATAAAGGGTTGATAACAAGGATATACAATACACTGGTTGAACTCCACAAGAAGAAAACTGCCAACCCAATCAAAAAATGGGCTGATGAAATGAACAGAAACTTTTCCAAAGAAGAAATCCGAATGGCTAAGAGGCACATGAGAAAATGTTCAACATCACTAATCATCAGGGAAATGCAGATCAAAACAACAATGAGATATCATCTCACACCACAGAGACTGGCCCACATCCCCAAAAACAAAAGCAACCGCTGTTGGCGTGGATGTGGGGAGAAAGGGACTCTCCTTCACTGCTGGTGGGAATGTCGACTGGTTCAGCCCTTTTGGAAAACAATATGGACGATTCTCAAAAAGTTAGAAATTGAAAATACTAATGGATTTTCTTACGCTGGTATCATCCAGTTTTCTTCACATTACTAAAAGGACAATTTTTTTCTTTTTCTTTCTAATATTTTATCGATTAGGAAGTTCACAATATTTGATGACATTTTATATTCGAACACCAATCCCACTACCATTACACTTTGTCATTAGAATGTTTCAAGTGTTTCCATCTGACCCCAATGCCTGCCTCAAAGCAAAACCAAAACAATATATACTGTATTGCTTGTTATGAAAAAAAAAAAAAACGCTGAAAATGCTACACAAAAGGATCCTTAAGGGAAAGAGAATGACAATTGTTCTGTTTTGATAGGGGCCATTAAGACATTCTATAAGAGATCATAAAGTGTTGTTAGGTGTTGAGCGTTGTGTGCTTTTACATCTGTAATGTACACACACACAAACACACACATACACATATATATGGACTCGAGCAATAGCACAGCAGGTAGAGCATTTGCCTTGCATGCAGCCCACCCAGGTTTGATCCCTCCATCTCTCTCGGGAAATCAGCAAGCTACTGAGAAAATCCTGCCTGGATGGCAGAGCCTGGTAAGCTACCTGTGGCGTATTCAAATGCTAAAAATTGTAACAAGTCTTACAATGGAGAAATTACTGGTGCCCACTGGAGCAACTCGATGAACAATGGGACAACAGTGCTACAGTGCTATATAAAAGTATTGTCCTCTAAGATTGGTTGCTACTACTTTGAACTGCATTAAAATTTTTGCGGTTCTCATGGAGTACCACCACCCATTACCCAACCACTGCTATGCTCCAGAACCAACTCTGGACACTCGAGATGAACCTCAGGCATGAGTGAAGCCACACAGTACCAGGTAGGCAGAACTTTGTGACCTTAGACTCCAGTCTCAACCAGACCTGGAAAAAAGATAATCTGTCTGCCTCCTCCAATTGCCAGTACCTTAGGAAGGGGTCTAAACCAGATTCCCCACCCTACTGAAGCCAGATAAATACCTCAATGCCAGACCCCCACTACTCCCCTACCCAGCCACCGCCATGTTCTAGGCTGCTCTCCGGACACACCATAAGACACTTAGTACCCATTTTCCATAATTTCCGCACCCCATAATTTGATGGGGTTCAAATATAATGTGAACCATAGGAACACCTCCAAGGGCAATTGGAGGCCGCCCTAAAAGCTTTCAGCCTCTTTGAGAGCCTGGAAAGCTACCAGATTACACAACCCTCATGGCTGATCCTGGCAAGCTACCCGTGTCATATTCGATACGCCAAAAACAGTAATAACAATGGGCCTCACTCTCCTGACACCCAAAGAGCCCTCAAGTGGCAGCATCAAGAAAGATGATCAAGGAGAGGCTGAAAAATACTCAGGGATGAACTAAACTGCCAAAACGAAGAGACACAAAAATGACTATTTGTACTTTCAATGCACCTATGCTGGAATCTGTAGCATTCATCCAGGACCTGATGGTGCAAGCACAAAAGATCAAGTATGACATCATTGGTCTGACTGAATGAGAAGACATTGGTCACACCACGCAATTTTCAACACTGGAGAAGAACTGTTCTTTGGAGCATGAGACAACAGAAGCGTCGGTGGTATCGGTGTCCTTCTCAACACGAACCTGGCCATGAGCATTTTTCTTTTGAATGCCTAACAATCCGAATCAGATGATTATCATTGAATAGATGTGCCTCACTGCCTACAGTTTCTATCTTCATCATCTACGAACCAACATACAACTCCAATGAAGAGGAAATTGAGAAGTTCTACATGGAGCTAGAGAAATTCTATAAAGAAGACCACACCTTCTACAAGATCATTGTTGGTGATATTCATGCCAACATAGGACTGAGTAGGTCACTCAAAGAAATCCATGTTGGACACATCACCAAACATGGAACAAACAGGGTGACAAACTGTATGAGTTCATCATGTCAACCAAGACTATCCATGGTACCTCAAAGTTCCAGAAGGCTGAATATAAATTCTGGACTTGGGAGTCTCCCGGTGGACAGTTCCACAATGAAATTGACCACATCATATTCAATTGAAGGTTTTGCCTGACCGATGCCGCTGTTGTCCCAAAATTTCAAAATGGATCGGACTACCATCTCCTTCATGCAAAATTCTACTTCACAGAGAGGGGAGAAAGGTCTTCAAAGTTTGTTTAAGAGAACTCCCAGAATGACCACAAACTGGGAGCTCTTTGGCACTATTGTGACATGTGGGAAGATGCCATCTTTGACAACATCAACAAGGAATACGATCGACTTGTTCAGGACCTCTATGATTGCTCAAAGAATGCAGAGTGAGAAAGCCAAAAATAGATGAGTATCTTCAGAAACTCTGGAGCACATTCTCAAGCCTCAGGCAACTGTATTCAAGACACCTAAATCCTTAAACTTATCATGGTAAAAATACATGATCTGCAATAATGAAAAAAATAATGGACATTGTGCTAGCTTTATCATAGTATCTATAATTTGATTCACTCATATGAAAATGTATTTCATGTCTCTGTCATCATATAGATACATAATAACATATTTGTTAAAGAGTGAAATATCATGCAAAAATACAATGGTGACAGTCAGAAGAATGTTTTATCTACTTAAAAATAAGTAACTAGTTTTTTATTAATTCATGTATCATGGATATAATTCAACCATTTAGTTGGAATCCTTATTTATTAAGAGGAGCAATGGGGCCCAGGTCAGAGGATTCAGTGAAAAGGTTATGTTGAGGAATGATAAAGCCAAATATCAAATGTCCAGAGCACTGAAGTTAAGAGACCCAAACTTTAAAAACCAAACTTAGAAAGGTGCCTGTTGGAAAGGCAGGCAGGAGGGATGGGAGTAATATGAAAGGGAACTTGGGAAAATTGGTGGAGGAAAGTTAAAACTGGTGGTAGCATCAGAGCTGCAATAATGTATTTCTAAAACTCAACTATAAATAATTTTGTAAATAATTGTGCTTTAATTTAAAAAGAAAATAAAACAATAAATTAAATTAAAAGGAAAACAATAAAATAAACAATTAAAATAAAACAAAAAATAAGAAATGTGCATGGTAATTAAAATATTTACTTAACCTAAAAACATAAAACTATTTTTGTAAAACATATGTACTGTTAAATCTTACTCACCCAAGAAAATTGAGTTTCATTTAAAAATACATTTGGATGTATGGTTATTGCAGCACTGTTGACAATAGCCAGAATTTGAAAACAACCCAAGTGCCCGAGAACAGATGACTTGTTAAAGAAACTTTGGTACATCTACACAGTGGAATACTATGCAGCTTTTAGAAAATACTGGAGCAATAGTACAGTGGGTAGGGCATTTGTCTTTCATGGGGTGGGCCCAGGATAGATTCCTCCATCCCTCGTGGAAAGCCTGGCAAGCTACCAGGAGAGTATCCCACCCACCTGGCAAAGCCTGAGAAGCTACCCGTGGCATACTTGATATGCCAAAAAACAGTAGCTAGTCTCACAATGGAGACTTTACTGGTACCCGCTCGAGCAAATAGATGAACAAAGGGACGACAGTGCGAACAGTGCGATAGTTAGAAAAGATAAAGTCATGAAATTTGCCTAGGACTGGATGGACATGGAGATTATCATGCTAAGTGAAATGAGTCAGATAGAGAGAGACAGACATAGAATGACTGCACTCATTAGTGGAATATAAAATAGCATAATATGACACTAACACTTAAGGACAGTAAAGATAAGATCCAAGAGAATCAATCCCCTTGTGGCTTGGAACCCAGCAAAATATCCTGGGGGAAGAGGCAGTTGGGATGGAAAAGGGACTACTAAATTGGAGGGATCTCTTGGGATGGGAGATGTGTGCTGAAAGCAGATAAAGGACCAATAATGACAGTTTTTCATATCTGTATTGAAAAGTGTAGTTCCCAAAAGTAGAGAGAGAATTAGAAGGAAGGTACCTGCCACAGAAGCAGGAGGTATATTGTGGTGGGGATGGCAGGAGGGAAATTGGTAACATTGTTGGCGGAAAACATACACTGGTGGAGGGATGGCTGTTAAATCTTAGTATGATGGAAACCCAATCATGAAAGATTTGTAATTGTAACTGACAATCATTCAATAATTTTTTAAATTCCATTTTGAAATGTGCCATACTTGAATGGCAACAATAGAATTAATACTAAACTTATTAAAAAACTATAAAAATCTTTCTTTTCCAAAATTTTATTTTATTATAGCTATGTAAATTGCAAGGTTATTCATAATTGGGTTTTTGACACACGATGTTCTGTCACCAAGCCCACCATCAATGTCAACTTCCCTCCATCACCTGCCCAGATTATCTGTCCTATGTACCTACCCCAGCCTGGCCTGCCATCTTTACAGGCACCTTTTAAAAATGATTATGAAAGGGGGCTAGGGGGGTAGGATGGGAGGTGTAGTGGGTTTTTTTTTTTTTGTTTCTGTTTTTGGTTTTTTTTGGTCCTTAGATATGGGCACTGATGAAGTGATGGTTGCTTCAGCATTGTATAACTGAGACTTAAGCCAGAAAGCATTGCGATTTTCCACATAGTGATTCAATATAATAACATTTTTATTAAAAATAAATAAATAAACTGAAACGTTTTCTTTATAAACCAAATGCTATTTTTAATTTCACTTTTAGCAATAATAAAAGAAGTTTCAACTAATAAAACAAATACAAATTTTATGATATCCTATCAAAAATATTAAATAGACATCTGCACCTTCTCTGGTAATTGTTATTGCCTTTGTCTCCAGGTAAGAAAGTTTCTAGAAAGAACCAGAGAGATAGTACAGCAAGTAGGGATCTTGTCATAAAAGAGACTAACATCACTTCAATCAATTCCTAGTATATGGTTCCATATGATCCCCCAACTATCACTAGGAATAATTCCTAAGTGCAACGCCAGAAATATTTCATAAGCTTTGCCATTTGAACCCCTCCAACAACAAAAAATTATCTAGAGAAATCCTAATCAGTGTATAAAGTGTATAAAATTTAATCAACAGTTCCTATTGTTTTTTCAGTTTAAATATTTATCATGAAGAGTGACTAGGAATTTTTCTACTCATCTTGAATTCTAATCCTATGCTAAAACTCTGTTCATCTTTTTATCAATATATTCTTAATATTAATTGTTTTATATTCCTAAGCTTTGAATTTCACTTTGATAAAAATCTACAATAGTGATGTGGTTTACTATGAAGTAGGGTCCATGTATTCCGTGCCTCCTAGAAAATTTAATTGAAATATAACCGTCTTTACTCTCAATGTATTAATTTGCAATTATAACAAAAATCCAAAAAATAATTATAGGTTTTATTAGTCACTATTTTAATAAGGACTTAAGAATAAAAAGGTTAAGATATGCATATGTTGCTCAAATAATGATAATTCTCAAAATATTGTGCTTAATTCAATGGAAAATGCCAACACTCTATGCTAAATAGAGGAAAGAAAATACATTTTGTGTGTTTGGAAAACCATAATTCTGATGGTGCTTTCCTCTTTTACACTTATCTGACTGTGAATCAGAGGGTTGATAGAGGGTAGCCCAAGAATAAAATACACTGCTACTTTTTCATTTTGAGAATAAATGCATCTGAAAACACATCAAAAAATAATCTGAGAGCAAAATGTGAGGGTGATTATGAAAAAAATCACACTACTTTCTTCTCTGCAATGCTTACTGACATTATGAATGCTGAATAATTATAAAGAAAAGACATGATTATGGGACCTGTAGGTCACACCCACAAACTACCTCTGGCTGATGAATATGCTCCTAAATGACCATGATCCGAAGACACACATAAGTATCTCCAAACTGAGCAGCTCGCTGCAGAGATTTCTAAAAACAGTACTTACAGGAGCAGGCGGCCAAACTTGCAGCAATGCAACAACTTATGCTATTCCTAACAAGCAATACAAAATAAAGTATGGGGAGATTGTCTGCCATAGAGGCTGGATGGAAGGGGGGCGGTGGGGGGATACTTGAGCCTTTGGCCGTGGATGATGTGAACTGGTGGAGCTTTGGGGGATCAATCATTGTATGACTGAAACTCAAACAGCGAGGCTTTGTAACTATATTATGCTGATACAAAAACTAACAATAATGAAGATATAATGATTTAAAAATAAAAAAAATCATTGATGTAAAGAGAGGCGTGCGGCAGGGTTATACAATTTCACCAAAACTCTTCAGTGCCGCCCTTGAGAACATCATAGAATGAATGGAATGGAAAGGAATGGGAGTGAAGATAGATGGTCAGCAATTACACCACCTCCACTTTGCTGATGACATCATTCTCATAACGCCAAACATTAGCCAAGCAGCCCAAATGCTGACGGACTTCGACCTCGAGTGTGGAAATGTTGGATTGCAGCTGAATCTCAACAAGACAATGTTCATGAAAAATGAACTGGTCCCTGCAGCTCCATTTGCTCTCAATGGAATGAAAATCTCCGATTGCAGCAGCTATGTGTACCTGGTCTAGAAATCAACATGAGGAACGATTTGGTGCCAGAACTGCGCAGGAGAAAGAGAGCTGCGTGGAATGCATTCAAGAGCATCAAAGAGGTGGTTAAGAGAACAAAGAACCTCCGACTCCGGGCACATCTTTTTGATCCACCGTTCTTCCTGCACTAACATATGCCTCAGAGACCTGGGCCCTAGGCAAACAGGATGAGAATGCTATTGGGGTATCCCAAAGAAGCATCGAAAGAGCTATGCTGGGAATATCATGGCTCACTCAAGTGAGAGAAGGAATCCAGAGTTCTGACCTCAGGTCAAAAATCATGGATGCTGTCTAATTTTCCAAGGAATCAAAAATCAGATGGGCCCGAAATGTAATGCGATTCAGAGACGATCATTGGACTAGAGTTGTACGACTGGATTCCAAAGGACGTCAGAAGACCTCGTGGCCGCCCACCATCTAGATGGTCAGATTTCTTCTTCAAATCTCTGAATGAACAAGTTGAGGCTCTTCCTGTTCCTGGAGCGAGCAGGTATCATTGGGCTACACTACCTCTCGACAGGGACAAATGGAGATGTTAATGGCGCTGGCTTGAGCAAATCAAAGATCAAGAGGACTATAAGTGATACAAGTGAATAAAACAATAAAATAAATTTAATATACTGACTAAGAAAAGTAATGTGGAGTTCATGCCCAATTCAATCAGTTTAATCAATGACTGAATAAATAGCAGTCCTCTGACATCTTATTGCCTAGCTCTCCCTCTCAGAGAGTTTGGTCACTGTTTCATTTGGAGTGCAGAAGCTTCTTAGTTTGATGTAGTCCCATTTGTTTATGTTTTCTTCCCTTGCATGGTCAGTGCTGTTAATTCTTAAAGATGCTTTTAGCTTCAATGTCATGGTTTAGTTCTGCCTACATTTTCTTCTATGATTCAATAAAATTAAAAAAAAATTTAAGAAGATTGAACTTGTTACGGTACCGAGAGCATTCTGTGGGCAAGGCAGAGCCTGGCAAGCTCTCCGTGGTGTATTTGGCATAGAAAATACAGTACAAATGAAGGGCCTCATTCCCCTTACACTGAACGAGCCTTCATTGCTACACCACTGGAAAAAAACGAGAAAAGAGAGGCTACTAAATTTTCAGAGCTAAGATGAATGGACAAGTTACTGGTACCTGCTTGAGCAAATCGATGATCAAGGGGATTATAGTGATACAGTGATAATACAACATTTAAAAAAAAGCAGGATGAGTAAATTTACTATACCATTGGTCCTATAAATTCACCATGCTTAGATCCTATGAAAATGACCTAATTATTACGCAAAAATATTTCAACAAAGCTTTCTTATCACAAAAAAGGGAACTTTGGGTAATAATGAATTCACAGAGAAGTAACTGTTTTAAAAGATGAATTCTTTAACAGTATAAATCTAAAGTCACACCAAACAATAGATACAATCAGACTCATCTGAATACATCGAGGATAATGAGTATATATATAGATAAAAATATATGTATGTATGAATTTAACTCACTCACTCTGCAATAAAGCGTGTTATTTACAGTTAATATAGAACATGCAGAACTGAAATAAATGCATCTGAAAAGAAATTGGGAATGTGGTACCATACAAGAAGTGTTTTCTGTCTCAGAACTCTAATGTTTCTTTCCAATTTCAGTAAGAAGTTTAATTGGCATTTCAAAAAATATAATGACTTAAATTAGACGAGAACTTTTCCAAATATTTTAATTTATTATTTTCTTTTACATTTTGTGTAATTTGTGAGGAGGGGCAGAAACATGTGAAAAGTCTGCAGCTTTATTCCTCACTTTGCACTCAGAGATCAATCTGATGCAATAAAGTTACATTTAACATTTTTTTCAAACATTAAGGCTTTATTTTGCAACAGATAACAATTATTAACTGACTGCACAGTTTGCTAATGGCATTTTTAACTTCCTTATTTCTGAAAGCATAAATCAAAGGATTGAGTAAAGGAGTTAGGATAGTGTAGAATATTGCCACGAATTTGTCGAACGAGAAAGAAACTGGAGGCCGCGCATACTGAAATATACATGGAATAAAGAACAAAACCACAACAGCAACATGAGATCCACAGGTGGAGAGGGCTTTCCTCTGTCCTTCAGTGCAGTAGTTTCTCAAGGAGAACAAGATGACCCCATAGGACACTAGTAACATTAAGAAGATTAGGATGCAAAAGGTTCCACTGTTGGCCACTATCATAAGGCCAAAGGCATAGGTATCAGTGCAAGCAAGCTTCAGTAATGGGTACATTTCACAAATAAAGTGATCAATAACATTGGGACCACAGAAAGGAAGTTGTATAGTAAAAAGAATCTGTATAATGGAATGCAGAAAACCCCCTGCCCAGGCTACTCCAACCAGAATGCCACAGAGCCTTGGGTTCATGATAGAAGTGTAGTGCAAGGGTTTGCAGATGGCCACATACCTGTCATAGGCCATGGATGTGAGGACAATCACCTCTGCTCCAGAAAACAAGTGTAGAGTAAATATCTGCATCATGCAACCTCCATAGGAGATGGTTTTCTTTTCATAGAGACAGTCTATGATCATTTTAGGGCAAATCGCTGAGATAAAACATGCATCCAGGAACGATAGAAAAACCAGGAAGAAGTACATGGGGGAGCCCACGAGCGCTGGATTGCTGATGATGGCTGCCACAATCAGTAGGTTGCCACAGATAGTTGCAATGTAGACAAACAAAAATATGACAAATAAAATTTTCTGAACATCTAGATTCTCTGAAAATCCTAGGAGGACAAACTCAGTGACAAAGCTTTGATTTTCCATGATTTTCCAGAAAACACTCAGAGCTTCCACACAGACCATCACAGCCTGCAATAAAACTGACAAGGTTACATCAGATAAGTTTATTATTGTAGGCACTCACAATTTTGTTCTTCCATGTCTTTTTTTTTCTATTCTGTGCTTCTTTTAATTTTGAAACCAAAACAAAAAAAAAAAACCATTATGTTCTCAAAAAAATAATCATGTAAGATCAGGGAAAATTAACTTTTTAAGATATAAAATAGTACTCGAGAGAAAGCATCTCTAGAGCAACAAACCCAGATGTGACAGGATTGGGAATCTATTTTATTTCAGTCAAAATCATAGATTACTTAGTCATAGTATCCTAGAGAAAGTTGTTAAAGGAGACTTGACAACTTCATCAGAAATAGAAACTCTCCGATAAGGATTATAGCTAGTACATGTTGAGGAATGACCTCAAAGAAACAGAGGTGCAAGATTACAAAATCAGTAAAACAGACATTTGAAACTATAAACAGAAGTGACAGAAAGAAAGAGATTACAGAACAAGAAAGCTCAGTGGAAGGCCTTGTCATCGATAACTATTTTAAAGGGTAATCAACCTGTTCCCGGCCCCTCCAAAAATTCCAGTCCTAGGTATAATCACTAGCATGTTTTTCTTTACCTTAAGTTTTCAAATTTATGTATTTATTTTTTAATATTAAAAAATCATCAACTGTACAAACAAATCTAGAATTAAAATTAATTAGATAACAAAGCTCTAATATCAAAACCAATGTTTTTATGAAAATCAATTTTTATGTGAAAACGATTATGTGTTATCATGGAGTTGTTAAGTGTTAAGTCCTTGTCTAAGGATTTACTAAGCTGTTTGTTGCTAGTTCAGTCTTCTATGTTATTTTTGTTTTTTGAGTTTAGTTATATCTGATCTTAATTTGCCATCTAATTTGCTGTGCTTCTACTTGAATTTCAATACAAACCATGAAGAAAAACCAACTCCCAATTCTTTCCAGGCTCTTTCAGGAAGTTGTAGAAGCAGGAATCCTCCCAATTTCAATGAGGCAAAAGTAACCATAGCATCAAAAGGAGAGAGAGAGATCACAAAAAGGGAAAGCTATATCTCTCTTGAACATACATGCAAAGATTCTCTACAAACTATTAGCCAACCAAGTACAAAGAATTTTTGAAAGATCATTCTCCATGATCAAACAAGATTCATGGTTTAATATACTCAAGTCAAACAACATAATAAGCACAATCAATATAAGAAAAAATAGTCATAGCAATATCAATAAATGCAGAGAAAACATTCAAAAAGGTGCAAACCCATTCATGATGTGAACTCAATAAGGTGGAAGGTGAAAGAATTTTCAATACAGCTAAAGCCAATTACCACATGATCACAGCAAATATTGTGCACGATCCTGAAAAATTGAAAACGTTTCCTATAAAGTCAGTCACAAGGCAACAATGTCCACTCTCATCACTACTGTTTAATTCAGTTCCTAAAGTCCAAGCCATAGCAATTAGGCAAGAAAGAGATATTGAAGGCACTCAGACTAGAATAGATGTCAGGCTCAGTGTTTGCAGAGACATGAAACTACACTTTGAAAATGCTAAAGACTCTAAAAAAAACCCTAAAAAATGTATATTTATACCACTGAATAGCAGACTACAAAATCAATGGACAAACTATTGCTTCTATTTACATGCAAATAGAAAAACAAATGAGAGAGGGGTTAAAAAGTTAATCCCATTTAGGAGTTGTTTCTCAGAAAATCTAATACTTGGTAATCAAGTTAACAAAAGAAGTTAAAGACTAACATAGAACAAAACAATTTTATTATGAAATAAAACATAAAGACACAAGGAAATGTAAATATCCCCTCTTCATGGACAGGAGGTATCAATATTTGTCAAAGTGGCAATCTTCCCAGAATACTGCATATATAATATAGTTCTAATATAAATACTCATCACACTTTTAAAGATATTTAAAAATATATTTTAATTTATAATCTATGTTTGGACTGGAACAATAGCCCGTGGCCGACATGGATTCGATTCCTCGATCTCTCTCAGATAGCCTGGCAAGCTACTGAGAGTATCCCACCTGCACAGCAGAGCCTGGCAAGCTACCTGGGACGTATAGGATATATCAAAAACAGTAGCAGCAAGTCTCACAATGGAGACTTTACTGGTGCCTGCTCCAGCAAATTGATGAACAACTGGACAACAGTGCTACAGTGCAGTGCTGTAATCTATGTTTATAGATTAAACATGCCTGATTTTCACACGGAATAATAAGTCCATTTACTAAACCTAAGAAATCTTAGGTAAAAAAAACGTTAGTCGACTTCACTTTCCCCAACTTTAAATTGCGTAATGAAGCTATAGTCATCAAAACAAAGGACAGACAGTTGGTCACTGATGCAGAATTGAAAGTCCAGAGACAGATGCTCAGGTGTAAGGGTCATTTAATGTTTATAAAAAGAGGGGAACGGGGACATGAAGTGGAAGAAGAAAAGTCTCTATAGAAAATGGTCTTGGAATACCATTGATCACACTGTGCACAATGTCAAATCAAAGCAGATTAAGGGCTTTTATATCTGACCTTCTTCTTCAATTACATTGAAGAAAACATAGGTGGAACATTTTGGCATGGAAGCCGAAGCTAACTTCAATGATTCAATACCATTGGCCAAGTAAACAGAATCAAAGATTAATAAAAGCGAACATCATACTGAGAAGCCTCTGCACCACAAAAGAAACAGGAACAAGAGTAAGAAGACAACCAATAGACATAGAGAAAATATTTTCCAAATATTCATCAGACAGATGAGTAATATCACACTATGAAAAGCTCTGCTTAAATTTTACAATAATAAAACAAACAATGACACAAAAAAATGGAATAGAAGGATACGGACATTAAGCTTCAACAGAGACATACAGATGGCCAAAAAGAATATATATATGTATATATATATACACATAAATGCATACACATGTATATATGTCACTTATCATCAGGGGAATAAAAATAAAAAAACAACAATGATATGTCATCTCAGACCAGTGAAACTGCAACGTATCACAAAGAAACAAAAAAAAAACAATAATGTTGTAGATGTGAGGAAAAAATTCACTGTTAGTAGGAACATTTCTGGTCTAGCATTTTTGGAAAACAATACAGCAGACACTGTTTAAAAAACAAGGGATCAGTCTACTATATGATCCAGTAACTCCACTTCTTGACATCAATCCCAATACCAAAATATAAAAACACATTGAGAACACTTGCACTGCTATATTTGTTCATTACAGCCAAATTCACATAACCAACTTCTGGAAACAACTCACTGTCCAAGATTAGATGACTAGATAAAGAAATCATAGGACGTATGCATAATGGAATTATAAGAAAAGATGATATCATGAAATTTGCTGCTACATGATGGATCTGTTGGGTATCATGTTGACTGAAGTAAATTGAAAGGAAAAGGACTGACTCAATTATTTCTCTTATATACGGGATATAAAGTAGCACTGTAGGGTTATAAAAAATACTGAATTGGATAAATTGAGAATTGATCTTTGGTAGTGGGCCACGAACAGAGAAAGCAAGTGGAAAGGGCAGAGAGGAATGAGCTAGGAAGGGGTTGACATTGGGGAACTGGTGAGAAGGAAGTGGACATGGCAGGTGGGGTGAGGGGAAGGTTGGTGAGGGTTATGTTATGCATGAAATCAAATCATGAAAGGTTATAAACTGTGGTACCTCAAATTAAATTAAATTAAATTAAAACATAAAATCTTTGCATGAATTACACACTGTTTTTTTAAAACTTAAAATAAACCTATTTAAAATAATACTACTATCAAGTGTAGTCCTCATTTGTAAGTTCAATAATAGCAGTAAAATAATTATCGAAGCATTATTTCCTAGCAAACTACCAATGCTATATCTTTTATACATATTTAACTGTGGAAAATTATCATTTAAAGTATTATTTCAAACAAATAATAGATGTTGATCTGGAATTTAAACCTAGACCTTTGCGTTCTTTACATAGCCAGTTCCTGCCTATTGGATCAACCCAGACAGGGACAAGAATGTTCTTTCCTAGCAAGAAAATCAGAGAATGAATGACTGTTCTGTTTCTAATCCACATATAGAAGTTACAGATGTAACAAAACTACATAGTAAGAAATACAGCTATATTTTGAATATAGCTGAATCTTGAGTTTTTGCTCACTACTTATTAATTACATGTAAGATGTCCTCCAAATTGTTTTAGTACAATTTCCTTAAATATAACTATTTCAAATTTACTCTCTTGCAAAATATATGAGTCCACCAATTACCTGAATGTATCAGCAGATTATATCGAGAGTGATTTCATATTATTTTATTACCATGACAACAGAAAATTGTAGCTTATGATACTGTGCCTTAAATGGTTGAAGTTTCTATTGTTTCTCATGTAGAAAGTCAGCCATTTTATCCACAGAAATATTGTCCTTTAATGATCCAGAGAATAATTTCAATAATTATTTCCATTATTTCAATTTCTCAGTGCATTTCCAGCTACAACTGTGGACAACAGTTTTGGCCTCAGCTGCCTTTAATACAGAAACTATCACAAATTTTATGATATTGGCATATGTATTTGCTCTTTATTTAATATGTAGGAAACTATGAGGCTTACGAAACATATAAAATTTATTCTATAAATACAAAATATAAATATAATATAAAGTTAACCCCAAACTCACAACGTTAATAAAAAAAACCTTACCCATTCTTATTTGTGTTCAACTTTAATTTATTTCAGCAATGCCTGCCCAATGACATTGTATATTGCTACAGTTGTCTCCAAGACAGCAAGAGTATAAATAAAATACAACATTGTTCCATGAGTCAAACTTATATTGAAAGGGAAAAAAAGCATCATTTTATCTTAGGGTCCAAAGAGAAGAGACGGTAATGAAATGGATAATTGTTCAGAACCAAGGCAACTGACAAAAATGCAGGGCACTGCATAACTGAGTTTCAAATAGAAAAGATAGATATAGTAGTAAAAAAATGCAATAGTGTGAAAAATCAGGCAATTCATTCACAAATATATATTAATGTTCATGTCATAGTTTTACAAATATACTAATTTGATTAAATTAATCAAATAAGACTAATCACTATAATTAATTAGAATTAATGATTGCATTATTTAGTTTATCTGCGGATAACCATGTGCCACTGAAGAAAACCTCAGTCTTGGTGTCCCCTTCTAAACAGTGGTAACATATTTCAAACTGCCCAATCCACAAAGTCAAAAAATATTCTTATGCATATTTAGTATTTAGTATGCATAAGTCAGAAGATATTTTTAAATATTGAAGTCAACATTTTTATTAAGCAATGTATATAGCAATGCACACATGACAATATAATTAAATTAATACATTATATAATCAAAAATATAAATATCTATACCAGGTGATCAAGTTTGGATTTGGTTTAGGGACCACATTCAGTGTTATTCAGCACCTAGATATTCATGGCTCTGTGCCAGGACTCAATCCTGGGGGAACTCTCTAGCACAAGTTGGATGCCTGGATATAACCAGTGTTGGCTGTGTCAAAGACATGCATCTTATCTGCTGTACTATCACTTGACCGAGAAAGATATAAAGTGTTCTCAATTACATTATTAACCAAAAATTCGGTATTCCTTCCCCAAAATATTCAAAGGAAGGACATAGTGCTTATGAATCATCTAATTGTCTCCCTGGTAAAACGATTTTGCAGAGCTAAACTAGAGTGCTTATCCTGTGCAAAACACAAAATCTTGTGCTCAAGTTTTTCAATATCACAAACATTCCAGAAGGAATCTTATGGAACTCTAAATATGTTTCTATTCCCTTTGATCTATCACTGTCACTGTATTCCCATTGATCATTGATTTGCTCCTGTGGGCACCAGGAATGTCTCCATTGTGACACTTGTTGTTACTGTCTTTGGCATATTGAAAACGCCACTGTAGCTTGCCAGGCTCTGCTGTGCGGGCAGGATATTTTCAGTAGCTTGCTGGGCTCTCTGAGAGGGACCGTGGATTCAAACTGGGTAGGCTGCATGCAAGGCAAACACCCTATCCACTGTGCTATCACTCTAGTGCAAACATCACTGTAGTTAGACATATTTTTTGGATTCCTGAGAAATGAGAAATCCAGAAAACAAAAGTACAGCTGAGACAAGGCAAAGTGATGAATATGTTACATTTTACCTAACTTGCATTGAACCTGAAAATGAACATAAGTAGAGAAAACAGGTTTAAGGTCTTGAAATAACAGTTATTTCAATCTCTCCACCAAAAGTTTTCCTTCTTGTACGCAATATTTTTGAGTGCTTAAAGCATTTTGAATGGTCTTATTGATGCTAAATATTGTATGTCACTATGTTTTCCTTGAATTTACAAAGATTATAATCTCTATTTAAAGTGAAAATCCTGAGACAGAAAAATTCTGGAGTAACCCAGTGTGCAGTTAAGCTGCAGTATTTCATATTACAACCAAATTTTAGAACCTAAAATTCTATTAAATGTGTCTGTTGGATTATACCATCTACAGTTTTAAATCCTAATTTTCAATTTGAATTTCTTCCTTAAAATACACAAGTGTAATTATGAATCTCACCATGATTGTCAATTGAATGCTCTGGTCCTGGCAATCTCTAATTTTCCATTAAGTGACCAACAAGTGACTGTTGGGTCCAAATCTTATTTCTTCATCAGAGAGATAGAGGAAGAGCCACCCTAGTTGAAGACGCAGAGAATGTTCTCTACTGCTTGTGTAGCACTGAGATGAACATGGTTTTGAGAAGGAGGGAATAAGAAATCAAAGGTTTATCAATTAATTTCCCACTGGAATTGAGAGATGTTTACGTGAGACATCATGAACCTGTAGAATTGCATCACAATTCTCCCCAAGGTTGGGAATTTCCCACCTGTATGATTTCAAGTACTTTTAATGTTTTGGTTCAAGTGTTGGCAAAAATATTTTGTCCCTGAGCAATTATATTTTTACAGCACATAGGTATCTATGCTCCTGTTTCTATTTGAAGATCCTTTTATTACCTTCAGAAATAAAATATTTGTTATATGGAGATGGAATATAGTTTTTGTGGTAAAGGACAAATCTTCTATTTGCTAAAAAATATAATAGGGTATTATTCTGAGATAAGGCTCCATAATCAATCTGTAATGTGAAACAGAGCTAGTAATGTGCCATTTCATGTTTATTTAATAATAATATAAGCTAGAAATTTTGATAAGAAGTATGAATTAATTTAATAACATTTATTATTCTCTGTTTATGATTTTCATACTGCAGAACTTAAAAAATGATATATACTTTTTTAACAAGCAAAATATCTTTTTTTCAATACTTTACATAGTAATTTATCTGGAGGTTATTTCCAGGCAAATGTGGTAGAATTAAAGTTTAAAGCACCTAGTCCCGCTTTTGAAAATTAACACTGATAAATATGAGAATTTACCTCTGGGTTATGGATTATATTCTGCTGGGTCTCTATTTTTGTTCCTGGGTCACAGTTTTGATAACTATTACTTTATAATATAATTTAATGTCTGGAAACATGACCGACCAACCCATTTATAAAAATTTGTTTGCAAGAATTTTTTTTCTGTTTTAACTATTATGACCATTAATTTGCCTCACTGTTATTTAGGACACATGCGGTTATATGTTTGTTTTTGGTCTTCTGCCCACAGCCTGATGTTCAGAGTTTAATAATGACTGAACTCAGGAATCACTCACAAATTAAATGAGAAAGTTATACATGATTTATTTTAATATAAATAATACAAACTTTACTAATCCAATTGTCCATTCACCAAAATAATACTAATCTTCAAATAAAACATTGGGATTATTCCAAATATTAGTTTAGACTACAGTAATAGAGATGCTATATTAACCTTCGTCTAAAAAAGGTAAAATTTTAATATCTTAAAACTATAAAGACTCAATTGATTGTTACAAAATTTAAATGCACTTAGTTCCTACAGAGAAATAGAATGGAAAACATTGTTTTCTTTGAGATGGGTGGTAAATCAGAGTGCCAGAGTTCCTTTTAAATATTCCTTGTCTTTTGCCTCTTGTTCATTTATAATTTATATATTTCATATGAATGAGATATCAAATTTGTTTTTCTACTTCTGATAGATTTTTTTTAATCTGGTATCCTCCAGTTTCCTCCACTTTGCTGAAAGTAAGAAGAATTTTTTTTCTTTTTCTTTCTGATATTGTATTGATTAGGTAGTTTACAATATTTGATGACATTTTATATTAAAACGCCAATCCCACTACCATTACACCTTCCCATCCCTATGTTTCAAATGTTTTCATCTGAACCTCAATGCCTGCCCCAAAGCAGAACCAAAATAATATATACTGTATTGCTTGTTATGAAAAAAAATAATGCTGAAAATGCTACACAAAAGGATCCTTAGAGGAAAGGGAATGAAAATTGTTCTATTTTGACAAGGACGATTAAGACCTTCTATGAGAGATCATTAACTGTTGCTAAGTTTTGAGCTTTGTGTGCTTTTACATCTGTAATGTATACACACACAAACACACACACACACATATATGGGCTGGAGCAATAGCACAGCAGGTAGGGTGTTTGCCTTGCATGCAGACCACCCAGGTTCGATTCCTCCATCCCTCTCAGGGAAACTGGGAAGCTACTGAGAAAATCCTGCCTGCATGGCAGAGCCTGGTAAGCTACCCATGGTGTATTTGAATGCTAAAAACAGTAACAAGTCTCACAATGAAGACATTACTGGTGCCCACAGGAGCATATCAATGAACAAAGAGCCAACAGTGCTACAGTGCTATGTATAACTATTATCCTCTAAGATTGGTTGCCTACATTTTGAAACCGATCACATACCTTGCGGTTCTCATGGAGTACCACTACCCACTACCCAACCACTGCTACGCTCCAGACAGTTCTCTGGACACTCGAGAGGAACCTCATGCACGAGTGAGGCCACACAGAACCAGGTAAGTATAACTTTGCAACCTTGGTTTCCAGTCTCAACCAGACCCGGAAAGAAGATCCTCTGTCTGCCTCCTCCAATCTCCAGCACCTTAGGGAGGGGTCTACTCCAGTTCCCCACCCTACTGAAGCCAGATAAATACATCACTGCCAGACCTCCACTACCTCCGCTACACAACCACAGCCATGCTCTAGGCTGTTCTCTGGACACACCGTAAGACACTTAGTACACATTTTCCATAATTTCCATACCCCATAATTTGATGGGGTTCAAATATAGTGTGAACCATGGGAACATCTCTAAGGGCAATTGAAGACCGCCCTAAAAGCCTCCAGACTCTTTGAGAACCTAGAAAGCTACCAAGAGTACACCTCCCTCATGGCAGAGCCTGGCAAGCTACCTGTGGCATATTCGATTTGCCAAGAACAGTAACAACAATGGGCCTCACTCGCCTGACACCCAAAGACCCTTCAATATGGCAGCGTCAAGAAAGATGAGCAAGGGGAGGCTGGAAAATCTTAGGGATGAACTAGACTGCCAAAACAAAGAAAGACTAAATTGACTGTCTTTACTTTCAATGCATCTACGCTGGAATCGGTAGCATCCACCCAGGACCTGATGATCAAGTATGACATCATTGTTCTGACTGAACGAGAAGACATGGATCATATCATGCAATTTTTGAAACTGGAGAAGAACTATTCCTCGGAGCATGAGACAACAGAAGCATCGGTGGCATCGGTGTCCTTCTCAACACAAACTTGGCTATGAGCAATGATTCATTCGAATGCCTAACAATTCGAATCAGATGATTACGCTTGAATACGTGTGGCTCACTGGCTGCCGTATCTATCCTCATCATCTAGGAACCAATATACAACTTCGATGAAGAAGAAATTGAGAAGTTCTATATGGAGCTAGAGAAGTTCTATAAAGAAGACCACACCTTTTACAAGATCATTTTTGGTGATTTTCATGCCCAGATAGGACTGAGAATGTCCCCTGAAGAACCCCATATTGGGACCCATGGCCTAACATGGAATGTACAGAGTGCGGATTGCCTGAGTTCATGATGTCGACCAAGACTATCCATGGTAACACACAGTTCCAGAAGGCTGAATCTAAAAGCTGGACATGAGAGTCTCCCAGTGGACAGTTCCACAATGAAATTGACCACATTATATTCAATCGGAGGTTTTGCCTGATCGATGTTGCTCCTTTCCCAAAATTTCAAAGGGGATTGGACCACCATCTCCTTCATGCAAAATCCTACTTCACAGAGAGGGGAAAAAAAGTCTTCAAAGTTTAAGTATAAGAAGAAAACTCCCAGCATGACGACCAACTGCGAGCTCTTTGGCACTATTGCGACAACGTGTTAAGATGCCATCCTTGACAACATGGACAAAGAATATGATGGACTGGTTCAGCACTTCTATGACTTCGGGAAGAATGCCAAGAGTGAGAAAGCCACAAATAGATGCCTATCTTCAGAAACTCTGGAACTCATTCGCAATCCTCAGGCAACTGAAGTCAAGTACCCAAACATGATCTGCAATTATAGAAATAAATAATGGACATTGTGCTAGCTTTATCATAGTATCTACAATTTAATTAATTCATATTAAAATGTATGTTGTGTCTCTGTCTTCATATAGATACATAATCACATGCTTGTTTAAGAGTGAAATATCACACAAAAATACAATGGTGAAAGTCAGAAGAATGTTCATCTACTTAAAAAATAACTAGTTAGTTTTTCAATACTTCATGTATCATGGATCTAATTGAACCATTTATTTGGAATCCTCATTTATTAAGAGGATCAATGTGGCCCAGGTCAGAGGATTCAGAGTAAAGTTCATGTTGAGGAATCATAAAGCCAAATACCAAATGTCCAGAGCACTGAAGTTAAGAGACCCAAACATTAACAACCAAACTTAGAAAGGTGCCTGTTGGAAGGGCAGGCTGGAGGGGTGGGAGTGATATAGGAGGGAACATAGGAAAATTGATGGAGGAAAGTTAAAACTGGTGGTAGCATCGGAGCTGCAATAATGTAATTTTAAAAATCAACTATAAATAATTTTGTAAATAAGCGTGCTTTAATTTAAAAAGAAAATAAAACAATAATTTAAATTAAAAGGAAAACAATGAAATAAACAATTAAAATTAAACAAAAAACAAGAAATGTGCATGGAAATTAAAATATTTACTTAACCTAAAAACATAAAACTATTTTTGTAAAACATATGTACTGTTAAATCTTACTCACCCAAGAAAATTGAGTTTCATTTAAAAATGCTTTTGGATGTATGTTTATTGCAGCACTGTTTAAAATAGCCAGAATTTGAAAACAACCCAAGTGCCCGAGAACAGAAGACTTGTTAAAGAAACTTTGGTACATCTACACAGTGGAATACTATGCAGCTGTTAGAAAAGCCTGGAGCAATAGTACAGTGGGTAGGACATTTGTCTTGCATGGTATCAGCCCAGGTTAGATTCCTCCATCCCTCTTGGAGAGCCTGGAAAGCTATCAAGAGAGTATCCCATCCACATGGCAGAGCCTGAGAAGCTACCCTTAGTATACTTGATATGCCAAAAAAATAGTAACTAGTCTCACAATGCAGACTTTACTGGTACCCGCTCGAGCAAATAGATGAATAAAGCGACGACAGTGCTAACAGTGTGACAGTTAGAAAAGATGAAGTCTTGAAATTTGCCTATAAGTGGATGGACATGGAGATTATCATTCTAAGTGAAATGAGTCAGAAAGTGAGAGACAGACATAGGATTATTGCATTCATTTGTGTAATATAAAATATCATAATATGACACTAACACCTAAGGACAGTAAAAACAAGAGCCAAGAGAATTGCTTTGTGGTTTAGAAGCCAGCAACATGTGCTGGGGAAAGAGGCAGTTGGGATGGAAAAGGGACTACTAAGTTGGAGGGATCTCTTGGGATGGGAGATGTGTGCTGAAAGCAGGTAAAGGACCAAATATGACAGCTTTTCATATCTGTATTGAAAACTGTAATTCCCCAAAGTAGAGAGAGAATTAGAAGGAAGGTACCTGCCACAGAAGCAGGAGGTATATTGGGGTGGAGATGGCAGGAGGGATTTTGGTAACATTGGTGGTGGAAATCATACACTGGTGGAAGGATGGCTGTTCAATTTTAGTATGACTGAAACCCAATCAGGAAAGATTTGTAACTGTAACTCACAGTCATTCAATAATTTTTTAAATTCCATTTTGAAATGTGCCATACTTGAATCGCACCAATAGAACTAATACTAAACTTATCCAAAAAACTATAAAAATCTTTTCTTTTTCAAAATTTTATTTTATTATAGAAACATGAATTACAAGGTTATTCATAATTGGGTTTATGACACACGATGTTCTGTCACCAAGCCCACCACCTCTCCATCACCTGCCAAGATTTCCTCTCCTATGTACCTACCTCAGCCTGGCCTGCCATCTTTACAGGCACCTTTTAAATGTGATTATGAAAGGGGGCTACGGGGGCTGGATGGGAGGTGTACTGGAGTTTTGTTTGCTTTTGTTTTTTTTGTATTCTTTTTATTGGTGGTGGAATATGGGCACTAGTGAAGGGATGCTTGCTTCAGCATTGTATAACTGATTCATAAGCCAGAAAACATTGCAATTTTCCACATGGTGATTCAATAAAATAAATTTTTTATTAAAAATAAATAAATAAATAAATAAAACTTTTTCTTTAGTAAACCAAATGCTATTTTTAATTTCACTAGTATCAATAATAAAACAAGTTTCAACTAATAAAACAAATACAAATTTTATGAAATTCTATCAAAAATATCATTAAATAGACGTTTCCACCTTCTCTGGTTATTGCTATTGTCTTTGTGTTCAGGGAAGAAAGTTTCTAGAAAGAACCAGAGAGATAGTACAGCAAGTAGGGATCTTGTCTTAATAGAAGAGGACAGCAGTTAAATCAATTCCTAGCATATGGTTCGATATGATCCCCCCAACTATTACTAGGAATAATTCCTGATTGCAACACCAGAAGTA
Source organism: Sorex araneus (assembly GCF_027595985.1). Lineage (NCBI taxonomy): Eukaryota > Metazoa > Chordata > Mammalia > Eulipotyphla > Soricidae > Sorex > Sorex araneus. Next base: position 150,897,163 of record NC_073307.1, on the reverse strand, counting down.
TTTCATAAGCTTTGCCAATTTAACCCCTCCAACAACAAAAAATCATCTAGAGAAATCCTAATCACTGTATAAAGTATATAAAATTTAATCGACAGTTCCTATTGTTTTTTAGTTTAAATAGTTATCAGGAAGAGTGTCCAGGAATTTTTCTACTCATATTGAATTCTAATCCTATGCTAAAACACTGTTTATCTCTTTATCAAAATTTTCTTAGTATCATTTGTTTTATATTTCTAAGCTTTGAATTTCATTTTGATAAATATCTACAATAGTGATGTGGTTTACTATGAAGTATGCTCCATGTATTCCGTGTCTACTAGAAAATTTAATTGCAATATAGCCCTCTTTACTCTCAATGTGTTAATTTGCAATTATAACACAAATCTATAAAAAGTGTTATAGGTTTTATTAGTCACTATTTTAATAAGGACTTAAGAATAAAAATGTATAGATATGCATATGTTGCTCAAATAATGATAATGTCCAAAATATTGTCCTTAATTCAATGGAAAATGCCAAATCTTTATGTTAAATAGAGGAAAGATAATCCACTTTGTATGTTTGGAAATCCATAATTCTGATGGTTCTTTCCTCTTCTACAATTATCTGACTGTGAATCAGAGGGTTGAGTGAGTGTAGCCCATGAATAAAATACACCGCTACTTTTTCATTTTGAGAATGAATGCATCTGAATACACATCAAATAAGATCAAGATGAGAGCAAATGTGAGGGTGATTATGAAAAAAATTCACACTACTTCCTTCTCCACAATGCTGACTGACATTATAGAAGCTGAATTATTATACAGAAAAGACATGATTATGGGACCTGGAGGTCACACCCACAAACTACCTCTGGCTGCTGTATATGCTCCTTAATGACCATGATCCGAAGACACACAAAAGCATCTCGAAACTGAGAAGCTCGCTGCAGAGAAATCTAAAAACAGTACTTAGAGGAGCAGGTGACCAAAATTGTGGCAATGCAATAACTTATGATATTCATAACAAGCAATACAAAATAAAGTATGGGGAGATTGTCTGGCATAGAGGCAGGATGGAGGGGGCGGTAGGGGGTATACTTGAGTCTTTGGCAGTGGAAGATGTGCACTGCTGGAGCTTTAGGCGATCAATCACTGTATGACTGAAACTCAAACAGCGAGGCTTTGTAACTATATCATGCTGATTCAAAAACTAATAATAATGAAGATATAATGATTTAAAAATGAAAAAATCATTGATGTAAAGAGAGGGGTGCGGCAGGTTTATACAATTTCACCAAAACTCTTCAGTGCCACCCTTGAGAACATCATAGAATGAATGGAATGGAAAGGAATGGGAGTGAAGTAGATGGTCAGCAATTAGACCACCTCCACTTTGCTGATGACATCATTCTCATAATGCCAAACATTAGCCAAACAGCACAAATGCTGATGGACTTCGACCTCGAGTGTGGAAATGTTGGATTGCAGCTGAATCTCAACAAGACAATGTTCATGAAAAATGAACTGGTCCCTGCAGCTCCATTTGCTCTCAATGGAATGAACATCTCCGATTACAGCAGCTATGTGTACCTGGGTAGAGAAATCAAGATGAGGAAAGACTTGGTGCCAAAACTGAGCAGGAGAAAGAGAGCAGCGTGGAATGCATTCAAGAACATGGAAGAGGTGGTTAAGAGAAAAAAGAACCTCCAACTCCGGGCACATCTTTTCGATCCACCGTTCTTCCTGCACTAACATATGCCTCAGAGACCTGGGCCCTACACAAACATGATGAGAATTATATTAGGGTATCCCAAAGAGGAATCAAAAGGGCTATGCTGGAAATATAATGTCTCACTCAAGTGAGAGAAGGAATCCAGAGTTCTGACCTCAGGTCAAAAATCAGGGATGCTGTCTCATTTGCCAAGGCATCAAAAATCAGATAGGCAGGTCATGCAATGCGATTCAGAGAAGACCCTTTGACTATTCCTGTTACCGACTGGATTCCACGGGATGTCAGAAGGCCTCGTGGATGCCCACCAACTAGATGGTCAGTTTTCTTCATCAAATCTCTGAATGAACGAGTTGAGACTCTTCCTTTTCCTGGAGCGAGCAGGTATCATGGGGCTACACTAGCTCGAGACAGGGACAAATGGAGATGTTACTGGCACCCGCTCAAGCAAATCAAAGAACAACAGGACTATAAGTGATACAAGTAAATAAAAAATAAAATAAATTTAATATAATGATTAAAAAAAGGTAATGTGGAGTTCATGCCCATTTCAATCAGTTTAATCAATGACTGAATAAATTGCAGTCCTCTGACATCTTATTGCCTAGATCTCCCTCTCAGAGAACTTGGTCACTGTTTCTTTTGAAGTGCAGAAGCTTCTTAGTTTGATGTAGTCCCATTTGTTTATGTTTGCTTCCACTTGCATGGTCAGTGCTGTTTCATCCTTAAAGATGCTTTTAGCTTCAAATTCATGGAGAGTTCTACCTACATTTTCTTCTATGATTCAATAAAATTTATTTTTTTTTTAAAAAAAGGGAACTTGGTAAGGTACTGAGAGCATTCTGTGGTCAAGGAAGATCCTGGCAAGCTCTCCGTGGTGTATTTGGCATGGCGAATACAGTACAAATGAAGGGTCTCGTTCCCCTTACCCTTAAAGAGCCTTCATTGCTACTCCACTGAAGAAAACGAGAAAAGAGAGGCTACTAAATTTTCAGAGCTAGGATGAATGAACACATTACTGGTACACGCTCGAGCAAATCAATGATCAAGGGGATTACAGTGATGCAGTGATAACACAACATTTAAAAATAAAAAGCAGGAAGAAGTAATTTAAAATACCATAGGCCCTATAAATTTACCATGCTTAGATCCTATGAAAATGACCTAATTTTTATGCAAGAATATTTCAACAAGATTTCTTATCACACAAAATGGGAACTTTCGGTAATAATGAATTCACCGAGAAGTAACTGACTTAAAAATGAATTCTTTAACATTCTTAGTCTAAAATTACACCAAACGATAGATATAATCTGACTTATCTGAATACATCAAAGATAATGACTATATGTATAGATAAAAATATATCTATGTATGACTTTAACTCAATCACACTGCAACAAAGCTCGTTATTTACAGTTAATATAAAACATGCAGAACCTAAAACAATGCATCTCCAAAGAAATTGGGAATGGGGTGCCAGAGAAGAGTGTTTTCTGCCTCAGAAGTCTAATGTTTCTTTCAAATTTCAGTAAGAAGTTTAATTGGCATTTCAAAAAATATAATGCCTTAAATTAGTCGAGAACTTTTTCAGGATAATTTAATTTATTATTTTCTTTTACAATTTGTGTGATTTGGGAGGAGGGGCAGAAAAATATGAAAAGTCTGTGGGTTTATTCCTCACTTTGCACTCAGAGATCACTCTGATGCAATAAAGTTACATTTAACCTTTTTTTCCAAACAATTAGGCTTTACTTTGGAAAAGAAACAGTCATTAACCGGCTGCACAGTTTGCAAATGGCATTTTTCACCTCCTTATTTCTGAAAGCATAAATCAAAGGATTCACTAAAGGGGTTAGGATAGTGTAGAATATTGCCACGATTTTGTCAAAGGAGAAAGAAACTGGAGGCCGCGCATACTCAAATATACATGGAATAAAGAACAAAACCACAACAGCAACATGAGATCCACAGGTGGAGAGGGCTTTCCTCTGTCCTTCAGTGCTGTGGTTTCTCAGGGAGAACAAGATGACCCCATAGGACACTAGTAACATAAAGAAGATTAGGATGCAAAAGAATCCACTGTTGGCCGCAATCATAAGGCCAAAGCCATAGGTATCAGTGCAGGCAAGCTTCAGTAATGGGTACAATTCACAAATAAAGTGATCAATAACATTGGGACCACAGAAAGGAAGTTGTACAGTAAAAAGAATCTGTATAATGGAATGCAGAAAGCCCCCAGCCCAGGCTACTCCAACCAGAATGCCACAGAGCCTTGGGTTCATGATAGAAGTGTAGTGCAAGGGTTTGCAGATGGCCACATACCTGTCATAGGCCATGGCTGTGAGGACAATCATCTCTGCTCCAGCAAAGAAGTGTTGAGCAAAGTTCTGCATCATACAACCTACATAGGAGATGGTTTTCTTTTCATAGAGACAGTCTATGATCATTTTAGGTCCAATAGCTGAGATAAAACATGCATCCAGGAACGATAGAAAAACCAGGAAGAAGTACATGGGGGAGCCCAGGAGCGCTGGATTGCTGATGATGGCTGCCACAATCAGCAGGTTGACACAGATAGTTGCAATGTAGACAAATAAAAATATGACAAATACAATTTTCTGAACATCTGGATTCTGTGAAAATCCCAGGAAGACAAACTCGGTGACAAAGCTTTGATTTTCCATGCTTTTCCAGAAAACACTCAGAGCTTCCACACAGACCATCACAGCCTGCAAAAAAACTGACAAGGTTACATCAGATAAGTTTATTATTGTAGGCACTCACAATTGTGTTCATCCATGTGGTTCTTTCTATTCTGTGCTTCTTTTATTTTGGAAACCAAAACAAAAAAATAGCAGAATATTCTGCAAATCAATCATGTAATTTTTGGAATATTCAATTTTTAAGATATAAAATAGTGCTACAGAGAAAGCATCTCTAGAGCAACAAACCCAGATGTGACAGGATTGAGAAACTATTTTATTTCAGTTAACATCATAGATTACTTAGTCATAGTTTCCTAGAGAGTTGTTGTTAAAGGAGACTTTGAGCCATATATTAGTTCTGAAGCATCAGGACATGAATTTACTTGTCATGTTGAGCATCATATTGTAATCAAATGCAAACACATGTGAGATGTCCCTGATCAGAAGATTTTTTTATCCACAAATGGAAAAGGATGTCAGTGTCCTTTTAAAATCACAATCTTCACAACAATTTCTGTTTAAGTCTAATGTGATAGGACCTTTAAGATAAATTAATCAGGCCATATGAGAGGGAACTTCTATTAAAAATGTTGAGTTCTATAAATATACAAAGCACATTACAAAACAGGTGAGAACTCTCAATCCAGAAGAAGTCATACACTGGCTTATGCAGCAGGCCAGGATCCTCTCTCTGGGCTCCAGGGCTATTATATAAAGTGCTGTACAAAAGCCATTGGCTTGCTGGGATCCACACAACCCACAGAAGCTTGAGGTCCCTTCTTTAGTTACAGACTGCTTCTTTACTCCTGCATATTCCAAGGGGACAAATGAGTCATTTTCACTGAACTTGTGCTCAGTGGCTTGGCAGCCTCCTACCATACCACAATAACTCTAGCTTTAGCTTGATACTAGCCTCGATCTCCTATTTCCACAAAAAAATGAACCAAGTTAACCATGGTAGTAAGAAATCATAGACCCCTAAACTACAGCTGAAGTAGTGACATAGCCAAAGACACTAAAAGACTTCCTGAAATCCTTGCACAAAATTCTAAACAACTGCTGAGTGACAACCAAAGGTGTTGGAATAGTTCCAGCAGGGGAGCAACTCTCTAGGATCACAAGTCACAAAACACGAAATCCCCACTAGTCGTCGATTTCTCGAGCAGGTTCAGTAAATCTCCATTCGTCCTTTCCCTGAGATCTTAGAAGTCTTTCTCGACTTGGCCCTCCCAGTGATTTCCCACTGGAGACTCATTTAGGGTCAGGAGAGTGAGATCTAGCTTGTTACTGGATTTAGCATATGAATACACCATGGGAAGCTTGCAAGGCTGTCCCATGTGGACAGGAAACTCTCAGTAGCTTACCAAATCTCCAGAGGCTACAAATCTTGTCCAAATCTGTTGAGAGGAGCCTTGGGCATGGCTGTAGCTAGGTTCTGGTGGTCTTTGGCTACTGGGAGCTCTGTTCGTGGTGGGGAGGGAAGCTGGAGCCCACTCCTCCAGGGGGCCCGGGGGAAGACTGCCAGGCGTGCTGGCAAGGGACTCTCTAGGATAACTGAGTTTATTAATTCTCTGGCTACTCTAGAGAGTGCCCTGGCAGGAGAGCACAGGTGATGAATTTGAAAGACTCAAATCTAGATAGCAACAGACACAATACATAAGCAGCATAGAAATACCACCACACTTTCGAAATGAAGATAGTAGCCTGGACAACTCAATCAGAAGTGGGACCTCTCACATAAGGATTATAGCTAGAATATGTTGAGGATCATTAATGGGCTCAAAGAAACAGTGGTGGAAGATAAAGAAAGCATGAAAACAGACATTTGAAACTATAAACAGAAGTGAGAGATGAAAGAGATTACAGGACATGAAAACTCAGTGGAAGGCCTTGTCATCAATAACTATAGATAAAATTGAAAGGGTAATCAACCTGTTCCCAGCCCCTCCAAAAATTCCAGTCCTAGATAAAATTACTAGCAATTCTTTACTTACCTTAATTTTTCAATTTATTTATTTATTTTAAAATATTAACAAATCAACTGTACAAACAAATCTAGAATTAAAATTAATTAGATAACAAAGCTCTAGTATCAAAATCAATGTTTTTTTAAAAGTCAATATTTATGTGAAAACTAATATGTCTCATCATGGAGTTGTTAAGTCCTTGTCTAAAGATATACAAAGCTGTTTGTTGCTAGTTCAGTCTTCAATGATATTTTTGTTTTTTGAGTTTAGTTATTTTTGATCTTACTTTGCCATTTAATTTGCTGTGTTTCTACTTGAATTTCAATACAAACCATTAAAAAAAGACCTACTCCCAATTCTTCCCAGGCTCTTTCAGGAAGTTGTAGAAGAAGGAATCCTGCCAATTTCAATGAGGCAAAAGTAACCATAGCATCAAAAGGAGAGAGAGATATCACAAAAAGGGAAAGCTATATCCCTCTTGAACATACATGCAAACATTGTCAAAAAATATTAGCTAATCAAGTACAAAGAATTTTGGAAATATCATTCTCCATGATCAAGTAAGATTCATGATTTAATATACTCAAGTCATTCAATGTAATAAACACCATCAATATAAGAAAAAATAGTAATCTAGTAGTATCAATAAATTCAGAGGAAACATTCAAAAAGGTGCAAACCCATTCATGATGTGAACTCAATAAAGTGGAAGGTGAAAGAATTTTCAATACAGCTAAAGCCAATTACCACATGCTCACAGCAAATATTGTGCACGATCCTGAAAAATTGAAAACCTTTCCTATAAAGTCAGTCACAAGACAACTATGTCCACTCTCATCACTACTATTTAATTTAGTTCCGAAAGTCCAAGCCATAGCAATTAAGCAAGAAAGAGATATTGAAGGCACTCAGACTAGAATAGATGTCAGGCACAGTGTTTGCAGAGACATGAAACTACACTTTGAAAATGCTAAAGACTCTACAAAAAAAAAAAACCCTAGAAAATGTATACTTATACAACTGAATAGCAGACTACAAAATCAATGGACAAACTATGGCTTCTAATTACATGCAAATAGTAAAACAAATGAGAGAGAGGTTAAAATGTTAATCCCATTTAGCAGTTGTTCCTCAGAAAATCTAATACTTGGGAATCAACTTAACAAAAGAAGTTAAAGACTTACATAGATCAAAACCATGTTATTATAAAATAAAACATAATGACAAAAGGAAATATAAACATCCCCTCTTCATGGATAGGAAGTATCAACATTTGTCAAAGTGGCTATCTTCCCAGAACACTGCAGATACAATGTAGTTCTAATAAAAATACCCATCGCACTTTTAAAGATATTTAAAAATATATTTTAATTTAAAATCTATGTTTGGACTGGAACAATAGCCCGTGGCTGACATGGATTCGATTCCTCGATCTCTCTCAGATAGCCTGGCAAGCTACTGAGAGTATCCCACTGCACAGCAGAGCCTGGCAAGCTACTTTGGACGTACAGGGTATATCAAAAACAGCAACAGCAAGTCTCACAATGGAGACTTTACTGGTGCCTGCTCCAGCAAATTGATGAAGAACTGGACAACAGTGCTACAGTGCAGTGCTGTAATCTATGTTTATAGATTAAACATGCCTGAATTTCACACGGAATAATAAGTCCATTTACTAAACCTAAGAAATCTTAGGTAAAAAAACATTAGCCGACTTCACTTTCCCCAACTTTAAATTGCATAATGAAGCTATAGTCATCAAAACAAAGGACAGACAGTTGGTCACTCTTGCAGAATTGAAAGTCCAGAGACAGATGCTCAGGTGTAAGGGACATTTAATGTTTATAAAAAGAGGGGAACGGGACATGAAGTGGAGCAAGAAAAGTCTCTATAGAAAATGGTCTTCGAATAAAATTGATCACACTGTGCACAATGTCAAATCAATGCAGATTAAAGGCATTTATATCTGACCTTCTTCTTCAATTACATTGAAGAAAACATAGGTGGAACATTTTGGCATAGAAGCCGAAGCTAACTTCAATGATTCAATACCATTGGCCAAGTAACCAGAATCAAAGATAAACAAATGTGACCATCATACTGAGAAGCCTCTGCACCAGAAAAGAAACAAGAACAAGAGTAAGAAGACAACCAAGAGACACAGAGAAAATATTTTCCAAATATTCATCAGACAGATGAGTAAAATCACATTATGAAAAGCTCTGCTTAAATTTTACAATAATAAAACAAACAATGACACAAGAAAATGGAATAGAAGGATACGGACATTAACCTTCAACAGAGACATACAGATGGCCAAAAAGAATATATATGTATATATATACACATAAATTCATACACATGTATATATGTCACTTATCATCAGGGAAATACAAATAAAAAAACAACAATGATATGTCATCTCAGACCAGTGAAACTGCAATGTATCACAAAGAAACAAACAAAACAAAACAATAATGTTGTAGATGTGAGGAAAAAATTCACTGTTAGTAGGAACATTTCTGGTCCACATTTTTGGAAAAAAATACAGCAGACACTGTTTAAAAAACAAGGGATCAGTCTACTATATGATCCAGCAACTCCACTTCTTGACATCTATCCCAATACCAAAACATAATAAACACATAGAGAACATTTGCACTTCCATAGTTGTTCATTGCAGCCAAATTCACAATAACTAACTTCTGGAAACAACTCACTGTCCAAGATCATATGACTAGATAAAGAAATCATAGGACGTATACATAATGGAATTATAAGAAAAGATGAAATCATGAAATTTGCTGTTACATGATGGATCTGTTGGGTATCATGTTGACTGAAGTAAATTGAAAGGAAAAGGACTGACTCAATTATTTCTCTTATATAAGGGATATAAAGTAGCACTGTAGGGGTATAAAAAATACTCAATGGGGTAGAATTAGAATCGATTTTTGGTAGTGGGCCACCAACGGAGAAAGCAAGTGGAAAGCACAGAGAGGAATGAACTAGGAAGTGGTTGACACTGGGGAACGGGTGGGAAGGAAGTGGACATGGCAGGTGGGGTGAGGGGAAGATTGGTGAGGGTTATGTTATGCATAAAATCCTATCAAGAAGCATATAAACTGTGGTACTTCAAATAAAATTAAGTTAAATGAAAACATAAAATCTTTGCATGAATTACATACTGTTTTATTTAAAACTTAAAATAAACCTATTTAAAATAATACTACTATCAAGTGCTGACCTCATTTGTAAGTTCAATTATAGCAGTAAAATAATTATCGAAGCATTATTGCCTAGTAAACTACAAATGGTATATCTCTTATACATATTTAACGGTGGATAATTATCACTTAAAGTATTATTTCAAACAAATAATAGATGTTGATCTGGAATTTAAACCTAGACCTTTGCGTTCTTTACATAGCCAGTTCTTGCCTATTGGATCAACCCAGAAAGTAACAAGAATACTTATTTCCCAACAAGAAATTCAGAGAATGGACGGCTTTTCTGTTTCTAACCCACATATAGAGGTTAAAGATGTAACAAAACAACATAGTAAGAAATAGAGCAATATGATGAATATAGCTGAATCTTGAATTTTCACTCACTACATATTAATTACATGTAAGATGTGCTCTAATTTGATTTAGTACAATTTCCTTAGATATAACTATTTTAAATTTAATGTCTTGCATAGTACATGTGTTCACCAATTACCTGAATGTATCAACAGATTATGTCAAGGATGATTTCCAATTATTTTTCTACCAGGAAAACACAAAAGTGTAGCTTATGATACTGTGACACTACTGGTTGAAGTTTCTATTGTTTCTCATGTAGAAAGTCAGCCATTTTATGCACAGAAATATTTTCCTTTTATCATCCACAGAATTATTTCAATTATTATTTCACTTATTTCAATTTCTCAGTTCATTTCCAGCTACAATTGTGGAAAAGAGCTATATCCTCAGCTGCTTTTAATACAGAAATGATCACAGATTTTATGATACTGGCTTATGCATTTGCTCTTTATTTAATATGTAGGAAACTGTAGGACTTACAGTACAAATAAAATTTATTCTAAAAATAAAAAATATAAATATAATATAAAATGAACTCCCCCAAACTCACAACGTTGATAAAAAACTCTACCCATTCTGATTTTTGTTCAACTTTAATTCATTTAAGCAATGCCTCCACAATGACCTCTGTATCTTGCTACGATTGTCTCCAAGAGAGCAAGAATATGAATAAAATACAACATTGTTCCATGAGTCAAACATATTGAAAGTGAAAAAAACATCATTTGATCCTAGTGTCAAAATAGTAGAGAAGACTATGAAATAAATACCAGTTCAGAACCAAGGCAACTGACAAAAGTGCAGGACACTGGGTAATTTATTTTCAAATAGAAAAGATATATATAGTAGTAAAAAAATGTAATGGTGTGAAAAAAATCAGACAATTCATTTACAATCATGATATTAGTGTTCATGACAGATTTATACAAATATACTTATTCTATTAAAATAATCAAGTAAGACTTTAATCACTATAATAATTAATTCAAATTAATTATTGTATTTTTAATTTGTTTGCTGATTACCATATGACTTTGAAGAAACCCTTAGTCTTGGTGTCCTCTTCTAAATAGTGATAATATATTTCAAATTGCCCAATCCACAAGAGTCAAAAAATATCCTTGTGCATATTTGTACTTAGTATGCAGAAGTCAGAAGATATTGTTAAATATTGAAATCATCATTTTTATTAAGCAGTGTATATAACAATGCACACATGACAATAAAATTAAATTAATATATTATATAATCAATAACATAAATCTCTATACCTGGTGATCAAGTTTGGATTTGGTTTAGGGACCACATTCAGCACTGTTCAGCACTTAGATGTTCCTGGGTTTGTGACAGGACTCAATCCTGGGGGAACTCTCTAGCACCAGGTTACATGCCTGGATGTAACCAGTGTTGGCTGTGTTAAAGACATGCATGTTACCTCCTGTACATTCACTTGGCCGAGAATTATATAAAATGTTCTTAATCACATTATTAACCTAAAATTCATTTATTCCTTCCCCAAAATATTCAAAGGAAGGATATAATGCTTATGAATCATCTAATTTTCTACCGGGTAAAACGATTTTGCAGAGCTGAAACTAGCGTGCTTGTTCTGTGCTAAATACAAAATCTTGTGCTAAAGTTTTATATATCACAAACATTTCACAAGGAATTTTATGGAACTCCAAAAATGTTTTCTATTCCCTCCGATCTATCACTGTCACTGAAGTCCCATTGTTCATTGATTTGCTCAAGTGGGCACCAATAGTGTCTGCTTTGTGAAACTTGTTGTTACTATTTTTGGCATACAAAATACACCACTGTAGCTTGCCTGGCTCTGCCTTGCTGGGAGGATATTTTTGGTAGCTTGCCTGGCTCTCTGAGAGGGACTAAGAAATTGAAACTGCGTTGACTGCATGCAAGGCAAACACCCTACCTGCTGTGCTATCGCTCCAGTGCAAACATCATGTAAGGAGAAATATTTTTGGATTCCTGTGGCATGAAAAATCCAAAAAGCAAAAGTACAGCTAAGACAAAGGCAAAGTGATGAATGTTACATTTTACCTAACTTGCATTAAACGTGAAAATGAACAAAAGTATAGAAAAGAGGTTTAAGCTTTTGAAATAACAGTTATTTCAATCACTCTACCAAAAGTTTTCCTTCTTATACAAAATACTTATTGATGCTTAAAGCATCTCGAATATTGTCTTATTGATGCTAAATGTTATTATGTCACTAGGTTTTCCTTGAGTTTATAAAGATCATAATCTCTATTTAAAGTGAAAATCCTGAGACAGAAAGGTCATGTGAGTAGCCCAGTGTGCATTTAAGCTGTAGTATTTTATGTCTTAAAACCTAATTTTAGAATCTAAAATTCTATTAAACTTGATGGTTGGATAGTACCATCTATAATTTTAAGTTCTAATTTTCAATTTGAAATTCTTCTTTAAAATTAAAAAGTGTAATTATGAATCCTACCATGTTTCAGTCTATTGCTTGCTCTGGTCCTGGCAATCTCTAATTTTCGATGAACTGACCAACAAGTGACTGCTGGGTCCACATCTTATTTCTTCATCAGAGAGATGGAGGAAGAGCCGCTCTAGTTGAAGATGCAGAGAATGTTGCCTATTGCCTGTGCTACACTGTGTTGAACATGGTTTGAGGATGGAGGGAATAAGAAATCAAAGTTCCTTTTCAATTGATTTCCCACTGGAATTGAGGGATGTTTCCATGAGTCATCATGAACCTATAGAATTGCATCTCAATTGTCCCCAAGGTTGGGAATTTCTCACCTGTATGATCTCAAAGACTTTTAACCATTTTGGTTTAAGTGTTGGCAAAAACTTTTTTCCCTGAGCAATTATATTTTTACACACATAATTATCTGTGCTCATGCTCAATTAGAAGATCCCTTTATTACCTTCAGAAATAAAATATTTGTGACATGGAGATTTAATATAGTTTTTGTGGTAAAGGATAAAACTTCTTGTGCTCATAAAAATGATAGGGTAGTATTCTGAGATAAGGCTCCATAACCAATCTGTAATGTGAAATATCGCTAGTAGTGTGCCATTTCATGTTTATTTAATAATAATATAAGCTAGACATTTTGATAAGGAGTATATATTAAATTAATTACCTCTAGTATACTTTGTTTATGATTTTCATACTGCAGAACTTTAAAAATGGTATACACTTTTAATAGACAATAAAACATTTTTCTTTTCAATGCTTTTTAAATGTAATTTATTTGGTGTTTATCCCCAGTTAAATGTGGTAGAATTAAAGTCTAATGTAACTAGTCCCTCTTTTGAAAATTAACTCTGATAAATATGAGAAATACCCCTGTTATCTTGATTATATTCTTCTGGACTCTCTGTTTTTATTCCAGAACCACAGTTTTGGTAACTGTAACTTTATAGTATAATGTAGTCCCTGGGACCATGTCCAACACATTTTTTAAAAATTTGTTTGCAAGAATTTTTTTCTTTTTTAAATATGATGGCCATTAATTTGCCTCGCTATTATTTAAGATACATGAGATTATATATTTGTTTTTGGTCTTTTGCCCACAGCCTGATATTCAGATTTTAATAATGACTGAACTCAGGAATCACTCAAGAATAAAATGAGAAAGTTATACTTGATTTATTTTAACATAAATACTATGAACTTTACTAATCCAATTGTCCATTCACCTAAATAAAACTAATCTTCAAATAAAACATAAGTATTATTCCAAATATTTGTTTAGACTAAAAAAAAAAGAGATGCTATATTAAACTCCAGCTCAAATTGGTAAGATTTTAATGTCTTAAAATTATAAAGACCGAAATGATTGTTACAAAACTTAAATGCACTTAGTTCCTACAGAGAAATAGAATGGAAATCATTGTTTTCTTTCAGGAGAGGAATGGTAAATCAGAGTTTTACAGTTCCTTTTAAATATTCCTTGTCTATTGCCTCTAGTTAATTTATAATTTACGCGTTTCATATGAATGAGATTTCAAATTTGTTTTTCTTATTCTGATGGATTTTCTTACTGTGGTTTCTTTCAGTTTCCTTCAATTTATTGAAAGGAAAATATTTTTTTCTTTTTCTTTCTGATATTTTATCCATTCGGTAGTTAACAACATTTGATTACTTTTAATATCAAACACCAATCCCACCACCATTACACCTTCCAATCAGCATGTTTCAGATTTTTCCATCCTGAACCCCAGTGCTTGCCCCAATGCAGAATCAAAATAATACATTCTGCATTGTTAGTTATGAAAAAAGAAAAGAAAAACCACTGAAAATGCTACACAAAAAGATCCTTAGAGGAAAGGGAATGAAAATTGTTCTATTTTGACAGGGACCATTTAAAACTTCTATAAGATCATTAAGTGTTTTTAAAAGTTGAACCTTGTGTGCTTTTACATCTGTAATGTATACATACACAAATACACACACACATATATATATATATATATACATATATATATATATATATATATATACGGGTTGAGCAATAGCACAGCAGGTAGAGCAATTACCTTGCAGCAGCCCACCTGGGTTAGATTCCTCCATCCCTCTTGGAGAATCAGGCAAGCTACTGAGAAAATCCTGCCCACAACGCAGAGCCTGATAAGCTACCTATGGCGTATTTGAATGCTAAAAACAATAATAAGTCTCATAATGGAGACATTACTAGTGCCCCCTGGAGCACACTGATGAACAATGGGACAACAGTGGTACAGTTATATATATATATATGTATTATCTCTAAGGTTGGTTGCCTACTACTTTGAACCCCATCAAATATCTTGTGGTACTCATAGAGTACCACTACCCACTACCCAGCCACTGCCATGTTCCAGGCCGCTCTCTGGACCCTAGTGCTGAACATCATGGACGAGTGAAGTCACACAGAACCAGGTAAGCAGAACTTTGTGACCTTGGACTCCAGACTCAACCAGACCCGGAAACAAGATCCTCTGTCTGCCTGCTCCAATCTCTGGCACCTTAGAGAGGGGTCTAATCCAGACGCCCCACCCTACTGAAGCCAGATAAATACCTTAATGCCTACCCCCCACTACCTCCACTACCCAGCCACAGCCACGCTCCAGGCTGCTCTCCTGACATACTTTAAGACACTTAATACCCATTTTTCATAATTCCCACACCATATTTGATGGGGATCAAATATAGTGTGAACCATGGGAACACCTCTAAGGGCCTTTGGAGCCCGCCCTAAAAGCCTCCCCCCTCTCTGAGACCCCGGAAAGCTACAGAGAGCACCCTTCCCGCCCGGCAGCGCCTAGCAAGCTACCCGTGGCATATGCGATATGCCTAAAACAGTAACAACAATGGGGCTCACTCGCCTGATACCCAAAGAGCCCCAATGCACCAGCATCAAGAAAGATGAGCAAGGAGAGGCTGAAAAACTCTCAGGGATGAACTAGACTGCCAAAACAAAGATAGACTAAATGACTGTCTGAACTTTCAATGCACTGACACTGGAATCAGAAGCATCTATCCAGGACCTAATGGTGCAAGCACAGAAGATCAACTACAACATTTTGGGTCACAAAGAGATGCCTATCTTCAGAAACTCTGGAGCTCATTCGCAAGCCATGGGCAACTGAAGTCAAGAGACTGAAATCCTCAAAGCTGTCATGGTAATCATACATGATCTGCAATTATAGAAACAAATAATGAACATTGTGCTAGCACTATCATAGTACCTTCAATTTGATTAATTCTTGTGAAAATGTATTTTGTGTCTCTGTCATCATTTAGATACATAAACACATACTTGTAAAAGAGTGAAATATCACACAAAAATACAATGGTGACAGTCAGAAGAACGTTTATCTACTTAAAAAATAACGAGCTAGTTTTTCAATATTTCATGTATCATGGATCTAATTCAACCATTTATTTGGAATCCTCATTTATTTAGAGGAGCAATGGGGCCCAGGTCAGAGGATTCAGTGTAAAGTTTATGTTGAGGAATGATAAAGCCAAGTATCAAATGTCCAAAGCACTGAAATCAAAGACCCAAACTTTACCAAACTTAGAAAGGTGCCTGTTGGAAAGGCAGGCTAGCGGGGTGGGAGTGATATGGGAGGGAATTTGGGAAAATTGATGGAGGAAAGTTAAAACTGGTGGTAGCATCAGAGCTGCAATAATGTATTTCTAAAACTCAACTATAAATAATTTTGTAAAAAATTGTGCTTTAATTTAAAAAGAAAATAAAAGATAAATTAAATTAAAAGGAAAACAATGAAGTAAACAACTAAAATAAAACAAAAAAAGAAATGCATATGGTAATTATAATATTTACTTAACCTAAAAACATAAAACTATTTTTGTAAAATATATAAATTATTAAATTTTCCTCACCCAATAAGTTGATTTTAATTTAAAAATGAATTTGGATATATGGTTATTGCAGCACTGTTGACAATAGCCAGAATTTGAAAACAACCCAAGTGCCCGAGAACAGATGACTTGTTAAAGAAACTTTGGTACATCTACACAGTGGAATACTATGCAGCTGTTTGAAAAGACTGGAGCAATAGTACAGTGGGTAGGGCATTTGTCTTGCATGGGGTCGGCCCAGGATAGATTCTTCCATCCCTCTTGGAAAGCCTGGCAAGCTACCAGGAGAGTATCCCACCAACATGGCAGAGCCTGGGAAGCTACTCGTGGCATACTTGATATGCCAAAAAACAGTGACTAGTCTCACAATGGAGACTTTACTGGTACCCGCTTGAGCAAATAGATGAAAAATGGGACAACAGTGCGATCAGTGCGATAGTTAGAAAAGATAAAGTCATGAAATTTGCCTATAAGTGGATGACATGGAGATTATCATTCTAAGTGAAATGAGTCAGAAAGTGAGAGACAGACATAGAATGACTGCACTCATATGTGGAATATAAAATATCATAATATGACACCAACACCTTAAGACAGTAAGATAAGAGCCAAGAGAATCATCTTGTGGTTTGGAACCCAGCAAAATGTGCTGGGGGAAGAGGCACTTGGGATGGAGATGGGACTACTAAATTGGAGGGATCTCTTGGGATGGGAGATGTGTGCTGAAAGTAGATAAAGGACCAAACATTACAGCTTTCCAATATTTGTATTGAAAACTGTAATTCCCAAACGTAGAGTGTTAATTAGAAGGAAGATACCTGCCACAGATGCAGGAGGTATATTGGGGTGGGGATGGCAGGAGGGAAATTGGTAACATTGGTGGTGGAAAACGTTCACTGGTGGAGGGATGGCTGTTCAATTTTAGTATGACTGAAACCCAATCAGGAAAGATTTGTAACTGTAACTCACTGTCATTCAATAATTTTTTAAATTCCATTTTGAAATGTGCCATACTTGATTGGCAACAATAGAACTAATGCTAAACTTATTAAAAAACTATAAAAATCTTTCTTTTCCAAAATTTTATTTTATTATAGCAATGTAAATTACAAGGTTTTTCATAATAGGGTTTTTGACACACGATATTCTGTCACCAAGCCCACAAGCAATGTCAACTTTCCTCCATCACCTGCCCAGATTATCTGTCCTATGTACCTGCCCCAGCCTGGCCTGCCACCTTTACAGGCACCTTTTAAAAATGATTATGAAAGGGGGCTAGGGGGGTAGGATGGGAGGTGTAGTGGGTTTTTGTGTTTTTTGGGGTTTTTTTTTTGGTTTTTTTTGGTCCTGAGCTATGGGCACGGGTGAAGTGATGGCTGCTTCAGCATTGTATAACTGAGACTTAAGCCAGAAAGCATTGCAATTTTCCACATAGTGATTCAATATAATAAAATTTTTATTAAAAATAAAGAAATAATAAATAAACAAAATGAAACATTTCCTTTAGTAAACCAAATGTTATTTTTAATTTCACTAGTAGCAATAATAAAAGAAGTTTCAACTAATAAAACAAATACAAATTTTATGATATCCTATCAAAAATATTAAATAGACATCTGCACCTTCTCTGGTAATTGTTATTGCCTTTGTCTCCAGGTAAGAAAGTTTCTAGAAAAAACCAGAGAGATATTACAGCAAGTAGGGATCTTGTCATAAAAGAGACTGACACCACTTCAATCAATTCCTAGTACATGGTTCGATATGATCCCCCCAACTATCACTAGGAATAATTCCTAAGTGCAACGCCAGAAGTATTTCATAAGCTTTGCCATTTGAACCCCTCCAACAACAAAAAATTATCTAGAGAAATCCTAATCAGTGTATAAAGTGTATAAAATTTAATCGACAGTTCCTATTGTCTTTTCAGTTTAAATAGTTATCAGGAAGTGTGACCAGGTATTTTTCTACTCATCTTGAATTCTAATCCTATGCTAAAACTCTTTTATCTTTTTATCGAAATATTCTTAATATCATTTGTTTTATACTCCTAAGCTTTAAATTTCACTTTGAAAAATATCTACAATAGTGATGTGGTTGACTATGAAGTATGCTCCATTTATTCCGTGTCTACTAGAAAATTTAATTGCAGTATAGCCCTCTTTACTCTCAATGTATTAATTTTCAATTATAACACAAATCTAAGACAAGTGTTATAGGTTGTATTAGTCACTATTTTAAAAAGGACTTAAGAATAAAAATGTTTAGGTATGCATATGTTGCTCAAATAATGATAATGTCCAAAATATTGTCCTTAATTCAATGGAAAATGCCAACTCTTTATGTTAAATAGAGGAAAGATAATCCACTTTGTCTGTTTGGAAATCCATAATTCTGGTGGTACTTTCCTCTTTTACACTTATCTGACAGTGAATCAGAGTGAGGGTAGCCCATGAATAAAATACAATTCAACTTTTTCATTTTGAGAATAATTGCATCTGAATACACATCAAAAAAGAACAAGATGAGAGCAAAATGTGAGGGTGATTATGGAAAAAATTCACACTACTTCACCACAATGCTTACTACATTATGAAAGCTGAAGTATTATACGGGAAAGACATGACTATGGGACCTGTAGGTCACAGCCACAAACTGCCTCTGGCTGCTGTATATGGTCCTTAATGACCATGATCCGAAGCCACACTAAAGCATCTCCAAACTGAGCAGCTCGCTGCAGAGATTTCTAAAAACAGTACTTACAGGAGCAGGCGGCCAAACTTGTGGCAACGCAACAATTTATGCTACTCCTAACAAGCAATACAAAATAAAGTATTTGAGAGATTTTCTGCCATAGAGGATGGATGGACGGGGGGGATGGGGGGATACTTGAGTCTTTGGCGGTGGAAGATGTGCACTGGTGGAGGTTGGGTGATCAATCATTGTTTGACTGAAACTCAAACAGAAAAGCTTTGTAACTATATCATGGTAATTCAAAAACTAATAATAATAAAAATATAATGATTTAAAAATTAAAAAATCATTGATGTAAAGAGAACGGTATGGCAGGGTGATACCATTTCACCAAAACTCTTCAGTGCCTCAGTTGAGAACATCATGTGACGACTGGAATGGGAAGTTATGGGAGTGAAGACAGATGGTCGGCAGTTACACCTTCTCTGCTTCACTGATGACATCATTCTCATAACACCAAACATTAGACAAGCAGCACAAATGCTGACGGACATCGACCTCATGTGTGGAAAACTCGGATTACAGCTGAATCTCAACAAGAGAATGTTGATGAAAAAGGAACTGGTCCCAAAGCTCCATTTGCTCACAATGGAATGAACATCTCCGATTGCAGCAGCTATGTGTACCTGGGTCGAGAACCCAACATGAGGAATGACTTGGTGCGAGAACTGCGCAAGAGGAAAAGAGCAGTGTGGAATGCATTCAAGAGCATCGAAGAGGTGGTTAAGAGAACAGAGATCCTCCGACTCCTGCTTCCTCTTTTTGATTCCACCTTTCTTTCTGCACTAACATATGCCTCAGAGACCTGGGCCCTACGCAATCAGGATGAGAATGCTATTAGGGTATCCCAAAGAGGAATCAAAAGAGCTATGCTGGGAATATCATGGCTCACTCAAGTGAGAGAAGGAATGCGGAGTTTGACCTCGGATCAAAAATCAGAGATGCTGTCTCATTTGCCAAGGCATCAAAAATCAGATGGGCAGGTCATGTAATGCGATTCAGAGACTACCATTGGACTAAAGCTGTTACCACTTAGATTCCTCGGGATGTCAGAAGACCTCATGGACGCCCACCAAGTAGATGGTCAGATTTCTTCTTCAAATCTCTGAATGAACGAGTTGAGGCTCTTCCTGTTCCTGGAGCGAGCAGGTATTATGGGGCTACACTAGCTTGCAACAGGGACAAATGGAGACGTTACTGGCGCTGGCTTCAGCAAATCAAAGATCAACAGGACTATAAGTGATACAAGTGAATAAAAAAATATAATAAATTTAATATACTGACTAAAAACTGTACTGTGGAGTTCATGCCCATTTCAATCAGTTAAATCAATGACTGAATAAATAGCAATTCTCTGACATCTTATTGCCTAGCTCTCCGTCTCAGAAAACTTGGTCACTGTTTCTTTTGAAGTGCAGAAGCTTCTTAATTTGATGTAGTCCCATTTGTTTATGTTTGCTTCCACTTGCATGATCAGTGCTGTTTCATCCTTAAAGATGCTTTTATCTTCAATGTCATGGAGAGTTCTGCCTACATTTCCTTCTATTATTCAATAAAATTGAAACTATTTTTTTGAGAAAAGAGAACTTGGTAAGTTACCGAGAGCATTCTGTGGGCAAGACAGAGCCTTGCAAACTCTCCATGGTGTATTTGGCATGGCAAATACAGTACAAATGAAGGGTCTCATTCCCCTTACCCTGAAAGAGCCTTCATTGGAGCACCACTGGGGAAAACAAGAAATGAGAGGATACTAAATTTTCAGAGCTAGGATGAAAGGACACGTTACTGGGACCCGCTTGAGTAAATCAATGATCAAGGAGATTACAGTGATACAGTGAAAATAAAACATTAAAAAAAAAGCAGAATGAGGAAATTTACCATACTTAGGCCCTATAAATTGACCATGCTTAGATCCTATGAAAATGACCTAATTATTATGCAAGAATATTTCAACAAAGTTTTCTTATCACACAAAGAGTGAAATTTTAGTAATAATGAATTCACAGAGAAGTAACTGATTTAAAAGATGAATTATTTAACATTCTTAGTCTAAAATTACACCAAAAAATATACAATCTGACGCATCAGAATACATCAAAGATAATGAGTATATAGATAGATAAAAATATATGTATGTATGAATTTAACTCACTCACACTGCAATCTGCAATAAATCTCGTTATTTACAGTTAATATAGAACATGCAGAACTAAAATCAATGCACCTGCAAAGAAAATGGGAATGGGGTGAAGTATTTTGTCTCAGAAGTCTAAAGATTCTTTCAAATATCAGTAAAGAAATTTAATTGGCATTTCAAAAATTATAATTCATTAAATCAGTCTAGAAATTTTTCAAAATATGTTAATTTATTATTCTTTTTTAACTTTTGTGTGATTTTGGGGGAGTGGCAGAAACATCTGAAAGGTCTGAGGATTTATTCCTCACTTTGCACTCAGAGATCAATCTGATGCAATAAAGTTAGATTGAACCATTTTTTTAAAAATATTAAGACTTTATTTTTCAACAGAGACAGTCATTAAGCGGCGGCACAGTTTGCAAATGGCATTTTTCACCTCCTTATTTCTGAAAGCATAAATCAAAGGATTGAGTAAAGGAGTTAGGAAGGTGTAGAATATCTCCACGATTTTGTCAAAGGAGAAAGAAACTGGAGGCCGCGCAAACTCAAATATACATGGAATAAAGTACAAAACCACAACAGCAATATGAGTTGTACAGGTGGAGAGGGCTTTACTCTTTCCTTCAGTGCTGTGGTTTCTCAGCGAGAACAAGATGACCCCATAGGACACTAGTAACATTAAGAAGATTAGGATGCAAAAGAATCCACTGTTGGCCGCAATCATAAGGCCAAAGCCATAGGTATCAGTGCAGGCAAGCTTCAGTAATGGGAAAAATTCACAATTAAAGTGATCAATAATATTGGGGCCACAGAAAGGAAGTTGTACAGTAAAAAGAATCTGTATAATAGAATGCAGAAAGCCCCCTGCCCAGGCTACTCCAATCAGAATGCCACAGAGACTTGGGTTCATGATAGAAGTGTAGTGCAAGGGTTTGCAAATGGCCACATACCTGTCATAGGCCATGGATGTGAGGACAATCAACTCTGCTCCATAAAACATGTGTAGAGCAAACATCTGCATCATACAACCTCCAAAGGATATGGTTTTCTTTGCATAGAGACAGTCTATGATCATTTTAGGGCCAGTCGCTGAGATAATACATGAATCCAGCAATGAAAGAAATACCAGGAAGAAGTACATTGGGGATCCCACGAGCGCTCGGTTGCTGATGATGGATGCCACAATCAGGAGGTTGACACAGATAGTTGCAATGTAGACAAACAAAAATATGACAAATACAATTTTCTGAACCTCTGGATTCTGTGAAAATCCCAGGAGGACAAACTCAGTGACAAAGCTTTGATTTTCCATGATTTTCCGGAAAACACTCAGAGCTTCCACACAGACCATCACAGCCTGCAAAAAAACTGATAAGATTACATCAGATACGTTTATTATTATAGGCACTCACAATTTTGTTCTTCTATGTGGTTCTTTCTATTCTGTGCTTCTTTTAATTTTGAAACCAAAATGAAAATATACCAGAATGTTCTGCAAAACAATCATTTAAATCGGGAAAATTCACTTTTTAACATATAAAATAGTACTCGAGAGAAAGCATCCCTAGAGGAACAAACCAAGATATTACAGGATTGGGAACCTATTTTATTTCAGTTACCATCATAGATGACTTAGTCATGGTATTCTAGAGAAAGTTGTTAAAGGAGACTTTGAAGCCATATCTTAGTTCTGAGGCATCAGGACATCAATTTACTTGTCATGTTCAGCATCAAGTTGTAATTATAGGCAAACACATTTGAGATGTCCTTGATCAGAAGAATTTTTAATCCACAAATGGAAAAAGCTGTCAGTGAACTTTTAAAATCTCAATCTTCACAACAATTTCTGGATTATTCTGAAGTGATAGGAACTTTAAGATAAATTAATCAGGCCATATGAGAGGGAACTTTTATTAAAAATGTTGAGTTCTATCAATCTACAAAGCACATTACAAAACAGGTGAGAACTCTCAATCCAGCAGAAGCCATACACTGGCTTATGCAGCAGGCCAGGAGTCTGTCTTTCGACTCCAAAGCTGTTATATAAAATGGTGTAAAAAAAAAACATTGTCCTGCTGGCATCCACACAACCCACAGAATCTTGAGGTCGCTGTTTTAGTTACACAGTACTTCTTTACTCCTGCATATTGCAAGTGGACAAATGGGACATTTTTACTGATCTTGTGCTGAGTGGTTTGTCAGCCTCCTACACTATCACAATAACTGTATCATTAGCTTGATACTAGACTCGATCTCCTATTTCCACACACACAAAAAAATGAACAAACTTAACCATGGCAGTAAGATATCCTAGAACCCTAAACTACAGCTGAATTAGTGACATAGCCAAAGACACTAAAAGTCTTCCTGAAATCCTTGCACAAAATTCTAAACAACTTCTGAGTGACAATCAAAGTTGTTGGAATAGTTCCAACAGGGAAGTAACTCTGTAGATTCATGAATCACGAATCACAAAATCCCCGTTAATCGTAGATTTCTCGAGCGGGCGCAGTAAATCTCCATTAGTCCTTTCCCTGAGATCTTAGAAGTCTGTCTCGACTTGGCCCTCCCAATGATGTCCCACTGGAGACTATTTCAGGGTCAGGGGAATGAGATCCAGCATGTTACTGGATTTAGCATATGAATACACCATGGGGAGCTTGCAAGCCTGTCCCAAGTAGGCAGGAACCTCAGAAGCTTGCCCTTTTTTCCCAGAGGGAAAAGTAGACTACAAGGCTTGTCTGAACACATGGAGAGGAGCCTCCGGCATGGCTGTCGCTAGGTTCTGGTGGTCTTCGGCCGCAGGGAGCTCTGTTTGGGGTGGGGAGGGAAGCTGGTGCCCATCCCCTCAGAGGGGCTCCGGGTAAGACAGCCAAGTGTGCAGGCAAGAGACTTTCTAGGAGAACTGAGTTTATTAATTCTCTGGCTACCCTAGAGAGTGCCATGGAAGGAGAGCATAGGTGATGAATTTGAAAGAATCAAATCTAGATGGCAACAGACACAATGCATAAGCAGCATAGAAATACCACCACACTTTCAAAATGAAGATAGTAGCCTGGACAACTCAATCAGAAGTGGAACCTCTCTCATAAGGATTATAGCTAGAATATGTTGACGATCATTAATGAACTCCAAGAAACAGTGGTGCAAGATTAAGAAAGCATGAAAACAGACATTTGAAACATGATGGATCTGGACGGTATCATGTTGACTGAAGTAACTCGAAAGAGAAAGGACTGACTCAATTATTTGTCTTGTATATGGGATATAAAGAAGCACTGTGGAGGTATAAAAAATACTCAATGGGATAAAATGAGAATCGATCTTTGGTAGTGGGCCACCGATAGAGAAAGCAAGTGGAAGGGGCAGAGAGGAATTAGCTAGGAAGGGGTTGACACTGGGGAACTGGTGGGAAGGAAGTGGACATGGCAGGTGGGGTGAGGGGAAGGTTAGTGAGGGTTATGTTATGCATAAAATCCCATCATGAATGGTTATAATCAGCAGTATTTCAAATAAAATAAAATTTAATTAAATTAAAATAAAATCTTTGCATGAATTACATACTGTTTTATTTAAAACTTAAAATGAAACTATTTAAAATAATACTACTATCAAGTGCTGACCTCATTTGTAAGTTCAATAATAGCAGTAAAATAAGTATCGAAGCATTATTGCCTAGTAAGCTACCAATTCTATATCTCTTATACATATTTAACTGTGGATAATTATCACTTAAAGTATTTCAAACAAATAATTGATTTTGATCTGGAACGTAAACCTAGACCTTTGCGTTCTTTACATAGCCAGTTCTTGCCTATTGGATTAACCCAGAAAGTAAAAAGAATCTTTATTTCCCAGGAAGAAATTCAGAGAATGGATGGCTTTTTGGTTTCTAATCCACATCTAGAGATTAAAGATGTAACAAAACAACATAGTAAGAAATAGAACAATATGTTGAGTATAGCTGAATCATGAGTTTTTACTAACTACTTATTAATTACATATAAGATGTGCTCTAATTTGATTTAGTACAACTTCCTTAGATATAACTATTTTAAATTTAATGCCTTGCATAGTACATGTGTTCACCAATTACCTGAATGTATCAGCAGATTATGTCAAGGATTAGTTCCAATTATTTTTCTACCAGGACTACAAAAAAGTTTAGCTTATGATACTGTGCCTTTACTGGTTGAAGTTTCTATTGTTTCTCATGTAGAAAGTCAGCCATTTTTGTCCACAGAAATATTTTCCTCTTATCATTCAGAGAATTATTTCAATTATTATTTCACTTATTTCAATTTCTCAGTTCATTTCCAACTACAACTGTGGACAACAGCTATAACCGCAGCTGCATTTAATACAGAAATGATCACAGATTTTGATACTGGCATATGCATTTGCTCTCTATTTAATATGTAGGAGACTGTGAGGCTTACAGTACAAATAAAATTTATTCTAAAACTATAAAATATAAATATAATATAAAATGAACTCCCCCAAACTCAAATCATTGATAAAAAAACTCTACCCATTGTGATTTTTGTTCAACTTTAATTCATTTAAGCAATGCCTGCAAAATGACCTGTGTCTTGCTACAATTGTCTCCAAGACAGCAAGAATATAAATAAAATACAACATTGTTCCAGGAGTCAAGCTAATATTGAGAGAGAAAAAAAAATCATTTTATCCTAGTGTCAAAAGAGAAGAGAATGCTATAAAATGGATATCAGTTCAGAACCAAGGCAACTGACAAAAGTGCAGGACACTGGGTAACTGAGTTTCAAATAGAAAAGATATATATAGTAGTAAAAAAATGTAATGCTGTGAAAAAAATCACACAATTCACTCACAAGCATGACATTAGTGTTCATGTCATAGTTTTACAAATATACTTATTCTATTAAATTAATCAAGTAAGGTGTTAATCACTAGAATAATTAATTCAAATTAATTATTGTATTATTTAATTTGTTTGCTGATTACTATTTGACATTGAAGAAACCCTTAGTCTTGGTGTTCTCTTCTAACGAGTGGTAACATATTTTTAACAGCCCAATCCTCAAGAGTCAAAAAATATTCTTATGCATATTTAGTGTTTAGTATGCATAAGTCAGAGGATATTGTTAAATATTGAAGTCATCATTTTTATTAAGCAATGTATATAGCAATGCACACATAACAATAAAATTAAATATGTTATATAATCAATAATACAGATTTCTATACCAGGTGATCCAGTTTATTTGGTTTAGGGACCACATTCAGCAGTGTTCAGCACTTAGATATTCGTGGCTCTGTGCCAGGACTCAATCCTGGGGGAACTCTCTAGCACCAGGTTGGGTGCCTGGATATAACTAGTGTTGGCTATATTAAAGACATGCATCTTTCCTGCTGTACTATCACTTAGCCGAGAATGATATAAAATGTTCTTAATCATATGATTAACCTAAAATTCATATATTCCTTCCCCAAAATATTCAAAGGAAGGACATAGTGCTTATGAATCATCTAATTTTCTACCTGGTAAAATGATTTTGCAGAGCTGAAACTAGCGTGCTTGTCCTGTGCTGAACACAAAATCTTATGCTAAAGTTTTAAATATCACAAACAATCCACAAGGAATTTTTTGGAACTCTAATTATGTTTCTATTCCCTTTGATCTATCACTGTCACTGTATTCCCATTTTTCATCCGTTTGCTCAAGTGGGCACCAATAGTGTCTCCATTGTGAGACTTGTTGTTACTGTTTTTGGCATAATGAATATGCCACAGTAGCTCGCCTGGCTCTCCTGTGCTGGCAGGATATTTTTGGTAGCTTGCCTGGCTCTCTGAGAGGGACCAAGGAATTGAAACTGGGTTGACTGCATGCAAGGCAAAAACCCTACCCGCTGTGCTATCGCTCCAGTGCAAACATCACTGTAGCGAGAGATATTTTTGGATTCCTGTGACATGAGAAATCCAGAAAGCAAAAGTACAGCTGAGACAAAGGCAAAGTGATGAATGTTACATTTTACCTAACTTGCAATGAACTTGAAAATGAACAAAAGTATAGAAAACAGGTTTAAGGTTTTGAAATAACAGTGATTTCAATCACTCCACCAAAAGTTTTCCTTCTTATATGAAATACTTATTGAGTGCTAAAAGCATCTCAAATGTTGTCTTATTGATGCTAAATGTTATTATGTCACTAGGTTTCCCATGAGTTATAAAGATCATAATCTCTATTTAAAGTGAAAATCCTGAGACAGAAAGGTCATGTGAGTAGCCTAGTGTGCATTTAAGCTGTAGTATTTTATGGTTACAACCTAATTTTAGAAAGTAAAATTCTATTAAACTTGACAGTTGGATAATGCCATCTATAATTTTTAATCCTAATTTTCAATTTGAAATTCTTCCTTAAAATAAAAAAAGTGTAATTATGAATCCTACCATGTTTCAGTCTATTGATTGCTCTGGTCCTGGAAATCTCTAATATTCGATGAACTGAACAACAAGTAACTCTTGGGCCCACATCTTATTTCTTCATCAGAGAGATGGAGGAAGAGCCACCCTAGTTGAAGATGCAGAGAATGTTGCCTACTGCTTGTGCTGCACTGTTTTGTACATGTTTTGGGGAAGGAGGGAATAATAAATTAAAGTTTCCTTTTCAATTGATTTCCCACTGGAATTGAGGGATGTTTCCCTTAGACATCATGACCCTACAGAATTGCATCTCAATTGTCCCCATGGTTGGGAATTTCCCACCTGTATGATCTCAAGAACTTTTAATTGTTTTGGTTTAAGTGTTGGCAAAATGTTTTGTCCCTGAACAATTATATTTTTAAAGCATATAGGTATCTGTGCTTGTACTTCTATTTGAAGATCCCTTTATTTATTATCTTCAGAAATAAAAGATTTGTGACGTGGAGATGTAATATAGTTTTTCTGATAAAGGATAAAACATCTATGTGCTCATTAAAATGATAGGGTAAAATTCTGAGATAAGGCTCCATATTCAATCTGTAATGTGAAATATAGCTAGTAGTGTGCCATTTCATGTTTCTTTAATAATAATATAAGCTAGACAATTTCATAAGGAGTATGTATTAAATTAATAACATCTGTTATTCTTTGTTTATGATTTTCATACTGCAGAACTTTAAAAATGCTATATACTTTTATTAGACAATAAAACGTTTTTTTCTTCTCAATGCTTTAAAATGAATTTATCTGGTGTTTATTTTCAGTTAAATGTGGTAGAATTAAAGTTTAATGCACCTAGTCCCTCTTTTCAAAATTAACTATGATAAATATGAGAATTTACCTCTGGGATCTTGATTATATCCTGCTGGTCTCTCTGTTTTTATTCCAGAACCACAGTTTTGATAACTGTAACTTTATAGTATAATTTAATGTCTGGGAACATGACCAACCCATTTTTAAAAAATTTGTTTCCAAGAATTATTTTTCTGTTTTAACTATGATTGCCATTAATTTGCCTCACTATTATTTAGGATACATGTGATTATATTTTTCTTTTTGGTCTTTTGCCCACAGCTTGTTGTTAAGATTTTAATAATTACCTAAATCAGGAATCACTCAAGAATAAAATGAGAAAGTTTTACTTGATTTATTTTAACATAAATAATGCAAAGTTTACTTATCCAATTGTCCATTCACCTAAATAAAACTAATCTTCAAATAAAACATAAGGATTATACCAAATATTAGTTTAGACTAAAAAATAGAGATGCTATATTAAACTCCAGCTCCAAATGGTAAGATTTTAATGTCTTAAAATTATAAAGACACAATTGTTCGTTACAAAACTTAAATGCACTTAGTTTCTACAGAGAAATAGAATGGAAATCACTGTTTTCTTTCAGGAGAGGGATGGTGAATCAGAGTTCTATAGTTCCTTTTAAATATTCCTTGCATATTGCCTCGAGTTCATTTATAATTTATGTATTTCATATGAATAAGATTTCAAATTTGTGTTTCTTCTTCTGATGGAATTTCTTACTGTGGTATCCTTCAGTTTCCTCCAATTTACTGAAACGAACAAATTTTTTTTTCTTTTCTTTCTGATATTTTATCGATTACATAGTTAACAACATTTGATTACATTTAATATTCAAACACCAATCCCACCACCATTACACCTTCCATCAGCATGTTTCAGATTTTTCCATCCTGAACCCCAATGCCTGCCCCAAAGCAGAACGAAAATAATACATACTGTATTGTTAGTTATGAAAAAAAAAAACAGAAAAAAACGCTGAAAATGTTACACAAAAGGATCCTTAGAAGAAAGGGAATGAAAATTGTTCTATTTTGACAGGGACCATTTAGACCTTCTATAAGAGATCATTAAGTGTTTTTAAAGGTTGAGTCTTGTGTGCTTTTACATCTGTAATGTATACACACATATATATATGTGTATATATATATGCATATATATACATATATATATATATATATATATATATATATATATATACATATATATATATATATATATATATATATATATATATATATATATATATATATATATATGGGCTGAGCAATACCACGGCAGGTAGGGCATTTGCCTTGCATGCAACCCACCTGGGTTAGATTCCTCCATCCCTCTCGGAAAACCAGGCAAGCTACTGAGAAAATCCTGCCCACAAGGAAGAGCCTGATAAGTTACCCATGGCATATCCCAATGCTAAAAACAGTAACAAGTCTCACAATATAGACGTTATTCTTGCCCACTGGAGCAAATTAATGAACAATGTGACAACAGTGCTAGAGTACCATATATATGTATTATCTCTAAGATTGGTTGCCTACTACTTTGAACACCATCAAATATCTTGCGGTAGTCATGGAGTACCACTGTCCACTACTCAGCCATCACCATGCTCCAGGCCACGCTCTGGCCACTCGGGCCGAAACTCACAAACGAGTGAAGTCACACAGAAACAGGTAAGTAGAACTTTGCATTCTTGGACTCCAGGCTCAACCAGACTAGGAAATAAGATCCTCTGTCTGCCTCCTCCAATCCCTGGCACCTTAGGGAGGGGTCTAATCCAGACGCCCCACCCTACTAAAGCCAGATAAATACCTCACTGCCAAACCCAAATACCTCCACTACCCAGCCACCACCATGCTCCAGGCCGCTCTCCTGACATACCCTAATACACTTAATATACATTTTCCATAATTCCCGAACGCTATTTGATGTGGTTCAAATATAGTGTGAACCATGCAAACACCTCGAAGGGCAATTGGAGGTCGCCCTAACTGCTTCCGCGCTCTCTGGGAGCCCAGAAAGCTACCTAGAGTACCCTCCCCACACGGCAGCGCCTAGCAAGCTACCCGTGGAGTATTTGATATGCCTAAAACAGTAACAACAATGGGGCTCACTCGCCTGACACCCAAAGAGCCCTCAATACAGCAACATCAAGAAAGATGAACAAGGAGAGGCTGAAAAACTCTCAGGGATGAACTAGACTGCCAAAACAAAGATAGACTAAAATGACTGTCTGAACTTTCAATGCACCTATGCTGGAATTGGAAGCACCTATCCAGGAACCTAACAGTGCAAGCGCAGAAGATTGAGTACAACATCATTGGTCTGACTGAACAAGAAGACATTGATCACAACACCCAATTTTTGACACTGGAAAAGAACTGTTCCACGGAACATGAGACAACAGAGGGGTTGGTGGCATCAGTGTCCTTATCAACAGGAAGCTGGCCATGAGCATTGATTCATTCGAATGCCTAACAATCCGAATCAGATGATTAAGATTGAGTAGATGTTTTTCACTGCTTCCAGTTTCTATCTTCATTATCTACGAATCAACATACAACTCCAATGAAGAGGAAATTGAGAAGTTCTACATAGAGCTAGAGGAGTTCTATAAAGAAGACCACACCTTCTACAAGATCATTGTTGGTGATTTTCATGCCAAGATAGGACTGAGTAGGTCACTCAAAGAACCCCATATTGGGACCCATGACCTAACATGGAACAAACAGGGTGACAAACTGTATTTGTTCATCATGCCGATGAAGACTATCCATGATAACTCACAATTCCAGACAGCTGAATCTAAAATCTGGACAATAGAGTCTCCCAGTGGACAGTTACATAATGAAATTGACCACATCATATTCAATTGAAGGTTTTGCCTGACCAATGTCACTCTTTTCCCAAAATTTCAAAGGAGATCAAAACACCATCTCCTTCATCCAAAATTCTACTTCACAGAGAGGGGAGAAAGGTCTTCAAAGTTTACGTTTAAGAGAACTCCCAGAATGACCACCAACTGGGAGCTCTTTGGCACTATTGCGACAATGTGGGAAGATGCCATCCTTGACAACATCGACAAGGAATATGATCGAATGGTTCAGCACCTCTATGACTGAGAGAAGAATGCCGAGAGGGAGAAAGCCACAAAGAGATGCCTATCTTCAGAAACTCTGGAGCTCATTCGCAAGCCTTAGGCAACTGAAGTCAAGACACTCAAATCCTCAAAGCTGTCATGGTAATCATACATGATCTGCAATTATAGAAGCAAATAATGGACATTGTGCTAGCTTTATCATAGTACCTACAATTTGATTCATTCATGTGAAAATGTATTTTGTGTCTCTGTCATCATTTAGATACATAATCACATACTTGTTAAAGATGAAATATGACACAAAAATACAATGGTGACAGTCAGAAGAATGTTTATCTGCTTAAAAAATAACTAGCTAGTTTTTCAGTACTTCATTTAGCATGGATCTAATTCAACCACTTATTTGGAATCCACATTTATTTTAGAGGAGCATTGGGGCCCAGGTCAGAGGATTCACTGTAAGGTTATGTTGAGGAATGATAAAGCCAAGTATCAAATATACAGAGCACTGAAGTCAAGAGACCCAAACTTTAATGACCAAACTTAGAAAGGTACCTGTTGGAAAGGCAGTCTAGAGGGATGGGAGTGATATGGGAGGGACTTGTGAAAATTGATGGAGGAAAGTTAAAACCGGTGGTAGCATCAGAGATGCAAAAATGTATTTCTAAAACTCAACTATAAATAATTTTGTAAATAATTGTGCTTTAATTTAAAAAGAAAATAATACAATAAATTAAATTAAAAGGAAAATAATAAAATAAAGAATTGAAATAAAACAAAAAACAAGAAATGTGCATGTAATTAAAATATTTATTTAACCTAAAAACATAAAATTATTTTTGTAAAACATATGTACTGTTAAATCTTACTCACCCAAGAAAATTGAGTTTCATTTAAAAATACATTTGGATGTCTGTTTATTGCAGCACTGTTTAAAATAGCCAGAATTTGAAAACAACCCAAGTGCCCGAGAACAGAAGACTTGTTAAAGAAACTTTGGTACATCTACACAATGGAATACTATGCAGCTGTTTGAAAAGACTGGAGCAATAGTACAGTGGGTAGGGCATTTGTCTTGCACGGTATCAGCCCAGGTTAGATTCCTCCATCCCTCCTGGAGAGCCTGGCAAACTACCAAGAGAGTATCCCACCCACATGGCAGAGCCTGAGAAGCTACCCGTGGCATACTTGATATGGCAAAAAACCAGTAACTAGTCTCACAATGGAGACTTTATTGGTACCCACTGGAGCAAATAGATAAACAATGGGAGGACAGTGCTATTAGTGCGACAGTTAGAAAAGATGAAGTCATGAAATTAGCCTATAAGTTGATGGACATGGAGATTATCATGCTAAGTCAGAAAGAGAGAGACAGACATAGAATGACTTCACTCATATGTGGAATATAAAATATCATAATATGACACCAACACCTTAAGACAGTAAGATAAGAGCCAAGAGAATCACCTTGTGGTTTGGAACCAAGCAACGTGTGCTTGGGAAGAGGCAATTGGGATGGAGAAGGGACTACTAAATTGGAGGGATCTCTTGGGATGGGAGATGTGTGCTGAAAGTAGATAAAGGACCAAACATGACAGCTTTTCTATATCTGTATTGAAAACTGTAATTCCCAAACATAGAGTGTTAGTTAGAAGGAAGATACCTGCCACAGATGCAGGAGGTGTATTGGGGTGGAGGTGGAAGGAGGGATTTTGGTAACATTGGTGTTGGAAAACATACACTGGTGGAGGGATGGCTGTTCAATCTTAGTATGACTGAAACCCAATCATGAAAGATTTGTAATTGTAACTCACTGTCATTCAATAATTTTTTAAATTCCATTTTGAAACGTGCCATACTTGAATGGCAACAATAAAACTAATACTAAACTTATCAATGAACTATAAAAATCTTTTCTTTTCAAAAGTTTATTTTCTTATAGCAACTTGATTGCAAGTGTATTCATAATTGGGTTTTTGACACACGATTTTCTGTCACCAAGCCCACCACCAATGTCAACTTCTGTCCATCACCTGCCCAGATTTCCCCTCCTATCTACCTACCCCAGCCTGGCCTGCCATCCTTACAGGCACCTTTTAAATGTGATTATGAAAGGGGGCTAATGGGGCGGTATGTGAAATGTACTGGGATTTTGTTTTTTTTGTGTGTGTGTGTTTTGTTTTGTTTTTTGGTGGTGGAATATGGGCAC
Source organism: Sorex araneus (assembly GCF_027595985.1). Classification (NCBI taxonomy): domain Eukaryota; kingdom Metazoa; phylum Chordata; class Mammalia; order Eulipotyphla; family Soricidae; genus Sorex; species Sorex araneus. Next base: position 150,863,342 of record NC_073307.1, on the reverse strand, counting down.
TATTGAAGGGATGATTGCTTCAGCATTGAATAACTGAGGCTAAAGCCAGAAAGCATTGCAATTTTCCACAAGATGATTTAATAAACAAAATTTTTATTTAAAATCTATCAATCAATAGATAAAATAAAACTTTTCCTTTAGTAAACCAATTGCTATTCCTAATTTCATTAGTAGCAATAACGGAAGAAGCTTCAACTAATAAAATGAATACAAATTTTATGAAATTCTATAAAAATTATCATTAAATAGACGTTTGCACCTGCTCTGGTTATTGTTATTTCCTCTGTGCTCAGGTAAGAAAGTTTCTAGAAAGAACCAGAGAGATAGTACAGCAAGTAGGGATCTTGTCATAAAAGAGGCTAACACCACTTCAATCAATTCCTAGTATATGGTTCGATATGTTCCCCCAAAAGATCACTAGGAATAATTCCTGAGGGAAAAGCCAGAAGTATTTCATAAGCTTTGCCATTTCAACCCCTCCAATAACAAAAAATCATCTAGAGAAATTCTAATCACTGTATAAAGTGTATAAAATTTAATCGACAGTCCCGAAAGTTTTTTCAGTTTAAATAGTTATAACAAAGAGTGACCAGGAATTTTTCTACTCATCTTGAATTCTAATCCTACGCTAAAACTCTGTTTATGTTTTTATCAAGACTTTCTTAATATCATTTCATTTATATTCTTAAGCTTTAAATTTCATTTTGATAAATATCTACAATAGTGATGTGGTTGACTATGAAGTATGCTCCATGTATTCCGTGCCTACTAGAAAATTTAATTGCAATATAGCCCTCTTTACTCTCAATGTATTAATTTGCAATTATAACACAAATCTAAAAAAAGTGATATAGGTTGTATTAGTCACTATTTTATTAAGAACTTAAGAATAAAAATGTTTAGATATGCATATGTTGCTCAAATAATGATAATGTCCAAAATATTGTCCTTAATTCAATGGAAAATGCCAATTCTTTATGTTAAATAGAGGAAAGATAATCCACTTTGTATGTTTGGAAAACCATAATTCTAATGGTGCTTTCCTCTTTTACACTTATCTAACTGTGAATCAGAGGGTTGAGTGAGGGGAGCCCATGAATAAAATACAATGCAACTTTTTTATTTTGAGAATAAGTGCATCTGAATACACATCAAATAAGAACAGTATGAGAGCAAAATGTGAGGATGATTATGGAAAAAATTCACACTACTTCCTTCTCCACAATGCTTACTGACATTATGAAAGCTGAATTATTATACAGAAAAGACATGGTTATGGGACCTGTAGGTCACACCAACAAATGCCTCTGGCTGCTGTATATGCTCCTTAATGACCATGATACGAAGACACACAAAACATCTCCAAACTGAGCAGCTCGCTGCAGAGATTTCTAAAAACAGTACTTACAGGAGCAGGCGGCCAAACTTGCATCAACGCAACAATTTATGCTATTCCTAACAAGCAATACAAAATAAAGTATGTGGGAGATTGTCTGCCATAGAGGATGGATGGGTGGGGGCATGGGGGGATACTTGAGTCTTTAGTGGTGGAAGATGTCCTTGGTGGAGATTTGGGTGATCAATCGTTGTATGACTGAAACTCAAACAGAAAAGCTTTGTAACTATTTCATGGTGATTCAAAAACTAATAATAATAAAAATATAATGACTTAAAAATAAAAAAATCATTGATGTAAACAGAGCGGTATGGCAGGGTGATACCATTTCACGAAAACTCTTCAGTGAGGCTCTTTAGAACATCATGCAATGACTGGAATGGGAAGCTATGGGAGTGAAGACAGATGGTTGGCAGTTATACCATCTCCATATCGCTGATGACATTGTTCTCATAACACAAAACATTAGCCAAGCGGCACAAATGCTGACCGACTTCGACCACTAGTGTGGAAATGCCAAATTGCAGCTGAATCTTAACAAGACGATGTTCATGAGAAATGAACTGGTCACTGATGCTCCATTTGCTCTCAATGGAACGAGCATCTCCGATTGCAGCAGCTCTGTGTACCTGGGTCGAGAACCCAACATGAGCAATGACTTTCTGCCAGAACTGCGCAAGAGCAAGAGAGCAGCGTGAAATGCATTCAAGAGCGTCAAAGAGGTGGTTAAGAGAAAGAAGAACCACCGACTCCGGGCACCTCTTTTTTATTCCACCTTTCTTTCCACATTAACACATGCCTCATAGACCTGGGCCCTACGCAAACATGATGAGAATGCTATTAGGGTATCCAAAAGAGGAATCGAAAGAGCTATGCTGGGAATATCATGGCTCACTCAAGTGAGAGAAGGAATCCAGAGTTCTGACCTCAGGTCAAAAATCAGGGATGCTGTCTCATTTGCCAAGGCATCAAAAATCAGATGGGCAGCTCATGTAATGCGATTCAGAGACGACCATTGGACTAGAGCTGTTACCAACTGGATTGCTCGGAACGTCAGAAGACCTCAGGGCTGCCCACCAACTACATGGTCAGATTTCTTCATCAAATCAGAAAGAACGAGTTGAGGCTCTTCCTGTTCCTGGAGCGAGCAGGTATCATGGGGCTACACTAGCTTGCGACAGGGACAAATGGAGATGTTACCGGCGCTGGCTCGAGCAAATCAAAGATCAACAGAACTATAAGTGATACAAGTGAATATAAAAATATAATAAATTTATAAAAACTGTACTGTGGAGTTCATTCCGATTTCAATCAGTTTAATCAATGACTGAATAAATAGCAGTCCTCTGACCTCTTATTGCCTAGCTCTCCCTCTCATAGAACTTGGTCACTGTTTCTTTTTAAATGCAGAAGCTTCTTAGTTTGATGTAGTCCCATTTGTTTATGTTTACTTCCACTTGCATGGTCAGTGCTGTTTTGTCCTTGAAGATGTTTTTAGCTTCAATGTTATGGAGAGTTCTGCCTACATTTTCTTCTATGATTCAATAAAATTGAAAACTATTTTTTTGCGAAAAGAGAACTTGGTAAGGTACCGAGAGCATTCTGTGGGCAAGACAGAGCCTGGCAAGCTCTCCGTGGTGTATTTGGCATGGCAAATACAGTACAAATGATGGGTCTCATTCCCCTTACCCTGAAAGAGCCTTCATTGTTGCACCACTGGTTAAAACGAGAAAAAAGAGGTTCCTAAATTTTCAGAGCTAGGATGAATGGACACGTTATTGGTATCCGATCTAGCAAATCAATGATCAACGGGATTACAGTGATACAGTGATAATACAACATAAAAAAAATAGCAGGATGAAGAATTTTACCATACCATAGATCCTATAAATTTACCATGCTTAGATCCTCTGAAAATAATCTAATTATTAAGCAAGAATATTTTAACAAAGCTTTTGTATCACACAAACAGTGAACTTTGGGTAATAATGAAATCACAGAGAAGTAACTGATTTAAAAGATGAATTATTTAACATTCTTAGTCTAAAATCACACCAAAAACTAGATACAATCTGATGCATTTGAATACATCGAAGATCATGAGTATATAAATCGATAAAAACATACCTATGTATGAATTTAACTCACTCACACTGCAATAAAGCTCATTATTTACAGTTAATATCGATCATGCAGAACTAAAATCAATGCATCTGCAAAGAAATTGGGAATGTGGTGCCGGAGAAGAAGTTTTTTCTGTCTCAGAAGTCAAATGTGTTTTTCCAATTTCAGTAAAGAAATTTAATTGGCATTTCAAAAAATATAATGCCTTAAATCAGTCTAGAACTTTTTCAAAATATTTTAATTTATTATTCCCTTTTACCTTTTGTGTGATTTGGGGGCAGGAGCAGAAACATTTGAAAGGTCTGAGGATTTATTCCTCACTTTGCACTCAGAGATCAATCTGATGCCATAAAGTTACATTGAACCTTTTTTAAAAAATATCAAGACTTTATTTTTCAACAGAAACAATCATTAAGCGGCTGCAGAGTTTGCTAATGGCATTTTTCACCTCCTTATTTCTGAAAGCATATATCAAAGGATTGAGTAAAGGAGTTAGGATAGTGTAGAATATCTCTACGATTTTGTCAAAGGAGAAAGAAACTGGAGGCCGCGCATACTCAAATATACATGGAAGAAAGAACAAAACCACAACAGCAACATGAGTTGAACAGGTGGAGAGGGCTTTCTTCTGTCCTTCAGTGCTGTGGTTTCTCAGGGAGAACAAGATGACCCCATAGGACACTAGTAACATGAAGAAGATTAGGATGCAAAAGAATCCACTGTTGGCCGCGATCATAAGGCCAAAGCCATAGGTATCAGTGCAGGCAAGCTTCAGTAATGGGTACAATTCACAAATAAAGTGATCAATAACATTGGAACCACAGAAAGGAAGTTGTACAGTAAAAAGAATCTGTATAATGGAATGCAAAAACCCCCCTGCCCAGGCTACTCCAATCAGAATGCCACAGAGCCTTGGGTTCATGATAGAAGTGTAGTGCAAGGGTTTGCAGATGGCCACATACCTGTCATAAGCCATGGATGTGAGGACAATCACCTCTGCTCCAGAAAAGAAGTGTTGAGCAAAGATCTGCATCATGCAACCTCCATAGGAGATGGTTTTCTTCTCATAGAGACAGTCTATGATCATTTTTGGGCAAATTACTGAGATAATACATGCATCCAGGAACGATAGAAAAACCAGGAAGAAGTACATTGGGGAACCCACGAGCGTTGGATTGCTGATGATGGATGCCACAATCAGCAGGTTGCTACAGATAGTTCCAATGTATACAAACAAAAATATGACAAATACAATTTTCTGAACATCTGGATTCTGTGAAAATCCCAAGAGGACAAACTCAGTGACAAAGCTTTGATTTTTCATGATTTTCCAGAGAACACTCAGAGTTTCCACACAGACCATCACAGCCTGCAATAAAACTGACAAGGTTACATCAGATAAGTTTATATTATAGGCACTCATAATTTTGTTCTTCCATGTGATTTTTTCTATTCTGTGCTTCTTTTAATTTTGAAACTAAAACAAAAAATACCAGAATATTCTGAAAAACAATCATGTAAGATCGGGGAAAATTCACTTTTTAAGGTATAAAATAGTGCTAGAGATAGAGCATCTCTAGAGGAACAAACCCAGATATAATAGGATTGAGAACCTATTTTACTTCAGTTACCATCATAGATTACTTAGTCATAGTATCCTAGAGAAAGTTGTTAAAGGAGACTTTGAAGCCATATCTTAGTTCTGAGGCATCAGTACATCAATTTACTTGTCATGTTGAGCATCAACTTGTAATAATCGGCAAACACATGTGAGATGTCCCTGATCAGAATTTTCTATCCACAAATGAAAAAAGATGTCAGTGGCCTTTTAAAATCACAATCTTCACAACAATTTCTGGATTAGTCTGAAGTGATAGGGCCTTCAAGATAAATTAATCAGGCCATATGAGAAGGAACTTCTATTAAAAATGTTGAGTTCTATAAATATACAAATCACATTACAAAACAGGTGAGAACTCTCAATCCAGCAGAAGCCATACACTGGCTTATGCTGCAGGCCAGGAAACTCTCTTTCAGCTCCATGTCTGTTATATAAAGTGCTGTACAAAAGCCATTGTCCTGCTGGGATCCACACAAACCACAGAAGCTTGAGGTCCCTTCTATAGTTGCAGACTAGTTCTTCACTCCTGTATATTCCAAGGGGACAAATGGGACATTTTCACTAAACTTGCACTGGAGTGGTTTGGCAGCCTCCTACCATACCAGAATAACTCTAGCTTTAGCTTGATACTAGCCTCGATCTCCTATTTTCACAAAAAAATGAACCAAGGTAACCATGGTAGTAAGAAATCCTAGAACCCTAAACTACAGTTGAAGTAATGACATAGCCAAAGACACAAAAGTCTTCCTGAAATCCTTGCACAAAATTCTAAACAACTGCTGAGTGACAACCAAAGATGTTGGAATAGTTACAACAGGAAAGTAACTCTCTAGGATCACGAATCACAAAATCCCCATTAATCATTGATTTGTCCAGCGGGCACAGTAACATCTCCATTCATCCTTTCCCTGAGATCTTAGAAGTCTCTCTCAACTTGAACCTCACTACAATGTCCCACTGGAGACTCTTTCAGGGTCAGGGGAATGAGATCCAGCTTATTACTGGGTTTAGCATATGAATACACCATGGGAAACTTGCAAGGCTGTCCCATGTAGGCAAGAAACTCAGAAGTTTGCCCGTTTCTCCCAGAGGGAGAAGTAGGCTACAAGGCTTGTCCGAACATGTGGAGAGGAGTCTCAGGGCATGGCTGTATCTAGGTTCTGGTGGTCTTCGGCCACCTAAAGCTCTGTTCGGGGTGGGGAGGGAAGCTGGAGCCCATCCCCTCCGAAGGGCCCCGGGGAAGAAAGCCAGGCGTGCGGGCAAGAGACTCTCTGGGATAACTGAGTTCATTAATTCTCTGGCTACTCGAGAGAGTGCCCTGGCAGGAGAGCACAGGTGATGAATTAGAAAGACTCAAATCTAGATAGCAACAGACACAATGCATAAGCAGCAGAGAAATACCACCACACTTTCGAAATGAGGATAGTAGACCGGACAACTCAATCAGAAGTGTAACCTCTCACATAAGGATTGTAGCTAGAATATGTTCATGATCTTTAATGTGCTCAAAGATACAGTGGTGCAAGATTAAGAAAGCATGAAAACAGACATTTCAAACTATAAACATAAGTGACAGAAAGAAAGAAATTACAGAACATGGAAACGCAGTGGAAGGCCTTGTCATCAATAACTATTGATGATATTGAGTTTCAAATAGAAAATATATAGTAGTAAAAATGTGTAATGGTGGTAAAAAATCAGGCAATTCATTCACAAATATGATACTAGTGTTCATGTAATAGTTTTACAAATATAATTATTTGATTAAATTAATCAAAATAGAGTTTAATCAATATAATAATTAATTTTAATTAATTATTGTATTATTTTATTTGTTTGCTGATTACCATATGTCACTGAAGAAACCCATAGTATCGGTGTCCTCATCTAAACAGTGGTAACATATTTCGAATTGCCAAATCCACAAGTCAAATAATATTCTTATGCATATTTGTACTTAGTATGCATAATTCAGAAGATATTGTTAAATATTGAAGTCATCATTTTTATTAAGCAGTGTATGTAACAATGCACACATGAGAATATAATTAAATTAATATATTATATAATCAATAATATAAATCTTTTTACCAGGTTATCAAGTTTGCATTTGGTTTAGGGACCACATTCAGCAGTGTTCAGCACTTAGATATTCGTGGCTCTGTGCCAGGAATCAATCCTGGGGGAACTCTCTAGCACCAGATTCGATGCCTGGATATAACCAGTGTTAGCTGTGTTAAAGACATGCATCTTACCTGCTGTACTATCACTTGGCCGAGACTGATATAAAATGTTTTTAATCACCTATTTAACCTAAAATTCATATATTCCTTCCGCAAAATATTCAAAGGAAGGATATAGTGCTTATGAATCATCTAATTGTCTCCCTAGTAAAACGATTTTGCAGAGCTGAAACTAGCGTGCTTGTCCTGTGCTAAACACAAAATCTTGTGCTAAAGTTTTAAATATCACAAACATTCCACAAGGAATTTTTTGGAACTCTAAATATGTTTCTATTCCCTTTGTTCTATCACTGTCACTGAAGTCCCATTGCTCATCGATTTGCTCAAGTGGGCACCAGTAATGTCTCCATTGTGAGACTTGTTGTTACTGTTTTTGGCATACCAAATACGCCACGGTAGCTTGCCAAGCTCTGCCCTGCTGGCAGGATATTTTTGGTAGCTTGCCTGGGCTCTCTGAGAGAGACCAAGGATTCTAAACTCGGTCTACTGCATGCAAGGCAAACACGCTACCCGCTGTGTTATAACTCCAGTGTAAACATCACTGTAGAGAGAGATATTTTTGGATTCCTGTGACATGAGAAATCCAGAAAGCAAAACTACAGCTGAGACAAAGGCAAGGTGATGAATATTACATTTTCCAAACTTGCATTGAACTTGAAAATGAACATAAGTATAAAAATCAGGTTTAAACTTTTGAAATAACAGTTATTTCATTCACACCACCAAAAGATTTCCTTCTTACAAGAAATACTTATTGAGTGCTTAAAGCATCTCAAATGTTGTCTTATTGATGATAAATGTTATATGTCACTAGGTTTTCCTTGAGTTTGTAAAGATTATAATCTCTATTTAAAGTGAAAATCCTGAGACAGAAAGGTCATGTGAGTAGCCCAGTGTGCACTTAAGCTGTAGTGTTTTATGTCTTACAACCTAATTTTTGAAACTATAATTCTATTAACCTTGACGGTTTGATAATACAACCTATAATTTTAAGTCCTAATTTTCAATTTGAACTTCTTCCTTAAAATAAAAAAGTGTAATTAAGAATCCTACCATGTTTCAGTCTATTGAATGCTCTCATCCTGGCAATCTCTAATTTTCAATGAACTGACCAACAAGTAACTATTGGGTCCACATCTTATTTCTTCATCAGAGAGACGAGGAAGAGCCACTCTAGTTGAAGATGCAGAGAATGTTCTCTACTGCTTGTGCTGCAGTATTTTGAACATGGTTAGGGGAAAGAGGGAAAAAGAAATCAAAGTTTCCTTTTCAATTGATTTCCCAATGGAATTGAGGGATGTTTCTTGAGACATTATGAACCTATAGAATTGCATCTCAATTGTCCCCAAGGTTGGGAATTTCCCACCTGTATGATCTCAAAGACTTTAATCGTTTTGGTTTAAGTGTTGGCAAAATCATTTGTCCCTGAGCAATTATATTTTTATGGGATATAGGTATCTGCGCTTGTGTTTCTATTTTAAGATCCCTTTATTACCTTCAGAAATAAAATATTTGTGACATGGAGATATAATATATTATTTGTGGTAAAGGATAAAACTTCTATATTCTCATAAAAATGATAGGGTAGTATTCTGAGATAAGGCTCCATAATCAATCTGTAATGTGTAATATAGCTAGTAGTGTGCCATTTCATGTTTATGTAATAATAACAAGAGCTAGAAAAATTAATAAGAAGTATAAATTAAATTAATAACCTCAATTATTATTTGTTTATGATTTTCATACTGCAGATTTCAAAAATGATATATACTTTTTTAAAAGGCAAAACATTTTTCTTTTCAATGCTTTATACTATAATTTATCTGGAGTTTATTCCCAGTTAAATGTGGTAGAAATAAAGTATAATGTTACTAGTCCCTCTTTTGAAAATTAACTCTGATAAATATGTAAATTTACCGCTGAGATCTTGATTATATCCTGCTGGTCTCTCTGTTTTTATTCTAGAACCACAGTTTTGGTAACTGTAACTTTATAGTATAATTTAATGTCTGGGAACATGACCAACCCATTTTTAAAAAATTTGTTTGCAAGAATTTTTTTCTGTTTAACTATCATGGCCATTAATTTGCCTCACTATAATATAGGATACATGAGATTATATTTTTCTTTTTGGTCTTTTGCCCACAGCCTGATGTTCAGAGTTTAATAATGACTGAACTCAGGAATCACTCAAAAATTAAATGAGAAAGTTATACTTTATTTATTTTAACATAAATACTACAAACTTTACTAACCAATTGTCCATTCACCTAAATAGAACTAATCTTCAAACAAAACATAAGGATTATTCCAAATATTAGTTGAGACTAAAAGAGATGCTATGTGATACTTCAGCTCCAAATGGTAAGATTTTAATGTCTTAAAATTATAAAGACTCAATTGATCGTCACAAAACTTAAATGCACTTAGTTTCTACAGAGATATATAATGGAAATCATTGAATTCTTTCAGGAGAGGGATGGTAAATGAGAGTTCTATAGTTCCTTTTAAATATTCCTTGTCTATGGCCTCTAGTTCATTTATAATTTACGTATTCCATATGAATGAGATTTCAAATTTGTGTTTCTTCTTCTGATGGAATTTCTTACTGTGGTATCCTTCAGTTTCCTTCAAATTACTGAAAGGAACAAAATTTTTTTTCTTTTTCTTTCTGATATTATATCGATTATGTAGTTAACAAAATTTGATTACATTTAATATCCAAACACAAATCTCACCGCCATTACACCCTCCCATCAGCATGTTTCAGATCTTTCCATCCTGAACCCCAATGCCTGCCCCAAAGCAGAAGAATATAATACATTCTGTATTGTTAGTTATGAAAAAAAAAGAGAAAAACTGCTGAAAATGCTACACAAAAGAATCTTTAGAGAAAAGGGAGTGAAAATTGTTCTATTTTGACAGGGACCATTCAGACCTTCTATAAGAGATCATTAAGTGTTTTTAAAGGTTGAGCCTTGTGTGCTTTTACATCTGTAATGTATACACACATATACATATGTGTGTATATATATGCATATATATATATTTATATATACACACACATATTTATATACATATATATATATATATATATATATATGGCTGAGCAATCACACACCAGGTAGGGCGATTCCCTTGCACTCTGCCCACCTGGGTTAGATTCCTCCATCCCTCTCGGAGAATCTGGTGAGCTACTGAGAAAAACCTGCCAACAAGAAAGAGCCTGAAAAGTTACCCATGGCATATTCCGATGCTAAAAACAGTAACAAGTCTCACAATGGAGACATTACTCATGCCCCATGGAGCATTGATGAACAATGGGACAACAGTGCTACAGTGCTATATATATGTATTTTCCCTAAGATTGGTTGCTTACTACTTTGAACCCCATCAAATATCTTGTGGTACTCATAGAGTACCACTACCCACTACCCAGCCACTCCCACGCTCTAGGCCGCTCTCCTGACATACCCTAAGACACTTAATACCCATTTTTCATAATTCCCGAACCATATTTGATGGGGTTCAAAAATATGGGAACCATGGGAACAAATCTAAGGGCCATTGGAGGCCGCCCTAAAAGACTCCACCCTCTCTGAGAGCCTGAAATCTACTGAGAGTACCATTCCTGCACAAGAGTGCCTAGCAAGCTACCCATGGCATAGGCGATATGCCTAAAACAGTAACAACAATGGGGCTCACTCGCCTGACACCCAAAGAGCCCTCAATACAGCAGCGTCAAGAAAGATGAGCAAGGAGAGGCTGAAAAAATCTCAGGGGTGAACTAGACTGCCAAAACAAAGATACACTAAAATGACTGTCTGAACTTTCAATGCACCTACGCTGGAATCAGAAGCATCTATCCAGGACCTAATGGTGCAAGCACAGAAGATCAACTACAACATCATTGGTCTGACTGAACAAGTCAACATCGATCACAACACGCAGTTTTCAACACTGGAGAAGAACTGTTCCTCGGAACATGAGACAACAGAGGCTTTGGTGCATCAGTGTCTTTATCAATATGAACTTAGCCATAAGTATTGATTCATTCAAATGCCTAACAATCTGAATCAGATGATTACGGTTGAATAGATGTGCCACAATGTCTGCAGATTCTATCTTCATCATCTATGTACCAACATCCAAATCTGATGAGGAAGAAATTGAGAAGTTCTACATGGAGCTAGAGAAGTTCTATAAAGAAGACCACACCTTCTACAAGATCATTGTTGGTGATTTTCATGCCAAGATAGGAATGAGAAGGTCTCCTGAAGAAACCCATATTGGGAGCCATGGCCTAAACAGGGTGAGAGACTGTCTGAATTCATCATGTCCACCAAGACCATCCATGGTAACTCACACTTCCTGAAGGCTGAATGTAAAAGCTGGACATGGGAGTCTCCGGATGAAATTGACCACATCATATTCAATTGGAAGTTTTGCATTACCGATGTCACTGTTTTCCCAAAATTTCAAAGGAGATCAGAAAACCGTCTCCTTCACTCAAAATTCTACTTCACAGAGAGGGGAGAAAGGTCTTCAAAGTTTACGTTTAAGAGAACTCCCAGAATGACCACCAACTGGGAGCTCTTTGGCACTATTGTGACAATGTGGGAAGATGCCATCCTTGACAACATCGACAAGGAATATGATCAACTGGTTCAGCACCTCTATGACTGAGAGAAGAATGCCGAGAGGGAGAAAGCCACAAAGAGATGCCTATCTTCACAAACTCTGGAGCTCATTCGCAAGCCTCAGGCAACTGAAGTCAAGAGACTCAAATCCTCAAAACTGTCATGGTAATCATACATGATCTGCAATTATAGAAACAAATAATGGACATTGTGCTAGCTTTATCATAGTACCTACAATTTGATTCATTCATGGGAAAATGTATTTTGTGTCTCTGTCATCATTTAGATACATAATCACATACTTGTTAAAGAGCGAAATATCACACAAAAATACAATGGTGACAGTCAGAAGAATGTTTATCTGCTTAAAAAATAACTAGCTAGTTTTTCAGTACTTCATGTATCATGGATCTAATTCAACCATTTATTTGGAATCCTCATTTATTTTAGAGGAGCAATGGGGCCCAGGTCAGAGGATTCAGTGTAAAGGTTATGTTGAGGAATGATAAAGCTAAGTATCAAATGTCCAGAGCACTGAAGTCAAGAGACCCAAACTTTAATGACCAAAAGGCAAACTAGTGGGGTGGGAGTGATATGGGAGGGAATTGGAGAAAATTGTTGGAGGAAAGTTAAAACTGGTGGTAGCATCAGAGCTGCAATAATGTATTTCTAAAACTCAGCTAAAAATAATTTTTTAAATAATTGTGCTTTAATTTAAAAATAAAATACTGCTGGTTATATATCCCAGAAAAGCCAAAAAGTATATTCAAAATGACATCTGCACTTATATGTTCATCACAGCACTGTTTACAATAGCCAGAATCTGGAATAAACCCGAGTGCCATAGAACAGATGACTGGTTGAAGAAACTCTGGTACATCTATACAATGGAATACTATGCTGCTGTTAGAAAGAATGAGGTCATGACGTTTGCATATAAGTGGATCAGCATGGAAAGTATCATGCTAAGTGAAATGAGTCAGAAAGAGAGAGACAGACATAGAAAGATTGCACTCATCTGTGGAATAAAGAATAATAGACTATAAAACTAACACCCAAGAATAGTAGAAATAAGTACCAGGAGGTTGTCTCCATGGCTTGGAGGCTGGTCTGTCATTCTGGGCAACTCAGAGAAGAGAACACCAATTAAAATGTGGTTGGAAGTCATGTGGGGGAAAGATGATGTGGGCCGAATATAGACTAGAAACTGAACACAGTGGCACTCTACACATTTATTGCAAACCACAGCACCTAATCAGAGAGCGAGAACAAAAGGGAATACACTGCAATAGTGGCACTGTGGGGTGGGGCGAAAAGGTACTGGGGAGGGGGGAGGGATGTTGGGTTTACTGGTGGTGGAGAATGGGCACTGGTGAAGGGATTGGTTATCAAACTTTGTAAGGGAGAAACATGAGCACAAAAATGTATAAATCTGTAACTGTACCCACACATTGACACACTAATTAAAAATAAACTATTAACTAAAAAAATAAAAAAGAAAATAAAAAAATAAATTAAATTAAAAGGAAAACAATGAAATAAACAATTAAAATAAAACAAAAAAGAAATGTGCATGGTAATTATAATATCTACTTAACCTAAAAACATAAAACCATTTTTGTAAAATATATAAATTGTTAAATTTAAATAACAATTTGAAATTTGAAATTGAAAACAACCCAAGTGCCTGAGAACAGATGACTTGTTAAAGAAACTTTGGTACATCTACACAGTGGAATACTATGCAGCTGTTAGAAAAGACTGGAGCAATAGTACAGTGGGTAGGACATTTGTCTTGCACAGCGTCGGCCCAGGTTAGATTCCTCCATCCCTCTTGGAGAGCTTGGAAAGCTACCAAGAGAGTATCCCACCCACATGGCAGAGCCTGAGAAGCTACCCGTGGGATACTTGATATGCCAAAAAAACGGTAACGAGTCTCACAATGGAGAATTTACTGGTACGCACTCGAGTAAATAGATAAAAAATGGGATGGCAGTGCTAAAAGTGCGATAGTTAGAAAAGATAAAGTCATGAAATTTGCCTATAAGTGGATGGACATGGAGATTATCATACTGAGAGAAATGAGTCAGAAAGAGAGAGACAGACATAGAATGACTGCACTCATATGTGGAATATAAATTAGCATAATATGATACTAACACTTAAAGACAGTAAGATAAGAGCCAAGAGAAAGGCCTTGTGGTTTAGAACCCAGCAAAATGTGCTGGGGGAAGAGGCACTTGGGATGGAGAAGGGAATACTCAATTGGAGGGATCTCTTGGGATGGGAGATGTGTACTGAAAGCAGATAAAGGACCAAACATGACAGCTTTTCAATATCTGTATTGAAAACTGTAATTCCCAAACGTAGACTGTTAATTAGAAGGAAGATACCTGCCACAGATGCAGGAGGTATATTGGGGTGGGGATGGCAGGACGGAATTTGTAACATTGGTGGTGGAAAACATACACTGTTTGAGGGATGGCTGTTCAATCTTAGTATGACTGAAACCCAATCATGAAAGTTTTGTAACTGTAACTCAGAGTCATTGAATAATTTTTTAAATTCCATTTTAAAATGTGCCATACTTGAATGGCAACAATAGAACTAATACTAAACTTATCAAAAAATGATAAAAATCTTTTTGTTTCAAAATTTTATTTTCTTTTAGCAACGTGAATTACAAGGTTATTCATAATTGGGTTTTTGACACACAATATTCTGTCACCAAGCCCACCACCAATGTCAACATCCCCCTGTCACCTGCCCAGATTTCCTCTTCTATGTACCTACCCCAGCCTGGCCTGCCATCTTTACAGGCACCTTTTAAATGTCAATATGAAAGGGGGCTAGGGGGCGGGAAGGAGGTGTACTGGGTTTTGTTTGGCTTAGTTTTTATTGTTTTCTTTTTTTTGGTGGTGGAATATGGGCACTAGTGAAGGATTGGTTGCTTCAGCATTGTATAACTCAGATTTAAGCCAGAAAATATTGCAATTTTCCACATGGTGATTCAATAAAATAAAACTTTTATTAAAAATATATAAATAAAATTATATAAATAAATAAATAAAAATTTTTCTTTAGTAAACCAAATGCCATTTTTAATTTCACAAGAAGCAATAACAAAAGAAGTTTAAAATAAGAAAACAAATACAAATTTTATGAAACTCTATCAAAAACATAATTAAATAGACATTTGCACCTTCTCTGGCTATTGTTATTGTCTTTGTGTTCAGGTAAGAAAGTTTCTAGAAAGAACCAGAGAGATAGTACAGCAAGTAGGGATCATGTCATTAAAGAAGCTGACACCACTTCAATCAATTCCTAGTATATGGTTCGATATGATCCTCCCAACTATCACTAGGAATAATTCCTGAGTGTAAAGCCAGAAGTATTTCATAAACTTTGCCATTTGAACGCCTCCAACAACAAAAAAATCATCCAGAGAAATCCTAATCACTGTATAAAGTGTATAGAATTTAATCGACAGTTCCTATTGTTTTTTAGTTTAAATTGTTATCAATCAGGAAATGTAACCAGGAATTTTTCTACTCATCTTGAATTCTAATCCTATGCTAAAACTCTTTTATCTTTTTATCAAAATTTTCTTAATATCATTTGTTTTATACTCCTAAGCTTTCAATTTCACTTTGATAAATATCTACACTAATGATGTGGTTTACTATGAAGTATGCTCCATGTATTCCGTGCCTACTAGAAAATTTAATTGCAATATACCCCTCTTTACTCTCAATGTATTAATTTGCCATTATAACACAAATCTAAAACAAGTGTGATAGGTTGTATTAGTCATTATTTTAATAAGGACTTAAGAATAAAAATGTTTAGATATGCATATGTTGCTCAAATAATTATAATGTCCAAAATATTGTCCTTAATTCAATGGAAAATGCCAACTCTTTATGTTAAATAGAGGAAAGAAAATCCACTTTGTATGTTTGGAAAACCATAATTCTGATGGTGCTTTCCTATTTTACACTTCTTTGACTATGAATCAGAATGATGAGTGACGGGAGCCCATGAATAAAACACAATGCAACTTTTTCATTTTGAGAATAAGTGCATCTGAATACACATCAAAAAAGAACAAGATGAGAGCAAAATGTGAGGGTGATTATGGAAAAAATTCACACTACTTCTCCATAACGCTTACTACATTATGAAAGCTGAATTATTATACGGGAAAGACATGACTATGGGACCTGTAGGTCACATCCACAAACTGCCTCTGGCTGCTGTATATGCTCCTTAATGGCCATGATCCAAAGACACACAAAAGCATCTCCAAACTGAGCAGCTCGCTGCAGAGATTTCTAAAAACAGAACTTACAGGAGCAGGCGGCCAAACTTGCAGCAATGCAACAAATTATGCTATTCCTAACAAGCAATACAAAATAAAGTATGGGGGAGATTTTCTGCCGTAGAGGATGGATGGACGGGGGGATGGGGGGATACTTGAGTCTTTAGTGGTGGAAGATGTGCACTGGTGGAGGTTTGGGTGATTAATCTTTGTATGACTGAAACTCAAACAGAAAAGCTTTGTAACTATAGCATGGTGACTCAAAAACTACTAATAATAAAAATATAATGATTTAAAAATAAAAAAAATCATTGATTTAAAGAGCGGTATGGCAGGGTGATACCATTTCACCAAAACTCTTCAGTGCCGCCCTTGAGAACATCATGCAATGACTGGAATGGTAGTGAAGACAAATGGTCGACAGTTACACCTTCTCTGCTTCGCTGATGACATCATTTTCATAACAACAAACATTAGTCAAGAGGCAAAAATGCTGACCGACTTAGACCTCGAGTGTGAAAAACTCAGATTAAATCTGAATCTTAACAAGACGATGTTCATGAGAAATGAACTGGTCCCTGATGCTCCATTTGCTCTCAATGGAACAAACATCTCCGATTGCAGCAGCTATGTGTACCTGGGTCGAGAACCCAACATGAGCAATGACTTTCTGCCAGAACTGTGCAGGAAGAAGAGAGCAAAGTGGAGTGAATTCAAGAGTGTCGAAGAGCTGATTAATAGAAAGAAGAACCTCAGACTCCGGGCACCTCTTTATGATTTCTCCATTCTTCCTGCACTAACATATGCCTCAGAGACCTGGGCCCTACGCAAACAGGATGAGAATGCTATTAGGGTATCCCAAAGAGGAATCAAAAGAGCTATGCTGGGAATATCATGGCTCACTCAAGTGAGAGAAGGAATCCAGAGTTCTGACCTCAGGTCAAAAATCAGGGATGCTGTCTCATCTGCCGAGGCATCAAAAATCAGATGGGCAGGTCCCGCAATGTGATTCAGAGAAGACGACCATTGGACTAGAGCTATCACCACTTGGATTCCTCGGGATGTCAGAAGACTTCATGGACGCCCACCAACTAGATGGTCAGATTTCTTCTTCAAATCTCTGAATGAACGAGTTGAGGCTCTTCCTGTTCCTGGAGCGAGCAGGTATCATGGGGCTACACTAGCTTGCACCAGGGACAAATGGAGACGTTACTGGCGCTGGCTTGAGCAAATCAAAGATCAACAGGACTATAAGTGATACAAGTGAATAAAAAAATATAATAAATTTAATATACTGACTAAAAACTGTACTGTGGAGTTCATGCCCATTTCAATCCGTTTAATCAATGACTGAATAAATAGCAGTCCTCTGACATCTTATTGCCTAGCTCTCCCTCTCAGAGAACTTGGTCACTGATTCTTTTGAAGTGCAGAAACTTCTTAGTTTGATGTAGTCCCATTTGTTTATGTTTGCTTCCAATTGCATGGTCAGTGCTGTTTTGTCCGTAAAGATGCTTTTAGCTTAAATGTCATGGAGGGTTCTGCCTACATTTTCTTCTATGATTTAATAAAATTGAAAACTATTTTTTGTTTGTTTGTTTGTTTTTATTTTTTATTTTTTTTTACAGTTACAGATTTATACACTTTTGTGCTTATACTTCCCTCTTACAAAGTTCGGGAACCCATCCCTTCACCAGTGCCCATTCTCCACCACCCGTAAACCCAGCGTCCCTCCCACCCTCCCCAATCCCATCTCCCCCCCACCCCACCCTGCCACTGTGGCAGGGCATTCCCTTCTGTTCTCTTGAGTAAAGAGAACTTTGTAAGGTACCGAAAGCATTCTGTGGGCAAGGCACAGCCTGGCAAGCTCTCCGTGGTGTATTTGGCATGGCAAATACAGTACAAATGATGGGTCTCATTCCCCTTACCCTGAAAGAGCCTTCATCGCTGCACCACTGGGAAAAACAATAAAAGAGAGGCTACTAAATTTTCAGAGCTAGGATGAATAGACACGTTACTGGTACCCACTCGAAAAAAATCAATGATCAAGGAGATTACAGTGATACAGTGAAAATACAACATTGAAAAAAAAAAAAGCAAGATGAGGAAATTTACAATACCATAGGCCCTATAAATTCACCATGCTTAGATCCTATGAAAATGACCTAATTATTATGCAAGAATATTTCAACAAAGCTTTCTTATCACACAGTTAACTTTGACTAATAATGAATTCACAGAGAAGTAACTGATATAAAAGATGAATTACTTAACATCCTTAGTCTAAAATCATACCAAAAAATACATACAATCTGACGCATCAGAATACATCAAAGATAATGAGTATATAGATAGATAAAAATATATCTATGTATGAATTTAACTCACTCACACTGCAATAAAGCTCGATATTTACACTTAATATAGAACATGCAGAACTAAAATCAATGCACCTACAAAGAAATTGGGAATGGGTGCCAGACAAGAAGTATTTTCTGTCTCAGAATTCTAACGTTTCTTTCAAATTTCAGTAAACAAATTTAATTGGCATTTCAAAAAATATAATGCCTTAAATCAGTCTAGAACTTTTTCAAAATATTTTAATTTATTATTCTCTTTTAAATTTTGTATGATTTTGGGGAGGGGCAGTAACATGTGAAAGGTCTGAGGATTTATTCCTCACTTTGCACTCAGAGATAAATCTGATGCAACAAAGTTACATTGAACCTTTTTTTAAAAATATTAAGACTTTATTTTTCAACAGAAAAGATCATTAACCGGCTACACAGTTTGCAAATGGCATTTTTCACCTCCTTATTTCTGAAAGCATAAATCAAAGGATTGAGTAAAGGAGTTAGGATAGTATAGAACATCTCCACGATTTTGTCAAAGGAGAAAGAAACTGGAGGCCTCGCATACTCAAATATACATGGAATATAGTACAAAACAACAACAGCAACATGAGTTGCACAGGTGGAGAGGGCTTTCCTCTTTCCTTCAGTGCTGTAGTTTCTCAGGGAGAACAAGATGACCCCATAGGACACTAGTAACAAAAAGAAGATTAGGATGCAAAAGAATCCACTGTTGGCCACTATCATAAGGCCAAAGCCATAGGTATCAGTACAGGCAAGCTTCAGTAATGGGTACAATTCACAAATAAAGTGATCAATAACATTGGGACCACAGAAAGGAAGTTGTACAGTAAAAAGAATCTGTATACTGGAATGCAGAAAGCCCCCTGCCCAGGCTACTCCAATCAGAATGCCACAGAGCCTTGGGTTCATGATAGAAGTGTAGTGCAAGGGTTTGCAGATGGCCACATACCTGTCATAGGCCATGGATATGAGGACAATCACTTCTGCTCCACAAAACATGTGTAGAGCAAATATCTGCACCATACAACCTCCATATGAGATGGTTTTCTTTTCATAGAGACAGTCTATGATCATTTTAGGGCCAGTCGCTGAGATAATACATGCATCCAGCAATGATAGAAATACCAGGAAGAAGTACATTGGGGAGCCCACGAGCACTGGATTGCTGATGACGGCTGACATAATCAGCAGGTTGCTACAGATAGTTGCAATGTAGACAAACAAAAATATGACAAATACAATTTTCTGAACATCTGGATTCTGTGAAAATCCCAGGAAGACAAACTCTGTGACAAAGCTTTGATTTTCCATGATTTTCGGGAAAACACTCACAGTTGCCACACAGACCATCACAGCCTGCAATAAAACTGAAAAGATTACATCAGATACGTTTATTATTATAGGCACTCACAATTCTGTACTTCCATATGGTTCTTTCTATACTGTGCTTGTTTTAATTTTGAAACCAAAACAAAAAAATACCAAAATGTTCTGCAAAACAATCATTTAAGATGGGGAAAATTCACTTTTTAAGCTATTAAATAGTACTTGAGAGAAAGTATCCCTAGAGGAACAAACCCAGATGTGAGAGGATTGGGAACCTATTTTATTTCAGTTCCCATCATAGATTACTTAGTCATGGTATTCTAGAGAAAGTTGTTTAGGGAGACTTTGAAGCCATATCTTAGTTCTGAGCCATCAGAACATCAATTTACTTGTCAGGAAAACTCAGTGGAAGGACTTGTCATCAATAACTTTTGATGAAATTGAAAGGGTAGTCAACCTGTTCCCGGCCTTTCCAAGAATTCCAATCCTAGATAAATTCAGTAACAAGTTTTTCCTGACCTTAATTTATCAAATTTATCAAACTTAGTTATATATTTTTATATATTAAAGAATCAGCAACTGTCCAAATAAATCTAGAGTTAAAATTGATTAGATAAGAAAGCTCTAATAACAAAATTAGAGTTTTTATAAATATCAATTTTTATGTGAAAGTGATTATGTCTTGTCATGGAGTGGTTAAATGTTAAGTCCTTGTCTAAAGATTAACTGAGCTGTTTGTTGCTAGTTCAGTCTTCTATGTTATTTTTGTTTTTTTGAGTTTAGTATTTTCTGATCTTCCTTTGTCATCTAATTTGCTGTGTTTCTACTTGAATTTCAATACACACCCTTAAAAAATACCTACTCCCCAAAATAAACAATAATGTTGTTGATGTGAGGAAAAAATTCACTGTTAGTAGGAACATTTCTGGTCCAGCATGTTTGGGAAACAATACAGCAGACACTCTTTAAAAAATAATGGATCTGGGGCTGGAGTGATAGCACAGCGTGTAGGGCGTTTGCCTTGCACGCGGCCGACCCGGGTTCAAATCCCAGCATCCCATATGGTCCCCTGAGCACCGCCAGGGGTAATTCCTGAGTGCAGAGCCAGGAGTAACCCCTGTGCATCGCCAGGTGTGACCCAAAAAAAAGCAAAAAAAAAAAAATAATAATGGATCAGTCTACTATTTGATCCAGCAACTCCACTTCTTGACATCTATCCCAATAACAACAACAAAAAAAACAGATTGAGAAGATTTGCCCTTCTATATCTGTTCATTGCAGCCAAATTCACAATAACCAACTTCTGGAAACAACTCACTGTCCAAGAACAGATGACTAGATAAAGAAATCATAGGACGTATACATAATGAAATTATGAGAAAAGATGAAATCATGAAATTTGCTGCTACATGATGGATCTGGATGGTATCATGTTGACTGAAATAACTCGAAAGAGAAAGGACTGAATCAATTATTTGTCTTATATACCAAATATAAGGAAGCACTGTAGAGGTATAAAAAATACTCAATGGGATAAAATGAGAATCGATCTGTGGTAGTGGGCCACCGATGGATAAGCAAGTGGAAGGAGCAGAGAGGAATTAGCTAGGAAGGGGTTGGCACTGGGGAACTGGTGGGAAGGAAGTGGACATGGCAGGTGGGGTGAGGGGAAGGTTAGTGAGGGTTATGTTATGCATAAAATCCCATCATGAAGGGTTATAAGCAGTGGTACATCAAATAAAATAAAATTTAATTAAATCAAAACAAAATATTTGCATGAAGTACATACTGTTTTATTTGAAACTTAAAATGAACCTATTTAAAATAATACTACTATCAAGTGCTGACCTCATTTGTAAGTTCAATAATAGCAGTAAAATAATTATCGAAGCATTGTTGCCTACTAAACTACCAATCCTATATCTCTTATACATATTTAACGGTGTATAATTATCGCTTAAAGTATTATTTCAAACAAATAATAGATGTTGATCTGGAATTTAAACCTAGACCTTTGCGTTCTGTACATAGCCAGTTCTTGACTATTGGATCAACCCAGAAAGTAACAAGAATCCTTATTTCCCAGGAGGAAATTCAGAGAATGGATGGCTATTCTGTTTCTAATCCACATATAGAGGTTAAAGATGTAACAAAACAACATAGTAAGAAATAGAACAAGATGTTGAATATAGCTGAATCTTCAGTTTTTACTCACTACTTATTAATTACATGTAAGATGTGCTCTAATTTGATTTAGTACAACTTCCTTAGATATAAATATTTTAAATTTAATCTCTTGCATAGTACATGTGTTCACCAATTACCTGAATGTATCAACAGATTATGTCAAGGATGAGTTCCAATTATTTTTCTACCAGGACTACACAAAACTTTAGCTTATGATACTGTGCCTTTACTGGTTGAAGTTTCTATTGTTTCTCATGTAGAAGTCAGCCATTTTTGTCCACAGGAATATTTTCTTTTTATCATTCAGATAATTATTTCAATTATTATTTAATTTATTTCAATTTCTCAGTTCATTTCCAGCTACAACTGTGGACAACAGCTATATCCTCAGCTGCATTTAATACAGAAACAATCACAGATTTTATGATACTGGCATATGAATTTGCTCTTTATTTAATATATAGGAGACTGTGAGGCTTACAGTACAAATAAAATTTATTCTAAAACTATAAATATAAGTATAATATAATATGAACTCCCCCAAACTCAAATCATTGATAAAAAACTCTACCCATTGTGATTTTTGTTCAACTTTAATTCATTTAAGCAATGCCTGCAAAAAGACCTCTGTATATTACTACAATTGTCTCCAAGACAGCAAGAATATAAAAAAAATACAGCATTGTTCCAGGAGTCAAGCTAATATTGAGAGGGAAACAAAATCATTTTATCCTAGTGTCAAAAGAGAAGAAATGCTATAAAATAAATAACAGTTCAGAACCAAGGCAACTGACAAAAGTGCAGGACACTTGTAACTGAGTTTCAAATAGAAAAGATATATATAGTAGTAAAAAAATGTAATGGTGTGAAAAAAATCAGACAATTCATTCACAAGCATGACATTAGTGTTCATGTCATAGTTTTACAAATATTCTTATTCCATTAAATTAATCAAGTGAGACTTTAATCCCTATAATAATTAATTCAAATTAATTATTGTATTATTCAATTTGTTTGCTGATTACCATATGACATTGAAGAAACCCTTAGTCTTGGTGTTCTCTTCTAATGAGTGGTAACATATTTTTAACTGCCCAATCCTCAAGAGTCAAAAAATATTTTTATGCATATGTAGTGTTTAGTATGCATAAGTCAGAAGATATTGTTAAATATTGAAGTCATCATTTTTATTAAGCAATGTATGTAGCAATGCACACATAATAATATAATTAAATAAATATATTATATAATAAATAATATAGATCTCTATACCAGGTGATCAAGTTTATTTGGTTTAGGGACCACATTCAGCAGTGTTCAGCACTTAGATATTCGTGGCTCTGTGCCAGGACTCAATCCTGGGGGAACTCTCTAGCACCAGTTTGGATGCCTGGATGTAACTAGTGTTGGCTGTGTTAAAGACATGCATCTTACCTGCTGTACTATCACTTAGCCGAGAATGATATAAAATGTTCTTAATCACATGATTAACCTAAAATTCATATATTCCTCCCCCAAAATATTCAAAGGAAGGACATAGTGCTTATGAATCATCTAATTTTCTACCTGGAAAAACGATTTTGCAGAGCTGAAACTAGCGTGCTTGTCCTGTGCTAAACACAAAATCTTGTGCTAAAGTTTTAAATATCACAAACATTCCACAAGGAATTTTATGGAACTCTAATTATATTTGTATTCCCTTTGATATCACTGTCACTGTATTCCCATTGTTCATCCATTTGCTCAAGTGGGCGCCAATAGTGTCTCCATTGTGAGACTTGTTGTTACTGTTTTTGGCATAATGAATATGCCACAGTAGCTTGCCTGGCTCTCCTGTGCTGGCAGGATATTTTTGGTAGCTTGCCTGGCTCTCTGAGAGGGGCCAAGGAATTGAAACTGGGTTGACTGCATGCAAGGCAAACACCCTACCCGCTGTGCTATCGCTCCAGTGCAAACATCACTATAGGGAGAGATATTCTTGGATTCCTGTGAAATGAAAAATCCGAAAGCAAAAGTACAGCTGAGACAAAGGCAAAGTGATGAATGTTACATTTTACCTAACTTGCAATGAACTTGAAAATGAACAAAAGTATAGAAAACAGGTTTAAGCTTTTGAAATAACAGTGATTTCAATCACTCCACCAAAAGTTTTCCATCTTATATGAAATACTTATTGAGTGCTAAAAGCATCTCGAATGTTGTCTTATTGATGCTAAATGTTATTATGTCACTAGGTTTTCCTTGAGTTTATAAAGATCATAATCTCTATTTAAAGTGAAAATCCCGAGACAGAAAGGTCATGTGAGTAGCCCAGTGTGCATTTAACCTGTAGTATTTTATGGTTACATCCTAATTTTAGAAACTAAATTTCTATTATACTTGACGGTTGGATAATACCATTTATAATTTTAAGTCCTAATTTTCAATTTGAAATTATTCCTTAAAATAAAAAAGTGTAATTATGAATCCTACCATGTTTCAGTCTATTGATTGCTCTGGTCCTGGAAATCTCTAATATTCGATGAACTGACCAACAAGTGACTGTTGGGTCCACATCTTATTTCTTCATCAGAGAGATGGAGGAAGAGCCACTCTAGTTGAAGATGCAGAGAATGTTCTCTACTGCTTGTGCTGCACTGTTTTGTACATGGTTTGGGGAAGGAGGGAATAATAAATTAAAGTTTCCTTTTCAATTGATTTCCCACTGGAATTGAGGGATGTTTCCCTTAGACATCATGAACCTACAGAATTGCATCTCAATTGTCCCCATGGTTGGGAATTTCCCACCTGTATGATCTCAAGAACTTTTAATTGTTTTTGTTTAAGTGTTGGCAAAATGTTATGTCCCTGAGCAATTATATTTTTAAAGCATGTAGGTATCTGTGCTTGTATTTCTATTTGAAGATCCCTTTATTACCTTCAGAAATAAAATAATTGTGACATGCAGATGTAATATAGTTTTTCTGATAAAGGATAAAACATCTACGTGCTCATTAAAATGATAGGCTAATATTCTGAGATAAGGCTCCATAATAAATCTGTAATGTGAAATATAGCTGGTAGTGTGCCATTTCATGTTTCTTTAATAATAATATAAGCTAGACATTTTGATAAGGTGTATGTATTAAATTATGATTTTCATACTGCAGAACTTTAAAAATGCTATATACTTTTATTAGACAATAAAACATTTTTTCTCTCAATGCGTTATAATGAATTTATCTGGTGTTTATTCCCAGTTAAATGTGGTAGAATTAAAGTTTAATTTGAGACTAGGACCCTGCTAGGGATAGGAAAGACTGATCTGGCCTGAGCACTGTAGTCTGAGATCGAGTTGGCCCCAGGAGAGTAATTTTATAAGCTTTAATGCATCTCTTATTGTGTCCATACAAAACGATTAATATTATGAATTCTTATATGTTTGCTGGCTTAAGAGAAGAGAAACACTCATAAAACTCTGTCCTTTGGTGGATCCTCCTGCTGAAAGAGAAGTCCTAGGAGAAGCATCCCCGAAGGGAAAGGAACCTTACCCTATTGATGGTGACCACACCTATGTGTACGCCCCAATCCCCTCATGCTGTGGAGATGTAACTATGCTGTACGAGTGGGTTGGGGGGCCAGATCCACGGAGGCCAGATCCAGAGATCCAGAGAGAGACCGAAAGCCGGGAGAGAAGCAGAAGAGAGAGAATGAAAAAAACTGATCGAGCCACCAGTTTGGCTTTCTTCCTTCTGTCGCCTGCCCTTGACCGATAGCACACACAGCGGTTCTGGGGCACTGAACGCGGGTGGTGAGACAGAGCTGCCTGGAGAGCCCGAGAGTGCTTGCGCTCCTCGGCGAGACTCAGTTCCTATCCCTAGCAGGGTCCTAGTCTCATCATTACTTTGGGATCATGACAGTGTTTGTCTATGATCAAGCTCTTAACTTATAGTTAATCATTAGGCACTTTGGCCAGGCCCATCTCGATGCCAGGGTAGCACATAACTCACCGCTTGCCCTGGATCCTTCCCGTCCCTCATCGGGACCCTGCTTTTGGGGTGCTAGGAACTGAGGGCAACTGAGGCTTAAGTGGAGAAAGCAGATGCTAGGGAGGGAATAATATTTGAAGCCAATTAAGTCCCAAGTTACAAAAGCGTAATATTGTCTTCTTGTGTCTATACAAAAAAGACATAGCTTTAAAGTAAATTATTCAAAAGGCATAAAGAGGGGAGAAAGGCAAAGTTATATAATGATCAGTGTCCTAGGAAGGTCTGACCTTACAAATTAGCAGAGTCGGATTAAGGGAAGCCTCGGATTAATTGTTTTGGGGAAGAGAGCATAGAGAAGTGATTATAGCTAAACAAAGGGATTGGAGAGATTCAGGAACACCTTGATGGGTGAGACTGGAGTAGCCTAAACTCCAGGGAAAACCTGGACAAGCTATTTGTGGCAAGCGGGGAGAGGACAAAGTAATGTCATCCTACAGATTATTCCAAATATTAGTTTAGACTAAAAAATAGAGATGCTATATTAAACTCCAGCTCCAAATGGTAAGATTTTAATGTCTTAAAATTATAAAGACTCAATTATTCGTTACAAAACTTAAATGCACTTAGTTTCTACAGAGAAATAGAATGGAAATCACTGTTTTCTTTCAGGAGAGGGATGGTGAATCAGAGTTCTATAGTTCCTTTTAAATATCCCTTGTCTATTGCCTCTAGTTCATTTATAATTTATGTATTTCATATGAATAAGATTTCAAATTTGTGTTTCTTCTTCTGATAGAATTTCTTACTGTGATATCCTTCAGTTTCCTCCAATTTACTGAAACGAACAAAAATTTTTTTCTTTTTCTTTCTGATATTTTATCGATTACGTAGTTAACATCATTTGATTACATTTACTATTCAAACACCAATCCCACCACCATTACACCTCCCCATCAGTAGGTTTCAGATTTTTCCATCCTGAACCCCAATGCCTGCCCCAAAGCAGAACGAAAATAATACATTCTGTATTGTTAGTTATGAAAAAAAAAACAACATAAAAAACGTGAAAATGTTAAACAAAAGGATCCTTAGAGGAAAGGGAATGAAAATTGTTCTATTTTAACAGGGACCATTTAGAACTTCTATAACAGATCATTAAGTGTTTTTAAAGGTTGAGTCTTGTGTGCTTTTACATCTGTAATGTATACACACAGACATCCACATATGTGTGTATACATATATATACATATATAGGTATATATATATATATATATATATATATATATATATATATATATATTGGCAGAGCAATACCACAGCAGGAAGGGAAATTGCCTTGCATGCAGCCCACCTGGGTTAGATTCCTCCATCCCTCTTGAAGAATCTGGCAAGCTACTGAGAAAAACTTGCCCACTAAGAAGAGCCTGATAAGTTACCCATGGTGTATTCCAATGCTAAAAACAGTAACAAGTCTCACAATGGAGACGTTACTCATGCCCACTGGAGCAAATTAATGAACAATGGGACAACAGTGCTACAGTGCTATATATATATGTATTATCTCTAAGATTGGTTGCCTACTACTTTGAACACAATCAAATATCTTGTGTTAATCACGGAGTACCACTACCCAATACTCAGCCACAACTATGCTCCAGGCCACGCTCTGGACACTCATGCCGAAACTCACAAATGAGTGAAGTCACAAAGAACCAGGTAAGCAGAACTTTGCGTTCTGGGACTCCAGGCTCAACCAGACTAGGAAACAAGATCCTCTGTCTGCCTCCTCCAATCTCTGGCACCTTAGGGAGGGGTCTAATCCAGATGCCCCACCCTACTAAAGCCAGATAAATACCTCACTTCATAACCCCCACTACCTCCACTACCCAGCCACCACCACGCTCCAGGCCACTCTCCTGACATACCCTAATACACTTAATACACATATTTTATAATTCCTGAACCATATTTGATGGGGTTCAAATATAGTGTGAAACATGCGAACAAATCTAAGGGCCATTGGAGGCCTCCCTAAAAGCCTCCACCCTCTCTGAGAGCCCGGAAAGCTACAGAGAGCACCCTTCCTGCACGGCAGCGCCTAAAAAGCTACCCGTGGCATATGTGATATGCCTAAAACAGTAACAACAATGGGGCTCACTGGCCTGATACCCAAAGAGCCCTCAATATAGCAGCGTCGAGAAAGATGAGCAAGGAGAGGCTGAAAAACTCTCAGGGATGAACTAGAGAGCGAAAACAAAGATAGACTAAATGACTGTCTGAACTTTCAATGCACTGATGCTGGAATTGGAAGCATCTATCCAGGACCTAATGGTGCAAGCACAGAAGATCAACTGCAACATTATGGGTCTGACTGAACAAGTCGACATCGATCACAACACGCAGTTTTCAACACTGGAGAAGAACTGTTCCTCGGAACAGGAGAAAACAGAGGCATTGATGCCATCAGTGTCCCTATCAATATGAACTTGGCCATGAGTATTGATTCATTCAAACGCCTAACAATCTGAATCAGATGATTACGGTTGAATAGATGTGCCTCACTGCCTGCAGTTTCTATCTTCATTATCTATGAACCAACATCCAAATCCAATGAGGAAGAAATTGAGAAGTTCTACATGGAGCTAGAGAAGTTCTATAAAGAAGAACACACCTTCTACAAGGTCATTGTTGGTGATTTTCATGCCAAAATAGGAATGAGAAGGTCTCCTGAAGAAACCCATATTGGGAGCCATGGCCAAAACAGGGTGAGAGACTGTCTGAATTCATCATATCCACCAAGAACATCCATGGTAACTCACACTTCGAGAAGGCTGAATGTAAAAGCTGGACATGGGAGTCTCAGGATGAAATTGACCACATCATATTCAATTGAAGGTTTTGCCTGACTGATGTCACTGTTTTCCCAAATTTTCAAAGGAGATCAGAAAACTGTCTCCTTCACTTAAAATTCTACTTTCAGAGAGGGGAGAAAGGTCTTCAAAGTTTACGTTTGAGAGAACTCCCAGAATGACCACAAACTGGGAGCTCTTTCACTATATTGCGACAACGTGTTAAGATGCCATTCTTGACAACATCGACAAGGAATATGATCGACTGGTTCAGCACCTCTATGACTGAGAGAAGAATGCTGAGAGGGAGAAAGCCACAAATAGATGCCTATCTTCAGAAACTCTGGAGCTCATTCGCAAGCCATGGGCAACTGAAGTCAAGAGACTCAAATCCTCAAAACTGTCATGGTAATCATACATGATCTGCAATTATAGAAACACATAATAGACATTGTGCTAGCTTTACCATAGTACATACAATTTGATTCATTCATGTAAAAATGTATTTTGTGTGTCTGTCATCATGTAGATACATAATCAAATACTTGTAAAAGAGTGAAATATCACACAAAAATACAATGGTGACAGTCAGAAGAATGTGTATCTGCTTAAGAAAATACTAGCTAGTTTTTCAGTACTTAATGTATCATGGATCTAATTCAACCATTTATTTGGAATCCTCATTTATTTAGAGGAGCAATGGGGCCAGGGTCAGAGGATCCAGTGTAAAGGTTATGTTGAGGAATGATAAAGCCAAGTATCAAATGTCCAGCACACTGAAGTCAAGAGACCCAAACTGTAATGACCAAACTTAGAAAGGTGCCTGTTGGAAAGGCAGGCAGGAGGGGTTGGAGTGATATGGGAGAGAATTTGGGAAAACTGATGGAGGAAAGTTAAAACTGGTAGTAGCATCAGAGCTGCAATAATGTATTTCTAAAACTCAACTATAAATAATTTTGTAAACAATTGTGCTTTAATTTAAAAAGAAAATAAAACAATAAATTAAATTATAAGGAAAACAATGAAATAATTAAAATAAAACAAAAAATGTGCATGGTAATTATAATATTTACCTAAAAACATAAAATCATTTTTGTAAAATATATGAATTGTTAAATTTTCCTCACCCAAGTAAATTGAGTTTCATTTAAAAATGCATTTGGATGTATGGTTATTGCAGCACTGTTGACAATAGCGAGAATTTGAAAACAACCCAAGTGCCCGAGAACAGATGACTTATTAAAGAATCTTTGGTACATGTACACAGTGGAATACTATGCAGCTTTTAGAAAATACAGGAGCAATAGTAGAGTGGGTAGGGCATTTTTCTTGCACAGGGTCGGCCCAGGTTAGATTCCTCCCTCCCTCCTGGAGAGCCAGGCAAGCTACCAAGAGAGTATCCCACCCACATGGCAGAGCCTGAGAAGCTACCCGTGGCATACTTGATATGCCAAAAAAACAGTAACTAGTCTCACAATGGAGATTTTACTGGTACCCGCTCGAGTAAATAGATAAACAATGGGACGGCAGTGCTAAAAGTGCGATAGTTAGAAAAGATGAAATAATGAAATATGCCTATATGTGGATGGACATGGAGATTATCATGCTGAGTGAAATGAGTCAGAAAGAGAGAGACAGACATAGAATTACTGCACTCATACGTGGAATATAAAATAGCATAATATGACACTAACACTTAAAGACAGTAAGAGAAGAGCCAAGAGAATGGCCTTGTCGCTTGGAACCCAGCAAAATGTGTTGGGGGAAGAGGCAGTTGGGATGGAGAAGGGACTACTAAGTTGGAGGGATCTCTTGGATGGGAGATGTGTGCTGAATGTAGATAAAGGACCAAACATAACAGCTTTTCAATATCTGTATTGAAAACTGTAATTCCCAAACGTAGAGAGTTAATTAGAAGGAAGGTACCTGTCACAAAGGAGGAGGTATATTGGGGTGGAGATGGATTTTAGTAACATTGGTGGTGGAAAATGTACACTGGTGGAGGGATGGCTGTTCAATTTTAGTATGACTGAAACTCAATCATTAAAGATTTGCAACTGTAACTCACAGTCATTCAATAATTGTTTAAATTCCATTTTGAAACGTGCCATACTTGAAAGGCAACAATAGAACTAATACTAAACTTATCAAAAAATGATAAAAATCTTTTTGTTTCAAAATTTTATTTTATTATACAACGTGAATTACAAGGTTATTCATAATTGGGTTTTTGACACATGATGTTCTGTCACCAAGCCCACCACCAATGTCAACTTCCCTCCATCACCTACCCAGATATCCTCTCCTATGTACCTACACCAGCCTGGCCTGCCATCTTTAGAGGCACCTTTTAAATGTGATTATGAAAGGGGGTTAGGGGGGCAGGATGGGAGGTATACTGGGGTTTTGTTTTGTTTTGTTTGTTTTCTTTTTTTTGGTGGTGGAATATGGGCACTAGTGAAGGGATGGTTGCTTCAGCATTGTATAACCCAGACTTAAACCAGAAAACATTGCAATTTTCCACATGGTGATTCAATAAAATAAAATTTTTATTAAAAGATATAAATAAATAAATAAAACTTTTCCTTTAGTAAATCAAATGCTATTTTTAATTTCACTAGTAGCAATAATAACAGAACTTTCAACTAATAAAACAAGTACAAAATTTATGAAATTCTATCAAAAATATCATTAAATAGACGTTTGCACCTTCTCTGGTTATCGTTATTGTCTTTGTCTACAGGTAAGTAATTTTCTAGAAAGAACCAGAGAGATAGTACAGCAAGTAGGGATCTTGTCATAAAAGAGACTGACACCACTTCAATCAATTCCTAGTATATGGCTCGATATGGTCCCCCCAACTATCACTAGGAATAATTCCTGAATGCAAAGCCAGAAGTATTATATAAGCTTTTCCATTTTAACCCCTCCAACAACAAAAAATCATCTAGAGAAATCCTAATCACTTTATAAAGTGTGTAAAATTTAATTGACAGTTCCTTTTTTTTTAGTGTAAATAATTATCACGAAGAGTGTCCAGGAATTTTTCTACTCATCCTGAATTCTAATCTTATGCTAAAACTCTGTTTATCTTTTTATCAAAATTTTCTTAATATCATATGTTTTATATTCCTAAGCTTTGAATTACACTTTGATAAATATCTACAATAGTGATGTGGTTTTCTCTGAAGTAGGGTCCATGTATTCCGTGC
Organism: Sorex araneus; assembly: GCF_027595985.1. NCBI lineage: Eukaryota > Metazoa > Chordata > Mammalia > Eulipotyphla > Soricidae > Sorex > Sorex araneus. Next base: position 150,831,080 of record NC_073307.1, on the reverse strand, counting down.
CAACTAGAAAATTTATTTGCAATATAGCCCTCTTTACTCGCAATGTATTAATTTGCAATTATAACACAAATCTATAAAAAGTGTTATAGGTTTTATTAGTCACTATTTTAATAAGGACTTAAGAATAAAAATGTTTAGATATGCATATGTTGCTCAAATAATGATAAGGCCCAACATGTTCTCCTTAATTCAATGGAAAATGCCAACTCCCTATGTTAAATAGAGAAAAGAAAAAGAAAATGCACATTGTATGTTTGGAAAATCATAATTCTGATGGTTGTTTCCTCTTTTATACTTATCTGACTGTAATATGAGGTTTGGGTGAAGGTAGCCCAAGAATAGAATACACTGCTACTTTTTCATTTTGAGAATGAATGCATCTGAATACACATCAAAAAAGAACAAGATGAGAGCAAAATGTGAGGGTGATTATGGAAAAAATTCACACTACTTCCTTCTCCACAATGCTTACTGAAAGTATGAAAGCTGAATTATTATACAGAAAAGACATGATTATGGGATCTGTAGGTCACACCAACAAATGCCTCTGGCTGCTGTATGTGCTCCTTAATGACCATGATCCGAAGACACACAAAAGCATCTCCAAACTGAGCAGCTCGCTGCAGGGAGTTCTAAAAACAGTACATTTAGGATCAGGCGGACAAACTTGCTGCAATGCAACAATTTATGCTATTCATAACAAGAAATTCAAAATAAAGTATGGGGGAGATTGTCTGACATAGAGGATGGATGGAAGGGGGAATGGGGGGAAACTTGTGTCTTTGGTGGTTGTAAATGTGCTCTGGTGGAGGTTTGGGTGATAAATCATTTTATGACTGAAATGCAAACAGGGAAGCTTTGTAACTATATTATAGTAATTCAAAAACTAATAATAATAATAATATAATGTATTAAAAATAAAAAAATCATTGATGTAAAGAGAGGGGTGCGGCAGGGTGATACGATTTCACCAAAACTCTTCAGTGCCATCCTTGAGAACATCATGCTAGGATGGAATGCGAAGTTATGGGAGTGAAGACAGATGGTCGGCAGTTACACCACCTCCGCTTCGCTGATGACATCTTTCTCATAACACCAAACATTAGCCAAGTGGCACAAATGCTGAGGGACTTTGACCTCGAGTGTGGAAAGGTCAGATTCAGCTGAATCTCAACAGGACGATGTTCATGAAAAATGAACTGGTCCCTGAAGCTCCATTTGCTCTCAATGGAACAAACATCTTCATTAGCAGCAGCTATGTGTACCTGGGTCGAGAAATCAACATGAGGAATGACTTGGTGCGAGAACTGCGCTGGAGAAGAGAGAGCAGCGTGAAATGCATTCAAGAGCATCAAAGAGGTGGTTAGAGAAAGAAGAACCTCTGACTCTGGGCACAACTTTTCGATTCCACCATTCTTTCTTCACTAACATATGCCTCAGAGACCTGGGCCCGACGCAAACAGGATGAGAATGCTATTAGGGTATCCCATAGAGGAATCAAAAGAGCTATGCTGGGAATATCATGGCTCACTCAAGTGAGAGAAGGAATGCGGAGTTTGACCTCAGGTAAAAAATCAGGGATGCTGTCTCATTTGCCGAAGCATCAAAAATCAGATGGGCCAGTCATGTAATGCGATTCAGAGACGACATTGGACTAGAGCTGTTACCACTTGGATTCCTCGGGACGTCAGAAAAACTCATGGACGCCCACGAACTAGATGGTCAGATTTCTTCGTTAAATCTCTGAATGAACGAGTTGATGCTCGTCCTGTTCCTGGAGCGAGCAGGTATCATGGGGCTACGCTAGCTTGCACCAGGGACAAATGGAGACGTTACTGGCGCTGGCTTGAGCAAATCAAAGATCAACAGGACTATAAGTGATACAAGTGAATAAAAAAATATAATAAACTTAATATACTGACTAAAAACTGTAATGTGGAGTTCATGCCCATTTCAATCCGTTTAATCAATGACTGAATAAATAGCTGTCCTCTTACATCTTATTGCCTAGCTCTCTGTCTCAGAAAACTTGGTCACTGATTCTTTTGAAGTGCAGAAACTTCTTAGTTTGATGTAGTCCCATTTGTTTATGTTTGCTTCCACTTGCATGGTCAGTGCTGTTTTGTCCTTAAAGATGCTTTTAGCTTCAATGACATAGAGTTCTGCCTACATTTACTACTATGATTTAGTAAATTTGAAAACTATTTTTATGAGAAAGAGAACTTGGTAAGTTACCGAGAACATTCTGTGTGCAAGGTAAAGCCTGGCAAGCTCTCCTTGGTGTGAGAAATACAGTACAAATGATGGGTCTCATTCCCCTTACCCTGAAAGTGTCTTCATTGCTGCACCACTTGGAAAAACGATAAAAGAGAGGCTACTAAATTTTCAGAGCTAGGATAAATGGACAGATTACTGGTACCTGCTCGAATAAATCAACTCTCAAGGAGATTACAGTGATACAGTGAAAATACAACATAAAAAAAAAAAAGCAGGAAGAGGAAATTTACCATACCATAGGCCCTATAAATTCGCCATGCTTAGATCCTATGAAAATGACCTAATTATTATGCAAGAATATTTCAACAAAGCTTTCTTATCAAACAAAAAGTGAAATTTGAGTAATAATGATTTCACAGAGAAGTAACTGATTTAAAAGATGAATTATTTGACATTCTTAGTCTAAAATCACACCCAAAAGTATACAATCTGACGCATCAGAATACATCAAAGATAATGAGTATACAGATAGATAAAAATATACCTATGTATGAATTTAACTCACTCACACTGCAATAGCGCTCGTTATTTACATTTAATATAGAACATGCAGAACTAAAATCAATGCACCTGCAAAGAAATTGGGAATGGGGTGCCAGACAAGACGTATTTTCCGTCTCAGAAGTCAAATGTTCTTTCAAATTTCAGTAAAGAAATTTAATTGGCATTTCAAAAAATATAATGCATTAAATTAGTCAGAAACTTTTCCAGAATATTTTAATTTCCTATTCTCTTTTACATTTTGTGTGATTTTGAGGAAGGGGCAGTAACATGTGAAAGGTCTGAGGATTTATTCCTCACTTTGCACTCAGAGATCAATCTGATGCAGTAAAGTTATATTGAAACTTTTTTTTTAAATATTAAGACATTATTTTTCAGCAGAAAGGATCATTAACCGTCTGCACAGTTTGCAAATGGCATTTTTCACCTCCTTATTTCTGAAAGCATAAATCAAAGGATTGAGTAAAGGAGTTAGGATAGTGTAGAATATCTCCACGATTTTGTCAAAGGAGAAAGAAACTGGAGGCCGCGCATACTCAAATATACATGGAATGAAGTACAAAATCACAACAGCAACATGAGTTCCACAGGTGGAGAGGGCTTTTCTCTTTCCTTCAGTGCTGTGGTTTCTCAGGGAGAACAAGATAACCCCATAGGACACTAGTAACATAAAGAAGATTAGGATGCAAAAGAATCCACTGTTGGCCACTATCATAAGGCCAAAGCCATAGGTATCAGTGCAGGCAAGCTTCAGTAATGGGTACAATTCACAAACAAAGTGATCAATAACATTGGGACCACAGAAAGGAAGTTGTAAAGTAAAGAGAAGCTGTATAATGGAATGCAGAAAGCCCCCTGCCCAGGCTACTCCAATCAGAATGCCACAGAGCCTTGGGTTCATGATAGAAGTGTAGTGCAGGGGTTTGCAGATGGCCACATACCTGTCATAGGCCATGGATGTGAGGACAATCACGTCTGCCCCAGAAAACATGTGTAGAGCAAATATCTGCATCATACAACCTCCAAAGGAGATGGTTTTCTTTTCATAGAGACAGTCTATGATCATTTTAGGGCCAGTCGCTGAGATAATACATGCATCCAGCAATGATAGAAATACCAGGAAGAAGTGCATGGGGGAGCCCACGAGCACTGGATTGCTGATGATGGCTGCAACAATCATCAGGTTGCTACAGATAGTTGCAATGTAGACAAACAAAAATATGACAAATACAATTTTCTGAACATCTGGATTCTGTGAAAATCCCAGGAAGACAAACTCGGTGACAAAGCTTTGATTTTCCATGATTTTCCGGAAAACACTCACAGTTGCCACACAGACCATCACAGCCTGCAATAAAACTGACAAGATTACATCAGATACGTTTATTATTATAGGCACTCACAATTTTGTTCTTCTATGTGGTTCTTTCTATTCTGTGCTTCTTTTAATTTTGAAACCAAAATAAAAATATCCCAGACTGTCCTGCAAAACAATCATTTAAGATCGGGATAATTCACTTTTTAAGATATAAAATAGCACTCGAGAGAAAGCATCCCTAGAGGAACAAACCCAGATGTGAGAGGATTGGGAACCTATTTTATTTCAGTTCCCATCATAGATTACTTAGTCATGGTATTCTAGAGAAAGTTGTTAAAGGAGACTTTGAAGCCATATCTTAGTTCTCAGGCATCAGGACATCAATTTACTTGTCATGTTGAGCATCAAGTTGTAATCATAGGCAAACACATGTGAGATGTCCCTGATCAGAAGAATTTTTTATCCACAAATGGACAAAGATGTCAGTGACCTTTTAAAATCACAATTTTCACAACAATTTCTGGATTAGTCTGAAGTGATAGGAACTTTAAGATAAATTAATCAGGCCATATGAGAGGGAACTTCTATTAAAAATGTTGAGTTCTATAAATATACAAAGCACATTACAAAACAGGTGAGAACTCTCAATCCAGAAGAACCCGTACACTGACTTATAGGTAGGTCAAGAACCTCTCTTTCGACTCCAAAGCTGTTCTATAAAATGGTGTAAAATAACCATTGTCCTGCTGGAATCCACACAACCCACAGAAGCTTGAGGTCGCTTTTTGAGTTACACAGTACTTCTTTACTCCTGCATATTGCAAGGGGACAAATTGGACATTTTCACTGAACTTGTGCTGGAGTGGTTTGTCAGCCTCCTACCCTATCAAAATAACTCTATCATTAGCTTTATACTAGACTCGATCTCCTATTTTCACCAAAAAAAAAAAAATGATCGAAGGTAACCATGGCAGTAAGAAATCCTAGAACCCTAAACTACAGCTGAAGTAGTGACATAGCCAAAGACACTAAAAGTCTTCCTGAAATCCTTACACAAAATTCTAAACAACAGCTGAGTGACAACCAAAGATGTTGGAATAGTTCCAACAGGGAAGTAACTCTGTAGATTCATGAATCACGAATCACGAAATCCCCGTTAATCGTCGATTTCTCGAGCGGGCTCAGTAAATCTCCATTAGTCCTTTTCCTGAGATATTAGAGGTCTGTCTCAACTTGGCCCTCCCAATGATGTCCCACTGGAGACTCTTTCAGGGTCAGGGGAATGAGATCCAGCTTGTTACTGGATTTAGCATATGAATACACCATGGAGAGCCTGCAAGCCTGTCCCAAGTAGGCAGGAACCTCAGAAGCTTGCCCTTTTTTCCCAGAGGGAAAAGTAGACTACAAGGCTTGTCTGAACACATGGAGAGGAGCCTCGAGCATGGCTGTCGCTAGGTTCTGGTGGTCTTCGGCTGCCAGGAGCTCTGTTCGGGGTGGGGAGGGAAGCTGGTGCCCATCCCCTCAGAGGGGCCCCGGGTAAGACAGCCAAGTGTGCAGGCAAGAGACTTTCTAGGAGAACTGAGTTTATTAATTCTCTGGCTACCCTAGAGAGTGCCATGGAAGGAGAGCACAGGTGATGAATTTGAAAGATAAATCTAGATGGCAACAAACACAATGCATAAGCAGCATAGAAATACCACCACACTTTCAAAATGAAGATAGTACATGTGTTCACCAATTACCTGAATGTATACGCAGATTATGTCAAGGATGAGTTCCAATTATTTTTCTACCAGGACTACAAGAAAGTTTAGCTTATGATACTGTGCCTTTACTAGTTGAAGTTTCTATTGTTTCTCATGTAGAAAGTCAGCCATTTTTGTCCACAGAAATATTTTCCTCTTATCATTCAGAGAATTATTTCAATTATTATTTCACTTATTTCAATTTCTCAGTTCATTTCCAGCTACAACTGTGGACAACAGCTATATCCACAGCTGCATTTAATACAGAAACAATCACAGATTTTATGATACTGACATATGAATTTGTTCATTATTGAATATGTAGGAGACTGTGAGGCTTACAGTACAAATAAAATTTATTCTAAAACTATAAAATATAAATATAATAGAAAATGAACTCTCCCAAACTCAAATCGTTGATGAAAAATTCTACCCATTCTGATTTTTGTTCAACTTTAATTCATTTAAGCAATGCCTGCAAAATGACCTTTGTATCTTGCTACAATTGTCTCCAAGACAGCAAGAATATACATAAAATACAACATTGTTCTATGAGTCAGACTAATATTTAAAGGAAAAAAAACATTTTATTCTAGTGTCAAAAGAGAAGAGAAGGCTATAAAATGGATAACAGTTCAGAACCAAGGCAACTGACAAAAGTGCAGGACACTGGGTTATTGAGTTTCAAATAGAAAAGATATATATAGTAGTAAAAAAATATAATGGTGTGAAAAATATAAGACAATTCATTTGCAAGCATGATATTAGTGTTCATGTCATAGTTTTACAAATATACTTATTCTATTAAATTAATCAAGTGAGACTTTAATCACCATAATAATTAATTCAAATTAATAACTGTATTATTAAATTTGTTTGCTGATTACCATATGACATTGAAGAAACCCTTAGTCTTGGTGTCCTTTTCTAACGAGTGGTAACATATTTTTAACTGCCCAATCCTCAAGAGTCAAAAAATATTCTTATGCATATTTAGTGTTTAGTATGCATAAATCAGAAGATATTGTTAAATATTGAAATAATCATTTTTATTAAGCAATGTATATAGCAATGCACACATAATAATATGATTAAATTAATATATAATATAATCAATAATATAACATTCTATACCAGATGATCAAGTTTGGGTTTGGTTTAGGGACCACATTCAGCAGTGTTCAGCACTTAGATATTCGTGGCTCTGTGCCAGAACTCAATCCTGGGGGAACTCTCTAGCACCAGGTTGGATGTTGGCTGTGTTAAAGACATGCATCTTACCTGCTGTACTATCACTTAGCCGAGAATGATATAAAATGTTCTAAATCACATGATTAACCTAAAATTCATTTATTCCTTCCCCAAAATATTCAAAGGAAGGACATAGTGCTTATGAATCATCTAATTTTCTACCTGGAAAAACGATTTTGCAGAGCTGAAACTAGCATGCTTCTCCTGTGCTAAACACAAAATCTTGTGCTAAAGTGTTAAAAATCACAAAATTCCACAAGGAATTTTATGGAACTCTATATATGTTTTTATTCCCTTTGATCTATCACTGTCACTGTATTCCCATTGTTCTTCGATTTGCTCAAGTGGGCACCAATAGTGTCTCCATTGTGAGACTTGTTTTTACTGTTTTTGGCATACCAAATACACCAAGGTAGCTTGAGTGGCTCTGCCGTGCTGGCAGGATATTTTTGGTAGCTATCCTGGCTGTCTGAGAGGGACCAAGGAATTAAAACTGGGTTGACTGCATGCAAGGCAAACACCCTACCCACTGTGCTATCGCTCCAGTGCAAAGGTCTCTGTATGGAGAAATATTTTTGGATTCCTTTGACATGAAAAATCTAGTAAGCAAAAGTACAGCTGAGACAAAGGCAAAGTGATGAATGTTACATTTTGCCTAACTTACATTGAACTTGAAAATAAACAAAAGTATAGAAAACAGGTTTAAGCTTTTGAAATAACAGTTATTTCATTCAGTCCTCCAAAAGTTTTCCTTCTTATACAAAATTCTTATTGAGTGCTTAAACCATCTCGAATGTTTTCTTATTGATGCTAAATGTTATTATGTCACTAGATTTTCCTTGAGTTTATAAAGATTATAATCTCTATTTAAAGTGAAAATCCTGAGAGAGAAATGTCTTGTGAGTAGCAAAGTATACCTTTAAGCTGTAGTATTTCATGGTTACAACCTAATTTTAGAAACTAAAATTCTATTAAACTTAACAATTGGATAATACCATCTATAATTTTAAGTCCTAATTTTCAATTTGAAATTCTAACTTAAAATAAAAAAAGTGTAATTAAGAATCCTACCATGTTTCAGTCTATTGAATGCTCTTGTCCTGGCAATCTCTAATATTCGATGAACTGAACAACAAGTAACTGTTGGGTCCACATCTTATTTCTTCATCAGAGAGATGGAGGAAGAGCCACTCTAGTTGAAGATGCAGAGAATGTTGCCTACTGCTTGTGCTGCACTGTTTTAAACATGGTTTGGGGAAGGAGTAATAATAAATCAAAGCTTCCTTTTCAATTGATTTCCCGCTGGAATTGAGGGATGTTTCTTCAGACATCATGAACCTATAGAATTGCATCTCAATTGTCCCCATGGTTGGGAATTTTCCACCGGTATGATCTCAAGAACTTTTAATTGTTTTGCTTTAATTGTTGGCAAAATCTTTTGTCCCTGAACAATTATATTTTTACAGCATATAGTTATCTGTACTTGTATTTCAATTTGAAGATCCCTTTATTACCTTCAGAAATAAAATATTTGTGACATGGGGATGTAATATAGTTTTTGTGGTAAAGGATAAAACTTCTATGTGCTCATAAAAATGATAGGTTAATATTCTGAGATAAGGCTCCATAATAAATCTGTAATGTGAAATATAGGTAGTAGTGTGGCATTTCATTTTTATTTAATAATAATATAAGGTAGATATTTTGATAAGGAGTATGTATTAAATTAATAACCTCTATTATTCTTTGTTTATGATTTTCATACTGCAGAATGTTAAAAATGCTAAATACTTTTATTAGACAATAAAACATTTTTCTTCTCAATGCTTTATAATGAATTTATCTGGTGTTTATACCCAGATAAATGTGGTAGAATTAAAGTTTAATGCACCTAGTCCCTCTTTTGAAAATTAACTCTGATAAATATGAGAATTTACCTCTGGGATCTTGATTATATGCTGCTGGTCTCTCTGTTTTTACTCTAGAACCACAGTTTTGATAACTGTAACTTTATAGTATAATTTAATGTCTGGGAACATGAACAACCCATTTTTTAAAAATTTGTTTCCAAGAATTATTTTTCTGTTTTAAGTATGATCGCCATTTATTTGCCTCACTATTATTTAGGATACATGAGATTATATTTTTATTTTTGGTCTTTTGCCCACAGCCTTATGTTCAGAGTTTAATAATGACCTAAACAGGAATAACTCAAGAATAAAATGAGAAAGTTATACTTGATGTATTTTAACATAAATACTACAAACTTTACTAAACCAATTGTCCATTCACCTAAATAAAACTAATCTTCAAATAAAACATAAGGATTATACCAAATATTAGTTTAGACTAAAAAATAGAGATGCTATGTGAAACTTCAGCTCCAAATGGTAAGATTTTAATGTCTTAAAATTATAAAGACTCAATTCTTCGTTACAAAACTTAAATGCACTTTGTTTCTACAGAGAAATAGAATGGAAATCAGTTTTCTTTCAGGAGAGGGATGGTAAATCAGAGTTCTGTAGTTCCTTTTAAATATTCCTTGTCTATTGCGTCTAGTTCATTTATAATTCATGTATTTCATATGAATAAGATTTCAAATTTGTGTTTCTTCTTCTGATGGAATTTCTTAATGTAGTATCCTTCAGTTTCCATCAATTTACTGAAATGAACAATTTTTTTTTCTTTCTGATATTTTATTGATTAGGTAGTTAAAAACATTTGATTTACATTTAATATTCAAACACCAATCCCACCACCATTACACCTTCCCATCAGCATGTTTCAGATTTTTCCATCCTGAACCCTAATGCCTGCCCCAAAGCAGAACGAAAATAATACATTCTGTATTGTTAGTTATTAAAAAAAAAAAAGAAAATCTGCTGAAAATGTTACACAAAAAGATCCTTAGAGGAAAGGGAATGAAAATTGTTCTATTTTGACAGGGACCAATTAGACCTTCTATAACAGATGACTAAGTGTTTTTAAAGGTTGTGCCTTGTGTGCTGTTACATTTGTAATGTATACACACATATACATATGTGTATATATATACATATATATATATATATATATATATATATATATATATATATATATGAGCTGAGCAATACCACAGCAGGTATGGCATTTGCCTTGCATGCAACCCACCTGGGTTAGATTCCTCCATCCCTCTCAGAGAACCAGGCAAGCTACTGAGAAAATCCTGCCCACAAGCAAGAGCCTGATAAGTTACCCATGGCATATTCCAATGCTAAAAACAGTAACAAGTCTCACAATGGAGCCGTTACTCCTGCCCACTGGAGCAAATTAATGAACAATGGGACAACAGTGCTACAGTACTATATATATGTATTATCTCTAAGATTGGTTGCCTACTACTTTGAACACCATCAAATAAATATCTTGCGGTAGTCATGGAGTACCGCTACCCGCTACCCAGCCACCTCAATTTTCCAGGCCGCACTCTGGACACTCGGGCCGGACATCATGGACGAGTGAAGTCACACAGAGCCAGGTAAGCAGAACTTTGCGACCTTGGACTCCAGACTCAACCAGTCCCGGAAACAAGATCCTGTGTCTGCCTCCTCCAATATATGGCACATTAGGGTGGCATCTAATCCAGACGCCCCACCCTACTAAAGCCAAATAAATACCTCACGGCCAAACCCCAAATACCTCCACTACCCAGCCACCACCATGCTCCAGTTCGCTCTTCTGACATACCCTAATACACTTAATACACATTTCCATAACTCCCAAACCCTATTTGATGGGGTTCAAATATAGTGAGAACCATGAAAACACCTCAAAGGGCAATTGGAGGTCGCTCTAACTGCTTCCACGCTCTCTGGGAGCCCAGAAAGCTACCAAGAGTACCCTCCCCGCACGGCAGAGCCTAGCAAGTTACCTGTGGCGTATTCGATATGCCTAAAACAGTAACAACAATGGGGCTCACTCGCCTGACACCCAAAGAGCCCTCAATACAGCAGCATCAAGAAAGATGAGCAAGGAGAGGCTGAAAAAATCTCAGGGATGAACTAGACTGCCAAAACAAAGATAGACTAAAATGAGTGTCTGAACTTTCAATGCAACTACGCTGGAATCGGAAGCATCTATCCAGGACCTGATGGTGCAAGCGCAGAAGATCGAGTACAACATCATTGGTCCTACTGAACAAGAAGACATCGATCACAACACCCAATTTTCGACACTGGAAAAGAACTGTTCCTCGGAACATGAGAAAACAGAAGGGTTAGTGGCATCGGTGTCCTTATCAACAGGAAGCTGGCCATGAGCATTGATTCATTCGAATGCCTAACAATCTGAATCAGTTGATTAAGATTGACTAGATGTTGGTCACTGCCTAAAGTTTCTATCTTCATTATCTACTAACCAACATACAACTCCAATGAAGAGGAAATTGAGAAGTTCTACATGGATCTAGAGGAGTTCTATAAAGAAGACCACACCTTCTACAAGATCATTGTTGGTGATTTTCATGCCAAGATAGGACTGAGTAGGTCACTCAAAGAAATCCATATTGGGACCCATGGCCTAACATGGAACAAACAGGGTGACAAACTATCTGAGTTCATCATGCCGTCCAAGACTATCCATGGTAACTCACAATTCCAGACAGCTGAATCTAAAAGCTGGACAATAGAGTCTCCCGGTGGACAGTTACATAATGAAATTGACCACATCATATTCAATCGAGGTTTTTCCTGACTTTTTTCCCAAAATTTCAAAGGAGATCAGAATCATCTCCTTCACTCAAAATTCTACTTCACAGAGAGGGGAGAAAGGTCTTCAAAGTTTACGTTTAAGAGAACTCCCAGAATGACCACTGTCTGGAAGTTCTTTGGCACTATTGTGACAACGTGGGAAGATGCCATCCTTGACAACATTGACAAGGAAGGTACCTGTTGGAAAGGCAGGCAAGAGGGGTGTGGGTGATATGGAAGGGACTTGGAAAAATTGATGGAGGAAAGTTAAAACTGGTGGTAGCATCAGAGCTGCAATGATGTATTTCTAAAACTCAACTATAAATAATTTTGTAAAGAATTGTGCTTTAATTTAAAAAGAAAATAAAACAATAAATTCAATTAAAAGGAAAACAATAAAATAAACAATTAAAATAAAACAAAAAATAAGAAATGTGCATGGAAATTATATTTACTAACCCTAAGAACATTAAGCTATTTATATAAAACATATATACTGTTAAATTTTACTCACACAAGTAAATTGAGTTTTATTTAAAAATATGTTTGGATATAATTTTATTGTAGCACTTTTGACAATAGCCAGCATTTGAAAACAACCCAAGTACCTGAGAGCAGATGACTTGTTAAAGAAACTTTGGTACATCTACACAGTGGAATACTATGCAGCTATCAGGAAATACTGGAGCAATAATACAGTGGGTAGGGCATTGGTCTTGCATGGGGTCGGCCCAGGTTAGACTCCTCCATCCCTCTTGGAGAGCCTGGCAAGCTACCAAGAGAGTATCCCAGCCACATGGTAGAGAGTGAGAAGCTACCCGTGGCATACTTGATATGCTAAAAAAAAAAAGTGACAACCCTCACAATGGAGATGTTACTGGTACCCACTAAAGCAAATAGATGAACAATGGGACAACAATGCTAACAGTGAGAGAGTTCGAAAATATGATGTCATAAAATTTGCCTATAAGTGGATGGACATGGAGATTATCATGCTAAGTTAAATGAGTCAGAAAGAGAGAGACAGACATAGAATGACTGCACTCATATGTGGAATATAAAACAGCATAATATGACACCAACACCTTAAGACAGCAAGATAAGAGCGAAGAGAATCAGCTTGCGGTTTGGAACCCAGCAAATGTGCTGGGGGAAGAGGCAGTTGGGATGGAAAAGGGACTACTAAGTTGGAGGGATCTCTTGGATGGGAGATGTGTGCTGATAGTAGATAAAGGATCAAACATGACAGCTTTTCAATATCTATATTGAAAACTGTAATTCCCAAACGTAGACTGTTAATTAGAAGGAAGATACCTGCCACAGATGCAGGAGGTATATTGGGGTGGGGATGGCAGGACGGAAATTTGTAACATTGGTGGTGGAAAATGTACACTGGTGGAGGGATGGCTGTTCAATTTTAGATGACTGAAACCCAATCATGAAAGATTTGTAACTGTAACTCACTGTCATTAAATAATATTTTAAATTCCATTTTGAAATGTGCCATACTTGAATGGCAACAATAGAACTAATACTAAACTTATCAAAAAACTATAAAAATCTTTTCTTTTCAAAATTTTATTTTCTTATAGCAACTTGATTGCAAGTGTATTCATAACTGGGTTTTTGACACACATTGTTCTGTCACCAAGCCCACCACCAATGTCAACTTCCATCCATCATCTGCCCAGATTTCCTCTCCTATGTACCTACCCCAGCCTGGCCTGCCGTCTTTATAGGCACCTTTTAAATGTGATTATGAAAGGGGTGTAGAGGGGCTGGATTGGAGGTGTACTGGGATTTTGTGTTTGTGTTTTGTTTTGTTTCGTTTTGATTTTTCGTGGTGGAATATGGGGACTAATGAAGGGATGGTTGCTTCAGCATTGTATAACTGAGACTTAAGCCAGAAAACATTGCAATTTTACACATGGTGATTCAATAAAATAAAACTTTTATTAAAAATAAATAAATAAATAAATAAAATAAAACTTTTCCTTTAGTAAACCAAATGCTATTTCTAGTTTCATTAGTAGCAATAATGGAAGAAGGTTCAACTAATGAAACTAATACAAAATTTTTTGAAATTCTATCAAAAATATCATTAAATAGATGTTTGCACCTTCTCTGGTTATTGTTATTGCCTTTGTCTTCAGGTAAGAATGTTTCTAGAAAGAACCAGAGAGATAGTACAGCAAGTAGGGATCTTGTCATAAAAGAGGCTGACAACACTTCAATCAATTCCTAGTATATGGTACGATATGGTTCTCCCAATTATCACTAGGAATAATTCCTGAGTGCAAAGCCAGAAGTGTTTCATAAGCTTTGCCATTTGAACCCCTCCAACAACAAAAAATCATCTAGAGAAATGCTAATCACTGTATAAAGTGTATAAAATTTAATCGACAGTTCCTATTGTTTTTTAGTTTAAATACTTATCAGGAAGATTGACTAGAAATTTTTCTATTCATCTTGATTTCGAATTCTATGCTAAAGCTCTGTTTATCGTTTTATCAAAAATTTTTAATATCATTTGTTTTATATTCCTAAGCTTTGAATTTCACTTTGATAAATATCTACAATAGTGATGTGGTTTACTATGAAGTATGCTCCATGTATTCCGTGCCTACTAGAAAATTTAATTGCAATATAGCCCTCTTTACTCTCAATGTATTAATTTGCAATTATAACACAAATCTAAAAATAGTGTTATAGGTTTTATTAGTCAATATTTTATAAGGAGTTAAGAATAAAAAATGTTTAGATATGCATATGTTGCTCAAACAATGATAATGCCCAAAATATTGTCCTTAATTCAATGGAAAATGCCAACTCTTTATGTAAAATAGAGGAAAGAAAATCCACATTGTATGTTTGGAAATTAATAATTCTAATGGTGCTTTCCTTTTTTACACTTATCTGACTCTGAATCAAAAGGTTGAGTAAGTAGCCCTTGAATAAAATACACTGCTACTTTTTCATTTTGAGAATAAATGCATCTGAATACACATCAAAAAGGAACAAGATGAGAGCAAAATGTGAGGGTGATTATGAAATAAAATTCACACTACTTCATTCTCCACAATGAAAAGACATGATTATGGGACCTGTACGTCACACCCACAAACTGCCTCTAGCTGCTGTATATGCTCCTAAATGACCATAATCCAAAGACACACAAAAGCATCTTCAAACTGAGCAGCTAGCTGCAGAGATTTCAAAAAACAGTACTTACAGGAGAGGGTGGCCAAACTTGCGTCAAAGCAACAATTTATGCTATTTATAACAATACAAAATAAAGTATGGGGGAGATTTTCTGCCATAGAGGCTGGATGGACGGGGCGGGGGGGTGGGGGGATACTTGAGGCTTTGGCGGTGGAAAATGTGCACTGGTGGAGGTTTGGGTGATCAATTGTCATGACTGAAACTCAAACAGGGAAGCTTTGTAACTATATCATGGTGATTCAAAAACTAATAATAATGAAGATATAATGATTTAAAAATTAAAAAAATCATTGATGAAAAGAAAGGGGTGCTGCAGGGTGATACCATTTCACCAAAACTCTTCAGTGCCGGCCTTGAGAACATCATGCAACGATTAGAATAGGAAGTTATGGGAGTGAAGACAGATGGTCGGCAGTTACACCACCTCCGCTTCCCTGATGACATCATTCTCATAAAGCCAAACATTAGCCAAGTGGCACAAATGCTGACGGACTTTGACCTCGAGTGTGGAAAACTCGGATTGCAGCTGAATCTCAACAAGACGATGTTCATGAAAAATGAACTGGTTCCTGATGCTCCATTTGCTCACAATGGAATGAACATCTCCAATAGCAGCAGCTATGTGTACCTGGGTCGAGAACCCAACATGAGGAACAACTTGGTGCCAGAACTGCGCAGGAGAAAAAGAGCAGCGTGGAATGCATTCAAGAGCATAGAAGAGGTGGTTAAGAGAATGAAGAACCTCTGACTCCGGGCATGTCTTTTCGATTCCACCATTCTTCCTGCACAAACATATGCCTCAGAGACCTGGGCCTTACGCAAACAGGATGAGAATGCTATTAGGGTATCCCAAAGAGGAATCAAAAGAGCTATGCTGGGAATATCATGGCTCACTCAAGTGAGAGAAGGAATCCGGAGCTCTGACGTCTAGTCAAAAATCAGGGATGCTGTCTCATTTGCAAAGGCATCAAAAATCAGATGGGCAGGTCATGTATGCGATTCAGAGACGACCATTGGACTAGACATGCTACCAACTGGATTCTAAGGGATGTCAGAAAACTTCGTGACCGCCCACCAACTAGATGGTCAGATTTCTTCGTCAAATCTCTGAATGAACGAGTTGAGGCTCTTCTTGTTCCTGGAGCGAGCAGGTATCATTGGGCTACAGTAGCTTGCGACAGGGACAAATGGAGACGTTACTGGCGCCCACGCAAGAAAATCAAAGATCGGCTGCCAAGATGTGACCCCGGGGGCCCCACGCCTGTGTGGCTCATCCACAGCTGCATGAGCGAGCGTGAATCCAGACCCACCCAGCAAACCAACTTCAACATGGACTGCTCCTTGCAGAATGTCTCCAGCCAGAGAATTAAGCCGTGACCCCATGCCCGCCCAGGAGGGGAAAGGTATTGCTCTCTCTCTCTCTCTCTCTCGCCTGTCCCTTCCCGGGGATGAAGGGCGAGGGGACCGCCATTTTATGACGACCACAGATGGGGTTTACCAGCTTGCAATGATCCGGAAGAAATCTCCCTGCATTTAGTTGTTCAAGTACAGAAATACAAAACCGCCTGGCCGCTACTGCAGCCTCGGGATCTCCTTTCTCTTCACAGCAGGTCTGACTCTAGTGGGGTGCTCCGAATGATAATGGTGAGGTTTGTGTTGAAATATTATTGAAGGTAATCAGGGTGAATGGAAAGTAAAGTGAAATTTATCAGTTACAAGGCAGGGGGGGGTGGGCGGGATGGGAGGTGTACTGTGGGTTTTTTCTTTTTGTCTTCGGTGGTGGGATATGGGCACTGGTGAAGGGGTGGTTGTTTCAGCATTTTATGACTAAGACTTAAGCCTGAAAGCATTGTAATTTTCCACATGGTGATTCAATAAAAAAAAATTAAAGAAAAAGAAAATCAAAGATCAACAGGAATATAAGTGATACAAGTGAATAAAAAAAATAAATTTAATATACTGACCAAAAAAAGTAATGTGGAGTTCATGCCCAATTCAATCAGTTTAATCAATGACTGAATAAATAGCAGTCCTCTGACATCTTATTGCCTAGCTCTCCCTCTCAGAGAACTTGGTCACTGTTTCTTTTGAAGTGCAGAAGCTTCTTAGTCTGATGTAGTCCCATTTGTTTATGTTTGCTTCCACTTGCATGGTCAGTGCTGTTTTGTCCTTAAAGATGCTTTTAGGTTCAATGTCATGCAGAGTTTTGCCTACATTTTCTTCTATGATTTAATAAAATTTAATTTTTTTTTTAAGAAGAGAGAACTTGTAAGGTACCTAGAGCATTCTGTGGTCAAGCAAGAGCCTGGCAAGCTCTCCATGGTGTATTTCGCATGGCAAGTACAGTAGAAATGAAGGGTCTCATTCCCCTTACCTTTAAAGAGCCTTCATTGCTACTCCACTGGAGAAAATCGAGAAAAGCGAGGGTACTAAATATACAGAGCTAGGAAGAATGGACACGTTACTGGTACCTGCTGAGCAAATCAATGATCAAGGGGATTACAGTGATACAGTGATAATACAACATTTAAAAAAAAAACAGCAGGATGAGGTAATTTACCATACAATAGGCCCTATAAATTCACCATGCTTAGATCCTATGAAAATGAACTAATTATTATGCAAGAATATTTCAACAAAGCTTTCTTATCACAAAAAAGGGAACTTTGGGTAATAATGAATTCACAGAGAAGTAACTGATTTAAAAGATGAATTATATAACATTCTTAGTCTAAAATCACACCAAACAATAGATACAATCTGACTCATCTGAATGCATCAAAGATAATAAGTATATATATATATAGATAAAAATATATATATGTATGAATTTAACTCACTCACACTGTAATAAAGCTCATTATTTACAGTTAATATAGAACATGGAGAACTAAAATCAATGCACCTGCAAAGAAATTGGGAATGTGGTGCCAGACAAGAAGTGTTTTCTGTCTCAGAAGTCTAATGTTTCTTTCAAATTTCAGGAAAGAAATTTAATTGGCATTTCAAGAAATATAATGCCTTAAATCAGTCGAGAACTTTTTCAGAATAATTTAATTTATAATTTTTTTTTTTACATTTTGTGTGATTTCAGGCTAGGGGCATTACATGTGAAAGGCCTGAGAGTTTGTTCCTCACTTTGCACTAAGAGATCAATCTGATGCAATAAAGTTACATTTAACTTTTTTTCAAACATTAAGACTTTATTTTTCAACAGAAACAATCATTAACCGGCTGCACAGTTTGCCAATTGCATTTTTCACCTCCTTATTTCTGAAAGCATAAATCAAAGGATTGAGTAAAGGGCTTAGGATAGTGTTGAATATTGCCACGATTTTGTCAAAGGAGAAAGAAACTGGAGGCCGCGCATACTCAAATATACATGGAATAAAGAACAAAACCACAACGGCAATATGAGTTCCACAGGTGGAGAGGGCTTTCCTCTGTCCTTCAGCGCTGTGGTTTCTCAGGGAGAACAAGATGACCCCATAGGACACAAGCAACATGGAGAAGATTAGGATGCAAAAGAATCCACTGTTGGCCACTATCATAAGTCCAAAGGCATAGGTATCAGTGCAGGCAAGCTTCAATAATGGGTACAATTCACAATTAAAGTGATCAATAACATTAGGACCACAGAAAGGAAGTTGTACAGTAAAAAGAATCTGTATAATGGAATGCAGAAAACCCCCTGCCCAGGCTACTCCAATCAGAATGCCACAGAGCTTTGGGTTCATGATAGAAGTGTAGTGCAAGGGTTTGCAGATGGCCACATACCTGTCATAGGCCATGGCTGTGAGGACAATCACCTCTGCTCCAGAAAACATGTGTAGAGCAAATATCTGCATCATACAACCTCCATAGGAGATGGTTTTCTTGTCATAGAGACAGTCTATGATCATTTTAGGGGCAATCGATGAGATAAAACATGCATCCAGGAACGATAGAAAAACCAGGAAGAAGTACATAGGGGAGCCCACAAGTGCTGGATTGCTGATGATGGCTGCCACAATCAGCAAGTTGCTACAGATAGCTGTAATGTAGACAAACAAAAATATGACAAATACAATTTTCTGAACATCTGGATTCTGTGAAAATCCCAGGAAGACAAACTCGGTGACAAAGCTTTGATTTTCCATGATTTCCCGGAAAACACTCACAGTTGCCACACAGACCATCACAGCCTGCAATAAAACTGACAAGATTACATCAGATACGTTTATTATTACAGGCACTCACAATTTTGTTCTTCCATGTGGTTCTTTCGATTCTGTGCGTCTTTTAATTTTGAAACCAAAATAAAAATATCCCAGAATGTTCTGCAAAACAATCATTTAAGATCAGGATAATTCACTTTTTAAGATATAAAATAGTACTCGAGAGAAAGCATCCCTAGAGGAACAAACCCAGATGTGAGAGGATTGGGAACCTATTTTATTTCAGTTCCCATCATAGATGACTTAGTCATGGTATTCTAGAGAAAGTTGTTAAAGGAGAATTTGAAGCCATATCTTAGTTCTCAGGCATCAGGACATCAATTTACTTGTCATGTTGAGCATCAAGTTGTAATCATAGGCAAACACATGTGAGATGTCCCTGATCAGAAGAATTTTTTATCCACAAATGGACAAAGATGTCAGTGACCTTTTAAAATCACAATTTTCACAAACAATTTCTGGATTAGTCTGAAGTGATAGGAACTTTAAGATAAATTAATCAGGCCATATGAGAGGGAACTTCTATTAAAAATGTTGAGTTCTATAAATATACAAAGCACATTACAAAACAGGTGAGACCTCTCAATCCAGAAGAACCCGTACACTGACTTATACGTAGGTCAGGAACCTCTCTTTCGACTCCAAAGCTGTTATATAAAATGGTGTAAAAAAACCATTGTCCTGCTGGAATCCACACAACCCACAGAAATTGAGGTCGCTTTTAGAGTTACACAGTACTTCTTTACACCTGCATATTGCAAGCGGACAAATGGGACATTTTCATTGAACTTGTTCTGGAGTGGTTTGGCAGCCTCGTACCCTATCAAAATAACTCTATCATTAGCTTGATACTAGATTCTATCTCCTATTTCCACAAAAAAAAAAATGATCGAAGGTAACCATGGCAGTAAGAAATAGGAGAAACCTAAACTACAGCTGAAGTAGTGACATAGCCAAAGACACTAAAAGTCTTCCTGAAATCCTTACACAAAATTCTAAACAACTGCTGAGTGACAACCAAAGATGTTGGAATAGTTCCAACAGGGAAGTAACTCTGTAGATTCATGAATCACGAATCACGAAATCCCCGTTAATCGTCGATTTCTCGAGCGGGCTCAGTAAATCTCCATTAGTCCTTTTCCTGAGATATTAGAGGTCTGTCTCAACTTGGCCCTCCCAATGATGTCCCACTGGAGACTCTTTCAGGGTCAGGGGAATGAGATCCAGCTTGTTACTGGATTTAGCATATGAATACACCATGGGGAGCTTGCAAGCCTGTCCCAAGTAGGCAGGAACCTCAGAAGCTTGCCCTTTTTTCCCAGAGGGAAAAGTAGACTACAAGTCTGAACATGTGGAGAGGAGCCTCACACATGGCTGTGGCTAGGTTCTGGTGGTCTTCGGCTGCCGGGAGCTCTGTTCGGGGTGGGGAGGGAAGCTGGTGCCCATCCCCTCAGAGGGGCCCCAGGGAAGACAGCCAAGTGTGCAGGCAAGAGACTTTCTAGGACAACTGAGTTTATTAATTCTCTGGCTACCCTAGAGAGTGCCATGGAAGGAGAGCATAGGTGATGAATTTGAAAGACAAATCTAGATGGCAACAGACACAAGGCATAAGCATCATAGAAATACCACCACACTTTCAAAATTAAGATAGTAGCCTGGACAACTCAATCAGAAGTGGAACCTCTCTCATAAGGATTATAGCTAGAATATGTTGACGATCATTAATGAACTCCAAGAAACAGTGGTGCAAGATTAAGAAAGCATGAAAACAGACAGTTGAAACTATAAACAGAAGTGGGAGATGAAAGAGATTACAGGACATGAAAACTCAGTGGAAGGCCTTGTCATCAGTAACTACTGATGAAATTGAAATCAACCTGTTCCCGCCTCTCCAAGAATTCCAGTCCTAGATAAATTCAGTAACAAGTATTTCCTAACTTTAATTTATCAAATTTATATATTTATTTTAAATATTAAAGAATCATCAACGGTCCAACAATTCTAGAGTTAAAATTGATTAGATAACAAATTTCTAATAACAAAATTAATGTTTTTATAAAAATCAATTTTTATGTGAAAGTGATTATATCTTCTCATGGACAGGTTAAGTGTTAAGTCCTTGTCTAAAGATTTACTAAGCTGTTTGTGGCTAGTTCAGTCTTCTATGTTATTTTTGTTTTTTGAGTTTAGTATTTTCTGATCTTCATTTGTCATCTAATGTGCTGTGTTTCTACTTGAATTTCAATACACACCATTAAAAAAGAACCAGAACCTACTCCCAAAAATAAACAAAAATGTTGTTGATGTGAGAAAAAAACTCACTGTTAGTAGGAACATTTCTGGTCCAGCATTTTTGGGAAACAATACAGCAGACACTCTTTAAAAAATAACGGATCAGTCTCCTATATGATCCAGCAACTCCAGTTCTTGACATCTATCCCAAAACAAAAAATAAAAACCAGATTGAGAAGATTTGCCCTTCTATATCTGTTCATTTCAGCCAAATTCACAATAACCAACTTCTGGAAACAACTCACTGTCCAAGAACAGATGACTACATAAAGAAATCATAGGACGTATACATAATGGAATTATGAGAAAAGATGAAAGCATGAAATTTGCTGCTACATGATGGATCTGGACGGTATCATGTTGAGTGAAGTAACTCAAAAGAGAAAGGACTGACTCAATTATTTGTCTTATATACGGGATATAAAGAAGCACTGTGGAGGTATAAAAAATACTCAATGGGATAAAATGAGAATCGATCATTGGTAGTGGGCCACCGATGGAGAAAGCAAGTGGAAGGGGCAGAGAGGAATTAGCTAGGAAGGGGTTGACACTGGACAACTGGTGAGAAGGAAGTGGACATGGCATGTGGGGTGAGGGGAAGGTTAGTGAGGGTTATGTTATGCATAAAATCCCATCATGAAGGGTTATAATCAGTGGTATTTCAAATAAAATAAAATTTAATTAAATTAAAACAAAATCTTTGCATGAATTACACACTGTTTTATTTAAAACTTAAAATGAACCTATTTAAAATAATACTACTATCAAGTGCTGACCTCATTTGTAAGTTCAATAATATCAGTAAGATAAGTATCGAAGCATTCTTGCCTAGTAAATTACCAATCCTATATCTCTTACACATATTTAACTGTGGATAATTATCACTTAAAGTATTATTTCAAACAAATAATAGATGTTGATCTGGAATTTAAACCTAGACCTTTGCATTCGTTACATAGCCAGTTCTTGCCTATTGGATTAACCAAGAAAGTAAAAAGAATCTTTATTTCCCAGGAAGAAATTCAGAGAATGGATGGCTTTTCTGTTTCTAATACACATATGATGGTTAAAGATGTAACAAAACAACATAGTAAGAAATAGAGCAATATGTTGAGTATAGCTGAATCATGAGTTTTTACTCACTACTTATTAATTACATATAAGATGTGCTCTAATTTGATTTAGTACAATTTCCTTAGATATAAATATTTAAAATTTAATCTCTTGCATAGTACATGTGTTCACCAATTACCTGAATGTATCAGCAGATTATGTCAAGGATTAGTTCCAATTATTTTTCTACCAGGACTACACAAAAGTGTAGCTTATGATACTGTGCCTTTACTGGTTGAAGTTACTATTGTTTCTCATGTAGATAGTCAGCCATTTTTGTCCACAGAAATATTTTCCTTTTATCCTTCAGAGAATTATTTCAATTATTATTTCACTTATTCCAATTTCTCAGTTCATTTCCAGCTACAACTGTGGACAACAGCTATATCCTCAGCTGCATTTAATACAGAAACAATCACAGATTTTATGATACTGACATATGAATTTGCTCTTTATTGAATATATAGGAGACTGTGAGGCTTACAGTACAAATAAAATTTATTCTAAAACTATAAAATATAAATATAATATAAAATGAACTCCCCCAAACTCAAATCATTGATAAAAAAGTCTACCCATTCTGAATTTTTTCAACTTTAATTCATTTAAGCAATGCCTGCAAAATGACCTCTGTATCTTGCTACAATTTTCTCCAAGACAGCAAGTATATAAATAAAATATAACATTGTTCTATGAGTCAAACTAATATTGAGAGGGAAAAAAATCATTTTATTCTAGTGTCAAAAGAGAAGAGAAGGCTATAAAATGGATAACAGTTCAGAACCAAGGCAACTGACAAAAGTGCTGGACACTGGGTAACTGAGTTTCAAATAGAAAAGATATATATAGTAGTAAAAAAATGTAATGGTGTGAAAAAAATCAGACAATTCATTCACAAGCATGACATTAGTTTTCATGTCATAGTTTTACAAATATTCTTATTCTATTAAATTAATCAAGTGAGACTTTAATCCCTATAATAATTAATTCAAATTAATTATTGTATTATTTATTTGTTTGCTGATTAGCATATGACATTGAAGAAACCCTTAGTCTTGGTGTTCTATTCTAACGAGTGGTAACATATTTTTAACTGCCCAATCCTCAAGAGTCAAAAAATATTCTTACGCATATTTAGTGTTTAGTATACATAAGTCAGAAGATATTGTTAAATATTGAAGTCATCATTTTTATTAAGCAATGTATGTAGCAATGCACACATAATAATATAATTAAATAAATATATTATATAATCAATAATATAGATCTCTATACCAGGTGATCAAGTTTATTTGGTTTAGGGACCACATTCAGCAGTGTTCAGCACTTAGATATCCATGGCTCTGTGCCAGGACTCAATCCTGGGGGAACTCTCTAGCACCAGTTTGGATGCCTGGATGTAACCAGTGTTGGCTGTGTTAAAGACATGCATCTTACCTGCTGTACTATCACTTAGCCGAGAATGATATAAAATGTTCTTAATCACATGATTAACCTAAAATTCATATATTCCTTCCCCAAAATATTCAAAGGAAGGATATAGTGCTTATGAATCATCTAATTTTCTACCTGGTAAAACAATTTTGCAGAGCTGAAACTAGCGTGCTTGTCCTATGCTAAACATAAAATCTTGTGCTAAAGTTTTAAATATCACAAACATTCCACAAGGAATTTTTTTGGAATTCTAATTATGTTTCTATTCCCTATGATCTATCACTGTCACTGTATTCCCATTTTTCATCCATTTGCTCAAGTGGGCACCAATAGTGTCTCCATTGTGAAACTTGTTGTTACTGTTTTTGGCATAATGAATATGCCACTGTAGCTTGCCTGGCTCTCCTGTACTGGCAGGATATTTTTAGTAGCCTGCCTGGCTCTCCTGTACTGGCAGGATATTTTTGGTAGCTTGCCTGGCTCTCTGAGAGGGACCAAGGAATTGAAACTGGGTTGACTGCATGCAAGGCAAACACCCTACCCGCTGTGGTATCGCTCCAGTGCAAACATCACTGTAGCGAGAGATATTTTTGGATTCCTGTGACATGAAAAATCCAGAAAGCAAAAGAACAGCTGAGACAAAGGCAAAGTGATAAATGTTACATTTTACCTAACTTGCAATGAACTTGAAAATGAACAAAATATAGAAAACAGGTTTAAGGTTTTGAAATAACAGTGATTTCAATCACTCCACCAAAAGTTTTCCTTCTTA
The DNA here is from genome assembly GCF_027595985.1 of Sorex araneus. NCBI lineage: Eukaryota > Metazoa > Chordata > Mammalia > Eulipotyphla > Soricidae > Sorex > Sorex araneus. The sequence goes on along the minus strand of NC_073307.1, from coordinate 150,806,211 downwards.
TATGAAATACTTATTAAGTGGTTAAAGCATATCGAATGTGGTCTTATTGATGCTAAATGTTATTATGTCACTAGGTTTTCCTTGAGTTTATAAAGATCATAATCTCTATTTAAAGTGAAAATCCTGAGACAGAAAGGTCATGTGAGTAGCCCAGTGTGCATTTAAGCTGTAGTATTTCATGGTTACATCCTAATTTTAGAGAGTAAAATTCTATTAAACTTGATTGTTGGATAATACTATCTATAATTTTAAATCCTAATTTTCAATTTGAAATTCTTCCTTAAAAAAAAAAGTGTAATTATGAATCCTACCATGTTTCAGTCTATTGATTGCTCTGGTCCTGGAAGTCTCTAATATTCGATGAACTGAACAACAAGTACCTGTTGGGTCCACATCTTATTTCTTCATCAGAGAGATGGAGGAAGAGCCACTCTAGTTGAAGATGCAGAGAATGTTGCCTACTGCTTGTGCTGCACTGTTTTAAACATGGTTTGGGGAAGGAGGGAATAATAAATTAAATTTTCCTTTTCAATTGATTTCCCACTGGAATTGAGGGATGTTTCCCTGAGACATCATGAACCTACAGAATTGCATCTCAATTGTCCCCGTGGTTGGGAATTTTCCACCTGTATGATATCAAGAACTTTTAATTGTTTTGGTTTAAGTGTTGGCAAAATGTTTTGTCCCTGAGCAATTATATTTTTAAAGCATATAGGTATCTGTGCTTGTATTTCTATTTGAAGATCCCTTTATTATCTTCAGAAATAAAAGATTTGTGACTTGGAGATGTAATATAGTTTTTCTGATAAAGGATAAAACATCTACGTGCTCATTAAAATGATAGGGTAAAATTCTGAGATAAGGCTCCATAATCAATCTGTAATGTGAAATATAGCTAGTAGTGTGCCATTTCATGTTTCTTTAATAATAATATAAGCTTGACATTTTCATAAGGTGTATGTATTAAATTAATAACATCTATTATTCTTTGTTTATGATTTTCATCCTGCAGAACTTTAAAAATACTATATACTTTTATTAGACAATAAAACGTTTTTTTCTTCTCAATGCTTTAAAATGAATTTATCTGGAGTTTATTCCCAGTTAAATGTGGTAGAAAAAAAGTTTAATGTTACTAGTCCCTCTTTTGAAAATTAACTCTGATAAATATGTGAATTTACCGCTGAGATCTTGATTATATCCTGCTGGTCTCTCTGTTTTTATTCTAGAACCACAGTTTTGGTAACTGTAACTTTATAGTATAATTGAGTGTCTGGGAACATGACCAACCCATTTTAAAAAAATTTGTTTGCAAGAATTTTTTTTCTGTTTTAACTATCATGGCCATTAATTTGCCTCACTATAATATAGGATACATGAGATTATATTTTTCTTTTTGGTCTTTTGCCCACAGCCTGATGTTCAGAGTTTAATAATGACTAAACTCAGGAATCACTCAAAAATTAAATGAGAAAGTCATACTTTATTTATTTTAACATAAATACTACAAATTTTACTAAACCAATTGTCCATTCACCTAAATAGAACTAATCTTCAAACAAAACATAAGGATTATTCCAAATATTAGTTGAGACTAAAAGAGATGCTATGTGAAACTTCAGCTCCACATGGTAAGATTTTAATGTCTTAAAATTATAAAGACTCAATTGATCGTTACAAAACTTAAATGCACTTAGTTTCTACAGAGATATATAATGGAAATCATTGTTTTCTTTCAGGAGAGGGATGGTAAATCAGAGTTCTATAGTTCCTTTTAAATATTCCTTGTCTATGGCCTCTAGTTCATTAATTATTTACGTATTCCATATGAATGAGATTTCAAATTTGTGTTTCTTCTTCTGATGGAATTTCTTACTGTGGTATCCTTCAGTTTCCTTCAAATTACTGAAAGGAACAAAATTTTTTTTCTTTTTCTTTCTGATATTATATCGATTATGTAGTTAACAAAATTTGATTACATTTAATATCCAAACACAAATCTCACCGCCATTACACCTTCCCATCAGCATGTTTCAGATCTTTCCATCCTGAACCCCAATGCCTGCCCCAAAGCAGAACAATATAATACATTCTGTATTGCTAGTTATGAAAAAAAAAAGAGAAAAACTGCTGAAAATGCTACACAAAAGAATCTTTAGAGAAAAGGGAGTGAAAATTGTTCTATTTTGACAGGGACCATTCAGACCTTCTATAAGAGATCATTAAGTGTTTTTAAAGGTTGAGCCTTGTGTGCTTTTACATCTGTAATGTATACACACATATACATATGTGTGTATATATATGTATATATATGTTTATACACACACACACACACACACACACACACACACATATATATATATATATATATATATATATATATATATATATAGCTGAGCAATCGCACACCAGGTAGGGCGATTCCCTTGCACGCAGCCCACCTGGGTTAGATTCTTCCATACCTCTCGGAGAATCTGGTGAGATACTGAGAAAATCCTGCCAACAAGGAAGAGCCTGAAAAGTTACCCATGGCATATTCCAATGCTAAAAACAGTAACAAGTCTCACAATGGAGACGTTACTCATACCCCCTGGAGCACATTGATGAACAATGGGACAACAGTGTACAGTGCTATATATATATATGTATTTTCTCTAAGATTGGTTGCCTACTACTTTGAACACCATAAAATATCTTGTGATACTCATAGACATGGGAGTCTCCCGATGAAATTGACCACTACCCACTACCCAGCCACCGCCACGCTCCAGGCCGCTCTCCTGACATACCCTAAGACACTTAATACCCATTTTTCATAATTCCCGAACCATATTTAATGGGGTTCAAATAAAGTGTGAACCATGCCAACACCTCTAAGGGCCATTGGAGGCCGCCCTAAAAGACTCCACCCTCTCTGAGAGCCCGAAAAGCTACCGAGAGTACCCTTCCTGCACAGGAGTGCCTAGCAAGCTACCCGTGGCATATGCGATATGCCTAAAACAGTAACAACAATGGGGCTCACTCGCCTGACACCCAAAGAGCCCTCAATACAGCAGCGTCAAGAAAGATGAGCAAGGAGAGGCTGAAAAAATCTCAGGGATGAACTAGACTGCCAAAACAAAGATAGACTAAAATGAGTGTCTGAACTTTCAATGCAGCTATGCTGGAATCGGAAGCATCTATCCAGGACCTAATGGTGCAAGCACAGAAGATCAACTACAACATCATTGGTCTGACTGAACAAGGCGACATCGATCACAACACGCAGTTTTCAACACTGAAGAAGAACTGTTCCTCAGAACATGAGACAACAGAGGCATTGGTGCCATCAGTGTCTTTATCAATATGAACTTGGCCATAAGTATTGACTCATTCAAATGCCTAACAATCTGATTCAGATGATTACGGTTGAATAGATGTGCCTCAATGCCTGCAGGTTCTATGTTCATCATCTATGTACCAACATCCAAATCCGATGAGGAAGTAATTGAGAAGTTCTACATGGAGCTAGAGAAGTTCTATAAAGAAGACCACACCTTCTACAAGGTCATTGTTGGTGATTTTCATGCCAAAATAGGAATGAGAAGGTCTCCCGAAGAACCCCATATTGGTACCCATGGCCTAAACAGGCTGAGAGACTGTCTAAATTCATCATGTCTACCAAGACCATCCATGGTAACTCACACTTCCTGAAGGCTGAATCTAAAAACTGGACATGGGAGTCTCCCGATGAAATTGACCACATCATATTCAATTGAAAGTTTTGCATTACCGATGTCACTGTTTTCCCAAAATTTCAAAGGAGATCAGAAAACCGTCTCCTTCACTCAAAATTCTACTTCACAGAGAGGGGAGAAAGGTCTTCAAAGTTTCCGTTTAAGAGAACTCCCAGAATGACCACCAACTGGGAGCTCTTTGGCACTATTGTGACAATGTGGGAAGATGCCATCCTTGACAACATCGACAAGGAATATGATCTACTGGTTCAGCACCTCTATGACTGAGAGAAGAATGATGAGAGGGAGAAAGCCACAAATAGATGCCTATCTTCAGAAACTCTGGAGCTCATTCGCAAGCCTCAGGCAACTGAAGTCAAGAGACTCAAATCCTCAAAACTGTCATGGTAATCATACATTGTAAAAAACTAAGGCTCGCCAAGGGGCGAGTGCACTCGCGGGCTCTCCAGGCGGCTCTGTCTCACCGCCCGAGTTCGGTGTCCTGGAACTGTGGTGTGTGGGCTGGATCGGGACGACCGGTGGTCAAGGACAGGCGAAGGAAGAACGAGGACCAAGCTGGTTGCTGATTAGTTACCGTTTATTCAATCTTCAAACTTTCTCATCTCCCGCACTCCCAGCTCCGGCCTCTCTCTGGATCTACTGCTCAACTGCTGCCTCCCTGGCTTCTCTGTCTCCTCCTACCTGTCTCTCCCTGATCTCTCTCAGTGGATCTGGCCCTGTGGATCTGCCCCTGGAAACAAGATACAAAACCAAAACCGAAGCTGAAGCCTTCTTTGGGCTGAAAGCACTCGATTTACATCCCAAAGACCAGGCTGGGCTGCAGCAAGAAATCTACATGTCAACTACAAACTAGACAGCACCTGAAATTTACATCCCAAAGACTAGGCTAGCACCTTAGATCTGCGGGTCAAAGATCAGCTAGGTTTCTGTGACAAAAGTCCAGAAGGCAGCTGGAAAAGGGGAAATATTCCAACATCTCCCCCCTTTTTGTTTAGAACAGATTTTAACCATAAAATAAAATGCTAGGCACAAAAAGTTCAATAACACTAGCAGAACACCTATTTTCTAGCACAGATACACTTTCAGCAGGACCCATCCAAGGATGAAATCCCATGGTTGTGTTTCTCCTCTCTGTCCAACAAACATATAAGCATTCACAATATTAATCATTTTGTATGGGCATAGCAAGAGATGCATAAAACTTTTAGAATTGCTCTCCGGGGGTCACCTCATCTCAGACTACAGCACTCAGGACAGATTAGTCTTTCCTAGCCCTAGCAGGGTCCAAATCTAGTATCACTGTTTGGATCATGACAGCATTTGTCCATGATCAAGCTCTTAACTTATAGTTAAGCATTAGGCACTTTGGCCAGGCCCATCTCGATGCCAGGGTAGCACACAACTCACCGCTTGCCCTGGGTCCTTCTTGTCCCACGTCGGGACCGTGCTTTGGGGGTGCTAGGAAGTAAGGGCAGCTGAGGCTTAGGTCAAGAGAATAGATGCCCTGGAGGAAAATATCATGTAGAGTCAAATGACTCCCAGGTTACAAAAGCATAACATTTGTTAAGTCTTCCTGTGTCCATACAAAAAGGACTTGCTCTGAATAAACTATGCAAAGGACTCAAGGAGAAGAGAAAAACATTATTTACAAGTCAACAGAACACTAAGAAAGAAGCTACAAATAAACAAAGAGGAATAGGAGCACTGTAACGGGAGTAACCCAATAAACCTAAACTACTGAGGCTATGTTATCCTACATATCCCCCTTTTTCTTTTTACAAAAACACCAAAATTTGAAAATGAGGAACAATTCCAAATTACAACACAATTTCAAATAACAATACAGTCTTATTAGTTGTGCTAAGATTTCAGTCCGACCCTGGGTCCAGAGCAGTGCTTGTAGTAAAGAGTCCAATTGTCCTGCACTGTCCAGGGGTGGTAAGAGTCACCAATGATAAGAGTCATTTAGTCAAAGTTTGAAGAAATGAAGTTTCTGGATCAAAACTGAAGAGTTGTCCTTGTAACAGCAGCAGTAGTGGTAGTAGCAATGAGTCTCTGGAAAGCAGCTATTAGGAGTCCAACTGGATCAGTCAGGGATCACTGGAACAGGAGCACCACAACTTCTGGCAGGAGAACTTCAGCAGAGGAATGCAGCTATTCTCTGGTCTGGTTCCTCAGCAGTCCTAGGTGCAACCTAGCTTATGTTTGGAAAAAACACTTTAAAGTTATTAGAGGCTTTGACAGTTGGGGTTTGGTCTCCATGCCTGTGAATAGAAAGAGTCAGAGGGAAGCTCCAATACAAATGGATATCCTAGAGAGAAATGAGAAGGTGTTCCTGTTAAAAGTCATTTCTTTCTCGTTCAGGAACCTGTAAATTCCAAGGAAAGGGTAAAAATAAAGTATTGTTAATTCAAAATATGGAGGCCTGGTGTTGTCCAATCCACAACCTGTAAAAGAGGGGTATAAGGAAAGGTCTTAATGTGACCTCATGATATGCAAAATAGGGGCTAGAGGCCTTTGCTGCAGGTCCTCTAACGCTGGCTCCTCTTCTTTCCTTGTGAATTCCAGCTGAAATCAGTTTGGCGATGAATCAGAGCTGGAATTTGAAGGGTTGTGAGACTCTGGAGGTCTGAGATCCAAATCAGGTGGTTGAATTCTGCTTCTGATAAGAAGTAAAGGGATCCAAAGTTTCTTAGTGGGGTTATTACCTGTTGAAACAAAAACATAGCCTTTTCCTCAAATGAGGAGTTTTCCTGCTACATTCAATTGAGAAAATACCTCCTTTTTGTATTTGATTTAACATTCCATATGTCCACTGAAAATGCAGAGGTGGTGGGCTTAAGGCCGCAATGTTCTATACTGAAAAGGGGTTGTAGTAACTGTATCGGGGCAGGAAATAGGCTGCGCTTCCTGCCATCCCTGCCTGCAGCGATTATACTGATTGGAGCTCTCAAACTCCACACTGGGGAAAGGGGCTGCAACTGAGAACATCCCCTGGTTTTGCGGGGCCTGGGGCTGGCCCCCTTGCAGGTGTCCCGAGTTGGGGTCACCCACTACATCAAAATTAAAGCGACAATCTCTGGCCCAATGATTTCCTCTTACACGGGGGACAGGGCCCGGGAGGTGCAAGTCTGGCTCTGCAGTCTCTGGCCCAGTGGTTTCCCTTCTTACACCTGGGACAGGGCCCAGGACGTACTCTCGTAGCACGGCTTGGGGGCACATTGCAATCTCTACGAAAGTGGCCTGGTTTTCCACAATTAAAACATCTTTTCTGAGCTTGTCTCTGTAAGGCATAGACCTGCACCTTATGTTTCGCAGAGCCAACATTCCAGCATGCTTCCAAGTACCCGAATATGTCTTCCTTCTCCATAATAGGGCCCAGAATGGCCTGGCAATCCTCATTAGCATTTTCCAAGGCCAATTCTTTAGTCAACAGCTCATGAGTCTCCTTATCCTCAACCTGCATTTCTATGGCTTCCATCAATCTTCCTACAAGTCTGCATAAGGTTCTGAGGCTCTCTGGACAATCTTTGTAAAGCTTCCCTTAAATTCTGCTTCTGCATCAACCTTCTCCCATGCACGCAGGGCTCCATCACGGACATAAGCAAGAACAGCACGAGGCAAGGTGACTTGCCTTTCTAGGTCGCGCCATTTCCCTTCACCAGTTAACATCTCACAAGTCAACTCAATCCCTGAAAAGTTTTGTCCAGAATGGCGTAGGCCTTGAAGCTTTGCCTTGGCCTCCTTGCTGAGCCACATTCTCCATTCCAAGTACTGAGAACGGCTTAAGCACGTCTTAGCAACCCTGTGAAAATCTTGAGGTGCCCAGTGGGCCTTTTTACTCCAGTCTGTAAGATACTCTCTACAGTACGGAGATGTAAGCTTGTACGAGACACAGGCCTGTTTGAAACGACTGAGAGAATCCATCCTTAACCTGTGACAAGATGGAGGCTGCTGCTTCTCTGCCTGGACTGGGCGATTGGGAGCATGTCCCGAGCGGTCTGGAGGCCGCTTGGCTGAGTCACTCTCGGACTCAGAATCTGAGTAAGTGGCAGCAGACTCATAACCGGCATCACTTCCATCTAATGCACTGGAAGTAAAGCTATATTCACCAGCCTCAGAAATATTTTTACTATGGAAACCCTTTCGAGACTTAGGTGTGGGAGGAGCTGAGGCCGTATTATTCCATATATTCTCCTCCACATCAACTGCACTTTTCAAAAACAGGAGAATAGAATTAACAATCTCCCAGGTAGTCCAGAATTCCATGGGGATCTTAGTCCCTTCCTTAGATGCCTTGGAGACATTTTTCCTAACTTGTTTCCAAATCTTACTTTCTAGAGTTCCTTCGTCTGGGAACCATGGGTTAACTGCATAAACTACCTTAAAGCAGGACCGGAGTTGGTCTCTGGAAATGCAGAGTTCCGGGTCTCCTGTTCTGCGGGAGAGACACTGAATCAAATCCATAAATGGCTTGCCCTATTCAGTCTGGCTTGAGAAAATATGAAAGATCTTGGGAAGGCCCAGAATCTGCCCCATCTTAGTGGGTGATTGCTGTTCGGATTCTAATCCACAGCACACTAAAAAATCCTGTTCTCCCACTCACTTTCTAGAGTGAGGGTGCACCGAACGCTATTCTTACCTTTAGTTGGTAGTTCGTGCCTGCTCCAGGGACGCCAGCTGTAAAAAACTAAAGCTCGCCGAAGGGCGAGTGCACTCGCGGGCTCTCCGGGCGGCTCTGTCTCACTACCCGCGTTCGGTGCTCTGGAACCGCAGTGTGTGGACTCGATCGGGACGGCCGGTGGTCAAGGACAGGCGAAGGAAGAACAAGGACCAAGCTGGTTACTGATTAGTTACCGTTTATTCAATCTTCAAACTTTCTCATGTCCCGCACTCCCAGCTCTGGCCTCTCTCTGGATCTACTCTGCTTCTCTCTGGCTTCTCTCTCTCCTCCTACCTGTCTCTCCCCGATCTCTCTCAGTGGATCTGGCCCTGTGGATCTGCCCCTGGAAACAAGATACAAAACCAAAACCGAAGCTGAAGCCTTCTTTGGGCTGAAAGCACTCAATTTACATCCCAAAGACCAGGCTGGGCTGCAGCAAGAAATCTACATGTCAACTACAAACTAGACAGCACCTGAAATTTACATCCCAAAGACTAGGCTAGCACCTTAGATCTGCGGGTCAAAGATCAGCTAGGTTTCTGTGACAAAACTCCAGAAGGCAGCTGGAAAAGGGGAAATATTCCAACAATACATGATCTGCTATTATAGAAACAAATAATGGACATTGTGCTAGCTTTATCATAGTACCTACAATTTGATTCATTCATGTGAAAATGTATTTTGTGTCTCTGTCATCATTTAGATACATAATCACATACTTGTTAAAGAGTGAAATATCACACAAAAATACAATGGTGACAGTCAGAAGAATGTTTATCTCCTTAAAAAATAACTAGCTAGTTTTTCAGTACTTCATGTATCATGAATCTAATTCAACCATTTATTTGGAATCCTCATTTATTTTAGAGGAGCAATGGGGCCCAGGTCAGAGGATTCAGTGTAAAGGTTATGTTGAGGAATGATAAAGCCAAGTATCAAATGTCCAGAGCACTGAAGCAAGAGACCCAAACTTTAATGACCAAAAGGCAGACTAGTGGGGTGGGAGTGATATGGGAGGGAATTTGGGAAAATTGATGGAGGAAAGTTAAAACTGTTGGTAGCATCAGAGCTGCAATAATGCATTTATAAAACTCAACTATAAATAATTTTGTAAATAATAGTGCTTTAATCTAAAAACAAAATACTGCTGGTTATATGTGGAGAGCCTCCACGGGACCGTGCTTTGCAACAACAGTTGCACTGTGCTTGTAAATTGCACCGTTCTTCGTTCTTCGTAAACAACACCTGTGTGCTTCGAAAACAATTCCTAATAAGGAAGCAGGATGTCTTGCCACGCCCATAAGCTGTAACTAACCTATCAGATGCAGACACGTGGGCGAAAACAAGCAGCGAGAGGCATATAAGGAGGGAAGCTGCCTAGCTAGTGGTTCCTCCCTGGTTCCTTTTCCTTCGTTCGTCCTTAGTCTATTCTTCGTTCGTCCTTTTTTCTGTTTGCATGAGAAGGTTTCTTAATAAATAGCTGGAAGAAGAATCTCCGGGTTGCGTGTTACTTTACAGCTGGCGTCCCTGGGTGGGCACGAACTACCGACTAAAGGTAAGAATAAGCGTTCGGTGCGCCCCACTCTAGAAGGTGAGCGGGAGATCAGGATTTTTTATGTGTGCTGCGGATTAGAATCCTAGCAGCAATCCCCCACTAAGATGGGACAGATTCTGGGCCTTCCCAAGATCTTTAATATTTTCTCGAGTCAGACTGAAGAGGGCAAGTCATTTATGAATTTGATTCAGTCTCTCTCCCGCAGAATAGGAGACCTGGAACTCTACATTTCCAGAGACCAACTCCGGTCCTGCCTTAAAGTAGTTTATGAGGTTAACCCATGGTTCCCAGACGAAGGAACTCTAGAAAGCAGGATTTGGAGACAAATTAGGAAAAATGTCTATAAGGTATCTAAGAAAGGGACTGAGATCCCCGTGGAATTCTGGACTACATGGGAGATTGTTAATTCTATTCTCCTATTTTTGAATAGTGCAATTGATGTGGAGAACATTAGGAATAATACGGCCTCAGCTCCTCCCACACCTAAGCCTCGAAAGGGTTTTCATAGGAAAAATACTTCTGAGGCTGATGAATATAGCTCTACTTCCAGTGTATTAGATGGAAGTGATGTGGGTTATGAGTCTGCTATCACTTACTCAGATTCTGAGTCCGAGAGTGACTCAGCTAAGCGGCCTCCAGGCCACTCGGGACATGCTCCCAATCGCCCAGTCCAGGCAGAGAAGAAGCAGCATCCATCTTGTCGCAGGTTAAAGATGGATTCTCTCAGTCATTTCAAATGGGCCTGTGTCTCGTATGGGCCTACATCTCTGTATTGTTGGGAGTATCTTGCATACTGGAGTAAAAAGGCCTACTGGGTACCTCAAGATTTTCACATGGTTGCTAAGACATGCTTAAGCCGTTCTCAGTACTTGGAATGGAGAATGTGGCTCTATAATGAGGCCAAGGCAAAGCTTCAAGGCCTAGGCCATGCTGGACAAAACTTTTCAGGTATTCAGTTGACTTGTGAGATGTTAACTGGTGAAGGGAAATGGCGCAACCCAGAAAGGCAAGTCACCTTGCCTTATGCTGTTCTTGCTCATGTGCGTGAAATAGCCCTGCGTGCATGGGAGAAAGTTGATGCAGAAGCAGAATTTAAGGGAAGTTTTACAAAGATTTTCCAGAGAGCCTCAGAACCTTATGTAGATTTCATAGGAAGGTTGATGAAGGCCATTGAAATGCAGGTTAAAGATAAGGCAGCTCAGGAGCTGTTGACTAAACTATTGGCCTTTGAAAATGCTAATAAGGATTGCCAGGCCATTCTGCGCCCTATTAAGGAGAAGGAAGACATATTCGGGTTTTTGGAAGCATGCAGGAATGTTGGCTCTGCTAAACATAAGGTACAGGTCTATGCCTTACAGAGACAAGCTCAGAAAAGATGTTTTAATTGTGGAAAACCAGGCCACTTTCGTAGAGATTGCTATGCGCCCCCAAGCCGTGCTACGAGAGTACGTCCTGGGCCCTGTCCCAGGTGTAAGAAGGGAAACCACTGGGCCAGAGACTGCAGAGCCAGACTTACACCTCCGGGGCCCTGTCCTCGGTGTAAGAGGGGAAATCATTGGGCCAGAGATTGTCGCTTTAATTTTGATGTAGTGGGTGTCCCCAACTCGGGACACCTGCAAGGGGACCAGTCCCAGGCCCCACAAAATCAGGAGATTTTCCCAGTTTCAGCCCCTTTCCCCAGTGTGGAATTTCAGAGCTCCAATCAGTATAATCGCTGCAGCCAGGGACAGCAGGAAGCGCAGCCTATTCCCTGACCCGATACAGTTACTACAACCCCTTTTCAGTATAGAACACTGCGGCCTTAAGCCCATCACCTCTGCATTTTTCAGTGGATGTATGCAATGTTAAATCAAATACAAAAAGGAGGTATTTTCTCAATTGAGTGTAGCGGGAAAACTCCTCATTCGAGGAAAAGGCTATGCTTTTGTTTCAACAGATGATAACCCCGCTAAGAAACTTTGGATCCCTTTACGTCTTATCAGAAGCAGAATTCAAACACCTGATTTGGATCTCATACCACCAGAGTCTCCTGATTCATCGCCAAACTGATTCCACCTATACCCTTTCTGGTGGATGGCACAGCCCGGACCCCGTGTTAACTTGGGCCAGGGGTTCTGTTTTGTGTTTTTCCACAGGTCAGGGCAGAACCAGTGTGGATTCCTGAATGCCTGACACAGAAGACTGCGCCTCCAGTAGACCAAGATGTGCAAACTGGTGCTCGTGCTCAGCCTGATTCCTGTGATATGAGCTGAAGAAGCAGCTTCCTGGGCCATTGCTACAACATGGCCTGCTTTAACGCCTGTGCATAGATTTCCCCCTTCCTTACCCATCTTGATAGGACCAGAGTAGAAGTCCCCTCCATTTATCAAAGAGTGGGCGGGGGTGGGAGCAGTACTGTCCTTATTGCTTCTCGCTGCTTTGGTTTTTTGCCTGGTGTCTATACAAAATGCAGCAAGAACAACTATTTACAAAAGCGTGATATTTACAGGCATTCGTGGCCCTGGAGGCAAAGCAATCCCCGCAGCTTTGGCTTGCAACTTTGAAATAATAATCTCACTTAGAACAATCAGGTTAGCTGGATGTAGCAAAGGTATTATGCAGCTGAGAGCCCTTAATTGCAGGGGACCTCCTGTAGTTGAGGAGTTTGAAAGGGTGCACTATACCCCACCTGACCCTTGGACCAACCTAAGACAGGGACCTACAAGCGAGAGGGCTCCCAATGACGGGTAAGGCCAAGGGGGCCGAGGTTGCTACGCAGACTCGCTGTTCTAAAACAAAAAGGGGGAACTGTGGAGAGCCTCCACGGGACCGTGCTTTGCAACAACAGTTGCACTGTGCTTGTAAATTGCACCGATCTTCGTAAACAACACCTGTGTGCTTCGAAAACAATTCCTAATAAGGAAACAGGATGTCTTGCCAGGCCCATAAGCTGTAACTAACCTATCAGATGCAGACACGTGGGCGAAAACAAGCAGCGAGAGGCATATAAGGAGGGAAGCTGCCTAGCTAGTGGTTCCTCCCTGGTTCCTTTTCCTTCGTTCGTCCTTAGTCTATTCTTCGTTCGTCCTTTTTTCTGTTTGCATGAGAAGGTTTCTTAATAAATAGCTGGAAGAAGAATCTCCGGGTTGCGTGTTACTTTACAGTTATATATCCCAGAAAAGCCAAAAAGTATAGTCGAAATGACATCTGCACTTATATGTTCATCACAGCACTGTTTACAATAGCCAGAATCTGGAATAAACCCGAGTGCCCTAGAACAGATGACTGGTTGAAGAAACTCTGGTACATCTATACAATGGAATACCATTCTGCTGTTAGAAAGAATGAGGTCATGACCTTTGCATATAAGTGGATCAGCATGGAAAGTATCATGCTAAGTGAAATGAGTCAGAAAAAGAGAGACAGACATAGAAAGATTGCACTGATCTGTGGAATATAGAATAATAGACTATAAAACTAACACCCAAGAATAGTAGAAATAAGTACCAGGAGGTTGTCTCCATGGCTTGGAGGCTGGTCTGTCATTCTGGGCAACTCAAAGAAGGGAACACCAATTAAAATGTGGTTGGAGGTCATGTGGGGGAAAGATGATGCGGGCCGAATATAGACTAGAAACTGAACACAATGGCCACTCAACACCTTTATTGCAAACCACAACACCTAATCAGAGAGAGAGAACAAAAGGGAATACCCTGCCATAGTGGCAGTGTGGGGTGGGGGGGAAGTGGGACTGGGGAGGGGGAGGGATGTTGGGTTTACTGGTGGTGGAGAATGGGCACTGGTGAAGGGATGGGTTATCAAACTTTGTAAGGGAGAAACATGAGCACAAAAATGTATAAATCTGTAACTGTACACTCACGTTGACTCAGTAATTAAAAATAAACTATTAACTAAAAAAATAAAGAAAAAGAAAATAAAAAATAAATTAAATTAAAAGGAAAACAATGAAATAAACAATTAAAATAAAACAAAAAAAAGAAATGCGCATGGTAATTATAATATCTGCTTAACCTAAAAACATAAAACCATTTTTGTAAAATATATAAATTGTTAAATTTAAAAAAAAATTGAAATTTGAAATTGAAAACAACCCAAGTGCCTGAGAACAGATGACTTGTTAAAGAAACTTTGGTACATCTACACAGTGGAATACTATGCAGCTGTTAGAAAAGACTGGAGCAATAGTAGAGTGGGTAGGGCATTTGTCTTGCACAGAGTCGGCCCAGGTTAGATTCCTCCATCCCTCTTGGAGAGCTTGGAAAGCTACCAAGAGAGTATCCCACCCACATGGCAGAGCCTGAGAAGCTACCCGTGGCATACTTGATATGCAAAAAAAAACAGTAATTAGTCTCACAATGGAGAATTTACTGGTACACACTCGAGTAAATAGATAAAAAATGGGATGACAGTGCTAAAAGTGCGATAGTTAGAAAAGATGAAGTCATGAAATTTGCCTATAAGTGGATGGACATGGAGATTATCATGCTGAGTGAAATGAGTCAGAAAGAGAGACAGACATAGAATGACTGCACTTATATGTGGTATATAAATTAGCATAATATGACACTAACACTTAAAGACAGTAAGATAAAAGCCAAAGGAATGGCCTTGTGGTTTAGAACCCGGCAAAATGTGTTGGGGGAAGAAGCAGTTAAGATGGGGAAGAGACTACTAAATTGGAGGGATCTCTTGGGATGGGAGATGTGTGCTGAAAGCAGATAAAGGACCAAACATGACAGCTTTTCATATCTGTATTGAAAACTGTAATTCCCAAACATAGTGAGTTAATTAGAAGGAAGGTACCTGTCACAAAGGAGGAGGTATATTGGTGTGGAGAAGGCAGAAAGGATTATGGTAACATTGGTGGTGGAAAACATACACTGCTAGAGGGATGGCTGTTCAATTTTAGTATGACTGAAAACCAATCATGAAAGATTTGTAACTGTAACTCACAGTCATTCAATAATTGTTTAAATTCCATTTTGAAATGTGCATACTTGAATAACAACAATAGAACTAATAATAAACTTATCAAAAATGATAAAAATCTTTTTGTTTCAAAATTTTATTTTATTATAGCAACGTGAATTACAAGGTTATTCATAATTGGGTTTTTGACACACGATGTTCTGTCACCAAGCCCACCACCAAACCAAGCCCAACATCCCTCTGTCACCTGCCCAGATTTCCTCTTCTATGTACCTACCCCAGCCTGGCCTGCCATCTTTACAGGCACCTTTTAAATGTGAATATGAAAGGGGGCTAGGGGAACGGGAAGGAGGCGTACTGGGTTTTGTTTGGCTTAGTTTTTATTGTTTTCTTTTTTTTGGTGGTGGAATATGGGCACTAGTGAAGGGTTGGTTGCCTCAGCATTGTATAACTCAAGACTTAAGCCAGAAAATATTGCAATTTTCCAGATGGTGATTCAATAAAATAAAACTTTTATTAAAAATATATAAATAAAATTATATAAATAAATAAATAAAAATTTTCATTTAGTAAACCAAATGCTATTTTTAATTTCACAAGTAGCAATAACAAAAGAAGTTTAAACTAAGAAAACAAATACAATTTTTATAAAACTCTATCAAAAACATAATTAAATAGACATTTGCACCTTCTCTGGCTATTGTTATTGTCTTTGTGTTCAGGTAAGAAAGTTTCTAGAAAGAAACAGAGAGATAGTACAGCAAGTAGGGATCTCGTCATTAAAGAAGCTGACACCACTTCAATCAATTCCTAGTATATGGTCCGATATGATCCTCCCGACTATCACTAGGAATAATTCCTGAGTGCAAAGCCAGAAGTATTTCATAAGCTTGGCCATTTGAACCCCTCCAACAACAAAAAATCATCTAGATAAATCCTAATCACTGTATAAAGTGTATAAAATTTAATCGACAGTTCCTATTGTTTTTTAGTTTAAATTGTTATCAATCAGGAAATGTAACCAGGAATTTTTCTACTCATCTTGAATTCTAATCCTACGCTAAAACTCTTTTATCTTTTAATCAAAATTTTCTTAATATCATTTGTTTTATATTCCTAAGCTTTCAATTTCACTTTGATAAATATCTACACTAATGATGTGGTTTACTATGAAGTATGCTCCATGTATTCCGTGCCTACTAGAAAATTTAATTGCAATATAGCCCTCTTTGCTCTCAATGTATTAACTTGCAATTATAACACAAATCTAAAACAAGTGTGATAGGTTGTATTAGTCATTATTTTAATAAGGACTTAAGAATAAAAATGTTTAGATATGCATATGTTTCTCAAATAATGATAATGTCCAAAATATTGTCCTTAATTCAATGGAAAATGCCAACTCTTTATGTTAAATAGAGGAAAGAAAATCCACTTTGTATGTTTGGAAAACCATAATTCTGATGGTGCTTTCCTCTTTTACACTTATTTGACTATGAATCAGAATGATGAGTGAGGGGAGCCCATGAATAAAACACAATACAACTTTTTTATTTTGAGAATAAGTGCATCTGAATACACATCAAAAAAGAACAAGATGAGAGCAAAATGTGAGGGTGATTATGGAAAAAATTCACACTACTTCCTTCTCCACAATGCTTACTGACATTATGAAAGCTGAATTATTATACAGAAAAGACATAAATATGGGACCTATAGGTCACACCCACACTGCCTCTGGCTGCTGTATATACTCCTTAATGGCCATGATCCAAAGACATACAAAAGCATCTCCAAACTGAGCAGCTCGCTGCAGAGATTTCTAAAAACAGTACATTTAGGAGCAGGCGGCCAAACTTGCAGCAATTCAACAATTTATGCTATTCCTAACAAGCAATAAAAAATAAAGTATGGGGGAGATTTTCTGCCGTAGAGGATGGATGGACGGGGGATGGGGGGATACTTGAGTCTTTAGTGGTGGAAGATGTGCACTGGTGGAGGTTTGGGTGATCAATCTTTGTATGACTGAAACTCAAACAGAAAACCTTTATAACTATATCATGGTGACTCAAAAACTACTAATAATAAAAATATAATGATTTAAAAATAAAAAAAAAATCATTGATTTAAAGAGCGGTATGCCAGGGTGATACCATTTCACCAAAACTCTTAAGTGCCACCCTTGAGAACATCATGCAATGACTGGAATGGGAAGTTATGGGAGTGAAGACAGATGGACGGCAGTTACACCTTCTCTGCTTCGCTGATGACATCATTTTCATAACAACAAACATTAGTCAAGAGGCAAAAATGCTGACCGACTTCGACCTCGAGTGTGAAAAACTCAGATTAAAGCTGAATCTTAACAAGACGATGTTCATGAAAAAAGAACTGGTCCCTGATGCTCCATTTGCTCTCAATGGAACAAACATCTCCGATTGCAGCAGCTATGTGTACCTGGGTCGAGAACCCAACATGAGCAATGACTTGGTGCCAGAACTGCGCAGGAAGAAGAGAGCAAAGTGGAGTGAATTCAAGAGTGTCGAAGAGCTGATTAATAGAAAGAAAACCTCTTACTCCGGGGACCCATTTATGATTTCTCCATTCTTCCTGCACTAACATATGCCTCAGAGACCTGGGCCCTACGCAAACAGGATGAGAATGCTATCAGGGTATCCCAAAGAGGAATCAAAAGAGCTATGCTGGGAATATCATGGCTCACTCAAGTGACAGAAGGAATCCAGAGTTCTGACCTCAGGTCAAAAATCAGGGATGCTGTCTCATTTGCCGAGGCATCAAAAATCAGATGGGCAGGTCATGCAATGCGATTCAGAGAAGACGACCATTGGACTAGAGCTATCACCACTTGGATTCCTCGGGATGTCAGAAGACCTCATGGACGCCCACCAACTAGATGGTCAGATTTCTTCGTTAAATCTCTGAATGAACGTGTTGAGGCTCTTCCTGTTCCTGGAGCGAGCAGGTATCATGGGGCTACACTAGCTTGCAACAGGGACAGATGGAGATGTTACTGACGCTGGCTTGAGCAAATCAAAGATCAACAGGACTATAAGTGATACAAGTGAATAAAAAAATATAATAAATTTAATATACTGACTAAAAAATGTATTGTGGAGTTCATGCCCAATTCAACCGTTTAATCAATGACTGAATAAATAGCAGTCCTCTGACATCTTATTGCCTGGCTCTCCCTCTCAGAGAACTTGGTCACTGTTTCTTTTGAAGTGGAGAAAATTCTTAGTTTGATGTAGTCCCATTTGTTTATGTTTGCTTCCACTTGCATGGTCAGTGCTGTTTTGTCCGTAAAGATGCTTTTAGCTTAAATGTCATGGAGAGTTCTGCCTACATTTTCTTCTATGATTCAATAAAATTGAAAACTATTTTTTTGAGTAAAGAGAACTTTGTCGGGTACCGAAAGCATTCTGTGGGCAAGGCACAGCCTGGCAAGCTCTCCGTGGTGTACTTGGCAAGGCAAATACAGTACAAATGATGGGTCTCATTCCCCTTACCCTGAAAGAGCATTCATCACTGCACCACTGGGAAAAACAATAAAAGAGAGGCTACTAAATTTTCAGAGCTAGGATGAAAGGACACGTTACTGGTACCCGCTTGAGTAAATCAATGATCAAGGAGATTACAGTGATACAGTGAAAATACAACATTAAAAAAAAAAGCAAGAACAGGAAATTTACCATACCATAGGCCCTATAAATTCACCATGCTTAGATCCTATGAAAATGACCTAATTATTATGCAAGAATATTTCAACAAAGCTTTCTTATTACACAGTGAACTTTGACTAATAATGAATTCACAGAGAAGTAACTGATATAAAAGATGAATTATTTAACATTCTTAGTCTAAAATCATACCAAAAAATAGATACAATCTGACGCATCAGAATACATCAAAGATAATGAGTATATAGATAGATAAAAATATATCTATGTATGAATTTAACTCACACACACTGCAATAAATCCCATTATTTACATTTAATATAGAACATGCAGAACTAAAATCAATGCACCTGCAAAGAAATTGGGAATGGGGTGCCAGACAAGAAGTATTTACTGTCTCAGAATTCTAACGTTTCTTTCAAATTTCAGTAAACAAATTTAATTGGCATTTCAAAAAATATAATGCCTTAGATCAGTCTAGAACATTTTCAAAATATTTTAGTTTATTATTCTCTTTTAAATTTTGTGTGATTTGGGGGGGGGGGCAGTAACATGTGAAAGGTCTGAGGATTTATTCCTCACTTTGCACTCAGAGGTCAATCTGATGCAACAAAGTTACATTGAACCTTTTTTTAAAAATATTAAGACTTTATTTTTCAATAGAAAAGATCATTAACCGGCTACACAGTTTGCAAATGGCATTTTTCACCTCCTTATTTCTGAAAGCATAAATCAAAGGATTGAGTAAAGGAGTTAGGAAGGTGTAGAATATCTCCACGATTTTGTCAAAGGAGAAAGAAACTGGAGGCCGCGCATACTCAAATATACATGGAATAAAGTACAAAACCACAACAGCAACATGAGTTGCACAGGTGGAGAGGGCTTTCCTCTTTCCTTCAGTGCTGTGGTTTCTCAGGGAGAACAAGATGACCCCATAGGACACTAGTAACAAAAAGAAGATTAGGATGCAAAAGAATCCACTGTTGGCCACTATCATAAGGCCAAAGCCATAGGTATCAGTGCAGGCAAGCTTCAGTAATGGGTACAATTCACAAACAAAGTGATCAATAACATTGGGACCACAGAAAGGAAGTTGTACAGTAAAAAGAATCTGTATACTGGAATGCAGAAAGCCCCCTGCCCAAGCTACTCCAATCAGACTGCCACAGAGCCTTGGGTTCATGATAGAAGTGTAGTGCAAGGGTTTGCAGATGGCCACATACCTGTCATAGGCCATGGATGTGAGGACAATCACCTCTGCTCCACAAAACATGTGTAGAGCAAATATCTGAATCATACAACCTCCGTAGGAGATGGTTTTCTTTTCATAGAGACAGTCTATGATCATTTTAGGGCCAGTCGCTGAGATAATACATGCATCCAGCAGTGATAGAAATACCAGGAAGAAGTACATTGGGGAGCCCACGAGCGCTGGATTGCTGATGACGGCTGACATAATCAGCAGGTTGCTACAGATAGTTGCAATGTAGACAAACAAAAATATGACAAATACAATTTTCTGAACATCTGGATTCTGTGAAAATCCCAGGAAGACAAACTCGGTGACAAAGCTTTGATTTTCCATGATTTTCCAGAAAACACTCACAGTTGCCACATAGACTATCACAGCCTGCAATAAAACTGACAAGATTACATAAGATAAGTTTATTATTACAGGCACTCACAATTCTGTTCTTCCATGTGGTTCTTTCTATACTGTGCTTCTTTTAATTTTGAAACTAAAACAAAAAAATACCAGAATGTTCTGCAAAACAATCATTTAAGATGGGGAAAATTCACTTTTTAAGCTATTAAATAGTACTTGAGAGAAAGTATCCCTAGAGGAACAAACCCAGATTTGAGAGGATTGCGAACCTATTTTATTTCAGTTCCCATCATAGATTACTTAGTCATGGTATTCTAGACAAAGTTGTTTAGGGAGACTTTGATACCATATCTTAGTTCTGATGCATTAGAACATCACTTTACTTGTCAGGAAAACTCAGTGGAAGGACTTGTCATCAATAACTTTTGATGAAATTGAAAGGGTAATCAACCTGTCCCCGGCCTCTCCAAGAATTCCAGTCCTAGATTAATTCAGTAATAAGTTTTTCCTGACCTTAATTTATCAAATTTATGAAATTTAGTTATATATTTTTATATATTAAAGAATCAGCAACTGTCCAAATAAATCTAGAGTTAAAATTGATTAGATAACAAAGCTCTAAAAACAAAATTAGAGTTTTTGTAAATATCAATTTTTATTTGAAAGTGATTATGTCTTGTCATGGAGTGGTTAAGTGTTAAGTCCTTGTCTAAAGATTAACTGAGCTGTTTGTTGCTAGTTCAGTCTTCTATGTTATTTTTGTTTTTTGAGTTTAGTATTTTCTGATCTTCCTTTTTCATCTAATTTTCTGTGTTTCTACTTGAATTTCAATACACACCATTAAAAAATACCTACTCCCCAAAATAAACAATAATGTTGTTGATGTGAGGAAAAATTTCACTGTTAGTAGGAACATTTCTGGTCCAGCATTTTTGGGAAACAATACAGCAGACACTCTTTAAAAAATAATGGATCAGTCTACTATTTGATCCAGCAACTCCACTTCTTGACATCTATCCCAATAACAACAACAACAAAAAAACCAGATTGAGAAGATTTGCCCTTCTATATCTGTTCATTGCAGCCAAATTCACAATAACCAACTTCTGGAAACAACTCACTGTCCAAGAACAGATGACTAGATAAAGAAATCATAGGACGTATACATAATGAAATTATGAGAAAAGATGAAATCATGAAATTTGCTGCTACATGATGGATCTGGATGGTATCATGTTGACTGAAGTAACTCGAAAGAGAAAGGACTGAATCAATTACTTGTCTTATATACCAAATATAAGGAAGCACTGTAGAGGTATAAAAAATACTCAATGGGATAAAATGAGAATCGATCTTTGGTAGTGGGCCACCGATGGAGTAAGCAAGTGGAAGGAGCAGAGAGGAATTAGCTAGGAAGGGGTTGACACTGGGGAACTGGTGGGAAGGAAGTGGACATGGCAGGTGGGGTGAGGGGAAGGTTAGTGAGGGTTATGTTATGCATAAAATCCCATCATGAAGGGTTATAATCAGTGGTACATCAAATAAAATAAAATTTAATTAAATCAAAACAAAATATTTGCATGAATTACATACTTTTTTATTTGAAACTTAAAATGAACCTATTTAAAATAATACTACTATCAAGTGCTGACCTCATTTGTAAGTTCAATAATAGCAGTAAAATAAGTATCAAAGCATTATTGGCTACTAAACTACCAATCCTATATCTCTTATACATATTTAACTGTGGATAATTATCGCTTAAAGTATTATTTCAAACAAATAATAGATGTTGATCTGGAATTGAAACCTAGACCTTTGCGTTCTGTACATAGCCAGTTCTTGACTATTGGATCAACCCAGAAAGTAACAAGAATCCTTATTTCCCAGGAAGAAATTCAGAGAATGGGTGGCTTTTCTGTTTCTAATCCACATATAGAGGTTAAAGATGTAACAAAACAACATAGTAAGAAATAGAACAAGATGTTGAATATAGCTGAATCTTCAGTTTTTACTCACTACTTATTAATTACATGTAAGATGTGCTCTAATTTGATTTAGTACAACTTCCTTAGATATAAATATTTTAAATTTAATCTCTTGCATAGTACATGTGTTCACCAATTACCTGAATGTATCAACAGATTATGTCAAGGATGAGTTCCAATTATTTTTCTACCAGGACTACACAAAAGTGTAGCTTATGATACTGTGCCTTTACTGGTTGAAGTTTCTATTGTTTCTCATGTAGAAAGTCAGCCATTTTTGTCCACAGGAATATTTTCTTTTTATCATTCAGATAATTATTTCAATTATTATTTAATTTATTTCAATTTCTCAGTTCATTTCCAGCTACAACTGTGGACAACAGCTATATCCTCAGCTGCATTTAATACAGAAACAATCACAGATTTTATGATACTGGCATATGAATTTGCTCTTTATTTAATATATAGGATACTGTGAGGCTTACAGTACAAATAAAATTTATTCTAAAACTATAAAATATAAATATAATATAATATGAACTCCCCCAAACTCAAATCATTGATAAAAAACTCTACCCATTCTGATTTTTGTTCAACTTTAATTCATTTAAGCAATGCCTGCAAAATGACCTCTGTATATTACTACAATTGTCTCCAAGACAGCAAGAATATAAAAAAAATACAGCATTGTTCCAGGAGTCAAGCTAATATTGAGAGGGAAACAAAATCATTTTATCCTAGTGTCAAAAGAGAAGATAATGCTATAAAATGAATAACAGTTCAGAACCAAGGCAACTGACAAAAGTGCAGGACACTTGTAACTGAGTTTCAAATAGAAAAGATATATATAGTAGTAAAAAAATGTAATGGTGTGAAAAAAATCAGACAATTCATTCACAAGCATGACATTAGTGTTCATGTCATAGTTTTACAAATATTCTTATTCTATTAAATTAATCAAGTGAGACTTTAATCCCTATAATAATTAATTCAAGTTAATTATTGTATTATATAATTTGTTTGCTGATTACCATATGACATTGAAGAAACCCTTAGTCTTGGTGTTCTCTTCTAATGAGTGGTAACATATTTTTAACTGCCCAATCCTCAAGAGTCAAAAAATATTTTTATGCATATGTAGTGTTTAGTATGCATAAGTCAGAAGATATTGTTAAATACTGAAGTCATCATTTTTATTAAGCAATGTATGTAGCAATGCACACATAATAATATAATTAAATAAATATATTATATACTCAATAATATAGATCTCTATACCAGGTGATCAAGTTTGGATTTGGTTTAGGGACCACATTCAGCAGTGTTCAGCACTTAGATATTCATGGCTCTGTGCCAGGACTCAATCCTGGGGGAACTCTCTAGCACCAGTTTGGATGCCTGGATATAACTAGTGTTGGCTGTGTTAAAGACATGCATCTTACCTGCTGTACTATCACTTAGCCGAGATTGATATAAAATGTTCTTAATCACATGATTAACCTAAAATTCATATATTCCTTCCCAAAATATTCAAAGGAAGGACATAGTGCTTATGAATCATCTAATTTTCTACCTGGTAAAACGATTTTGCAGAGCTGAAACTAGCGTGCTTGTCCTGTGCTAAACACAAAATCTTGTGCTAAAGTTTTAAATATCACAAACATTCCACAAGGAATTTTTTGGAACTCTATGTTTCTATTCCCTTTGATATCATTGTCACTGTATTCCCATTTTTCATCCATTTGCTCAAGTGGGCACCAATAGTGTCTCCATTGTGAGACTTGTTGTTACTGTATTTGGCATAATAAATATGCCACAGTAGTTTGCCTGGCTCTCCTGTGCTGGCAGGATATTTTTGGTAGCTTTCCTGGCTCTCTGAGAGGGTCCAAGGAATTGAAACTGGGTTGACTGCATGCAACGCAAACACCCTACACGCTGTGCTATCGCTCCAGTGCAAACATCACTGTAGCGAGAGATATTTTTGGATTCCTGTGACATGAGAAATCCAGAAAGCAAAAATACAGCTGAGACAAAGGCAAAGCGATGAATGTTACATTTTACCTAACTTGCAATGAACTTGAAAATGAACAAAAGTATAGAAAACAGGTTTAAGCTTTTGAAATAACAGTGATTTTAATCAAACCACCAAAAGTTTTCCTTCTTATATGAAATACTTATTGAGTGCTAAAAGCATCTCGAATGTTGTCTTATTGATGCTAAATGTTATTATGTCACTAGGTTTTCCTTGAGTTTATAAAGATCATAATCTCTATTTAAAGTGAAAATCCCGAGACAGAAAGGTCATGTGAGTAGCCTTGTGTGCATTTAACCTGTAGTATTTTATGGTTACATCCTAATTTTAGAAACTAAAATTCTATTAAACTTGACGGTTGGATAATACCATTTATAATTTTAAGTCCTAATTTTCAATTTGAAATTATTCCTTAAAATAAAAAAGTATAATTATGAATCCTACCATGTTTCAGTCTATTGATTGCTCTGGTCCTGGAAATCTCTAATATTCGATGAACTGAACAACAAGTAACTCTTGGGTCCACATCTTATTTCTTCATCAGAGAGATGGAGGAAGAGCCACTCTACTTGAAGATGCAGAGAATGTTGCCTACTGCTTGTGCTGCACTGTTTTGTACATGGTTTGGGGAAGGAGGGAATAATAAATCAAAGCTTCCTTTTCAATTGATTTCCCACTGGAATTGAGGGATGTTTCCCTGAGACATCATGAACCTACAGAATTGCATCTCAATTGTCCCCATGGTTGGGAATTTCCCACCTGTATGATCTCAAGAACTTTTAATTGTTTTGGTTTAAGTGTTGGCAAAATGTTATGTCCCTGAGCAATTATATTTTTAAAGCATATAGGTATCTGTGCTTGTATTTCTTTTTGAAGATCCCTTTATTACCTTCAGAAATAAATTAATTGTGACATGCAGATGTAATATAGTTTTTCTGATAAAGGATAAAACATCTACGCGCTCATTAAAATGATAGGCTAATATTTTGAGATAAGGCTCCATAATAAATCTGTAATGTGAAATATAGCTGGTAGTGTGCCATTTCATGTTTATTTAATAATAATATAAGCTAGACATTTTGATAAGGTGTATGTCTTAAATTATGATTTTCATACTGCAGAACTTTAAAAATGCTATATACTTTTATTAAACAATAAAACATTTTTTCTCTCAATGCGTTATAATGAATTTATCTGGTGTTTATTCCCAGTTAAATGTGGTAGAATTAAAGTTTAATTTGAGACTAGGACCCTGCTAGGGATAGGAAAGACTGATCTGGCTTGAGCACTGTTGTCTGAGATCGAGTTGGCCCCAGGAGAGGAATTCTATAAGCTTTAATGGATCTCTTATTGTGTCCATACAAAACGATTAATATTATGAATTCTTATATGTTTGCTGGCTGAGGAGAAGAGAAACACTCATGAAACTCTGTCCTTTGGTGGATCCTCCTGCTGAAAGAGAAGTCCTAGGAGAAGCATCCCCGAAGGGAAAGGAACCTTACCCTATTGATGGTGACCACACCTATGTGTACGCCCCAAACCCCTCATGCTGTGGAGATGTAACTAGGCTGTAAGAGTGGGTTGGGGGGCCAGATCCACGGAGGCCAGATCCAGAGATCCAGAGAGAGACCGAAAGCTGGGAGAGAAGCAGAAGAGAGAGAATGAAAAAAACTGATCGAGCAACCAGTTTGGCTTTCTTCCTTCTGTCGCCTGCCCTTGACCTATAGCACACACAGTGGTTCTGGGGCACTGAACGCGGGTGGTGAGACAGAGCTGCCTGGAGAGCCCGAGAGTGCTTGCGCTCGTTGGCGAGACTCAGTTCCTATCCCTAGCAGGGTCCTAGTCTCATCATTACTTTGGGATCATAACAGTGTTTGTCTATGATCAAGCTCTTAACTTATAGTTAAGAATTAGGCACTTTGGCCAGGCCTATCTCGATGCCAGGGTAGCACATAACTCACCGCTTGCCCTGGATCCTTCCTGTCCCTCATCGGGACCCTGCTTTTGGGGTGCTAGGAACTGAGGGCAACTGAGGCTTAAGTGGAGAAAGCAGATGCTAGGGAGGGAATAATATTTGAAGCCAATTAAGTCCCAAGTTACAAAAGCGTAATATTGTCTTCTTGTGTCCATACAAAAAAAGACATAGCTTTAAAGTAAATTATTCAAAAGGCATAAAGAGGGGAGAAAGGCAAAGTTATATAATGATCAGTGTCCTAGGAAGATCTGACCTTACAAATTAGCAGAGTCGGATTAAGGGAAGCCTCGGATTAATTGTTTTGGGGAAGAGAGCATAGAGAAGTGATTATAGCTAAACAAAGGGATTGGAGAGATTCAGGAACACCTTGATGGGTGAGAATGGAGTAAGCCTAAACTCCAGGGAAAACTTGGACAAGCTATTTGTGGCAAGCGGGGAGAGGACAAAGTAATGTCATCCTACAGATTATTCCAAATATTAGTTTAGACTAAAAAATAGAGATGCTATATTAAACTCCAGCTCCAAATGGTAAGATTTTAATGTCTTAAAATTATAAAGACTCAATTATTCGTTACAAAACTTAAATGCACTTAGTTTCTACAGAGAAATAGAATGGAAATCACTGTTTTCTTTCAGGAGAGGGATGGTGAATCAGAGTTCTATAGTTCCTTTTAAATATTCCTTGTCTATGGCCTCTAGTTCATTTATAATTTATGTATTTCATATGAATAAGATTTCAAATTTGTGTTTCTTCTTCTGATAGAATTTCTTACTGAGATATCCATCAGTTTCCTCCAATTTACTGAAACGAACAACATTTTTTTCTTTCTGATATTTTATAGATTACGTAGTTAACATCATTTGATTACATTTACTATTCAAACACCAATCCCACCACCATTACACCTTCCCATCAGCATGTTTCAGATTTTTCCATCCTGAACCCCAATGCCTGCCCCAAAGCAGAACGAAAATAATACATACTGTATTGTTAGTTATGAAAAAAAAACATAAAAAACGTGAAAATGTTAAACAAAAGGATCCTTAGAGGAAAGGGAATGAAAATTGTTCTATTATGACAGGGACCATTTAGACCTTCTATAAGAGATCATTAAGTGTTTTTAAAGGTTGAGTCTTGTGTGCTTTTACATCTGTAATGTATACACACAGACATCACATATGTGTGTATATATATATATGTATATGTATACATATATATATATATATATATATATATATATATATATATAGGCAGAGCAATACCACAGCTGGAAGGGAAATTGCCTTGCATGCAGCCCACCTGGGTTAGATTCCTCCATCCCTCTTGAAGAATCTGGCAAGCTACTGAGGAAATCCTGCCCACAAGGAAGGGCCTGATAAGTTACCCATGGCGTATTCCAATGCTAAAAACAGTAACAAGTCTCACAATGGAGACGTTACTCATGCCCACTGAATCAAATTAATGAACAATGGGACAACAGTGCTACAGTGCTATATATATATGTATTATCTCTAAGATTGGTTGCCTACTACTTTGAACACCATCAAATATCTTACGTTAGTCACGGAGTACCCCTACCCAATACTCAGCCACAACTATGCTCCAGGCCACGCTCTGGACACTCGTGCCGAAACTCACAAATGAGTGAAGTCACACAGAACCAGGTAAGCAGAACTTTGCGTTCTTGGACTCCAGGCTCAACCAGACTAGGAAACAAGATCCTCTGTCTGCCTCCTCCAATCTCTGGCACCTTAGGGAGGGGTCTAATCCAGATACCCCACCCTACTAAAGCCAGATAAATACCTCACTGCAAAACCCCCACTACCTCCACTACCCAGCCACCACCACGTTCCAGGCCACTCTCCTGACATACCCTAATACACTTAATACACATATTTCATAATTCCTGAACCATATTTGATGGGGTTTAAATATAGTGTGAACCATGGGAACACCTCTAAGGGCCATTGGAGGCCTCCCTAAAAGCCTCCACCCTCTCTGAGAGCCCGGAAAGCTACAGAGAGCACCCTTCCTGCACGGCAGCGCCTAAAAAGCTACCCGTGGTATATGCGATATGCCTAAAACAGTAACAACAATGGGGCTCACTCGTCTGACACCCAAAGAGCCCTCAATACAGCAGCGTCGAGAAAGATGAGCAAGGAGAGGCTGAAAAACTCTCAGGGATGAACGAGAGAGCGAAAACAAAGATAGACTAAATGACTGTCTGAACTTTCAATGCACTGATGCTGGAATTGGAAGCATCTATCCAGGACCTAATGGTGCAAGCACAGAAGATCAACTACAACATTATGGGTCTGACTGAACAAGACGACATCGATCACAACACGCAGTTTTCAACACTGGAGAAGAACTGTTCCTCGGAACATGAGAAAACAGAGGCATCGTTGCCATCAGTGTCCTTATCAATATGAACTTGGCCATGAGTATTGATTCATTCAAATGCCTAACAATCTGAATCACATGATTACGGTTGAATAGATGTGGCTCACTGCCTGCAG
Source organism: Sorex araneus (assembly GCF_027595985.1). Taxonomy (NCBI): domain Eukaryota; kingdom Metazoa; phylum Chordata; class Mammalia; order Eulipotyphla; family Soricidae; genus Sorex; species Sorex araneus. Next base: position 150,777,505 of record NC_073307.1, on the reverse strand, counting down.
TTTCTATCTTCATTATCTATGAACCAACATCCAAATCCGATGAGGAAGAAATTGAGAAGTTCTACATGGAGCTAGAGAAGTTCTATAAAGAAGACCACACCTTCTACAAGATCATTGTTGGTGATTTTCATGCCAATATAGGAATGAGAAGGTCTCCCGAAGAAACCCATATTGGGAGCCATGGCCAAAACAGGGTGAGAGACTGTCTGAATTCATCATGTCCACCAAGAACATCCATGGTAACTCACACTTCGAGAAGGCTGAATGTAAAAGCTGGACATGGGAGTCTCAAGATGAAATTGACCAAATCATATTCAATTGAAGGTTTTGCCTGACCGATGTCACTTTTTTCCCAAAATTTCAAAGGAGATCAGAAAACTGTCTCCTTCACTCAAAATTCTACTTCACAGAGAGGGGAAAAAGGTCTTCAAAGTTTAAGTTTGAGAGAACTCCCAGAATGACCACAAACTGGGAGCTCTTTCACTCTATTGCGACAACGTGTTAAGATGCCATCCTGGACAACATCGACAAGGAATATGATCGACTGGTTCAGCACCTCTATGACTGAGAGAAGAATGCTGAGAGTGAGAAAGCCACAAATAGATGCCTATCTTTAGAAACTTTGGAGCTCATTCGCAACTGAAGTCAAGAGACTCAAATCCTCAAAACTGTCATGGTAATCATACATGATCTGCAAGTATGGAAACAAATAATAGACATTGTGCTAGCTTTACCATAGTACATACATTTTGATTCATTCATGTAAAAATCTATTTTGTGCCTCTGTCATCATGTAGATACATAATCAAATACTTGTAAAAGAGTGAAATATCACAAAAAATACAATGGTGACAGTCAGAAGAATGTTTATCTGCTTAAAAAAATACTAGCTAGTTTTTCAATACTTCATGTATCATGGATCTAATTCAACCATTTATATGGAATCCTCATTTATTTAGAGGAGCAATGGGGCCAGGGTCAGAGGATTCAGTGTAAAGGTTATGTTGAGGAATGATAAAGCCAAGTATCAAATGTCCAGAACACTGAAGTCAAGAGACCCAAACTTTAATGACCAAACTAGAAAGGTGCCTGTTGGAAAGGCAGGCTGGAGGGGTTGGAGTGATATGGGAGGGAATTTGGGAAAATTGATGGAGGAAAGTTAAAACTGGTGGTAGCATCAGAGCTGCAATAATGTATTTCTAAAACTCAACTATAAATAATTTTGTTAATAATTGTGCTTTAATTTAAAAAGAAATAAAACAATAAATTAAATTAAAAGGAAAACAATGAAATAATTAAAATAAACCAAAAAGCCCCCGCCCCCTGCCCGCCGCGGCTCGGGGCTTCTCCTGAAGCCCCTGCCTGGCACCTTTCCGCCGCCGCCGTCGGATCCTGACCAATCTCCATCCTGCAGGTAAACAGGCAATCCCTTGGAGAGCCTGCCTCAGCGCGGAGAAGCCCGCCTCCCCGCCCCCTGCCCGTAGCGGCTCGGGGCTTCTCCTGAAGCCCCTGCCTGGCACCTTTCCGCCGCCGCCATCCCATCCTGACCAATCCCCACTCTGCTGCTTAGGGGCGTGTCCTCATCTCAGGGGGCATGGCCTAAAAAGTGGGCGTGGCCTCTTTCCGGAGCGGCCAATGCTAACGTGGCCACAGTTATTTTTTTTTTTACCATTCCATGCCTTCTCCTTTGGCCACAATTGATAGAATTCATTCTATCTGTGTCTTAGTGGGCGTGGTCTAAAGTGGGCGTGGCCTCCTCTCAGAGCGGCCAACGCTAACGCGGCCGCAGTTATTCTTTGCTACCTCAGCTCAATCCGTACTGTGTATTCCTTTGAAAACTCACTTTTGCGAGCTCAAACATTTACGCAAAATAGCCATTAGCTTAGGCTGACAGTATAAAAGCTATCAGTGAATAAGGGAAGTTTAGCACAATCGGAGCCCCTTCTTCCCACAAAAAGGAAGAGGAAGAAATAACTACAAGGTTCCAACTCTGCACTTCCGTGACAATATGAAGAAACAGCGAAAATCCCCTCCACCAAGAGAGGGAGAAGAAAAGATACTAGAAACCTCAAAAGAGTCTCCCAACATCTACGACCTCTCAGATAAACAATTCAGAGAGGAAATATGGAGGAGAGTCGACCTACTCCAAGCAACTATGGAACAGACATCCAATAAATTAAGGGAGGAGATGAATCAAGCGCTGGAACGGTCTACCAAGAAAATACAGGAAGAAATGAGAGCAGAAATGAGAGCAGAAATTTCAAACCTTCGAACAGAAGTCTCATAAATAAAGCAATCGGTAGATGAAATAAAAATCTCACTAGATGCCCTCAACAGCAGAATGACTACAGCCGAAGACAGAATCAGCGAGCTTGAGGATGAGCTGCAGAAAGCTTACAGACAGCAACAAATCATGGCCAAAGACCTCAAAATGGCTATAGAGCGAATCAGAGCCCTGGGGGATGACTTCAAGAGGAACAACATAAGAATCATTGGAGTACCAGAACCACAGGGAAGTAACCCCAATGAAAAAAACATAGTCAAAGACATCATCACTAAGAAATTCCCAGAGCTGGAGAAGGCAGGCGTCCAGATACAAGAAGTCCGAAGAGTGCCAGCAAAAAGAGACCCAAATAAAAAGACTCCAAGGCATATCATAGTCAGAATGGCGGATGCTGTAGATAGAGACACAATTCTACAAGTAGCAAGGTCAAAGAGGGAAATCACATACAAAGGAGCACCCCTCAGATTTACGGCCGATCTGTCAGAAGAAACCCTCCGAGCCCGAAGACAATGGTGGGACATAGTGAAAAAACTCAACGAAATGAATGCCTCACCAAGAATACTTTATCCAGCTAAACTCTCACTCAAACTCGAAGGAACTATACACTATTTCTCGGATAAACAACAGCTCAGGAACTTCATAGACTCAAAACCAATCTTGAAAGAAGGTCTAAAGGGGCTACTGTAAGACAAGGAGGAGCCCCATAAGAACAACAAATCCCACAGAAAGATGACACAAAACCACATCACAATAATCTCTCTCAATGTCAATGGCCTAAATGCACCTATCAAAAGACACAGAGTGGCTAAATGGATCCGGAAATTAAACCCAACATTCTGTTGCCTGCAAGAAACACACCTGAACATACAGAGTAAACATAGACTCAAAGTCAAAGGATGGAAAACAATCCTCCAAGCAAACAACCCCCTTAAAAAAGCTGGAGTGGCCATCCTGGTATCCGACAACATAGATTTCAGGATGAAAAAGATCAAAAGGGACAGCGAAGGTCATTTTCTGTTTGTCAAGGGATATGTACAACAGGAAGAAATCACACTCTTAAACGTATATGCTCCTAACAAACGACCGGCTAAATATTTAAAACGACTCCTAACAGACTTCAAAGAGGACATCACTAACAGCACAATTGTAGTCGGAGACTTCAATATGGCCTTATCACCTCTAGATAGATCCACAAGAACAAAACTCAACAAGGAAACACTGACTCTGAATGAAGAAATTGAAGAGAGAGGCCTAATAGACCTATACAGGGCCTTACACCCCAAAAAGAAAGAATACATATTCTTTTCCAGTGCACATGGAACATTTTCAAAAATAGACCATGTACTGGGCCCCAGAACATACCTCAATAGAATCGGAAAAATAGAAATTGTATCAACCATCTTTTCAGACCACGATGCGCTGAAGATAGAAGCTAACCACCCACAAATACGGAAAATCAAATCAAACACCTGGAAATTAAACAATTCCATGTTGAACAATGAGTGGGTCAAGAAGGAAATCAAGGAAGAAATCAAAAGATACTTAGAAACAAATGAGAATGAAGACACGAGCTACCAAAACCTATGGGACGCAGCTAAAGCCGTGTTAAGGGGAAAATTTATAGCTCTCCAAGCATTCCTCAGGAAGGAAGAAAGGATCCACATAGATAGCTTGACTTCACGGCTCAAGACCCTAGAAAAGGACCAGAGAAAGGACCCCAAACCAGACCGAAGGAAAGAAATAATAAAAATTAGAGCAGAAATTAATGACATCGAAACCAAAAAAACAATCCGAAAGATCAATGAAACAAAGAGTTGGTTCTTTGAGAAAATAAATAAGATTGATAAACCGCTAGCAAGTCTCACAAAGAAAGAAAGAGAGAAAACTCTAATAAATCGAATCAGAAATGAAAAGGGGGACATCATAACAGAAACCAGTGAGATTCAAAAGATCATTAGAGACTACTTTGAAAGTCTTTACGCCACAAAAAAGGAGAACCTAAAAGAAATGGGTGGATTCCTTGATTCCTATAATCTCCCGACACTGAAGAAAGAAGACCTGGAATACCTGAATAGACCCATCAATGTTAAGGAAATTGAAACGGTAATCAAAAACCTCCCCAAAAACAAAAGCCCAGGCCCAGATGGTTTCACTGGCGAATTCTTCCAAACATTTAAAGAAGACCTATTGCCTGTTTTCCTCAAACTTTTCCAGGAAATTGAAAAAACAGGAACTCTCCCAAACAGTTTCTATGAAGCACATATCTCCCTAATACCAAAAGCAAACAAAGACACCACTAAGAAAGAAAATTACAGACCAATTTCCCTGATGAACACCAATGCGAAGATCCTCAACAAAATACTAGCAAATAGGATCCAACAACTCATCAAAAAGATCATACATCACGACCAAGTGGGATTCATCCCAGGGATGCAAGGATGGTTTAACATTCGGAAATCAATCAACATAATCCAGCATATCAACAAAAGTAAAGATAAAAACCATATGATCATATCAATAGATGCAGAGAAAGCATTTGACAAGATCCAACATCCTTTCATGATGAAAACCCTTGCCAAAATGGGGTTTGGAGGAACTTTCCTCAAGATAGTCAAAGCCATCTATCACAAGCCTACGGCAAGCATTATCCTCAACGGGGAAAAACTAAGGGCCTTTCCTCTGAGATCAGGCACAAGACAAGGATGCCCACTCTCACCACTCCTCTTCAATATAGTACTGGAAGTACTTGCGATAGCTATTAGACAAGAAAAAGAGATTAAGGGCATCCAGATAGGAAGGGAAGAAATCAAACTCTCACTATTTGCAGGCGACATGATACTATATCTAGAGAAGCCTAAAACCTCTACTAAGAAACTCTTAGAAACAATAGACTTATACAGTAAAGTTGCAGGCTACAAAATCAATACCCAAAAATCCATGGCCTTCATATATGCAAACAATGAGGCAGAGGAAAGGGACATGAAAAAAGCAATCCCATTCACAATCGTGCCCCAGAAAATCAGGTACCTCGGAATCAGCTTAACCAAGGAAGTAAAAGACCTTTACAAAGAAAACTACATAACGCTACTCCATGAAATCAAAGAGGACATGAGGAAATGGAAACATATACCCTGCTCGTGGATAGGGAGAATCAATGTTGTCAAAATGGCAATACTCCCTAAAGCATTATACAGATTCAATGCGATCCCTATAAGTATACCCATGACATTCTTCAAAGAAATGGATCAAGCAATCCTAAAATTCATATGGAATAACAAACGTCCAAGGATAGCTAAAACAATTCTTGGGAAAAAGATGATGGGAGGCATCACCATCCCCAACCTCAAACTTTACTACAAAGCAGTAACAATTAAAATAGCATGGTACTGGAACAAAGGCAGAGCCATAGACCAATGGAACAGGGTGGAATATCCCTACACACAACCCCAAATGTATGACCATCTAATCTTTGATAAGGGAGCAAGAGATGTGAAGTGGAGCAAGGAAAGCCTCTTTAACAAATGGTGCTGGCACAACTGGACAACCACATGCAAAAAAATGGGTTTAGACCTTGACCTGACACCATGCACAAAAGTCAGATCAAAATGGATTAAAGACCTCAACATTAGACCACAAACCATAAGGTACATTGAAGACAAGGTCGGCGAAACCCTCCACGATATTGAAGATAAAGGTATCTTCAAACGTGACACGGAACTAAGCAATCTAGTAAAAACAGAGATCAACAAATGGGACTACATTAAACTAAAAAGCTTCTGCACCGCAAGAGATACAGTGACCAGAATCCAAAGACTATCCACAGAATGGGAAAGGATATTTACACAATACCCATCAGATAAGGGGTTGATATCAATGGTATATAAAGCACTGGTTGAACTCTACAAGAAGAAAACATCCAACCCCATCAAAAAATGGGGCGAAGAAATGAACAGAAACTTTACCAAGGAAGAAATACGAATGGCCAAAAGGCACATGAAAAAGTGCTCTGCATCACTAATCATCAGAGAGATGCAGATCAAAACAACATTGAGATACCACCTCACACCACAGAGACTAGCACACATCCAAAAGAACAAAAGCAACCGCTGTTGGAGAGGATGTGGGGAGAAAGGGACCCTTCTTCACTGCTGGTGGGAATGCCGACTGGTTCAGCCCTTCTGGAAAACAATTTGGACGACTCTCAAAAAATTAGATATTGAATTCCCATTTGACCCAGCAATACCACTGCTGGGAATATATCCCAGAGAGGCAAAAAAGTACAATCGAAACAACATCTGCACATGTATGTTCATCGCAGCACTGTTTACAATAGCCAGAATCTGGAAAAAACCCGAATGCCCCAGAACGGATGACTGGTTGAGGAAACTTTGGTACATCTATACAATGGAATACTATGCAGCTGTTAGAAAAAAGGAGGTCAAGAATTTTGTAGTCAAGTGGATGGGCATGAAAAGTTTCATGCTGAGTGAAATGAGTCAGAAAGAGAGAGACAGACATAGAAAGATTGCACTCATCTATGGTATATAGAATAACAGAGTGGGAGACTAACACTCAAGAACTGTAGAAATAAGTACCAGGAGGTTGACTCCATGGCTTCGAGGCTGGCCTCACGTTCCGGGGAAAGGTCAACTCAGAGAAGCGATCACCAACTACATTGTAGTCGAAGGCCATGTGGGGGAAGGGAGTTGCGGGCTGAATGAGGGCTAGAGACTGAGCACAGCGGCCACTCAACACCTTTATTGCAAACCACAACAGCTAATTAGAGAGAGAAAACAGAAGGGAATGCCTTGCCACAGTGGCAGGGTGGGGTGGGGGGGAGATGGGATTGGGGAGGGTGGGAGGGACACTGCGTTTACGGGTGGTGGAGAATGGGCACTGGTGAAGGGATGGGTTCCAAACTTTGTATGAGGGAAGTATAAGCACAAAAGTGTATAAATCTGTAACTGTACCCTCACGATGATTCTCTAATTAAAAATAAATAAATTAAAAAAAAATAAATAAAATAAAATAAACCAAAAAAAGAAATGTGCATGGTAATTATAATATTTACCTAAAAACATAAAACCATTTTTGTAAAATATATAAATTGTTAAATTTTCCTCACCCAAGTAAATTGAGTTTCATTTAAAAATACAGTTGGATGTATGGTTATTGCAGCACTATTGACAATAGCCAGAATTTGAAAATAACTTAAGTGCCCGAGAATAGATGACTTATTAAAGAATCTTTTGTACATCTACACAGTGGAATACTATGCAGCTGTTAGAAAATACAGGAGCAATAGTAGAGTGGGTAGGGCATTTGTCTTGCACAGAGTCGGCCAGGTGAGATTCCTCCATCCCTCCTGGAATGCCTGGCAAGCTACCAAGAGAGTATCCCACCCACATGGCAGAGCCTGAGAAGCTACCCGTGGCATACTTGATATGCCAAAAAAACAGTAACTGGTCTCACAATGGAGACTTTACTGGTACCCGCTCGAGTAAATAGATAAACAATGGGACGGCAGTGCTAAAAGTGCGATAGTTAGAAAAGTTGAAGAAATGAAATCTGCCTATATGTGGATGGACATGGAGATTATCATGCTGAGTGAAATGAGTCAGAAAGAGAGAGAAAGACATAGAATGACTGTACTCATATGTGGAATATAAAATAGCATAATATGACACTAAGACTTAAAGAAAGTAAGAGAAGAGCCAAGAGAATGGCCTTTTGGTTTAGAACCCAGCAAAATGTGCTGGGGGAAGAGGCAGTTGTGATAGAAAAGGGAATACTAAGTTGGAGGGATCTCTTGGATGGGAGATGTGTGCTGAATGTAGATAAAGGACCAATCATGACTGCTTTTCAATATCTGTATTGAAAACTGTAATTCCCAAACGTAGAGTTAATTAGAAGGAAGGTACCTGCCACAAAGGAGGAAATATATTGGGGTGGAGATGGCAGGAGGGATTTTGGTAACATTGGTGGTGGAAAACGTACACTGGTGGAGGAATGGCTGTTTAATTTTAGTATGACTGAAACTCAATCATGAAAAATTTGCAACTGTAACTAACAGTCATTCAATAATTGTTCAAATTCCATTTTGAAATGTGCCATACTTGAATGGCAACAATAGAACTAATACTAAGCTTATAAAAACACTATAAAAATCTTTTTGTTTCAAAATTTTATTTTATTATACAACTTGAATTACAAGGTTATTCATAATTGGGTTTTTGACACATGATGTTCTGTCACCAAGCCCACAAGCAATGTCAACTTCCCTCCATCACCTGCCCAGATTACCTCTCCTATGTACCTACCCCAGCCTGGCCTGCCATCTTTACAGGCACCTTTTAAATGTGATTATGAAAGGGGGCTAGAGGGGCCAGATGGGAGGTGTACTGGGGTTTTGTTTTGTTTTGTTTTGTTTTGTTTTGTTTTGGTGGTGGAATATGGGCACTAGTGAAGGGATGGTTGCTTCAGCATTGTATAAATGAGACTTAAGCCAGAAAACATTGCAATTTTCCACATGGCGATTCAATAAAATAAAACTTTTATTAAAAATATATAAATAAATAAATAAAACTTTTCCTTTAGTAAATCAAATGTTATTTTTAATTTCACTAGTAGCAATAATAACAGAAATTTCAACTAATAAAACAAATACAAAATTTATGAAATTCTATCAAAAATATCATTAAATAGACGTTTGCACCTTCTCTGGTTATTGTTATTGTCTTTGTCTACAGGTAAGTAATTTTCTAGAAAGAACCAGAGAGATAGTACAGCAAGTAGGAATCTTGTCATTAAAGAAGCTGACACCACTTCAATCAATTCCTAGTATATGGTCCGATATGATCCTCCCGACCATCACTAGGAATAATTCCTGAGTGCAAAGCCAGAAGTATTTCATAAGCTTTGCCATTTGAACCCCTCCAACAACAAAAAATCATCTAGAGAAATCCTAATCACTGTATAAAGTGTATAAAATTTAATCGACAGTTCCTATTGTTTTTTAGTTTAAATAGATATCAGGGAGAGTGACCAGGAATTTTTCTACTCATCTTGAATTCTAATCCTATGCTAAAACTCTGTTTATCTTTTTATCAAAATTTTCTTAATATCATTTGTTTTATATTCCTAAGCTTTGAATTTCACTTTGATAAATATCTACAATAGTGATGTGGTTTACTCTGAAGTTGGGTCCATGTATTCCCTGTCTACTAGAAAATTTAATTGCAATATATCCCACTTTATTCGCAATGTATTAATTTGCAATTATAACACAAATCTATAAAAAGTGTTATAGGTTTTATTAGTCACTATTTTAATAAGGAGTTAAGAATAAAAATGTTTAGATATGCATATGTTGTTCAAAAAATGATAAGGCCTAACATGTTCTCCTTAATTCAATGGAAAATGCCAACTCCCTATGTTAAATAGAGAAAAGAAAATGCACATTATATGTTTGGAAAATCATAATTCTGATGGTGCTTTCCTCTTTTACACTTATCTGACTGTAATATGAGGTTTGGGTGAAGGTAGCCCAAGAATAGAATACACTACTACTTTTTCATTTTGAGAATAAGTGCATCTGAATACACATCAAAAAAGAACTAGATGAGAGCAAAATGTGAGGGTGATTATGGAAAAAATTCACACTACTTCCTTCTCCACAATGCTTACTGACATTATGAAAGCTGAATTATTATACAGAAAAGACATGATTATGGGATCTGTAGGTCACACCAACAAATGCCTCTGGCTGACGTATATGCTCCTTAATGACCAAGATCGAAAGACATACAAAACATCTCCAAACTGAGCAGCTCGCTGCAGAGATTTTTAAAAACAGTACATTTAGGAGCAGGCGGACAAACTTGCTGCAATGCAACAATTTATGCTATTCATAACAAGAAATTCAAAATAAAGTATGGGGGAGATTGTTTGCCATAGAGGATTGATGGACGGGGGGATTGGGGGGAAACTTGAGTCTTTGGTGGTTGTAAATGTGCTCTGGTGGAGGTTTGGGTGATAAATCATTTTATGACTGAAATGCAAACAGGGAAGCTTTGTAACTATATTATAGTAATTCAAAAACTGATAATAATAATAATATAATGTTTTAAAAATAAAAAAATCATTGATGTAAAGAGGGGGTGCGGCAGGGTGATAAGATTTCACCAAAACTCTTCAGTGCCATCCTTGAGAACATCATGCTAGGATTGGAATGCGAAGTTATGGGAGTGAAGACAGATGGTCGGCAGTTACACCACCTCCGCTTCGCTGATGACATCGTTCTCATAACACCAAACATTAGCCAAGTGGCACAAATGCTGAAGGACTTTGACCTCGAGTGTGGAAAGGTCAGATTCAGCTGAATCTCAACAGGACGATGTTCATGAAAAATGAACTGGTCCCTGAAGCTCCATTTGCTCTCAATGGAACAAACATCTTCAGTAGCAGCAGCTATGTGTACCTGGGCCGAGAAATCAACATGAGGAATGACTTGGTGCCAGAACTGTGCAGGAGAAGAGAGAGCAGCGTGAAATGCATTCAAGAGCATCAAAGAGGTGGTTAGAGAAAGAAGAACCTCTGACTCCGGGCACATCTTTTCGATTCCACCATTCTTTCTTCACTAACATATGCCTCAGAGACTTGGGCCCTACGCAAACAGGATGAGAATGCTATTAGGGTATCCCAAAGAGGAAACAAAAGAGCTATGCTGGGAATATCATGGCTCACTCAAGTGAGAGAAGGAATGCGGAGTTTGACCTCCGGTAAAAAATCAGAGATGCTGTCTCATTTGCCAAGGCATCAAAAATCAGATGGGCCAGTCATGTATGTGATTCAGAGACGACCACTGGACTAGAGCTGTTACCACTTGGAGTCCTCAGGACGTCAGAAAAACTCATGGATGCCAACCAACTAGATGGTCAGATTTCTTCGTTAAATTACTGAATGAACGAGTTGAGGCTCTTCCTGTTCCTGGAACGAGCAGGTATCATGGGGCTACACTAGCTTGCAACAGGAAATATGGAGACGTTACTGGCGCTTGCTTGAGCAAATCAAAGATCAACAGGTCTATAAGTGATACAAGTGAATAAAAATATATAATAAATTTAATATACTGACTATAAAATGTACTGTGGATTCATGCCCAATTCAATCCGTTTAATCAATGACTGAATAAATAGCAGTCCTCTGACATCTTATTGCCTAGCTCTCCCTCTCATAGAACTTGGTCACTGTTTCTTTTGAAGTGCAGAAACTTCTTAGTTTGATGTAGTCCCATTTGTTTATGTTTGCTTCTACTTGCATGGTCAGTGCTGTTTTGTCCTTAAAGATGCTTTTATCTTCAATTTCATGGAGAGTTCTGCCTACATTTTCTTCTATGATTCAATAAATTTGAAAACTATTTTTTTGAGAAAAGAGAACTTGATAAGTTACCGAGAGCATTCTGTGGGCAAGGCAGAGCCCGGCAAACTCTCCTTGGTGTGAGAAATACAGTAAAAATGATGGGTCTCATTCCCCATACCCTGAAAATGTCTTCAAGGCTGCACCACTTGGAAAAATGAAAAAAGAGAGGCTACTAAATTTTCAGAGCTAGGATAAATGGACACATTACTGGTACCTGCTCGAGTAAATCAACTCTCAAGGAGATTACAGTGATATGGTGAAAATACAACATTAAAAAAAAAGCAGGATGAGGAAATTTACCATACTATAGGCCCTATAATTCACCATGCTTAGATACTATGAAAATGACCTAATTATTATGCAAGAATATTTCAACAAAGCTTTCTTATCACACAAAAAGTGAAATTTGAGTAATAATGAATTCACAGAGAAGTAACTGATTTAAAAGATGAATTATTTAACATTCTTAGTCTAAAATCACACCCAAAGATATACAATCTGACGCATCAGAATACATCAAAAAAATGAGTATATATATAGATAAAAATTTATCTATGTATGAATTTAACTCACTCACACTGCAATAAAGCTCATTATTTACAGTTAATATAGAACATGCAGAACTAAAATCAATGCACCTGAAAAAAAAATGGTAATGGGGTTCCAGACAAGAAGTATTTTCCATCTCAGAAGTCTAATGTTCTTTCAAATTTCAGTAAAGAAATTTAATTGGCATTTCAAAAAATATAATGCATTAAATTAGTCAGGAGCTTTTCCAGAATATTTTAGTTAATTATTCTCTTTTACATTTTGTGTGATTTTGGGGGAGGGGCAATAACATGTGAAAGGTCCGAGGATTTATTCCTCACTTTGCACTCAGAGATCAATCTGATGCAATAAAGTTATATTGAACCTTTTTTTAAAAATATTAAGCCTTTATTTTTCAGCAGAAAAGATCATTAACCGTCTGCACAGTTTGAAAATGGCATTTTTCACCTCCTTATTTCTGAAAGCATAAATCAAAGGATTGAGTAAAGGAGTTAGGATAGTGTAAAATATCTCCACGATTTTGTCAAAGGAGAAAGAAACTGGAGGCCGCGCATACTCAAATATACCTGGAATAAAGTACAAAAGCACAACAGCAACATGAGTTCCACAGGTGGAGAGGGCTTTCCTCTTTCCTTCAGTGCTGTAGTGTCTCAGGGAGAACAAGATAACCCCATAGGACACTAGTAACATAAAGAAGATTAGGATGCAAAAGAATCCACTGTTGGCCACTATCATAAGGCCAAAGGCATAGGTATCAGTGCAGGCAAGCTTCAGTAATGGGTACAATTCACAAATAAAGTGATCAATAACATTGGGACCACAGAAAGGAAGTTGTACAGTAAAAAGAATCTGTATAATGGAATGCAGAAAGCCCCCTGCCCAGGCTACTCCAATCAGAATGCCACAGAGCCTTGGGTTCATGATAGAAGTGTAGTGCAAGGGTTTGCAGATGGCCACATACCTGTCATAGGCCATGGATGTGAGGACAATCACCTCTGCTCCAGAAAACATGTGCAGAGTAAATATCTGCATCATACAACCTCCAAAGGAGATGGTTTTCTTTTCATAGAGACAGTCTATGATCATTTTAGGGCAAGTCGCTGAGATAATACATGCATCCAGCAATGAAAGAAAAACCAGGAAGAAGTACATTGGGGAGCCCACGAGCACTGGATTGCTGATGACGGCTGCCACAATCAGCAAGTTGCTACAGATAGTTGCAATGTAGACAAAGAAAAATATGACAAATACAATTTTCTGAACATCTGGATTCTGTGAAAATCCCAGGAAGACAAACTCGGTGACAAAGCTTTGATTTTCCATGATTTTCGGGAAAACACTCACAGCTGCCACACAGACCATCACAGCCTGCAATAAAACTGACAAGATTACATCAGAAACGTTTATTATTACAGGCACTCACAATTTTGTTCTTCCATGTGGTTCTTTCTATCCTGTGCTTCTTTTAATTTTGAAACCAAAATAAAAATATACCAGAATGTTCTGCAAAACAATCGTTTAAGATCAGGAAAATTCACTTTTTAAGATATAAAATAGCCCTCGAGAGAAAGCATCCCTAGATGAACAAACCCAGATGTGAGAGGATTGGGAACCTATTTTATTTCAGTTACCATCAAAGATTTCTTACTCATGGTATTCTAGAGAAAGTTGTTAAAGGAGACTTTGAAGCCATATCTTAGTTCTGAGGCATCAGGACGTCAATTTACTTGTCATGTTGAGCATCAAGTTGTAATCATAGACAAACCATGTGAGATGTCCCTGATCAGAAGAATTTTTTATCCACAAATGGAAAAAGATGTCAGAGACATTTTAAAATCACAATCTTCACAACAATTTCTGGATTAGTCTGAAGTGATAGGAACTTTAAGATAAATTAATCAGGCCATATGAGAGGGAACTTCTATTAAAAATGTTGAGTTCTATAAATATACAAAGCACATTACAAAACAGGTGAGAACTCTCAATCCAGAAGAAGCCTTACACTGGCTTATGCTTTGAGGCCAGGAACCACTCTTTTGGCTAAAAAGCTGTTCTATAAAATTGTGTAAAAAAACCATTGTCCTGCTGGTATCCACACAACCCACAGAAGCTTGAGGTCGCTTTTTGAGTTACACAGTACTTCTTTACTCCTGCATATTGCAAGGGGACAAATTGGACATTTTCACTGAACTTGTGCTGGAGTGGTTTGTCAGCCTCCTACCCTATCAAAATAACTCTATCATTAGCTTTATACTAGACTCGATCTCCTATTTTCACCAAAAAAAAAAATGATCGAAGGTAACCATGGCAGTAAGAAATCCTAGAACCCTAAACTACAGCTGAAGTAGTGACATAGCCAAAGACACTAAAAGTCTTCCTGAAATCCTTACACAAAATTCTAAACAACAGCTGAGTGACAACCAAAGATGTTGGAATAGTTCCAACAGGGAAGTAACTCTGTAGATTCATGAATCACGAATCAAGAAATCCCCGTTAATCGTAGATTTCTCGAGCGGGCTCAGTAAATCTCCATTAGTCCTTTCCCTGAGATCTTAGAAGTCTGTCTCGACTTGGCCCTCCCAATGATGTCCCACTGGAGACTCTTTCAGGGTCAGGGGAATGAGATCCAGCTTCTTACTGGATTTAGCATATGAATACACAATGGGGAGCTTGCAAGCCTGTCCCAAGTAGGCAGGAACCTCAGAAGCTTGCCCTTTTTTCCCAGAGGGAAAAGTAGACTACAAGGCTTGTCTGAACACATGGAGAGGAGCCTCGCTCATGGCTGTGGCTATGTTCTGGTGGTCTTCAGCTACTGGGTACTCTGTTCGGAGTGGGGAGGGAAGCTGGAGCCCATCCCCTCAGAGGGGCCCCAGGGAAGACAGCCAAGTGTGCAGGCAAGAGACTTTCTAGGACAACAGAGTTTGTTAATTCTCTGGCTGCCCTAGAGAGTGCCATGGAAGGAGAGCACAGGTGATGAATTTGAAAGACTCAAATCTAGAAGGCAACAGACACAAGGCATAAGCATCATAGAAATACCACCACACTTTCGAATGAAGATAGTAGCCTGGACAACTCAATCAGAAGTGGAACCTCTCTCATAAGGATTATAGCTAGAATATGTTGACGATCATTAATGAACTCCAAGAAACAGTGGTGCAAGATTAAGAAAGCATGAAAACAGACAGTTGAAACTCTAAACAGAAGTGAGAGATGAAAGAGATTACAGGACAGGAAAACTCAGTGGAAGGCCTTGTCATCAATAACTTTTGATGAAATTGAAAGGGTAATCAACCTGTTCCCGGCCTCTCCAAGAATTCCAGTCCTAGATAAATTCAGTAACAAGTTTTTCCTGACCTTAATTTATCAAATTTATCAAATTTAGTTATATATTTTTATATATTAAAGAATCAGCAACTGTCCAAGCAAATCTAGAGTTAAAATTGATTAGATAACAAAGCTCTAATAACAAAATTAATGTTTTTATAAAAATCAATTTTTATGTGAAAGTGATTATATCTTCTCATGGAGTGGTTAAGTGTTAAGTCCTTGTCTAAAGATTTACTAAGCTGTTTGTTGCTAGTTCAGTCTTCTATATTATTTTTGTTTTTTGAGTTTAGTTTTTTCTGATCTTACTTTGTCATCTAATTTGCTGTGTTTCTACTTGAATTTCAATACACACCCTTAAAAAATACCTACTCCCCAAAATAAACAATAATGTTGTTGATGTGAGGAAAAAATTCACTGTTAGTAGGAACATTTCTGGTCCAGCATTTTTGGGAAACAATAGAGCAGACACTCTTTAAAAAATAATGGATCAGTCTACTATATGATCTAGCAACTCCACTTCTTGACATCTATCCCAATAACAACAACAACAAAAAAAAAACAGATTGAGAAGATTTGCCCTCTATATCTGTTCATTGCAGCCAAATTCACAATAACCAACTTCTGGAAACAACTCACTGTCCAAGAACAGATGACTAGATAAAGAAATCATAGGACGTATACATAATGGAATTATGAGAAAAGATGAAAGCATGAAATTTGCTGCTACATGATGGATCTGGATGGTATCATGTTGACTGAAGTAACTCGAAAGAGAAAGGACTGACTCAATTATTTGTCTTATATACCAAATATAAGAAGCACTGTAGAGGTATAAAAAATCCTCAATGGGATAAAATGAGAATCGATCTTTGGTAGTGGGCCACCGATGGAGAAAGCAAGTGGAAGGGGCAGAGAGGAATTAGCTAGGAAGGGGTTGACACTGGGGAACTGGTGAGAAGGAAGTGGACATGGCAGGTGGGGTGAGGGGAAGGTTAGTGAGGGTTATGTTATGCATAAAATCCCATCATGAAGGGTTATAATCAGTGATACTTCAAATAAAATAAAATTTAATTAAATTAAACAAAATCTTTGCGAGAATTAAATACTGTTTTATTAAAAACTTAAAATGAACCTATTTAAAATAATACTACTATCAAGTGCTGACCTCATTTGTAAGTTCAATAATAGCAGTAAAATAATTATCGAAGCATTATTGCCTACTAAACTACCAATCCTATATCTCTTATACATATTTTACTGTGGATAATTATGACTTAAAGTATTATTTCAAACAAATAATAGATGTTGATCTGGAATTTAAACCTTTGCGTTCTTTACATAGGCAGTTCTTGACTATTGGATCAACCCAGAAAGTAACAAGAATCCTTATTTCCCAGGAAGAAATTCAGAGAATGGATGGCTTTTCTGTTTCTAATCCACATATAGAGGTTAAAGATGTAACAAAACAACATAGTAAGAAATAGAACAAGATGTTGAATATAGCTGAATCTTGAGTTTTTACTCACTACTTATGTAAGATGTGCTCTAATTTGATTTAGTACAATTTTCTTAGATATAACTCTTTTAAATTTAATCTCTTGCATAGTATATGTGTTCACCAATTACCTGAATGTATCAGCAGATTATGTCAAGGATGAGTTCCAATTATTTTTCTACCAGGACTACACAGAAGTGTAGCTTATGATACTGTGCCTTTACTGGTTGAAGTTTTTATTGTTTCTCATGTAGAAAGTCAGACATTTTTGTCCACAAGAATATTTTCTTTTTATCATTCAGAGAATTATTTCAATTATTATTTCACTTACTTCAATTTCTCATTTAAATTCCAGCTACAACTGTGGACAACAGCTATATCCTCAGCTGCATTTAATACAGAAACAATCACAGATTTTATGATACTGGCGTATGCATTTGCTCTCTATTTAATATGGAGGAGCCTGTCAGGCTTACAGTACAAATAAAATTTATTCTAAAACTATAAAATACAAATATAATATAAAATGAAATCCCCCAAACTCACAACGTTGATAAAAACCCTACCCAAACTGATTTTTGTTCAACTTTAATTCATTTAAGCAATGCCTGCAAAATGACCTCTGTATCTTGCTACAATTGTCTCCAAGAGAGCAAGAATATAAATAAAATACAACATTGTTCCAGGAGTCAAGCTAATATTGAAGGGGAAAAAAATCATTTTATCCTAGTGTCAAAAGAGAAGAGAATGCTATAAAATGGATAACAGTTCAGAACCAAGGCAACTGACAAAAGTGCAGGACACTGGGTAACTGAGTTTCAAATAGAAAAGATATATATAGTAGTAAAAAAATATAATGGTGTGAAAAAAATCAGACAATTCATTCACAAGCATGACATTAGTGTTCATGTCATAGTTTTACAAATATTTTTATTCTATTAAATTAATTAAGTGAGACTTTAATCCCTATAATAATTAATTCAAATTAATTATTGTATTATTTAATTTGTATGCTGATTACCATATGACATTGAAGAAACCCTTAGTCTTGGGGTTCTATTCTAACGAGTGGTAACATATTTTTAACTGCCCAATCCTCAAGAGTCAAAAAATATTCTTACACATATTTAGTGTTTAGTATACATAAGTCAGAAGATATTGTTAAATATTGAAGTCATCATTTTTATTAAGCAATGTATGTAGCAATGCACACATAATAATATAATTAAATAAATGTATTATATAATAAATAATATAGATCTCTATACCATGTGATCAAGTTTATTTGGTTTAGGGACCACATTCAGCAGTGTTCAGCACTTAGATATTCGTGGCTCTGTGCCAAGACTCAATCCTGAGGGAACTCTCTAGCACCAGTTTGGATGCCTGGATATAACTAGTGTTGGCTGTGTTAAAGACATGCATCTTACCTGCTGTACTATCACTTAGCCGAGAATGATATAAAATGTTCTTAATCACATGATTAACCAAAATTTCATATATTCCTTCCCCAAAATATTCAAAGGAAGGACATAGTCCTTATGAATCATCTAATTTTCTAACTGGAAGAACGATTTTGCAGAGCTGAAACTAGTGTGTTTGTCCTGTGCTAAACACAAAATCTTGTGCTAAAGTTTTAAATATCACAAACGTTCCACATGAATTTTTTGGAACTCTAATTATGTTTCTATTAGTATGTTTCTATTCCCTTTGATCTATCACTGTCACTGTATTCCCATTGTTCATCGATTTGCTCTAGTGGGCACCAAGAGTGTCTCCATTGTGAGACTTGTTGTTACTGTTTTTGGCATAATGAATATGCCACTGTAGCTTGCCTGGCTCTACTGTGCTGGCAGGATACTTTTGGTAGCTTGCCTGGCTCTCTGAGAGGGACCACGGAATTGAAACTGGGTTGACTGCATGCAACGCAAACACCCTACCCGCTTTGCTATCGCTCCAGTGCAAACATCACTGTAGGGAGAGATATTTTTGGATTCCTGTGACATGAAAAATCCAGAAAGCAAAAGTACAGCTGAGACAAAGGCAAAGTGATGAATGTTACATTTTACCTAACTTGCAATGAACTTGAAAATGAACAAAAGTATAGAAAACAGGTTTAAGCTTTTGAAATAACAGTGATTTCAATCACTCCACCAAAAGTTTTCCTTCTTATATGAAATACTTATTGAGTGCTAAAAGGATCTCGAATGTTGTCTTATTGATGCTAAATGTCATTATGTCACTAGATTTTCCTTGAGTTTATAAAGATCATAATCAATATTTAAAGTGAAAATCCTGAGACATGATTTTCATGTGAGTAGCCCAGTGTGCATTTAACCTGTAGTATTTTATGGTTACATCCTAATTCTAGAAACTAAAATTCTATTAAACTTGACGGTTGGATAATACCATCTATAATTTTAAGTCCTAATTTTCAATTTGAAATTCTTTCTTAAAATAAAAAAGTGTAATTATGAATCCTACCATGTTTCAGTCTATTGATTGCTCTGGTCCTGGAAATCTCTAATGTTCGATGAACTGAACAACAAGTAACTCTTGGGTCCACATCTTATTTCTTCATCAGAGAGATGGAGGAAGAACCACTCTAGTTGAAGATGCAGAGAATGTTGCCTACTGCTTGTGCTGCACTGTTTTGTACATGGTTTGGGGAAGGAGGGAATAATAAATTAAAGTTTCCTTTTCAATTGATTTCCCACTGGAATTGAGGGATGTTTCCCTGAGACATCATGAACCTACAGAATTGCATCTCAATTGTCCCCATGGTTGGGAATTTCCCACCTGTATGATATCAAGAACTTTTAATTGTTTTGGTTTAAGTGTTGGCAAAATGTTTTGTCCCTGAGCAATTATATTTTTAAAGCACATAGGTATCTGTGCTTGTATTTCTATTTGAAGATCCCTTTATTACCTTCAGAAATAAAAGATTTGAGACATGCAGATGTAATATAGTTTTTCTGTTAAAGGATAACACATCTACATGCTCATTAAAATTATAGGCTAATATTGTGAGATAAGGCTCCATAATAAATCTGTAATGTGAAGTATAGCTGGTAGTGTGCCATTTCATGTTTCTTTAATAATAATATAAGCTAGACATTTTGATAAGGAGGATGTATTAAAATATGATTTTCATACTGCAGAACTGTAAAAATGCTATATACTTTTATTAGACAATAAAACATTTTTCCTCTCAATGCTTTATAATGAATTTATCTGGTGTTTATTCCCAGTTAAATGTGGTAGAATCAAAGTTTAATGCACCTAGTCCCTCTTTTGAAAATTAACTCTGATAAATATAAGAATTTACCTCTGGGATCTTGATTATATCCTGCTGGTCACTCAGTTTTTATTCCATAACAACAGTTTTGCTAACTGTTACTTTATAGTATAATTTAAAGTATGGGAACATGAGCAACCCATTTTTTAAAAATTTGTTTCCAAGAATTATTTTTAAGTTTTAACTATGATCGCCATTTATTTGCTTCACAATTATTTAGGATACATGATATTATATTTTTGTTTTTGGTCTTTTGCCCACAGCCTGATATTCAGAATTTAATAATGACTGAACTCAGCAATCACTCAAGAATAAAATGAGAAAGTTATACTTGATTTATTTTATCATAAATACTACAAACTTTACTAATCCAATTGTCCATTCACCTAAATAAAACTAATCTTCAAATAAAACATAAGGATTATTGTAGGATAAATTACTTTGTCCTCTCCCTGCTTGCCACAAGTAGCTTGTCTGGGTTTTCCCCGGAGTTTAGGCTTACCCCAGTCTCACCCATCAAGGTGTTCCCTAATCTCTCCCATCCCTTTGTTTAGCTATAATCACTTCTCTATGCTCTCTTCCCCAATACAGTTAATCCACGGCTTTCCCTTAATCTGACTGTGCTAATTTTTAAGGTCAGACCTTCCTAGGACACTGAACATTATATAACTTTGCCTTTCTCCCCTCTTTATGCCTTTTTAATAATTTACTTTAAAGCATGCCTTTTTTTTTATAAACACAAGAAGACAATATTATGTTTTTGTAACTTGGGACTTAATTGGCTTTGAATATTATTCCCTCCCGAGCATTTGCTTTCTCCACTTAAGCCTCAGTTGCCCTCAGTTCCTAGCACCCCAAAAGCAGGGTCTCGATGAGGGACGGGAAGGATCCAGGGCAAGCGGTGAGTTATGTGCTACCCTGGCATCGAAATGGGCCTGGCCAAAGTGCCTAATGATTAACTATAAGTTAAGAGCTTGATCATAGACAAACACTGTCATGATCCCAAAGTAATGATGAGACTAGGACTCTGCTAGGGATAGGAAAGACTGATCTGGCCTGAGCGCTGAGGCTCAACCAGACTAGGAAACAAGATCCTCTGTCTGCCTCCTCCAATATCTGGCACCTTAGGGAGGGGTCTAATCCAGATGCCACACCCAACTAAAGCCAGATAAATACCTCATTGCCAAACCCCCACTACCTCTACTACGCAGCGACCACCACACTCCAGGCCACTCTCCTGACATACCCTAATACACTTAATACACATTTTTCATAATTCCCAAACCATATTTGATGGGGTTTAAATATAGTGGAAACCATGGAAACAAATCTAAGGGCCATTGGAGGCCGCCCAAAAGGCTCCACCCTCTCTAAGAGCACGGAAAGCTACAGAGAGTACCCTTCCTGTACGGCAGTGCCTAGCAAGATACCCATGGCGTATGCGAATATGCCTAAAACAGTAACAACAATGGGGCTCACTCGCCTGACACCCAAAGAGCCCTCAATACAGCAGAATCAAGAAAGATGAGCAAGTAGAGGCTGAAAAAATCTCAGGGACAAACTAGACTGCCAAACAAAGACAGACTAAATGACTGTCTGAACTTTCAATGCACCTATGCTGGAATTGGAAGCATCTATCCAGGACCTAATGGTGCAAGCACAGATGATCGACTACAACATCATTGTCTGACTGAACAAGACCACATCGATCACAACACGTAGTTTTCAACACTGGAGAAGAACTGTTCCTTGGAACATGAGACAACAGAGGCATTGATGCCATCAGTGTCCTTATCAATGCGAACTTGGCCATAAGTATTGATTCATTCAAATGCTTAACAATCTGAATCAGATGATTACGGTTGAATAGATGTGGCTCACTGCCTGCAGTTTCTATCTTCATCATCTATGTACCAACATCCAAATCCTATGAGGAAGAAATTGAGAAGTTCTACATGGAGCTAGAGAAGTTCTATAAAGAAGAACACACCTTCTACAAGATCATTGTTGGTGATTTTCATGCCAAGATAGGAATGAGAAGGTCTCCTGAAGAACCCCATATTGGGAGCCATGGTCAAAACAGGGTGAGAGACTGTCTGAATTCATCATGTCCACCAAGAACATCCATGGTAACTCACACTTCGAGTAGGCTGAATGTAAAACTTGGACATGGGAGTCACCCGATGAAATTGACCACATCGTATTCAATTGAAGGTTTTGCCTGACCGATCTCACTGTTTTCCCAAAATTTCAAAGGGGATCGGACTACCGTGTCCTTAGTGAAAAATTCTACTTCACAGACAGGGGAGAAAAGTCTTCAAAGTTTAAGTTTAAGAGAACTCCCAGAAAGACCACCAACGGGGAGCTCTTTCACACTATTGCGACAACATGTTAAGATGCCATCCTGGACAGCATCGACAAGGAATATGATCGACTGGTTCCGCACCTCTATGACTGAGAGAAGAATGCCTGTAGGGAGCCATTTTACCTTACTGATCTTATCCTGTCACTATTTGTTTAATCACTAGCTAACCCCATGCCACACCTAGCAAAGGTTGCCACTCCTAATCTTACTGATCTTATCCTATCAACATTTGTTTATTACTAGCTAAATCCCGTGCCACACCCTGCATTTCTGTTGGGGGTCCTGGCACCATCTCCTCCTAACAGGGAGGTATAAATACTGTAACTGCCATAGAATAAACGCCTTTTCTCTCTCCTCCGGGCTCTGCGTCTGTTCTTTCGGCTGCGCCCTACGAAGGGTTCGCCCTGCTGAACAGAACGAGACCTCCACATCGACTTCCACACCTGGCGCCCAAAGTGGCTGTCGAATTCACGGAAAAAGTGAGTATTTCTGAGGGTCGCCTTTCTCTTGGCACACACCGTGGTGCGGGAATGGCCTACTTACCCTCTGATTCCTCCATCCCTACCTACTCCTGGGAATCCCCAGTTATTTGCATCCTTTGTGTTATTTGCATCCTTTGTCTCGCTAATTTTATTTGGATCTTAAATGAGATTTTTAAGGCGAGAAAAAGTCAGCCATTTTCAGAGATTCAGCACCGTGTTTCCGAAATTGAGATTTTTTTGAGGAAAAAGTATGAGAGTTCAGAGGCTTCCTCAGTCTTTGGGGATGAGGCACCCCCCATGCAGGGGACTGACTCCTCCCGCGCAGAGGCACCTCTGAGACTTTATCCTGTGACTTCTGATATCCCCGATCCCTCTCCTCCGGAACTTAAATCCTTGCCCCTGGAGGACAAGGCTACCCAGGTAGATGAGGAGGAGAGGTGTAAGCTGGAGGACAAGGCTACCCAGATAGATGAGGAGGAGAGGTGTCAGCCGTCAGCTCCACCACTCCATTATCTGTCCCATGACACTGCCTTTTTTAATCCCCCATACGCCAGTGAGGCACCCCGCCAGCTTGCCCAGGACACCGCTGCCTTAATAAGGCAGGTGGTTCAGGAACTAGTGAGTGCCCTGCAGCCTTCTACCCTCTCCCAAGAATCTAGTGCAAATTCGGTCTCTCCTCCGCCCTGCCACACTCTAGCTTCAAAACCTATGGCTGCCTTCCCAGTTACCAGGTCCCATTCTCGGGCCCCCAAATCCCCCACCTCTGCCACGGCTCCACCTGATGATGATCCCTCAGACAGAGAAGTTGAGGAGGCCGATCAGCCTGAGGAAGGGGCACATTCCCAAGAGGAAAATTCCCCTCAGGACGTAGCTCCGCAGGCACCAATCCGCCAAAGCTACCGTAGATTGAAATTCGAAGACCTGAAAGATTTAAAGGCTGCTGTCTCTTCTTGCGGCCCCACTGCTCCTTTTACGCTTGGCCTTTTGGACTCCTTTTGTGAGGGATGGCTCACGCCGAACGACTGGTTCTCAGTCGCTAAGGCTGTCCTGAGTAGGGGAGACTATCTCTTGTGGAAAGCAGATTATTTAGAACGATGCCAAGAAATGGCGCGCCGCAACGTCGAGGCAGGAGGTTCTTCCTCATCCTGGATCTTTGCTAAATTTCAGGGTCAGGCACCCTTTGATTCTAATGAGGTGCAGGCTCAATTTCCCCCAGGGCTACTTGCCCAAATACATGTGGCTGCCCTCCGGGCCTGGAAGGCACTTCCCTCTAAAGGGTCGGTGGTAACATCCTTAGCCAAGGTTCGTCAGGGAGCTAACGAGCCCTATAGTGATTTCATAGGGCGCCTCACGGAGGCGGCTGAAAAACTCATGGGAAATGAAGAGATGGATAATGAGCTGATCCGCCATTTGGCCTATGAGAATGCTAATCCCATCTGCCAGGCCACACTCCGCCCCTATAAGCGTGGGAAGACCCTCTCAGAATACATTCGGCTATGCTCCGAGGTTGATCCCACCACCCAAAAAATAGGGCATGCTATAGGGGCTGCCTTCAAACAGTTCTCTATTCAACCATCGAGCAGTCAGAACAAGCTGTGCTTTGGCTGTCGGCAGCCTGGACATTTCTTAAGAAACTGTCCCAATAAAAAATCGCGGCCCAGACCTAGAAGTCCTTGCCCTAAGTGCAAACAGGGTTTCCACTGGGCGTCAGAGTGCCGCCAGAAGGCCAGGCCGGGAAACTGGGCACAGGGCCAGCCCCAGGGCCCCCAGTCCGCTCCCTCTCCCGTGTCTGGGGCACCTCAGAATCATGGGCCGTTCAACCCATCGGCGTCCAGCCCCCAATTCGCTCCCTCTCCTATGACCGGGGCACCTCAAAATCATGGGCTGTTCAACCCATCGGCACCCAACCCCTCTGCAGAGCCATCCCATACTCAGCCGGATTGGATCTCTGTGCCACCTCCCGCACAATATTAGTCAAAGAACAGGGTCCCCAGATAGTGTATGTCAACGCCTGTGGCCCTTTGCCATCTGGAACTTTTGGCCTAATTATTGGGCGAGGCAATATGCTTCCTCAGGGCGTGCAAGTACTCCCCGGGATTATAGATGCTGATTTTCAAGGGCAGATTGGAGTAGTAGTTGAATCACTCCCCATTTTCAGTCTTGGACGCTGGTGCGCGGCTAGCACAGCTAATACTCATTCCAATAACAACAGTACAAAAACCACCCCCAATGTCAGAGACTTTTGCATTTTTTGCCCAATGCATTCTTAATCACAAGGGCTTGATGACTTTAGAGATCAACGGGAAGGAATTTTTAGGTCTGATTGACACTGGTGCGGATGTAACGGTCATTGCTGAAAAAGACTGGCCAAAAAGGTGGCCCCTCACCCCCTCACTGACTCACCTTCAGGGTATAGGTCAATCCCAAAACCCTATGTTAAGCTCATTTACGCTTGATTGGCGCACCAAGGAGGGAAAATCCGGGATGGTACGCCCCTATGTTCTGCCCGGGCTCCCATTCAATCTCTGGGGCAGGGATATTCTTTCACAAATGGACCTTATACTAATTGATGCCAAGGGCCTAGACATGCTCCTTGCAGCAGGTTACTCTCCCGGAAAGGTTCTAGGAAAATACCTCCAGGGCACGCCTGCGCCGCTAGCCCTCGACCCAGTGAAAAATGACCGCGCAGGCTTAGGTTTATTCTCAGTAACTGCCACTGCTCCTCCTGCACCCCATACGGATAAGATCATATGGAAGTCCAATGAGCCTGTATGGGTGGACCAGTGGCCGCTTCCCACTGAAAAATTACAGGCCGCCAGGTTGTTAGTGCAGGAACAACTCGCAGCGGGACACATAGAACCCACCTCTTCCCCCTGGAACACACCCATTTTTGTTATAAAAAAGAAAAATGGCAGTTGGCGACTGCTACAGGATCTACGAGCAGTAAATAAAACCATGGTCATTTTCGGGGCGCTTCAACCTGGACTGCCGTCCCCAGCAGCCATCCCTTCAGAAATGTATAAGATAGTACTCGATTTAAAAGACTGCTTCTTCTCAATTCCCTTGCATCCTGATGATCGCCCCCGTTTTGCCTTTAGTTTGCCAGCTATTAATTATAAAGAGCCCATGCAACGTTTTCAATGGAAGGTTTTACCCCAGGGAATGGCAAATAGCCCCACACTGTGTCAAAAATTTGTGGCTCAAATTCTTGCTCCCATTAGGGCACAATGGCCCGACATCTATATGATCCATTATATGGATGATATACTGCTTGCTGGATCTGACCCACAGGCCACTATGCTCTGTTGCAATCAGGTGATCTGTGCGTTTACTCAGTCTGGCTTTCAAATTGCCCCCGAAAAAATTCAGATCGCTGACCCTTATACCTTTCTTGGATTTCGTCTTCAGGGGTCCCGTGTACTTTTGCAAAAAACGCAGCTGAAGCTTACTTCATTAAAGACACTACATGATTTTCAACATCTGCTTGGGCATATTACATGGCTCAGTCCCTATCTGAAACTTACCAAAGGAGACCTTATGCCCCTGTATGACCTTTTGCGCGGTGACGCTGACCCTTCTTCCCCTCGGAGTCTGACACCAGCAGCCCGAGAATCCCTAGTTCTCATAGAAAAAGCGATTGAAGGTCACTTTGTTTGCTCTCTAGATTATCAGCGCCCTTTTCACCTCCTTATCTTCGCTACTCCTCATTCTCCCACGGGCTTAATTTGGCAGGAAAACCCTGTTTCTTGGATTCACCTTCCTGCCACACCAAAGAAAGTTCTTGTACCCTACTATCTCTTAGTGGCATCCTTAATTATTGAAGGAAGGAGTTTCTCTCGCAGACACTTTGGTCTTGAACCGGCTTCTGTTATTCAACCCTACAATAAGGAACAGATAGATTGGCTTCTTCAAAATACTGATGATTGGCCCATCGCCTGCGCTTCCTTTTCAGGAATTTTAGATAATCATTATCCCCCCAATAAGTTGATACAATTTATGGCTTTACATCAATGGGTTTTTCCTGTTGTCACTAAGACCAGTCCTATCCCTGGGGCTAAAGTGATTTTCACTGATGGATCCTCTAATGGCCAGGCCGCCTATGCCTGTGAGGGTGAGACTGTTTCTTTTTCCACAAAGGAGTCCTCTGCTCAGCTGGTTGAACTCACAGCTGTTCTAATGGTTTTTAAAAAATTTTCCCTTCTTCCTTTCAATTTATACACGGATAGTGCCTATGTGGCCTTCTCTATACCATTACTGGAGACTATTAGTTACATAAAACCCTCCTCCCCCGCAACGTCATTGTTTTTGCAAATCCAACAATATATTCGCTCCCGGCGAGCTCCATTTTTTATAGGTCATCTTCGTGCCCACACTAACCTCCCTGGGCCACTGGCGGCAGGTAATCACTTGGCAGATTTGGCCACCCGATCTTTCACAGCGCTAACTCTACAAGCAGATCCGCTGCAGGAGGCCACAACTGCACATGCCCTTCACCATCTGAATGCTCAAACTCTCCGCCTTATGTTTAAAATCACGCGTGAGCAGGCACGGCAGATTGTGCGCCAGTGCCCTTCCTGTGTATCCCTTCTACCCGTGCCTCACTTAGGGGTCAATCCCCGAGGACTAGTCCCTAATGCCATCTGGCAAATGGATGTCACTCATATTCCTTCCTTTGGGCAGCTTAAATATGTGCATGTGACTATTGATACCTTTAGTGGGTTTATTTGCGCCTCAGCCCAGACTGGAGAGGCCTCAAAAAATGTCATTGCTCATGTCTTGCACTGCTTTTCTGTACTGGGCAAACCGCAGCTAATAAAAACAGACAATGGTCCAGGATACACTGGAAAAAAGTTTGAGCATTTTTGTAAGAAGCTGCAGATTTCCCATCGTACAGGGATCCCCTATAACCCTCAAGGGCAGGGGATAGTGGAGCGAGCCCATCTCACTCTTAAAACATATATTCAAAAGCTCCGGACAGAAAAGGAACTGTACCCAGCCTCACTTTCCCCTAAGACATTACTATCTCACGCTTTGTTTGTCATGAACTTTCTTATACTGGATAAAGAAGGTCGCAGCGCAGCGGACCGTTTCTGGCATACTTCCACCAGCCACACTTATGCAAAAGTAAGGTGGAAAGACCCTCTGAGTGGTCTATGGAAGGGCCCTGATCCAGTCCTTATATGGGGCCGAGGATCAGCCTGCATATTTGATGCTGCTGATAGTGTAGCCCGCTGGCTCCCCGAACGACTGATAAGGCAGGTCGACACACCTGCTCTGGCTGAACCGACTTCCACCCCGAGAATAAATGAATCCTCTGAGGACAGTGTCCCTTCTGCCACTGCCCAGGAACTTGCTTCTGCTCAGTCAGCCGCGTCGGGAGTGACCAACTAGTGGTCTCGCTCACAGAACAGTTATTCAGACTTGGCCTGGCTGGAGCAGGAACCAGCATTACTTCAAGACCGAAGATGATGCCCGTAGGGCAGGATCGGGAGTCTCAGTGTGAATGTGGTGAGTGGGGTGCGCACCCGCGTGAAAGAAGGACCGGTCCGAGCGTGTGCAGGAGTAAGATTTGTGCGTGTGCTCCTAGTGTGTGTGCAATTGTCTCATTATCTTTCTTAGTTCTGCTTACTTTTCAACAACTTTGAGAAGCTTTTGCCAGCTTATATCAACAAAAGTGCTTTCTTGACCCGTTTTTTCAACAAGCAGGAAACTGGCTGCTCGGGCAGAGAAACGGGGAGCAATGTTCCCAATCGGCCAACAGGGCTCACTTTGCCCTGGGGACTGCTCTTTCCTTTCTCAGTCTATCAGTTTTTTCCTGCCATTCTTGAAGGGTCAGATTGATCGATCAAGTATATATTTGTGCACATGTGTGATGTTTATTGTCTGACTGTCTGTCTCTCTGTCTGTGGAACACTTGAGTATTAGAGCTAGTTTAAAGTCAATAACTCTTAGATCTGGGCAAACAAAATCAAGGGAGGTCAGAGTGATATGGAGCCCAGCAATTTAAAAGATCTAAGTATCTTTGGAGCTTGCTAGATTCAGGTCTAAACAAAGATTTCTAATCAGAATGTGGCGCCTACAAAGAAATTGAAATTTTCAATCCAGATTTCATATTGGGAGAACATTAATAGTTATTAACAGTTGAAATCCTCTTGAATTCTAGTAAGCTAAACATATCTATTGGACTTACATTCCTCACCCTCCACTTTTACAGGTTGTAGATTGGACCATGCCAGGACC
The DNA here is from genome assembly GCF_027595985.1 of Sorex araneus. Classification (NCBI taxonomy): domain Eukaryota; kingdom Metazoa; phylum Chordata; class Mammalia; order Eulipotyphla; family Soricidae; genus Sorex; species Sorex araneus. Next base: position 150,748,045 of record NC_073307.1, on the reverse strand, counting down.
CAGTATCTGGGCTAACAATTCCTTTCTTTTACCCCCTCCATGGGATTCACAGATGCCTCAGCTGCCGAATAAAGAAGAAATACCTTTTAATTTTTTCTCTAGGATACTCACTTGATCCTGTATGCATTGGAGTGCCTCCCTGTCTCCCTCTTCACTTTCAGACTTGAATTCATACCAAGTCCCAAATTCATACTACCTCTGATCACTCACAAAAAGATTTTTCTTTTCTGGTGATTGTGCATTATTTACCTGTCTCAATTCTTCCCTCTCAATCCAAGATTCTCCCCACAGTATAATTTTATTAAGGGCCAGATCGCATATGGTTACCAGTGAACCTGACCAGAGAATGGCAACGCTCCCCCGATAAAGGGCTCCTGACTGAAGATCTGACACAACTGCTCCGGCGCTCCTGATGATTCCTTGGGCCTCTGATCACAGCTATCCTGGACTCATTGCTGTAACCACCACTGATGCTGTTGCAGGAATAGTTCTTCAAGCCTCGGTCCAGACACACAACTTCGTCTAAACATGACAAAATGACTCTTACCACCTTGGGACAATGCAGGCTACTGTCAACCATGATGTTGAGCAACAATTGGACACTCTACAGCAAGTGCTACTTTGGGTCCAGGGCTGGGTTAATATCTTAGAGTAACAAATGAGATTTTTGAGTGTTTAAGGATCTTTGGCTTGATTTGTAGGACCTCATCTTCCCCCAGTTCTTTACCTTGAGGATGCCGGGCTCCCAAGGATTTATTCCTGTGGATCAGGTTGCCAGGCAAAGCACTGCAAGGGAGGGCTGATACCCCGGCCCGGCTCCCTGCGAGGTATTCCGGTATAGCTTAGAGGTTACTCCAAAACCAAGGATTGATGGGGCCTATGAGGAGCCCCCTGCATAGACCCGATCATCCTTTCCTTCCTCTCCCTGCAAAAATGGAGTCTTTATGTCACAAGGGATACCGGACAATGCCTCCCCTGACCACATTTAATTTAAAACAAAACAGGGGGAGATGTAGGGAGCCATTTTACCTTACTGATCTTATCCTGTCACTATTTGTTTAATCACTAGCTAACCCCATGCCACACCTAGCAAAGGTTGCCACTCCTAATCTTACTGATCTTATCCTATCAACATTTGTTTATTACTAGCTAAATCCCGTGCCACACCCTGCATTTCTGTTGGGGGTCCTGGCACCACCTCCTCCCAACAGGGAGGTATAAATACTGTAACTGCCATAGAATAAACGCCTTTTCTCTCTCCTCCGGGCTCTGCGTCTGTTCTTTCGGCTGCGCCCTACGAAGGGTTCGCCCTGCTGAACAGAACGAGACCTCCACATCGACTTCCACAAATGCCGAGAGTGAGAAAGCCACAAATAGATGCCTATCTTCAGAAACTCTGGAGCTCATTCGGAAGCCTCAGACAACTGAAGTCAAGAGACTCAAATCCTCAAAATTGTCATGGTAATCATACATGATCTGCAATTATAGAAACAAATAATGGACATTGTGCTAGCTTTATCATAGTACCTACAATTTGATTCATTCATGTGAAAATGTATTTTGTGTCTCTGTCATCATGTAGATACATAATCAAATACTTGTAAAAGAGTAGAATATCACACAAAAATACAATGGTGACAGTCAGAAGAATGTGTATCTGCTTAAGAAAATACTAGCTAGTTTTTCAGTACTTCATGTATCATGGATCTAATTCAACCATTTATTTGGAATCCTGATTTATTTAGAGGAGCAATGTGGCTCAGGTCAGAGGATTCAGCGTAAAGGTTATGTTGAGGAATGATAAAGCCAAGTATCAAATGTCCAGAGCACTGAAGTCAAGAGACCCAAACTTTAACGACCAAACTTAGAGAGGTGCCTATTGGAAAAGCAGGCTAGAGGGGTGGAGTGATATGGGAGGGAATTTGGGAAAATTGACGGAGGAAATATAAAACGGGTGGTAGCATAAGAGCTGCAATAATGTATTTTAAAACTCAGCTATAAATAATTTTGTAAATCATTGTGCTTTAATTTAAAAGAAAATATAACAATACATTAAATTAAAAGGAAAACAATAAAAAAATTAAAATAAAACAAAAAAAGAAATGTGCATGGTATTTATAATATTTACTTTACCTAAAAACATAAAACCATTTTTGTAAAATATATAAATTGTTAAATTTTCCTCACCCAAGTAAATTAAGTTTCTTTTAAAAATGCATTTGGATGTATGGTTATAGCAGCACTGTTGACAGTAGCCAGAATTTGAAAACAACCCAAGTGCCCGAGAACAGATGACTTATTAAAGAAACTTTGGTACATCTACACAGTGGAATACTATGCAGCTTTTAGAAAATACTGGAGCAATAGTAGAGTGGGTAGGGCATTTGTCTTGCACAGGGTCGGCCCAGGATAGATTCCTCCATCCCTCCTAGAGAGCCAGGCAAGCTACAAGAGAGTATCCCACCCACATGGCAGAGCCTGAGAAGCTACCCGTGGCATACTTGATATGCCAAAAAAACAGTAACTGGTCTCACAATGGAGACTTTACTGGTACCCGCTCGAGTAAATAGATAAACAATGGGAAGGCAGTGGTAAAAGTGCGATAGTTAGAAAAGATGAAGTCATGTAATTTGCGTATAAGTGGATGACATGGAGATTATCATGCTGAGTGAAATGAGTCAGAAAGAGAGACAGACATAGAATGACTGCACTCATATGTGGAATATAAAATATGACACTAACACTAAACAGTAAGAGAAGAGCCACAAGAATGGCCTTGTGGTTTGTGCTGGGGGAAGAGGCAGCTGGGATGGAAAAGGGACTACTAAATTGGAGGGATGTCTTGGGATTGGAGATGTGTGCTGAATGTAGATAAAGGACCAAATATGACAGCTTTTCAATATTTGTATTGAAAACTGTAATTCCCAAATGTAGAGAGTTAAATAGAAGGAAGGTACCTGCCACAAAGGAGGAGGTATATTGGGGTGGAGATGGCAGGAGGGATTTTGGTAACATTGGTGGTGGAAAATGTACACTGGTTGAGGGATGGCTGTTCAATTTTAGTATGACTGAAACCCAATCATGAAAGATTTGTAACTGTAACTCACAGTCATTCAATAATTTTTAAATTCCATTTTGAAATGTGCCCTACTTGAATGGCAACAATAGAACTAATACTAAACTTATCAAAAAACTATAAAAATCTTTTTTTTTCAAAATTTTATTTTATTATAGCAACTTGATTGTAAGGTAATTTATAATTAGGTTTTTGACACACGATGTTCTGTCACCATGCACACCACCAATGTCAACTTTCCTCCATCACATGCCCAGATTTCCTCTCCTATCTAACTATCTAAGCTTAGCCTGCCATCTTTAAAAGCACATTTTAATTGTGATTATGAAAGGGGGTTGGGGGGCGGGATGGCAGGTGTACTGGGGTTTTGTTTTTTTGTTATGTTTTGTTTTTTGTTAGTGGAATATGGGCACTAGTGAAGGGATGGTTGCTTCAGCATGTATAACTGAGACTTAAGCCAGAAAGCATTGCAATTTTCCATATGGTGATTAAATAAAATAAAATTTTTATTAAAAATAAATAAATGATTAAAATAAAACTTTTTATTTAGTAAACCAAATGCCATTTCTAATTTCATTAGTAGCAATAATGGAAGAAGGTTCAACTAATAAAACGAACGCAAATTTTATGAAATTATATCAAAAATATCATTAAATAGACGTTTGCACCTTCTCTTATTATTATTGCCTTTGTGTTCAGGTAATAAAGTTTCTAAAAAGAACCAGAGAAATAGTACAGCAAGTAGGGATCTTGTCATAAAAGAGACTGACACCACTTCAATCAATTCCTAGTATATGTTTCGATATGGTCCCCCCAACTATCACTAGGAATAATTCTTGAGTGCAAAGCCAGAAGTATTACATAAACTTTGCCATTTGAACCTCTCCAACAACAAAAAATCATCTAGAGAAATGCTAATCACTGGATGAAGTGCATAAAATTTAATCGATATTTCCTATTGTTTTTTAGTTTAAATAATTATCAGGAAGATTGACCAGGACTTTTTCTATCTATCTTGCATTCTAATTCTATGTAAAGCTCTGTTTATCTTTTTATCAAAATTTACTTAATATCATTTGTTTTATATTCTTAAGCTTTGAATTTCACTTTGATAAATATCTATAATAGTGATGGGGTTTACTATGAAGTCGGGTCCGTGTATTCCCTGCCTAGTAGAAATTTTAACTGCACTATGGCCCTCCTTACTCTCAATGTATTAATTTGCAATAATAACACAAATCTGAAAAAAAGTGTTATAGGTTTTATTAGTCACTATTTTAATAAGGATTTAAGAATAAAAATGTTTTGATATGCATATGTTGCTCAAATAATGATAATGCCCAAAATGTTGTCCTTAATTCAATGGAAAATACCAACTCTCTATGTTAAATAGAGGAAAGAAAATCCACTTTGTATGTTTGGAAATCCATAATTGTGATGGTGCTTTCCTTTTTTACACTTATCTGACTGTGAATCAGAAGGTTAAGTGAGGCTAGTCCAAGAATAAAATACACCGCTACTTTTTCATTTTGAGAATAAGTGCATCTGAATACACATTAAAAAAAAAAGAACAAGATGAGAGCAAAATGTGAGGGTGATTATGGAAAAAATTCACACTACTTCCTTCTCCACAATGCTTACTGACATTATGAAAGCTGAATTATTATACAGAAAAAACATGATTATGGGACCTGTAGGTCACACCCACAAACTGCCTCTGGCTGACGTATATGCTCCTTAATGACCATGATCAGAGACACACAAAAGCCTCTCCAAACTGAGCAGCTCCCTGCAGAGATATCTAAAAACAGTACTTACAGGATCAGGAGGCCAAACTTGCTGCAATGCAACAACTTATGCTATTCATAACGAGCAATACAAAATAAAGTATGGGGGAGATTGTCTGCCGTAGAGGATGGATGGACGGGGGGTTGGGGGGATACTTGAGTCTTTGGAGGTGGAAGATGTGCACTGGTGGAGCTTTGGGTGACCAATCGTAGTATGACTGAAAGTGAAACAGGGACTCTTTGTAACTGTATCATGGTGAGTCAAAAACTATTAACAATAAAAAAATAATGATTTAAAAATAAAAAATCATTGATGTAAAGAGTTCGGTACGGCAGGATGATACCATTTCATCAAAACTCTGGAATGGGAAGGAATGGGAGTGAAGATAGATGGCCGGCAATTACACCACCTTTGTTTTGCTGATGACACAGTTCTCATAACACCAAACATTAGCCAAGCAGCACAAATTCTGACCGACTTCGACCTCGAGTGTGGAAAGGTCGGATTGCAGCAGAATCTCAACAAGATGATGTTCATGAAAAATGAACTGGTCCTTGAAGCTCCATTTGCTCTCAATGGAACGAACATCTTCGATTGTAGCAGCTATGTGTACCTGGGTCGAGAAATCAACATGAGGAATACCTTGATGCCAGAAATGTGCAGGAGGAAGAGAGCAGCATGGAATGCATTCAAGAGTGTCGAAGAGGTGGTTAAGAGAACGAAGAACCTCCGACTCCGGGTACATCTTTTCGATTTCAGCGTTCTTCCTGCACTAACATATGCCTCAGAGACCTGGTTCCTAAGCCAACAAGATGAGAATGCTTTTAGGGTATCCAAAGAGGAATAGAAAGAGCTATGCTGGGAATATCATGTCTCACTCAAGTGAGAGAAGGAATCCGGAGTTCTGACCTCCATCGAAGGTCAAAAATCAAGGATGGTATCTCATTTGCCATGGCATCAAAAGTCAGATCGGCCAGTCATGTAATGTGATTCAGAGAGGACCGTTGGACTAGGCCTGTTACGGACTGGATTCCAAGAGACATCACAAGAACTCGTGGCCACCCATCAACTAGATGGTTTGATTTCTTGGTCAAATCTCTGAATTAACGATTTGAGGATCTTCCTCTTCCTGGAGGAAGAGGTAACATTGGCTACACTTGCGCTCAACAGGGACAAATGAAGATGTTTCTGTTGCCCGCTTGAGCAATTCGAAGATCAACAGGACTATAAGTGATACAAGTGAATAAAAAAATAAAATAATTTTAATATACTAACTAAAAAAAGTAATGTGGAGTTCATGCCCAATTCAATCAGTTTAATCAATGACTGAATAAATAGCAGTCCTCTGACATCTTATTGCCTAGCTCTCCTTCTCAGAGAATTTGGTCACAGATCCTTTCAAAGTGCAGAAGCTTCTTAGTTTGATATAGTCCCATTTGTTTATGTTTGCTACCACTTGCATGGTTAGTGCTGTTTCCTCCTTAAAGATGCTTTTAGCTGCAATGTCATGGAGAGTTCTGCCTACATCTTCTTCTATGACTCAATAAAATTTAATTTTTTTTTTAAAGAGAACTTGGTAAGGTACCGAGAGCATTCTGTGGGCAAGGCAGAGCATGGCAAGCTCTCTGTGGTGTATTTGGCATGACAAATACAGTACAAATGATGGGTCTCATTCCCCTTACCCTGAAAGAGACTTCATTAGGGCACCACTGGGGAAAACGAGAAAAGAGAGGCTACTAAATTTTCAGAGCTAGGATGAATGGACACGTTACTGATACCTGCTCGAGCAAATCAATGATCAAGGGGATTACAGTGATAAAGTGATAATACAACATTAAAAAAATAAAAAGCAGGATGAGGAAATTTATCATACCATAGACCCTATAAACTCACCATGTTAGATCCTATGAAAATGACCTAATTATTATGCAAAAATATTTCAAAAAAGCTTTCTTATCACAGAAAAAGGGAACTTTGGGAAATAATGAATTCAAAGAGAAGTAACTGATTTAAAAGATGAATTATTTAACATTATTAATCTAAAATCACACCAAACAATACATACAATCTGATGCATCAGAATACATCAAAGATAATGAGTATATAGATAGATAAAAATATATCTATGTATGAATTTAACTCACTCACACTGAAATAAAGCTCGTTATTTACAGTTAATATAGAATATGCAGAACTAAAATCAATGCCTCTACAAAGAAAATGGGAATGGGTTGCCAAACAAAAAGTGTTTTCTGTCTCAGAAGTCTAATGTTTCTTTCTAATTGCAGTAAGAAATCTAATTGGCATTTCAAAAAATATAATGCCTTAAATCAGACAGGAACTTTTTCAGAATATTTTAATTTATTGCTTTCTTTTACATTTTGTGTGCTTTTAGGGGAGGGGCAGAAACATGCGAAAGGTCTGAGGGTTTATTCCTCACTTTGCACTAAGAGATTAATCTGATGCAACAAAGTTACATTTAACCTTTTTTCAAATATTAAGACTTTAGTTTTCAACAGAAACAATAATAAATAACCGGCTGCACAGTTTGCTAATGGCATTTTTCACCTCCTTATTTCTGAAAGCATAAATCAAAGGATTGAGTAAAGGAGTTAGGATAGTGTTGAATATCTCCACGATTTTGTCAAAGGAGAAAGAAACTGGAGGCCGAGCATACTCAAATATACATGGAATAAAGAACAAAACCACAACGGCAATATGAGTTCCACATGTGGAGAGGGCTTTCCTCTGTCCTTCAGTGCTGTGGTTTCTCAGGGAGAACAAGATGACCCCATAGGACACAAGCAACATGGAGAAGATCAGGATGCAAAAGAATCCACTGTTGGCCACTATCATAAGGCCAAAGGCATAGGTATCAGTGCAGGCAAGCTTCAGTAATGGGTAAAATTCACAAATAAAGTGATCAATAACATTGGGACCACAGAAAGGAAGTTGTACAGTAAAAAGAATCTGTATAATGGAATGCAGAAAGCCCCCTGCCCAGGCTACTCCAATCAGAATGCCACAGAGCCTTGGGTTCATGATAGAAGTGTAGTGCAAGGGTTTGCAGATGGCCACATACCTGTCATAGGCCATGGATGTGAGGACAATCACCTCTGCTCCAGAAAACAAGTGTTGAGCAAATATCTGCACCATACAACCTCCATACGAGATGGTTTTCTTCTCATAGAGACAGTCTATGATCATTTTAGGGCCAATTGCTGAAATAAAACATGCATCCAGGAACGATAGAAAAACCAGGAAGAAGTACATCGGGGAGCCCACGAGCGCTGGATTGCTGATGATGGCTGCCACAATCAGCAGGTTGCCACAAATGGTTGCAATGTAGACAAACAAAAATATGACAAATACAATTTTCTGAACATCTGGATTCTGTGAAAATCCCAGGAGGACAAACTCAGTGACAAAGCTTTGATTTTTCATGATTTTCCAGAAAACACTCAGAGCTGCCACACAGATCATCTCAAACTGCAATAAAACTGACAAGGTTACATCAGATAAGTTTATTATTATAGGCACTCACAATTTTGTTCTTTCATGTGGTTCTTTCTATTCTGTGCTTCTTTTGTTTTTGAAACCAAAACAAAAAAATACCAGAATGTTCTAAAAAAACAATCATGTAAGATAGGGTCAAATTCAATTTTTAAGATATAAAATAGTGCTAGCGAGAGAGCATCTCTAGAGGAACAAACCCAGATGTGACAGGATTGGGAACCTATTTTATTTCAGTCACCATCATAGAGTACTTAGTCATAGTATCCTAGAGAATGTTGTTAAAGGAGACTTTGAAGCCATATCTTAGTTCTGAGGCATCAGGACATCAATTTACTTGTCGTGTTGATCATCAAGTTTTAACAATAGCAAACACATGTGAGATGTCTGTGATCCAAAGAATTTTTTATTCACAAATGGAAAGATGTCAGTGGCATTTTAAAATCAGAATCTTCACAACAATTTCTGGATTAGTCTGAAGTGATAGGACCTTTAAGATAAATTAATCAGGCCATATGAGAGGAAACTTCTATTAAAAATATTGAGCTCTATAAATATACAGAGCACATTACAAAACATGTGAGAACTCTCAATCCAGCAGGAGCCATATACTGGCTTATGCAGCAGGCCAGGAACTTCTCTTTCGGCTCAAGGCTGTTATATAAAGTGCTGTATAAAAGGCATTCGCCTGCTTGGATCCATACAACACACAGAAGCTTGAGGTCTCTTCTTTAGTTACACACTGCTTCTTTACTCCTGCATATTCCAAGTGGACAAGTGGGACATTTTCACTGAACTGCCAAACTGGAATGGTTTGGCAGCTTCCTACCATACCACACTAACTCTAGCTTTAGCTTGATACTAGCCTCAATCTCCTATTTCCACAAAAAAATAAAAATAAATAAAAATAAATAAAAACGAAGGTAACCATGGTGGTAAGAAATCCTAGACTCCTTAGCTACAGCTGAAGTAGTGTCATAGCCAAAGACATTAAAAGTCATCCTGAAATCCTTGCACAAAATTCTAAACAACTGCTCAGTGACAAACAAAGATGTTGGAATAATTCCCATAGGGGAATAACTCTCAAGGATCACAAATCACAAAAACCCCTTTAATCGTCGATTTCTCGAGCAGGCACAGTCAATCTCCATTCATTCTTTCCCTGAGATCTTAGAAGTCTCTCTCAACTTGGCCCCCCCAATGATGTCCCACTGGAGACTCTTTCAGGGTCAGGAGAATGAGATCCAGCTTGTTACTACATTTACCATATGAATACACCATGGGATGCTTGTAAGCCTGTCCCATGTAGGCAGGAAACTCTCAGAAGCTTGCCCTTATCACCCAGAGGGAGACGTAGACTACAAGGCTTGTCCAAACATGTGCAGAGGAGTCTCAGGAATGGCTGTAGCTAGGTTCTGGTGCCCTTTGCCGCCGGGATCTCTGTTCAAGATGGGGATAGAAGCTGGAGTCCATTCCCTCCCAGGGGCCCCAGGGAAGAGAGCCAGGCAGACTCTCTAGGATAACTGAGTTTATTAATTCTCTGGCTACTCTAGAGAGTGCCCTGGCAGGAGAGCACAGGTGATGAATTTGAAAGACTCAAATATAGATGGCAACAGATACAATGCATAAGCTGCATAGAAATACCACCACACTTTTGAAATGAATAGTAGCCTGGACAACTCAATCACAAGTGGAACCTCTCACATAAAGATTATAGCTAGAATATGTTGACAATCTTTAATGAGCTCAAAGAAACAGTGGTGCGAGATTAAGAAAGCATGAAAACAGACATTTCAAACTGGAAACAGAAGTGAGAGGAAGAAAGAGATAACAGAACATGAAAACTCAGTGGATGACCTTGTCATCAATAACTATTGATGAAATTGAAAGGGTAATCAACCTGTTCCCGGCCCTCCAAAAATTCCTGTGCTAGATAATTCACTAGCAAGTTTTTCCTTACTTTAATTTATCTAAATTTATTTAATTGTCTTTAAATATTAACAAATCATCAACTTTCCAAACAAACATAGAATTAAAATTAATTAGATAACAGAGCTCTAATATCAAAATCAATGTTTTTATAAAAATCAATTTTTATGTGAAAACGCTTATGTCTTACCATGGAGTTGTTAAGTGTTAAGTCCTTGTCTAAAGATTTACTAAGCTCTTTGTTGCTAGTTCAGTCTTCTATGTTATTTTTGTTTGTTGAGTTTAATTGTTTATAATGTTACTTTGCCATCTAATTTGATGTGTTTCTACTTGAATTTTAATACAAACCATTAAAAAGAAACCTACTCCCAATCCTTTCCAGGATCTTTCAGGAAGTTGTAGAAGTAGGAATCCTCCCAATTTCAATGAGGCAAAAGTAACCATAGCATCAAAAGGAGAGAGAGATATCACAAAAAGGGAAAGCTATATCCCACTTGAACATACAATGCAAAGATTCTCTACAAACTATGAGCCAACCAAGTACAAAAAATTTTGGAAAGATCACGCAATGGAGAATTTACAGGTGCCTGCTCCAGCAAATTGATGAACAACTGGCCAACAGTGCTACAGTGAAATGCTGTAATCTATATTTATAGATTAAGCATACCTGAATTCCACACGTAATAATAAGTCCATTTACTAAACCTAAGAAATCTTAGGTAAAAAAAACGTTAACAGATTTCACTCTCCCCAACTTCAGTCTGTTTGATAAATCTATAGTCATCAAAACTAAGGACAAACAGTTGGTCAATGTTGCAGAATTGAAAGTAATGTCTCCATTGTGAGACTTTTGTTACTGTTTTTGGCATATCGAAAACGCCACTGTAGCTTGCCAGCCCTGTGGGCAGGATATTTTCAGTAGCTTGATGGGGTCTCTGAGAGGGACCAAAGAATCGAAACTTGGTCGGCTGCATGCAAGGCAAACACCCTATCTGCTCGGCTATCACTCCAGTGCAAACATCACTGTAGGTAGAAGTATTTTTTGGATTACCGAGACATGAGAAATCCAGAAAACAAAAGTACAGCTGAGACAAAGGCAAAGTGAAGAATATGTTGCATTTTACCTAACTTCAATTGAACTTGAAAATGAACATAAGTAGAGAAAGCAGGTTTAAGGTCTTGAAAGAACAGTTATTTCAATCTCTCCACCAAATTTTTCATTCTTGTACGCAATACTTATTGAGTGCTTAAAGCATCTTCAGTGCTGTCTTATTGATGCTAAATATTGTATGTCACTATGTTTTCCTTGAATTTACAAAGATTTTATCTCTATTTAAAGTGAAAATCCTGAGACAGAAAGAATCTGGAGTATCCCAGTGTGCAGTTAAGCTGCAGTATTTCAACTTACAACCAAATTTTAGAACGTAAAATTCTATTAAACTTGATCGTTGGATTATAGCATCTATAGTTTTGAGTCCTAATTTTCAATTTGAATTTCTTCCTTAAAATACAATAGTGTAATTATAAATCCTACCATGTTTCAGTTTTTGGTCCTGGCAATCTCTAATTCTCCATTATGTGACCAACAAGTGACTGTTGGGTCCACATCTTATTTCTTCATCAGAGAGATAGAGGAAGAGCCACTCTAGTTGAAGATGCAGAGAATGTTCTCTACTGCTTGTGCAGCACTGTGATGAACATGGATTTGGGAAGGAGAGAATAAGAAATAAACAGTTTCTTTTCAATTGATTTCCCATTGGAATTGAGGGATGTTTCCCTGAGACATCACAAACAAATAGAATTGCATCTCAATTCTCCCAAGGTTGGGAATTTCCCACCTGTATGATTTAAAGTATTTTTAATGTTTTGGTTCAAGTGTTGGCAAAATGTTTTGTGCCTGAGCAATTATATTTTTACAGCACATAGGTATCTGTGCTCGTGTTTCTATTTGAAGATCCTTTTATTACCTTCAGAAATAAAATATTTTTGATATGGAGATGGAATATAGATTTTGTGGTAAAGGACAAATCTTCTATTTGCTCATAAAAATGATAGGGTAGTATTCTGAGATAAGGACCCATAATCAATCTGTAATGTCAAAAAGAGCTAGTAGTGTGCCTTTTTATGTTTATTTAATAATAACGAAAGCTAGACATTTTGATAAGGAGTATGCATTAAATTAATTACCTCTATTTTTCTGTTTATGATTTTTATACTGCAGAACTTACAAAAAAAATATATACTTTTCCAAAGAGCAAAGCATCTTTCTTTTCAATACTTCATATTGTAATTAATCTGGAGTTTATTCCCAGGTAAATGTGGTAGAATTAAAGTTTAATGCACCTAGTCCCTCTTTTGAAAATTAACATTGATAAATATGAGAATTTACCTCTGGGATACAGATTATATTCTTCTGATCTCTCTATTTTCATTTCAGGGCCACAGTTTTGATAATTATTACTTTATACTATAATTTAATGTCTGGGAATGTGACAAACCAATTATTTAAAGATTTGTTTGCAAGAATTTTTTTTCTCTTTTAACTGTTATGGCCATTAATTTGCCTCACTGTTATTTAGGACACATGAGGTTATTTTTCTGTTTTTGGTCTTTTGCCCACAGCCTGATGTTCAGAGTTTAATAATGACTGAACTCAGGAATCACTGAAGAATTAAATGAAAATATAATACACGATTTATTTTAATATAAATACTACAAACTTTTCTAATCCAATTTTCCATTCACCAAGATAAAACTAATCTTCAAATAAAACATAAGGAATATTCCAAATATTAGTTTAGACTAAAGAAATACAGATGCTATATTAACCTTCGTCTGCAAACGGTAAGATTTTAATGTCTTAAAACTATAAAGATTCAATTGATGGTTACAAAATTTAAATGCACTTAGTTCCTACAGAGAAATAGAATGGAAAACATTGTTTTCTTTGAGGAGAGGGGTGGTAAATCAGAGTTCCAGACTTTCTTTTAAATACTCCTTGTGTATTGACTCTAGTTTATTTATAAATTAATATTTCATATGAATCAGATTTCACATTTGTTTTTCTTCTTCTGATAGATTTTTTTACTCTGGCACCCTCCAGTTTCCTTCAGTTTACTGAAAGGAACAAGATTTTTCTTTCATTTTCTTTCTGATATTTTATTGATTAGGTATTTCACTATATTTGATGACATTTTATATTCAAACAACAATCACACTACCATTACACCTTCCAATTAGCATGTTTCAGATGATTCCATCTGAATCTCAATTTCTGCCCCAAAGCAGAACCAAAATAACATATACTGTCTTGCTTGTTATGAAAAAAAAAAAAGCTGAAAATGCTACACAAAAGGATCCTTAAAGAAAGAGAATAAAATTGTTCTATTTTGACAGGAGCAATTAAGACCTTCTATAAGAGATCATTAAGTGTTGTAAAGGTTGAGCGATGTGTGCTTTTACATCTGTAATGTACACACACACACACACACACACTCACAAAAACACACATATATATGGGCTGGAGCAATAGCACAGCAGGAAGGGCGTTTGCCTTGCATGCAGTCCACCCCGGTTTGATTCCTCTATCCCTCTCGGGGAAACAGGCAAGGTACTGAGAAAATCCTGCCTGCATGGCAGAGCCTGGTAAGCTACCCATGGCATATTCAAATGCTAAAAACAGTAACAAGTCTCACAATGGAGACATTACTGGTGCCCACTGGAGCAAATCAATGAACAAAGGGACAACAGTGCTACAGTGCTATATATAACTATTATCCTCTAAGTTTGGTTACCTACTAGTTTGAAACCCATCATATATCTTGCGGTACTCATGGAGTACCACAACCCACTACCCAACCACTGCTATGCTCCAGGCAGATCTCTGAACACTTGAGACAAACCTCACAAATGAGTGAAGCCACACAGAACCAGGTAAGCAGAACTTTGAAACCTTGGACTCCAGCCTCAACAAGACCTGGAAACAAGATCCACTGTCTGACTCTTCCAATCTCCAGCACCTTAGGGAGGGGTCCACTCCAGATGCCCACCCTACTGAAGCCAGATAAATACCTCACAGCCAGACCCCAACTACCTCCCCTACCCAGCCACAGCCATGCTCTAGGCCCCTCTCCAGACACACCGTAAGGCACTTAGTACATATTTTCCATAATTTCTGTACCCCATAATTTGATGGGGTTCAAATATAATGTGAACCATGCGAACATCTCTAAGGGCAATTGGAGGCCACCATAAAAGCCTCCAGCCTCTTTGAGAGCCTGAAAAGCTACCAAGAGTACACCGCCCTCAAAGCAGAGACTGGCAAGCTATCTGTGGCGTATTCGATTTGCCAAGAACAGTAACAACAATGGACCTCACTCGCCTGACACCCAAAGACCCTTCAATATGGCAGCATCAAGAAAGATGAGCAAGGAGAGGCTGAAAACATCTCAGGGATGAACTAGACTGCCAAAACGAATAAAGACTAAAATGACTGTAATTTTAATGCACCTACACTGGAATCGGTAGCATCCATCCAGGACCTGATGGTGCAAGCACAGAAGATCAAGTACAACATCATTGGTCTGACTGTATGAGAAGACATCAATCACATCACGCAGTTTTCGAAACTGGAGAAGAACTATTCCTCAGAGCATGAGAAAACAGAAGCATCGGTGGCATCGGTGTCCTTCTCAACACAAACTTAGCCGTGAGCAATGATTCATTCGAATGCCTAACAATTAGAATCAGATGATTATGCTTGAATAGATGTTGGTCACTGCCTGCAGTTTCTATCTTCATCATCTACGAATCAACATGCAACTGCAATTAAGAGGAAATTGAGAAGTTCTACATGGAGCTAGAGAAGTTCTATAAAGAAGACCACACCTCCTACAAGATCATTGTTGGTGACTTTCATGCCAAGATAGGACTGAGAAAGTTGCCCGAAGAAACCCATATTGGGACACATGGCCTAACATGGAACGAACAGGGTGAGAGACTGTCTGAGTTTATCATGTTGACCAAAACTATCCATGGTAACTCACAGTTCCAGAAGGCTGAATCTAAAAGCCTGACATGGGAGTCTCCCAGTGGACAGTTCCACAATGAAATTGACCACAACATATTCTATTGAGGTTTTTGCCTGACTGATGTTGCTGTTTTCCCAAAATTTCAAAGGAGATCAGACCACCATCTCCTTCGGGTAAAATTCTACTCACAGAGAGAGAGAAAGTCTTCAAAGTTTAAGTTTAAGAAGAGAACACTCAAAATGAACACCAACTGGGAGCTCTTGGCACTATTGCGACAATGTGGGGAGATGCCATCCTTGACAACATCGACAAGGAATATGATCGACTGGTTCAGCACCTCTATGACTGCTCAAAGATTGCCGAGAGTGAGAAAGCCACAAATAGATGCCTATCTTTGGAAACTCTGGAGCTCATTCGCAAGCCTTAGGCAACTGAAGTCAAGCGACCCAAATCCTCAAAGCTATCATGGTAATAATACATGATCTGCAATTATAGATGTTGGGGACTATTCAGGACCCTGAACAAAAGAGGACCCCGAAACCCTTACCCTGGACAAAACGGAAAATTCTATTACCAGCTTTGCATAACCTGAGGCACAGGTGCCCTTGTGGCAAAGGAAATAGCTAAACTCAAGAAGTAAAAGTAGCCCAGGGCAGGTAACCACGAGACCCCAAAAAGCCCGTAAAGTAGAATGCCTTCCTCTATACTAAAAGCCTTGTACATTCCTCCTGACAGATGCTCCTGCCAGATAAACCCTTGCCTTCCTCTCCCCACTATTTCTCAACCTACTCTTGGAGAATGTTGTAAGCCCACCAAAGTACACCCCGAACCTTTGCTTATTTGATCTGAGAAGACACTTGCCTGATGATTGACAACTTATGTACCAACCCCCTGCTAAGAAAGGTATAAAACCAGCATGGCTGTTAATAAAGACGCTCTTAATCGGTACTTATCGTCTTGAGCCCCCTTTTTGTTATCCTCACCATTTTATTTTCAGATCGGGATCGCTCATACAACCCACCCAATTAGGAGCGCTTTCCACTGTTGTCTCTCCGCGGGCCAGAGAGATCTCCGGGGGAACGTGCAGTAGAAATAAATAATGGACATTGTGCTAGCTTTATCTTAGTATTTACAATTTCATTAATTTCATTAATTAATATGAAAATGTATTTTGTGCCTCTGTCATCATATAGATACATAATCACATACTTGTTAAAGAGTGAAATATCACACAAAATACAATGGTGACATCAGAAGAATGTTTACTTAAAAAATAACTAGCTAGTTTTTCAGTACTTCATGTATCATGGATCTAATTCAACCATTTATTTGGAATCCTCATTTATTAAAAGGAGCAATGGGGCCCAGGTCAGAGGATTCAGTGTAAAGGTTATATTGAGGAATGATAAAGCCAAGTATCAAATGTCCAGAGCACTGAAGTTAAGAGACCCAAATTTTAACAAACACACTTAGAAAGTTGCCTGTTGGAAGGGCAAGCTGGAGGGGTGGGAGTGATATGGGAGGGAACTTGGGAAAATTGGTGGAGGAAAGTTAAAACTGGTGGTAGCATCAGAGCTGCAATAATGTAATTTTAAAACTCAACTATAAATAATTTTGAAAATAATGGTGCTTTAGTTGAAAAAGAAAATAAAACCATGAATTAAAAAGGAAAACATAATGAAATAAACAATCAAAATAAAAAATAAGAAATGTGCATGGTAATTATAATATTTACTTAACCTAAAAACATAAAACTATTTTTGTAAAACATATATACTGTTAAATTTTACTCACCCAAGTAAATTGAGTTTCCTTTTAAAATACATTTGGATGTACGTTTATTGCAGCACGGTTGACAATAGCCAGAATTTGAAAACAACCCAAGTACCTGAGAACAGATGACTTATTAAAGAAACTTTGGTACTTCTACACAGTGGAATACTATGCAGCTGTTAGAAAATACTGGAGCAATAATACAGTGGGTAGGGCATTTGTCTTGCACAGGGTCGGCCCAGGATAGATTCCTCCATCCCTCTTGGAGAGCCTGGCAAGCTACTAAAAGTGTATCCCACCCACATGGCAGAGCCTGAGAAGCTACCCATGGCATACTTGATATGCAAAAAAAAAACAGTAACAAGCCTCACAATGGAGATGTTAGTGGTAGTCGTCAAGCAAATTGATGAACAATGGGACAACAATACTAACAGTGATAGAGTTCGAAAAGATAATGTCATGAAATTTGTCTATAAGTGGATGGACATGGAGATTATTATACTAAGTGAAATGTGTCAGAAAAGGAGAGTCAAACATAGAATGACAGCACTCATTTGTGGAATATAAAATACCATAATATGACACTAATACCTCAGAACAGTAAAGAAAAGAGCCAAGAGAATCTCTTTGTGGTTTGGAACCCAGCAAAATGTGCTGGAGGAAGAGGCAGTTGGGATGGGGAAGGGACATCTAAATGGGAGGGATCTCTTGAGATGGGAGATGTGTGCTAAAAGTAGATAAAGGACCAAACATGACAGCTTTTCAATATCTGTAATGAAAACTGTAATTCCCAAAAGTAGAGAGAGAATTAGAAGGAAGGTACCTGCCACAGAAGCAGGAGATATATTTGGATGGGGATGGCAGGAGGTAAATTGGTAACTTTGGTGGTGGAAAACGTACACTGGTGGAGGGATGGCTGTTCAATCTTAATATGACTGAAACCCAGTCATGAAAGATTTGTAACTATAACTCACAGTCATTCAATACTTTTTTAAATTCCATTTTGAAATGTGCCATACTTAAATGGCAACAATAGAACTATTAGTAAACTTATCAAAAAACTTTTTAAAAATGTTTTTTTATAAAATTTTATTTTATTATAGCACTGTAATTTACGAGGTTATTCATAGTTGGGTTTTGACACACCATGTTCTGTCACCAAGCCCATAACCAGTTTTAGCTTCCCTCCACCGCTGTGCCCAAATTCCCTCTCCTATCAACCTACCCCTGCCCAGAATGTCATCATTGCAGGCCCTTTTTAAATGCGATTATTAAAGGTTGGATCTCCTGATTTCAATGACACTGATTCTGTGCTTTGGATATTTAGCTCGATCATTTGAATTTCCTCTATTTCTCACTTAGAATTTAAAGAGGTTTCCCTGAGATACTGTGAGCTCATACAATTTCCTCTCAGTTCCTCCCAGAGTTGGGAATTTCCCAGAGCCTGGTTTTCTAAAACTGAGAACTTTGGTTTTGATGAATTTATATGCTCTGAAACAATTAAATTTTTCTTTTTATTCTTTGCACACTTTTTAACTACTCCTGATTTTCTAGCTGAGATTTATCTCATTCCCTGCATATCCTTCAGGAAGGAAAGACTGGGTACCAAGGGATGGAATATGTGCCTTCTGTGTACTTATCAACTCTCCAGAAGGAGTTCTCGCATCAGCAAGAAGCATGTGACAATAAAGAAGCAGCAAAATATATCAGAATTACATGCCCCTAAAATAACAATTATTATATTTAAGCATATGCAAATATGCTGATTAATTGTGTATTTTCTATTATTCCCTGTTTGTTTTTAATACTTGCACTGCACTTGATAGTGCTCGGGGTTTATTCCTGGTTCTGTACTCAGGGATCAGTCTTGCCTTGATTCCTGCCTGTACTATCACTCTAGCCCATGCTCTGTGCTCTTGACATTGATACCCCACACCATTAAATTTAAGGCATAATTTCTTTAGAAATAGAAATATTGTTTTACCAATTTGAGGGGAAAAATGACACCAGGTCTATTTACTCTTATGGAAAGTAGAATGTGATTAAAATCTAGATCAGAACTTGTCCACCATATTTCACCTAATACCATCAGATAATGGCCTGTCTAGAGAGATGACAAGTCTTTATATTTTAATTTACCAATATTTTGCTTTAACGAATCCCAATAGAATATTTAGAGTTGGGATAATTCAGAGAAAAGCCAAAATATTTTGCTTTTCTGACCTAAGGAATTAGGTACAAGTGTGATTTCTCTTTACTTGAAATTTCTCATGAGTTAGCACTGAGAAAATCCAGGATACAGGACACATTTATGAAGATGGTTGTTGAAAATTAACACTAAGTAATAAAGCTTCAGCTACTAATTCTAGAACTTTGACTCATACTGAACACCACACCAAGCATTTTTCTACGACCGGTGTTGTAAAAAACTAAAGCTCGCAGAGGGGCGAGTGCACTCGCGGGATCTCCGGGAGGCTCTGTCTCACCGCCCGCGTTCGGTGCCCTGGAACCGCAGTGTGTGGACTGGATCGGGAAGGCCAGTGGTCAAGGAAAGGCGAAGGAAGAACGAGGACTACGCTAGTTGCTGATTAGTTACCATTTATTCAATCTTCCATCTTTCTCATCTCCCGCACTCCCAGCTCCGGCCTCTCTCTGGATCAACTGCTGCTTCTTTCTGGCTTCTCTCATCTCTCCCCCTACTTGTCTCTCCCACCTTGCCCTCTAGGCTGCACCCAACCAGGTAGCAAAATCAACATAAGAAAGACCTTCCTGAGGGCAGGGCATTCCAAAGCCCTTCCTCACTCTTAAGGTTTTTTTCTTTTCCTTAGTCCAGGAACTTATTAACATCTTAATACTAGTTATTTTTGTATGGACATAGCAAGGGATACATTGAGGCTTGCAAGGCAGCTCTCCTGGCAACATCTTGCCACAGGCTCAGACCACAGCACTCAGGCCAGATTAATCATTCCTCACCCTAGCAGGGTCTGAATCTAGTTATCACTGTTTGGATCATGACAGCATTTGTCCATGATCAAGATCTTATAGTTAAGCATTAGGCACTTTGGCCAGGCCCATCTCGATGCCAGGGTAGCACACAACTCACCGCTTGCCCTGGGTCCTTCTCGTCCCCTGTCGGGACTGTGCTTTGGGGGTGCTAGGAAGTAAGGGCAGCTGAGGCTTAGGTCAAGAGAACAGATGCCCTGGAGGAAAATATCATGTAGAGTCAAATGACTCCCAGGTTACAAAAGCATAACATTTGTTAAGTCTTCCTGTGTCCATACAAAAAGGACTTGCTATGAATAAACTATGTAAAGGACTCAAGGAGAAGAGAAAAACATCATTTACAAGTCAACAGAACACTAAGAAAGAAGCTACAAATAAACAAAGAGGAATAGGAGCACTGTAATGGGAGTAACCCAATAAACCTAAACTACCTGAGGCTATGTTATCCTACACTGTGTTTCTTAATTTTTTTTTTCCTATAGAGGAAACTGGCAGAATAATAATCTAATCATTTTAGAAAACTATATGTAAATTTCATCTCTCCTAACAGCTGTATAGTATTCCATGGGCGATGTGTGCCTAATGTAGATAGTGGACCAAACAAGATAACCTTTCAGTGTCTGTGTTGCAAGCCATAATGCCCAAAAGTAGAGAGTTTGAGGAATATTGTCTGCCATGGAGGCAGAGGGAGGGTGGGAAAGGAGGGTATACCGGGGATACTGGTAGTGGGGAATGTGCACTGGTGAAGAGATGGGTGTTTGATCATTGCATGATTGCAACCCAAACATGAAAGCTTGTAACTATCTCACGGTGATTCAACAAAATGTAGAAAAAAAGAAAACTATTTGTGATGAGTAATAGAATAAGCATATAAGTTCTACAAACAAAGGAAACATAGCAAAATTCAATGTTAACTATAAGCAAATGGTTATGTAAAATTACTGAACCAACTACGTATTCATGCCTGGTGAAAGCCCACATGTATTTTTTAAAGTTTTAATTCTTTTCTGATTTGAACTTTTCTGCTGTCAGTGTTAGTTTTTTATTTGAGGTTTTAAAGAATAGCATTCCTTGAATATGAACCTTCATTCCATATCTCATCTGTAGTATGGTGTAACTCCTTGTTCATTTACAACAGTTACCTAGTTTCTTTCACTTTGCCTATTTCTGTGTTACCAATCTCTCTACCAGGTTTTATTTTCTGCTTATAGTGTCCTTCCTGTTGAAGGGATTAGTACATTTCTGATTTTTTTTGAGATCTGAGTTCAGATATCACCTCTTGAAAATCCCCTCTGCTTCTTCCTGGTGTTTTTCACTTCTGTGTTCTTCAATGTGCAACAATGATAGAGACAAAGCCAGGCCTCCTAGATCGATAAGAGAATTGTCTCTGTCTCATTTCAGTTACTATCTGTCCTTTTTCCAAATTACCTTTCACTCATGTTTAAGGTTTCATTCTAGGTAGCTTCATCTTTAAACATGAACGAAGTAAGCTGTTTTACTGTTCCTTTAAGACACAAAACAGAACATTCTTACTTCCTCTTTAACATAATTTTCACATTGAGATAATGTAAAAACTGTGTATTCAGTACAATTTCCACTTTTTAAGTATAATTGGCTTTGTTTAATTTTTCAAAGTAGGTATGCTCAGAGTAAGCCCCAACTCAGAGTTTTATTAGTATTATTGCATGAGTATAAATCCAGATTTTTAGTTACTGTTCTGACATCTGTAGAGAAACAAACTTTATCTCTTAACTATTCAGTAATAAAACTTTTCCTTTAGGCCCACCGCTGAGATGTGATCCCAGGAGCCGCACGTGTGCGGCCTCTCCGCAGCTGCACAAGCATGACTCCAGAGGCCAGCTAAACTACTTTTGGTATAAGCAGCTCCTAGCAGAATGTCTCCAGAATGAGAACTAAACCACGGCCCCATGCCTGCCCAGGAGGGGAAAGGTATTTCTCTCTCTCTCCTCTTCCTTGCCAACTGCCATATTATGACGACCACAGATGAGAGTTACAAGCTTGCAATGATCCAATATCTGAAAAAAATCTCCCTGGACTTATTTGGTAAAGTTCAGAAATCCAAAACCGCGTGGCCACTACTGTGACCGCGCAATCTCATCTCTTCACAACAGGTCTGACTCTTGTGTGGAACTCCTAACAATAATAGTGAGGTTTTTTGTTGAAATATTGAATGTAACCAAAGTAAAGATAAAGTAAAGTGAAATTTATCAGTTACGAGGGCGGGGGGTGAGGGGGGCGGGATGGGAGGTGTACTGGGTTTTTTTTTTTTTTTAATTGGTGGAATATGGGCACTGGTGAAGGGATGGTTGCTTCACCATTGTATAACTGAGACAAGCATGAAAGCATTGCAATTTTCCACATGGTGATTCAATAATATAAAAGCTTTATTAAAAATAAATAAATAAATAAAACTTTATCTTTAGTAAGCCAAATGCTATTTCTAATTTCATTAGTAGCAATAAGTTTCAACTAATAAAACAAATACAAATTTTATGAAATTCTATCAAAAATATCATTAAACAGATATTTGCACCTTCTCGGGTTATTGTAATTGCCTTTCTCTTCACGTAAGAAAGTTTCTAGAAAGAACCAGAGAGATAGTACAGCAAGTAGGGATCTTGTCATAAAAGACGCTGACACCACTTCAATCAATTCCTAGTATATGGTCCTATATGGTCCCCCCAACGATCACTAGGAATAGTTCCTGATTGCAAAGCCAGAAGTTTCCCATAAGCATTGCCATTTGAACCCCTCAAACAACAAGAAATCATCTAGAGAAATACTAATCACTGTATAAAGTGTATAAAATTTAATCGACAGTTCCTATTGTTTTTTAGTTTAAATAGTTACCAGGAAGATTGACCAGAAATTTTTCTAACTATCTTGAATTCTAACTCTATGCTAAAATTCTGTTTATCTTTTTATCAAAATTTTCTTAATATCATTTGTTTTATATTTCTATGCTTTGAATTTCATTTTGATAAATATCTACAATAGTTGATGTGGTTTACTATGAAGAAGGCTCCATGTATTCTGTGCCTAGTAGAAATTTAATTGTAATATAGCCCTCTTTACTCTCAATGCATTAATTTGAAATTACAACACAAATCTAAAAAAAGTGTTATATATTTTATTAGTCAATATTTTAATAAGAATTTAAGAATAAAAAATGTTTATATATGCATATGTTGCTCAAACAATGATAATGCCCAAAATATTGTCCTTATTTCAATGGAAAATGCCAACTCTCTATGTTAAATAGACAAAAGAAAATCCACTTTGTGTGTTTGGAAAACCACAATTCTGATGGTGCTTT
Source organism: Sorex araneus (assembly GCF_027595985.1). Taxonomy (NCBI): domain Eukaryota; kingdom Metazoa; phylum Chordata; class Mammalia; order Eulipotyphla; family Soricidae; genus Sorex; species Sorex araneus. Next base: position 150,724,596 of record NC_073307.1, on the reverse strand, counting down.
TCTCTTTTACACTTATCTGACTGTGAATCAGAGGGTTTAATGAGGGTAGCTCAAGAATAAAATACACTGCTACTTTTTCATTTTGAGAATAAATGTATCTGAATATACATAGAAAAAAAACAAAATGTGAGGGTGATTATGAAAAAAAATTCACACTACTTCCTTCTCCACAATGCTTACCGACATTATGGAAGCTAAATTATTATACAGAAAAGACATAGTTATGGGACCTGGAGGTCACACCCACAAACTGCCCCTGGCTGCTGTATATTCTCCTTAATGACCATGATCTGAAGATACACAAGAGCATCTGGAACTGAGCAGCTGACTGCAGAGATTTCTAGAAACAGCACTTACAGGAGCACGTGACCGAACTTGTGGCAATGCAACAACTTATGCTATTTATAACAAGCAATAAAAAATAAAGTATGGGTGAGATTGTCTGGCATAGAGGCTGGATGGATGGGTGGGATGGGGAATACTTGAGTCTTTGGCATTGGAAGATGTGCACTGGTGGAGGTTTGGGTGATCAACAATTGTATGACTAAAACTCAAACAGGGAAGCTTTGAAACTATATCATGGTGATTCAAAAACTAATAATAACAATAATAATAAAATAAATAAATTAACATACTGACTAAAAAAAAGTAATATGGAGTTCATGCCCAATTCAATCAGTTTAATCAATGACTGAATAAATAGCAGTACTTCAACATCTTATTGCCTATTTCTCCCTCTCAGAGAACTTGGACACTGTTTATTTTTAAGTGCAGAAGCTTCTAGTTTGATGTAGTTCCATTTGTTTATGTTTGCTTCCACTTGCATGGTCAGTGCTGTTTCATCCTTAAAGATGCTTTTAGCTTCAATGTTATGGAGAGTTCTGCCTACATTTTCTTCTATGATTCAATAATATTAAAACTTTTTTTAAAAAAGAGAACTTGGTAAGGTACTGAGAGCATTCTGTGGGCAAGGCAGAGCCTGGCAAGCTCTCCGTGGTGTATTTGGCATGGCAAATACAGAAACAATGAAGGGTCTCGTTCCCCTTACCCTGAAAGAGCCTTCACTGCTGCAACACTGGGAAAAACGAGAAAAGAGAGGCTCCTAAATTTTGAGAGCTAGGATGAATGGACACATTATTGATACCCGCTTGAGCAAATCAATGATCAAGGGTATTACAGTGATACAGTAATAATTCCAAATTTTTTAAAAAAGCAGGATGAGAAAATTTACCATACGATAGGCCCTATAAATTCAACATGCTTAGATACTACGATAAATGACCAAAATATTATGCAAGAATATTTCAACAAATCTTTCTTATCACACAAAAAGGGAACTATGGGTAATAAAGAATTCACAGAGAAATAACTAACTTAAAAGATAAATTATTTAACAATCTTACCATAAAATCAAACCAGAGGATACTATCTGACTCATCTGAAAAAATTGAAGATAATGAGTATATAGATAGATAAAAATATATCTATGTATGAATTTAACTCACACTGCAATAAAGCTCGTCATTGAAAGTTAATATTGAACATGCAGAACCAAAATCAATGCATCTGAAAAGAAATTGAGAACATGATACCAGACAAGTAGTTTTTTCTGTCTAAGAAGTCTAATGTTTCTTTCAAATTTCAGTAAGAAATTTAATTGGTATTTCAAAAAATATAATGCCTTAAAATCAGTCGGGAACTTTTTCAGAATATTTAAATTTGTTATTTTCTTTTACATTATGTGTGATTTTGGGAGAGGGGCAGTAACATGTGAAAGGTCTGAGGGTTGTTTCCTCACTTTGCACTCAGAGATCATCTGATGCAATAAAGTTACATTTAACCTTTTTTTTTTTAAATATTAAGACTTTATTTTTCAATAGAAACAAATATTAACCGGCTGCACAGTTTGCTAATGGCATTTTTCACCTCCTTATTTCTAAAAGCATAAATCAAAGGATTGAGTAAAGGAGTTAGTATAGTGTAGAATATCTCCACTATTTTGTCAAAGGAGAAAGAAACTGGAGGCCGCGCATACTCAAATATACATGGAAGAAAGAACAAAACCACAACAGCAACATGAGTTCCACAGGTGGAGAGGGCTTTCCTCTTTCCTTCAGTGCTGTAGTTTCTCAGGGAGAACAAGATGACCCCATAGGACACTAGTAACATGAAGAAGATCAGAATGCAAAAGAATCCACTGTTGGCCACTATCATAAGGCCAAAGGCATAAGTATCAGTACAGGCAAGCTTCAGTAATGGGTACAATTCACAAACAAAGTGATCAATAACATTGGGACCACAGAAAGGAAGTTGTAAAATAAAGAGAATCTGTATACTGGAATGCAGAAAGCCCCCTGCCCAGGCTACTCCAATCAGAATGCCACAGAGCCTTGAGTTCATGATAGAAGTGTAGTGCAAGGGTTTGCAGATGGCCACATACCTGTCATAGGCCATGGATGTGAGAACAATCATCTCTGCTCCAGCAAACAAGTGTCCAGTAAATATCTGCATCATGCAACCTCCGTAGGAGATGGTTTTCTTTTCATAGAGACAGTCTATGATCATTTTAGGGCCAATCACTGAGATAAAACATGCATCCAAGAATGATAGAAAAACCAGAAAGAAGTACATTGGGGAGCCCATGAGCGCTGGGTTGCTGATGATGGCTGCCACAATCATCAGGTTGCCACAGATGGTTGCAATGTAGAAAAGTAAAAATATGACAAATACAATTTTCTGAACATCTGGATTCTGTGAAACTCCCAGAAGGACAAACTCAGTGACAAAACTTTGATTTTTCATGATTTTCCAGAAAACACCCAGAGCTTCCACAGAGACCATCACAATCTGCAATAAAACTGATAAGGTTATATCAGATAAGTTTATTATTATAGGCACTCACAATTTTGTTCTTCCATATGGTTCTTTCTATTCTGTGCTTCATTTATTTTGGGAACCAAAACAAAATAATACCAGGATTTTCATAAATAACAGTCATGTAAGATCAGAGAAAATTCAATTTTTAAGATATGAAATAGTGCTAGAGAGAGAGCATCTCTAGAGGAACAAACACAGATGTGACAGGATTGGGAAACTATTTTTTTTCAGTTACTATCATAGAATACATAGTCATGGTATTGTAGAGAAAATTGTTAAATAAGAATTTGAAGCCATATCTTAGTTCTAAGGCATCAGGACATCAATTTACTTGTCATGTTGTACATCAAGTTGTAATCATAGGCAAACACATGTGAGATGTCCCTGATCCGACGAATTTTTTGTCCACAAATGGAAAAAGATATCAGTGGCATTTTAAAATCACAGATCTTCACAAAAATTTCTGGAGTAGTCTGAAGTGATAGGACCTTTAAGATAAATGAGGCCATATGAGAGGGAACTTTTATTAAAAATGTTGAGTTCTATAAATATACAAAGCACATTACAAAACAGGTGAGAACTCTCAATCCAGAAGAAGCCATAAACTGGCTTATGCAGCAGGCCAGGAACCTCTCTTTTGGCTTCAAGGCTGTTATATAAAGTGCTGTATCAAAGCCATTGGCCTGCTGGCATCCACATAACCCAGAGAAGCTTGAGGTTGCTTCTTAAGTTACACACTACTTCTTTACTCCTGCATATTCCAAGGGGACAGTTGGGACATTTTCACTGAACTTGTGCTGGAGTGGTGTGGCAGCCTCCTACCATACCACACTAACTCTAACTTTAGCTTGATACTAGCCTCGATGTCCTATTTCCACACAACAATGAACCAAGGTTACCATGGTATTAAGAAATCCTAGATCCTTAAACTACAGCTGAAGTACTGACATAGCCAAAGACATTAAAAATCTTCTTGAAATCCTTGCATAAAATTGTAAACAACTGCTGAGTGACAACCAAAGACGTTAGAGTAATTCCAACAGGGAAGTAACTGTCTAGGATAAGGAATCACAAATCATGAAATCCCCGTTAATAGTCGATTCCTTGAGCGGACTCAGTAACATCTCCAATTGTCCTTTCCCTGAGATCTTAGAAGTCTCTCTAAGACTGGGCCCTTGCAAGGATGTTGCACTGGAGACTCTTTCAGGGTCAAGGGAATGAGATCCAGCTTGTTACTGGATTTAGCATATGAATACACCATGGGAAGCTTGCAAGGCTGTCCCATGTGGGTAGGAAACTCTCAAAGTTTGCCTATTTCTCCCAGAGGGAGAAGAAGGCTAAAAGATATCGCATGGCTGCTTTGTGATTCTGGGAGCTTGGTTTGAAGTCTCTGGATATTGGCCGTTGATGGAATTACACACATCTGGGTTCCTCTGCCGGTAACTTTGTGTGTGAGGCCTCTACAAACATGTGGAGAGGGGCCTCGAACATGGCTGTAGCTAGGTTCCAGTGGTCTTTGGCTGCTGGGAGCTCTGCTCGGGGTGGGGAGGGAAGCTAGAGACCATCCCCTCTGAGGGAACCCAGGGAAAACAGCCAGGGGTGTGGCTAAGAGACTCTCTAGGAGAACTGAGTTTATTAATTCTCTGGCTACCCTAGAGAGTGCCCTGGCAGGAGAGCACAGGTGATGAATTTGAAAGACTCAAATCTAGATGGCAACAGACACAATGCAAAAGCAGAATAGAAATACCACCACACTTTCGAAATGAAAATAGTAGCCTGGACAACTCAATCAGAAGTGGAACCTCTCACATAAGGATTAAAGCTAGAACATGTTGAGGATCTTTAATGAGCTCAAAGAAACAGTGGTGCAAGATTAAGAAAGCATGAAAACAGACATTTGAAGCTATAAACAGAAGTGACAGAAAGAGATTACAGAACATAAAACTCAGTGGAAGAACTTGTCATCAATAACTATTGATGAAATTGAAAGGGTAATCAACCTGTTCCCGGCCCCTCCAAAAATTCCAGTAACTAGATAAATTCACTAGCAAGTTTTTTCTTACATTAATTTATCTAAATTTATTTATATATTTTTATATATTAACAAATCATCAACTGTCCAAACAAAATTAGAATTAAAATTAATTAGATAACAGAGCTCTAATATCAAAATCAATGTTTTTATAAAAATCAATTTTTATGTGAAAATGATTATGCCTCATCATGGAGTTGTTAAGGCCTTGTGTAAAGATTTACTAAACTGTTTGTTGCTAGTTCAGTCTTCTATGTTATTTTTGTTTGTTGAGATTAGTTGTTTCCGATCTTACTTTGCCATCTATTTTGCTGTGTTTCTACTTGAATTTCAATACAAACCATTAAAAAAAGACCTACTCCCAATTCTTTCCAGGGTCTTTCAGGAAGTTGTAGAAGCAGGAATCCCCCCAATTTCAATGAGGCAGAAATAACCATAGCATCAAAAGGAGAGAGAGATATCACAAAAAGGGAAAGCTATATCCCTCTTGAACATACATGCAAACATTCTCAACAAAATATTAGCCAACCAAGTACAAAGAATATCGGAAAGATCATTTGTCATGATCAAATAAGATTCAGGGTTTAATATACTCAGGTCAATCAACATAATAAACCACATCAATATAAGAAAAAACAGTCATCTAGTAATATCAATAGATGCAGAGAATCAAAAGGGTTCAAACCCATTCATGATGTGAACTCAATAAGGTGGAAAGTGAAAGAATTTTCAATATAGCTAAAGCCAATTACCACATGCTCACAGCAAATAGTGTGCATGATCCTGAAAAATTGAAAACCTTTCCTATAAAGTCAGTCACAAGACAAGGATGTCCACTCTCATCACTACTATTCAATTTAGTTCCGAAAGTCCAAACCATAGCAATTAGTCAAGAAAGAGATATTGAAGGCACTCAGACTATAAAAAATGTCAGTCTCAGTGTTTTCAGAGACATGAAAGTACACTTTGAAAATGTTAGAGACTCTACAAAAAAAAAAACCTAGAAAATATATATTTATACCATTGAGTAGCAGACTACAAAATCAATAAACAAACTTTGGCTTCTTTTTACATGCAAATAGTAAAACAAATGAGAGAGAGGTTAAAAAGTTAATCCATTTAGCAGTTGTTCCTCAGAAAATCTAATACCTGGGAAGCAACTTAACAAAAGAAGTTAAAGACTTACATAGAACAAAACCATGTTACTATAAAATAAAATATAAAGACACAAGGAAATGTAAACATTCCCTGTTCATGGATAGGAAGTATCAACATTTGTCAAAGTGGAAATCTTCCCAGAACACTGCATATACAATGTAGTTCTACTAAAAATACCCATGTCACTTTTAAAGATATTTAAAAATATATTTTAATTTATAATCTATGTTTGGACTGGAACAATAGCCCATGGCCAACCTGGATTTGATTCCTCCATCTCTCTCTAAGAGCCTGGCAAGCTACTGAGAGTATCCCGCCCACACAGCAGAGCCTGGCAAGCTGTCTGGGACGTATAGGATATGTCAAAAACAGCAACAGCAAGTCACACAATGTAGACATTACTGGTGCATGCTCCAGCAAGTTGATGAACAACTGGACAACAGTGCTACAGTGCAGTGCTGTAATCTATGTTTATAGATTAAATATACCTGAATTTCACACGGAATAATAAGTCCATTTAGTAAACCTAAGAAATTTTAGGTAAAAAAAAGCTAGCAGACTTCACTTTCCAAAACTTCAAACTCTGTGATAAAGCTATAGTCATCAAAATAAAGGATAGACACTCAGGTCAATGTTGCAGAATTGAGAGTCCAGAGACAGATCCTCAGGTATAAGGGACATTTAATGTTTATAAAAAGAGGGGAGCGGGGACATGAAGTGGAGCAAAAAAAAGTCTCTATAGCAAATACTGGTGCAATAACATTGATCACACTGTGCACAATGTCAAATCAAAGCAGATTAAAGACATTGATATCTGACCTTCTCCTTCAATTACATTGAGGAAAACATAGGTGGAACATTTTGGCATGGAAGCAGAAGCTATCTTCAATGATTCAATACCATCGGCCAAGTAAACAGAATCAAAGATAAACAAATGTGACCATCATACTGAGAAGATCTGCAGCACAAAAGAAACAAGAACAAGAGTAAAACTACAACCAATAGACATAGGGAAAATATTTTCCAACTAGTCATCAGACAGATGATTAATATCACACTATAAATAGCTCTGGTTGAATTTTACAAGAAGAAAACAAACAATGACTCAAGAAAATGCAATAGAAGGATATGGACAGTAACTCTCAACAAAGGCATAAAGATGGCTAAAAAGTATATATATATACAAATATATATCACTTATTATCAGGAAAATACAAATAAAAAACAACAATGATATGTCATCTCAGACCATTGAAACTGTAACATATTACAAAGAAACAAAAATAAACAATAATGTTGTAGATGTGAGGTAGACATTCACTGTAAGTAGGAACATTTCTGGTTCAGCATTTTTGAAAAACAATACAGCAGACACTCTTTATAAAACAAGGGGTCAGTCTAATATATGATCCAGAAACTCCACTTCTTGACATCAACCCCAATACCAAAAAATAAAAAAAAAATTTAGAACATTTGCCCTTCTATGTTTGTTCATTTCAGCCAAATTCACAATAATCAACTTCTGGAAACAACTCATTGTCCAAGATCAGATGACTAGATAAAGAAATCATAGGACGTATACATAATGGAATTATAAGAAAAGATGAAATCATGAAATTTGCTGCTACCTAATGGATCTAGAGGGAATCATGTTGACTGAAGTAACTCAAAAGGAAAAGGACTGACTCAATTATTTCTCTTATATACGGGATATAAAGAAGCACTGTAGGGGTATAAAAAATACTCAATAGGATAAAATGAGAATTGATCTTTGGTAGTGGGCCACAAATTTGAGAAAGCAAGTGGAAGGGACAGAGAGGAATTAGCTAGGAAGGGGTTGGCACTGGGGAACTGATGGGAAGGAAGTGGACAGGTGGGATGAAGGGAAGGTTGGTGAGGGTTGTGTTTTGTATGAAATCCTATCATGAAGGGTAATAAACTGTGGTACCGCAAATAAAATTTAATTAAATTAAAACATAAAATCTTTGCATGAAGTACATACTGTTTTATTTAAAACTTAAAATAAACCTACGTAAAATAATACTACTATCACACGCTGTCCTCATTTGTAAGAACAATAATAGCAGAAAATAATTATCGAAGCATTATTGCCTAGAAAACTACCAATGCTATATCTTTAATACATATTTAACTGTGGAAAATTATCATTTAATGTATTATTTCAAACAAATAATAGAGGTTGATCTGGAATTTAAACCTAGACCTTTGCATTTTTTACATAGCCAGTTCTTGCCTATTGGATCAACCCAGACAGGAACAAGAATCCTTCTTTCCCAGCAAGAAAATCAGAGAGTGAGTGACTGTTCTGTTTCAAATCCACAAATACAAGTTAAAGATGTAAGCAACTACATAGTAAGAAATACAGAAATATGTTGAATATACCTTGAATCTTGAGTTTTTACTCACTACTTATTAATTACTTGTAAGATATACTCCATTTTTATTTAGTACAACTTCCTTAGATATAACTATTTGAAATTTAATCTCTTTCAAAGTACATGTGTTCACCAATTACCTGAATGTATCAACAGATTATATTAAGGATGATTTCAAATTATTTTTCTACAAGGACAACCCAAAAGTGTACCTTGTGATACTGTTCCTTCACTGGTTGAAGTTTCTACTGTTTCTCATGTAGAAAGTTAGCCATTTTATCCACAGAAATATTGTCCATTAATCATCCAGAGAATTATTTCAATAATTTTTCAATTATTTCAATTTCTCATTTCATTTCCAGCTATAAGTGTGGACAACAGTTTTATCTTCAGCTGCCTTTAATACAAAAACGATCACAGATTTTATGATACTGGTGTATGCATTTGCTCTTCATTTAATATGTAGGAAACTGTGAGGCTTACACTACAAATAAAATTTATTCTAAAAATGAAAAATATAAATATAATATAAAATGAAATCCCCCAAAGTCACAACCTTGATAAAAACCTTACTCAAACTGATTTTTGTTCAACTTTAATTCATTTAATCAATGCCTGTACAATGACCTCTGTATCTTGCTACAATTGTCTCCAAGAGAACAAGAGTATAACTAAAATACAACATTGTTCCATGAGTCAAACATATATTGAAAGGGAAAATAATATCATTTTATCCTAGTGTCAAAAGAGAAGAGAAGGCAATGAAATGAATAACAGTTAAGAACCAAGGCAACCGACAAAAGGGCAGGGCACTGCTTAATTGAGTTTCAAATAGAAAAGATAGTAAAAAAATGTAATGCTGTTAAAAAATCAGGCAATTCATTCACAAATATGAAATTAGTGTTCATGGCATAGTTTGACAAATATATTAATATGATTAAATTAATCAAATAAGACTTTAATCACTATAATTAATTTGAATTAATTATTGCATTATTTTATTTCTCTGTTGATTACCATATGACATTGAAGAAACCCTTAGTCTTGGTGTCCTCTTCAAAACAGTGGTAACATATTTCAAACTGCCAATCCACAAGTCAAATAATATTCTTATGCATATTTGTACTTAGTATGCATAAGTCAGAAAATATTGTTAAATATTGAAGCCATCATTTTTTTTTTTTTTTGCTTTTTGGGTCACACCTGGCGATGCACAGGGGTTACTCCTGGCTCTGCACTCAGGAATCACTCTTGGCGGTGCTCAGGGGACCATATGGGATGCTGGGGATCGAACCTGGATCGGCCGCGTGCAAGGCAAACGCCCTACCCGCTGTGCTATCACTCCAGCCCCGCCATCATTTTTATTAAGCAGTGTATATAACAATGCACACATGACAATATAAATTAATATCTTATATAATCTATAATATAAATCTCTTTACCAGGTGATCAAGTTTATTTGGTTTAGGACCACATTCAGCAGTGTTCAGCACTTAGATATTCGTGGCTCTGTGCCAGGACTCAATCCTGGGGGAACTCTCTAGCACCAGGTTGGATGCCTGGATATAACCAGTGTTGGCTGTGTTAAAGACATGCATCTTACCTGCTGTAATATCACTTAGCCGAGAATGATATACAATGTTCTTAATCACATGATTAACCAAAAATTCATATATTCCTTCCCCAAAATATTCAAAGAAAGGTCATAGTGCTTATGATTCATCTAATTTTCTACCTGGTAAAATGATTTTGCAGAGCTGAAAATAGCGTGCTTGTCCTGTGCTAAACACAAAATCTTGTGCTAAAGTTATAAATATCACAAAAACATTCCACAAAGAATTTTATGAACTCTAAACATGTTTCTATTCCCTTTGATCTATCACTGTCACTGAAGTCCCATTGTTCATAGATTTGCTTAAGTAGGCACCAGTAATATCTCCATTGTGAGACTTGTTGTTGCTGTTTTTGGCATACCGAATACGCCACTATAGCTTGCCAGGCTCTCCTATACTGGCAGGATATTTTTGGTAGCTTGCCTGGCTCTCCGCGAGGGACCAAGGAATCGAAACTCGGTCTACTGCATGCAAGGCAAAAACCCTACCCGCTTTGCTATAGCTCCAGTGCAAACATCACTATAGGGAGAGATATTTTTGGATTCCTGTGACATGAGAAATCCAGAAAGCAAAAGTACAGCTGAGACAAAGACAAAGTGATGAATGTTGCATTTTAATTAACTTGCTTTGAACTTGAAAATGAATATAAGTATAGAAAATAGGTTTAAGCTTTTGAAATAACAATTATTTCAATCACTCCACCAAAAGTTTTCCTTCTTGTACGAAATATTTATTGAGTGCTTAAAGCATCTCGAATGCTGTCTTATTGATGCTAAATGTTATTATGTCACTATGTTTTCCTTGAGTTAATAAAGATTATAATCTCTATTTAAAGTGAAATTCTGAGACAGAAAGGTCATGTGAGTAGCCCCTGTGCATTTAAGCTGTAGTATTTTATGTCTTAAAACCTAATTTTAGAAACTAAAATTCTATTTAACTTGACGGTTGGATAGTACCATCTATAATTTTAAGTCCCAATTTTCAATTTTAAATTCTACTTTAAAATAAAAAAAGTGTAATTATGAATCCTACCATGTTTCAGTCTATTGAATGCTCTGGTCCTGGTAATCTCTAATTCTCCATTAAGTGACCAACAAGTGACTGTTGGGTCCACATCTTATTTCTTCATCAGAGAGATAGAGGAAGAGCCACCCTAGTTGAAGATGCAGAGAATGTTCTCTACTGCTTGTGCAGCACTGTGTTGAACATGGTTTGGGGAAGGAGGGAATAAGAAATCAAAGGTTACTTTTCGATTGATTTCCCACTGGAATTGAGGGATGTTTCCCTGAGCCATCATGAACCTATAGAATTGCATCTCAATTCTCCCCAAGGTTGGGAATTTCCCACCTGTATGATCTCAAAGACTTTTAATCGTTTTGGTTTAAGTGTTGGCAAAATCTTTTGTCCCTGAGCAATTATATTTTTACAGCACATAGGTATCTGTGCTCATGTGTCTATTTGAAGATGCTTTTATTACCTTCAGAAACAAAATATTTGTGACATGGAGATGTAATATAGTTTTTGTGGTAAAGGATAAAACTTCTATGTGCTCATAAAAATCATAGGGTAGTATTCTGAGATAAGGCTTCATAATCAATCTGTAAGTGAAATATAGCTACTAGTGTGCCATTTCCTGTTTATTTTGTAATAATATAAGCTAGACATTTTGATAAGGAGTATGTATTTAATTAATAACCTTTATTATTCTTTGTTATTATTTTCATACTGCAGAACGTTAAAAATGCTATATACTTTTATTGGACAATAAAACATTTTTCCTCTCAATGCTTTATAATGTAATTCATCTGATGTTTATTCCCAGTTAAATGTGGTAGAATTATAGTTTAATGCACAGTTTTAAAGTAAACTGTTACTTTATAGTATAATTTAAAGTCTGGGAACATGACCAACCCATTTATTAAAAATTTGTTTCCAAGAATTATTTCTCTGTTTTAACTATGATGGCCATTTATTTGCCTGACTATTATTTAGGACACATGAGATTATATTTTCGTTTTTGGTCTTTTGCCCACAGCCTGATGTTCAGAGTTTAATAATGATTGAAATCAGCAATCACTCAAGAATAAAATGAGGAAGTTATACTTGATTTATTTTAACATAAATACTACAAACATTACTAATCCAATTGTCCATTCACCTAAATAAAACTAATCTTCAAATAAAACATAAGGATTATTCCAAATATTAGTTTAGACTAAAGAAATAGAGATTGTATATTAAACTCCAGTTCCAAATTGTAAGATTTTAATGTCTTAAAATTGTGAAGACTAAATTGATCGTTAAAAAACTTAAATGCACTTAGTTCCTACAGAGAAATAGAATGAAAATCATTGTTTTCTTTCTGAAGAGGGATGGTAAATCAGAGTTCTATAGTTCCTTTTAAATATTCCTTCTCTATTGCCTACAGTTCATTTATAATTTACATATTTCATATGAATGAGGTTTCATATTTCTATTTCTTCGCCTGATGGATTTTCCTATTATGGTATCCTGTAGTTTCCTTCAGTTTACTGAAAGGAAAAAATTTTTTTCTTTTTCTTTCTGATATTTTATCAATAGGTACTTGACAACATTTGATTACATTTAATATTCAAACACCAATCCCACCACCATTACACCTTCCCATCAGCACGTTTCAAATTTTTCAATCCTGAACCCCAATGCCTGCCCCAATGCAGAACAAAAATAATACATACTGTATTGTTCGTTATTAAAAAAAAAAAAAGAAAAACCGCTGAAAATGCTACACGAAAGGATCCTTAGAGGAAAGAGAATGAAAATTGTTCTATTTTGACAGGGACAATTAAGACGTTATATAAGAGATCGTTAAAATGTTTTTAAAGGTTGAGTCTTGTGTGCTTTTACATCTGTTATGTACACACACACACACTCACACACATATATATGTGTGTATATATATATAAGGGCTGAGCAATAGCACAGCAGGTAGGGCGTTTGCCTTGCATGCAGCCCACCTGGGTTCTATTCCTCCATCCCTCTCAGACAATCTGGCAAGCTACTGAGAAAATCCTACCCACAAGGTAGAGCCTGATAAGCTACACATGGCATATTGGAATGCTAAAAACAGTAACAAGTCTCAGAATGAAGAAGTTAATGGTGCCCGCTGGAGCAAATTGATGAACAATGGGACAACAGTGCTACACTGCTATATATATGTATTATCTCTAAGATTTGTTGCCTACTACTTTGAACCCCACAAATATCTTGTGGTACTTACAGAGTACACACTACCCAGCCACCGCCATGCCGCTCTCTGAACACTCGGGCCGAAATTCATGGACGAGTGAAGTCACACAGAACCAGGTAAGCAGAATTTTTTGATCTTGGACTACAGGCTCAACCAGACCCAGAAACAAGATCATCTGTCTGCTTCCTCCAATCTCTGGCACCTTTGGGAGGGGTCTAATGCAGATGCCCACCCTATTGAAGTCAGATAAATACCTCAATGCCAAACCCCCACTACCTCCACCTCCCAGCCACCGCCATGCTCCAGGCTGCTCTCCTGACATACCCTAAGACACTTAATACCTATTTTTCATAATTCCTGCACAATATTTGATGTTGTTCAAATATAGTGTGAACCATTCAAATACCTCTAACGGCAATTGGAGGCTGCCCTAAAAACCTCCACCCTCTTTGAGAGCCCAGAAAACTGCCTAGAGTACCCTGTCCACATGGCAGAGCCTAGCAAGCTACCCGTGGCATATTCGATATGCCTAAAAGAGTAACAACAATGGACCTCACTCGTCTGACACGAAAAGAGCCTTCAATATGACAGAGTCAAGAAAGATGAGCAAGGAGAGCCTGAAAAAATCTCGGGGATGGACTAGACTGCCAAAACAAAGATAGACTAAAATGACTGTCTTTACTTTCAATGCAGCTATGCTGGAATCGGTAGCATCCATCCAGCACCTGATGGTGCAAGCACAGAAGATCAAGTACAACATCATTGGTCCTACTGAACAAGAAGACATCAATCACAACACGCAATTTTTGACACTAGAGAAGAACTGTTCCTTAGAACATGAGACAAAAGAGGTGTTGATGGCATTGGTGTCCTTATCAATAAGAACTTGGCCATGAGCATTAATTCATTCAAATGTCTAACAATCCAAATCAGATGTTTACGCTTGATAGACGTGGCTCACTGACTGCAGTTTCTATCTTCATCATCTACGAACCAACATCCAACTATGATGAAGAAGAAATTGAGAAGTTCTACATGGAACTAGAGAAGTCCTATAAAGAAGACCACATCTTCTACAAGATCATTGTTGGTGACTTTCATGCCAAGATAGGACTGAGAAAGTTGCCCGAAGAAACCCATATTGGGACGTATGGCCTAACATGGAACGGACATGGTGATGGACTGTCTGAGTTCATCATGTCGACCAAATCCATCCATGATAACTCACTTTTCCAGAAGTCCAAATCTAAAAGCTGGACATGAGAGTCTCCCGATGAAATTGACCACATCATATTCAATCGAAGGTTTTGCCTGACTAATGTCGCTGTTTTCCCCAAATTTCAAAGGGGATCAGACCACCGTCTCCTTCGTGCAAAATTCTACTTCACACAGAGGGGAGAAAGGTCTGCAAAGTTTAAGTTTAAGAAGAGAACTCCCAGAATTACCACCAACTGAGAGCTCTTTGCCAGTATTGCAGCAATATGGGAAGATGCCATCCTTGACAACATCAACAAGGAATATGATCAACTGTTTCAGAACCTCCATGGTTGCACAAAGAATGCCGAGACGAGAAAGCCACAGATAGATGCCTATCTTCAGAAACTCTGGAGCTCATTCGCAAGCCTCAGGCAACTGAAGTCAAGAGACCCAAATCCTCAAAGCTATCATGGTAATAATACATGATCTGCAATTATAGAAATAAATAATGGACATTGTGCTAGCTTTATCATAGTATCTACAATTTAATTCATATTAAAATGTAATTTGTGTCTCCATCATTATTTAGATACATAATCACATACTTGATCAAGAGTGAAATATCACACAAAAAAATAATGGTGACAGGAGAAGATTTATCTACTTCAAAAATAACTAGCTAGTTTTTCAGTACTTCATGTATCATGGATCTAATTCAATCATTTATTTGGAATCCTCATTTATTAAAAGGAGCAATGAGGCCCAGGTCAGAGAATTAAGTTGAAACATTATATTGAGGAATGATAAAGCCAAATATAAAAATGTCTAGATCACTGAAGTTAAGAGACCCAAACTTTAACAACCAAACTTAGAAAGGTGCCTGTTGGAAAGGCAGGCTGCAGGGCTGGGAGTGTTAAGGGAGGGAACATAGGAAAATTGGTGGAGGAATGTTAAAACTGGTGGTAGTATCGGAGCTGCAATATTGTATTTCTAAAACTCAACTATAAATAATTTTGTAAATAATGGTGCTTTAATTTAAAAATAAAATAAAATAACAAATGAAATAAAAAGAAAAACATAATGAAATAAAAAATATAGATAAAACAAAAAATAAGAAATGTGCACAGTAATTATAATATTTACTTAACCTAAAAACATAAAACTATTTTTCTTTTTTTTTTTTTTAAACTTTAGTCATTGTATTTTTGTTGTCTATTTCTTTGATATTTACTCTTCTTCATGCTATTTCCTTCCTTTCTGGGTAGGGGACAGGTTTTATTTTATTTTATTTATTTTATTTTTTTTTAAACTTTATTTTATTTTATTAAATCACCGTGTGGAAGATTACAATGCTTTCGGGCTTAGGTCTCAGTTATACAATGCTGAAACAACCATCCCTTCACCAGTGCCCATATACCACCACCAAAAAAAAAAAAAAAAAAAAAACCCACACAGTACACCTCCCATCCCGCCCCTCCACCCCCTACCTTGTAACTGATAAGTTTCATTTTACATTCTGTTTACTTTGGTTACATTCAATATTTCAACACAAACCTCACTATTGTTGTTAGGAGTACCCCACTAGATTCAGACCTACTGTGAAGACAAATAAGGTTTTGAATTTCTGTACTTTAACAAGAAGTCCAGGGAGATTTCTTCCAGATATTCGATAATTGCAGGCTTGAAAACCCAATCTGTGGTCGTCTTAATATGGCGGCCACCGCGCCCTTCATCCCCGGAGAGAAAGAGGTGAGAGAGAGAGAAATACCTTTCCCCTCCCGGGCGGGCACGGGGCCGAGGCTTAGTTCTCAGGCTGGAGACATTCTGCGAGGAGTTGCTCACACCGAAAGAGGTTTTGCTGGGTCTGGATTCACGCTTGTACAGCTGCGGAGAGGCCACACATGCGTGCGGCCCCCGGGATCACATCTCGGCGGTGGGCAAAACTATTTTTCTAAAACATATATATTTGAAATTTTACTCACACCCAAGTAAATTGAGTTTCACTTAAAAATACATTTTGATGTATGTTTATTGCAGCACTGTTGACAATATCCAGAATTTGAAAACAATCCAAGTGCCCGAGAATGGATGACTTATTAAAGAAACTTTGGTACATCTACAGATGTGATACTATGAACCTATAAAATTTCCTCTCTTTCCACTTCAGTTGGGAATTTCCTAGCAGTATGGTTTTCTAAGACGGAGAATTTTGGTTTTGATGAACTTGTATGCTCTTAATTAATTTTTTCTTTTTATTCTTTGCACACTTTTTAAGTATTCTTGATTTTCTAGTTGAGATTTATCTCATTCCCTGCATATCCTTCAGGAAGAAAAGACTGGGTACCAAGGGATGGAATATAATGTCTTTTTGGGACATAAGTGTGCCTTCTGTGTACTTATCGACTCTCCAGACTGAGTTCTTATGTCAGCATAAGCAGGTGACAATAAAAAACATTGAAATATATCAGAAGCACATGTTATTAAAATAACAATTGTTATATTTAAGCACATGCAAGAATGTGTTGAGGTGCTAGAGTGAAAGCACAGCGGGTAGGGCATTTGCCTTGCACACAGCTGACCAGAACTTTATTCCCAGCATCCCATATGGTCCCCAGAGCACTGCCAAGAGTAATTCTGAGTTCAGAGCCAGGAGTAACTCCTGTGCATTGCCAGGTGTGACTTTCTCCCCCCCAAAAAAATAACGTGTTCATTTATTGTTTATTTTCTATTATTCCCTGTTTGTTTTTAATACCAGGACCTCACTTGATAGTGCTCAGGGTTCATTTCTGGTTCTGTACTCATCTGTACTCAGGGATCTATCTTGCCTGGATTCCTGCCTCCTGTACTGTCTCTGTAGCCCATGCTCTGTGTTCTTGACACTGACACTGTTCTTGACACTGATATCCCACAACATTAAATTTAAGGCATAATTTTTTTTTAGAAATAAGAATTTTGTTTTATCAATTTTGGGAAAAAAAGACACGAGGTCAATTTATTCTTATGGAAAGTAGAGTGTGATTAGAATCTAAATCAGGGGGCCGGAGCGATAGCACAGTGAGTAAGGCATTTGCCTGACACTCAGCCGACCAGGGTTCGATTTTCAGCAGCCCATATGGTCCCTGAGCACCGCCAGGAGTAATTCCTGAGTGCAAGGCCAGGAGTAACCCCTGTGCATCGCCGGGTATGACCCAAAAAGCAAAAATAAATAAATAAATATTTTTTAAAAAATAAATAAAATCTAAAGCAGGCTCTCTGCCCAGAAGAATCCTGGAGCTGCCCCACACAAACAGCTCCTCTGCTCCTAAAAGACCTTGATCCCGAAGGCCTACTAACTACTTTTGGCACCCAGCGGCTTCTTACAGAAATGCCTCTAGACTGTGAACTGACCTACGACCCCATGCTGCCCTGGGAGGGAAAGGTTCTTCTCACTCAGCCTTTTCTCCCCGTGGCAGTGGCACCAGCCACAGTGTGGCGGCCGCCATCTTATAGAGCCCACTTAGCGGAGTTAAAGCTTGCAGTAACGCAACTTCTGGCAGAAATGTCTCTGGACTTAATTACTAAAATACCAAAAATCCAAAACCGCACAGCCGCAACAGCAGCCGCACAACCTCATATACTCTTCATTCTCAGCAATAGAAAACAAATTATCTAATGATGCCTTTTTATCAGGTCTGATTGTTGGGGAGAAATTCCAAATGATATTAGTAAGTTTTCTGTTGAAATATTGAATGTAATCAAAGTATATATAGATTAAAGTGAAGATCATTAGCCAAACAAGTTGGGGGTGGGTGGGATGGGAGGTATCCTGGGGTTCTTGGTGGTGGACCACGTTCACTGGTGAATGGTTGGGGGTTTGATCATTGTATGATTGAGACTGTAACCTGAAATCTTTGTACCTTTTTTCACGGCGATTCAATAAAAAACTTAAAATTAAAATTAAAAATATAGTAGAATAAAAATAAATTCTAAATCAAAACTTGGCCATCTTATTTCACCTAGTACCATCAGAAAATGGCTTTCCTAGAGAGATGATAAGTCCTTATATTTTAATTTACCAATATATTGTTTATACAAATCCCAATAGAAGATGGAGAGTTGGAATAATTCTGACAAAGGCCAAAATATTTTGCTTTTCTGACCTAAGCAATTAGGTACAAGTATGATTTCTCTTTATTTGAAATTTCTCATAAGTTAGCACTGAGAATATTCCTGATACAGGAAACATTTATGAAGATGACAGTTGAAAAATAAGACTAAGTAGCAGAGCTTCGGCTGCTAATTCTGAAATGCTGACTCAAAATGAACACCACACCAAGCTCTTTTCTATGACCTGTGTTTCTAAATTTTTTTTCCTGATAGAGGATATTGGCAGAATAATAATTTAATCATTTTAGAAGACAATATGTAAATGTCATGATTTCATCTCTCCTAACAGCTGCACAGAATAACATGGGAGATGTGTGCCGAAAGTAGATAATGGAACGAGCATGATGACCTCTCAGTGTCTGTGTTCAAAGCCATGGTGCCCAAAAGTAGAAAGTATGGGGAATATTGTCTTCCATAAAGGCAGGGGGAAGGTGGAAAATGGGGGGGTATATCGGGGATATTGGTGGTAGGGAATGTGCACTGGTGGAGGGATGGGTGTTAGATCATTGTGTGATTGAAACCCAAATATAAAAGCTTGTAACTATCTCACAGTGATTGAATAAAATTTAGAAAAAAAGCAGATTGTATGTCATGAGTAATATAATAAGTGTATAAGTTCTACAAACATAGGAAATATAGCAAAGTTCAGTGTTAACTATAAGCAAATGTTTGTGTAAAATTACTGAACCATCTACATATTCACACCTGGTGAATGCCCACATATAATTTTTAAAGTTTTAATTCCTTTCTGATTTGAACTTTTTTGTTGTCAGTGTTAGCTGTAATTTGAGGTTTTAAAGAACAGCATTTCTTGAATACAACCCTTTATTCCTGTACCAAGGTGTAACTCCTTGTTCATTTACAACAGTTGCCTATTTTCTTTCACTCTGACTATTGCTGTGTTACCACTCTCTGTGCCAGGTTTTATCTTCTGCTTATAGTGTCCTTCCTGTTGAAGGGATTAGTACATTTCTGATTTTTTTTGAGATCTGAGTTCAGATATCACCTCTTGAAAATCCCCTCTGCTTCTTCCTGGTGTTTTTCACTTCTGTGTTCTTCAATGTGCAACTAGTGCAACAATGATAGAGACAAAGTCAGGCCTCCTAGATCAGTAAGAGAATTGTCTCTGTCTCATTTCAGCTACTATCTGTACTTTTCCCAAATTACATTTCATTCATTTTTAAAGTTCCCTTCTAGATAGTGCCATCTTTAAACATGAGCAACGTCAGCCGTTATACTGTTCCTTTAAGACACAAAACAGAACATTCTTAATGCCTCTTTAATAGAATTTTCACATTGAGATATTTCAAAAACTGTGTATTCAGTACAATTTCTATTTTTTTAACTATGATTGGCATTGTGTAATGTTTTTCATGTAGGCATGCTCAGAGTAAGCCCCAACTTACAGTGTTATTAGTATTATTACATGAGTATAAACCCAGAATTTTTGATACTGCCCTGACATCTGGAGAGAAACAAATTTTACCTCTTAACCACTCAGTAATAAAACTTTTCCTTTAGTAAACCAAATGCTGTGTCTAATTTCATAAGTAGCAATAATGGAAGAAGGTTCAACTAATAAAAATGATACCAATTTTATGCAATTCTATCAAAAATATAACTAAGTAGACAAATGCACTTCCTCTGGTTGTTTTTATTGCTTTTCTCTTTAGGTAAGAAAGTTTCTACAAAGAACCAGAGAAATAGTACAGCAAGTAGGGATCCTGTCACAGAAGCAGCTGACCCCATTTCAATAAATTCCTAGTATATGGTTCAATATGGTCCCCTCAAGTTTCACTAGGAATAATTTCTGAGTGCAAATCCAGAAGTAAACCATAAGTGTTGCCATGTGAGCCCCTCAAACAACAAAAAATCATCTGGAGAAATACTAATCACTGTATAAAGTGTATATAATTTGATCGACAGTTCCTAATGTTTTTTAGTTTAAGTAGTGATCAGGAAGATTGACCAGAAATTTTTCTATTCATCTTGAATTCTAACTCTATGCTTAAAATCTGTTTAGTACTTTATAAAAATTTTCTCTATATCATTTTTTTTATATTCCTAAACTTTGAATTTCAGTTTGATATATATCTAGAATAGTGATGTGGTTTACTATGAAGTAGGGCCCATGTACACCATGTCTAAGAGTAATGTTAATTGCACTATAGCTCTCTTTAGTCACAATGCATTAATTTGATATTATAACACAAATCTAAAAAATTGTTATAGGTTTTATTATTGTCATTATTTTAATAAGGTGTTAATAATAACCCTTTTTAGATAAATTTTGTTAAACATAGATGTTTAAATCCCTATTTAGTTAAACATAGATGTTTAGATATGCATATGTTGCTCAAATAATGATAATGTCCAAAATATTCTCCTTATTTCAATGAATAATGCCAACTCTTTATGTTAAATAGAGGAAAGAAAATCCACTTTGTGTGTTTGCAAAACCGTAATTCTGATGATGCTTTTCTCTTTTACACGTATCTGACTGTAAATCAGAGAGTTGAGTGAGGGTAGCCCTTGAATAAAATACATTGCTACTTTTTCATTTTGAGAATAAATGTATCGGAATACACATCAATAAAGAACAAGATGAGAGCAATAATGTGAGGGGTGCTTATGGAAAGGATTCACACTACTTCTTTCTCCACAAGCTTACTGACAGTATGAAAGCTGAATTATTATACAGAAGAGACATGATTATGGGACCTGGAGGTCACACCCCCAAACTGCCTCTGGCTGCTGTATATGCTCCTTAATGACCTTGATCTGGAGTCACACCAAATCATCTCCGAACAGAGCATCTCTCTGCAGAGATTTCTACAAACACTAGTTATAGGAGAAGTTGGCCGAACTTGTGGCCACACAACATCTTATGCTATTCATAAGAAGCAATACAAAAGAGAGTATGGGGGAGAGTGGCTGCAATAGAGGCTGGATGGAGGGGTGGGATGGGGGGATACTTGGGTTCTTGGTGGTGAAAATGTGCACTGGTGGAGGTTTGGGTGATCAATCATTGTATGACTAAAACTCAAACAGGGAAGTTTTGTAATTATATCATAGTGATTCAAAAACTAATAATAATAAAAAGAATAAAATTAAATTAACATACTGAATAAAAAAGGAATGTGGAGTTCATGCCCAACTCAATCAGTTTAATCAATGACTAAATAAATAGCAGTATCTGACATCTTATAGCCTAGTTCTTTCTCTCAGAAAACTTGGCAAGATATGGAGAGCATTCTGCCACAAGGCAGAGCCTGGCAAGCTCTCCATGGTGTATTCATTATGCCAAATACAGTAACAATGATGGATCTCATTCCCCTGACACTGAAAGAGCCTCCATTGTGGCACCACTGGGAAGAACTAGTAAAGAGAATCTGCTCAGATCTCAGAGCTAGGAAAAATGGAAACGTTACTGGTGCCCACTTCATTAATCATGATCAATGGGATTACAGTAATACAGTGATGCTTCCACATTAAAAAAAGCAGGATGAGGAAACTCACCATGCCATAGAACCTATAAATTCACCATGCTTAGACCGTTTAATAATGACCTAAATGTTACACAAGATTATTTCAACAAAGCTTTCTTATCACACAAAGGGAACTTCGGGTAATAATGAATTCATAGAAACATTACTACTTTAAAAAAAAAAAGTATTACTGGGATGAAGCTATAGCACAGCGGGTAGGACATTTGCCTTGCTCGCAGCTGACCCAGATTCGATTCCCAGCATCCCATATGGTCCCCAGAGCACTGCCAGGTGTGATTCCTAAGTGCAGAGCCAGGAGTAGCCCCTGCGCATTGCCAGGTGTAACCCAAAAGGCAAAAATATATATAATATTATTTTACATTCTTAGTCTGAAATCACACCAAACTGTAGATAAAATCTGACTCTGAATATTTCTGTGTGACAGAAACGTACACCTAAACACATCAAAGATAATGAGTATATAGATAGATAAAAATACATTTATGTGTGAATTAAACTCACTCACACGGCAATAAAGCTCGTCATTTACAGTTAATATAGAACATGCAGAACTAAAATCAATACATCTGCAAAGAAATTGGGAACGTGGTGCCTGCCAAGAAGATTTCCTGTCTCAGAAGTCTAATGTTTCTTTCTAATTTCAAGAAAAAGTATAATTGGCATTTCAAAATATATTAATGCCTAAAATCAATTGGCAACTTTTTGGGGAACATTTTAATTTATTATTTTATTATACATTTTGTGTGATTTGGGAGAAGGGGCAGAAACATACATGAGAGTTCTGAGGTTTTACTCCTCACTTTGTGCTCAGAGATCACTCTGATGTAATAAAGTTACATCTAACCTTTATTTTCAAACACTAAGACTTTATTTTTCAATAGAAACAATCATTAACCGGCTGCACAGTTTGCTAATGGCATTTTTCACCTCCTTATTTCTGAAAGCATAAATCAAAGGATTGAGTAAAGGAGTTAGCATAGTGCAGAATATTTCCACGATTTTGTCAAAGGAATAAGAAACTGGAGGCCGGTCATACTCAAATATACATGGAATAAAGAACAAAACCACAACAGCAATATGAGACCCACAGGTGGAGAGGGCTTTCCTCTGTCCTTCAGCGCTGTGGTTTCTCAGGGAGAACAAGATGACACTATAGGATACAAGCAACATGAAGAAGATTAAGATGCAAAAGAATCCGCTGTTGGCCACTACCATAAGGCCAAAGGCATAAGTATCAGTGCAGGCAAGCTCCAATAAGGGGTACAATTCACAAATAAAGTGATCAATAACATTGGGACCACAGAAAGGAAGTTGTAAAGTAAAGAGAAGCTGTATAATGGAATGCAGAAAGCCCCCTGCCCAGGCTACTCCAATCAGAATGCCACAGAGCCTTGGGTTCATGATAGAAGTGTACTGCAAGGGTTTGCAGATGGCCACATACCTGTCGTAGGCCATGGATGTGAGGACAATCATCTCTGCTCCAGAAAAGAAGTGTTGAGCAAAGATCTGCATCATAAAACCTCCATAGGAGATGGTTTTCTTTTCATAGAGACAGTCTATGATCATTTTAGGGCCAATAGCTGAGATAAAACATGCATCCAGTAATGATAGAAAAACCAGGAAAAAATACATTGGGGAGCCCACGAGTGCTGGATTGCTGATGATGGCTGCCACAATCAGCAGGTTGCCACAGATAGTTGCAATATAGACTAAAAGAAATATAACAAATGCAATTTTCTGAACATCTGGATTCTGTGAAATCCCCAGGAGAACAAACTCAGTGACGAGGCTTTGATTATGCATGTTTTTCCATAAAACACTCACAGCTGCCACACTGACCATCACAGCCTGCAAAAAAAATGACAAGGTTACATCAGATAAGTTTATTATCATAGCCACTCAAAATTTGTTCTTCCATGTGGTTCTTTTGATTCTGTCCTTCTTGATATTTGAAACAAAAAAACAAGAAAAACCAGAATGTTCTGAAAAAAAATAGTGTAAGATCTGACGAAGTTCACTTTTTAAGACATGAAATAGTGCTAGATAGAGAGCCTCTCTAGAGGAACAAACCCAAATGTGACAGGATTCGGAGCCTATTTTTTTCCAGTTGCCAAATAGATTACATAGTCAGGGTTTCTTAGAGAAAGTTGTTAAAAGAGACTTTGAACTCTCATCTTATTTCTGAGGAATCAGGACATCAATTTACTTGTCATGTTGAGCATCACCTTGCAATAATAGGCATGCAGATGTGAGATGTCCCTGAACAGAAGATTGTTTTATCCACAGAGGGAAAAAAAATGTCAGTGACACTTTAAAATCACAGCTCTTCACAACAATTTCTGTTTAAGTCTGAAGTGATAGGACTTTTAAGATAAATTAGTTTGGCCATATAAGAGGGAAATTCTATGAAAAATATTGAGTTCTATAAATATACAAAACACATTACAAAATGGTGAGAACTCACAATCCCGCAGAAGCCATACACTGGCTATGCAGCAGGCCAGGGATCCCTCCTTCAGCTTCAAGGCTGTTATAAAAAGTTCTGTAAGAAAGAGTTTGACCTTCTGGGATCCACAGAACCCACAGAAGCTTGAAGTCCCTTCTTTAGTTACACACTACGTCTTTACTCCTGCATATTCCAAGGGGACCAATGGGACATTTTCACCGAACTTTGGCCTGAGTGGTTTGGCAGCCTCCAGCCATACCACTCTAAGTCTACCTTTAGCTGGATATTACACTTGATCTCCTATTTCCACAAAAAAAAAAAAATGAATAAAGGTAACCGTGGTAGTAAGAATTCCTAGACCCCTAAACTACAGCTGAAGTAGTGACATGGCCAATGACACTAAACTCTTCCTGAAATCCTTGCACAAAATTCTATACAACTGCTGAGTGACAATCAAATATGTTGGAATAGTTCCAACAGGGAAGTAACTCTCTAGGATAACTGAGTTTATTAATTCTCTGGCTACACTAGAGAGTGCCCTGGCAGGAGATCACAGGTGATGAATTAGAAAGACTCAAATATTTCTACCTGAAAAAGACACAATGAGTAAGCAGCATAGAAATACCACCACACTTTGGGAATGAAGATAGTAGCCTGGACAACTCAGTCAGAAATAGAAACTCTCGGATAAGGATTATAGCTAGAACATATTGATGATCTTTAATGAGCTCAAAGAAACAGTGGTGCAAGACTAAGGAAGCATGAAAACAGACATTTGAATCTACACAGAAGTGACAGAAAGAAAGAGATTACAGAACATGAAAACTCAGTGGAAGGCCTTGTCATCAATTACTATTGAGAAAATTGAAAGAGTGATCAACCTGTTCCTGGCCCCACAAAAAAGTCCAGTCCTAGATACATTCGCTAGCAAGTTTTTCCTTACCTTAATTTATCTAAATTTATTTATTTATTATTTAATATTAACAAATCATCAAATGTCCAAACAGATCTAGAATTAAAATTAATTAGATAACAAAGCTCCAATATCAAAATCAATTTTTAAAAAACAATTTTTATGTGAAAACTATTATGTCTTAAAATGGAATTGATAAGTCCCTGACTAAAGGTTTACTAAGCTGTTTGATGCTAGTTCAGTCTTCTATGTAACATATTTTTGGTTTTTGAGTTTAGTTGGTTCCGATGTTACTTGCAATCAAATTTGCAGTGTTCCTACTTGAATTTCACTACAATCCATTAAAAAAGACTTACTCCCAATTCTTTCCAGGCTCTTTCAGAAAGTTGTAGAAGCAGGAATTCTCCCAGTTTCAATGAGGCAAACAAAAGCCTGGCATCAAAAGCAGAGAGAGATATCAACAAATGGAAAGCTATATCTCTGATGAACATAAATGCAAAGACTCTCAACAAAATATTAGCCAAAAAATACAAAGTATTTCAGAAAGATCATTCACCATGATCAAATAAGGTTCATGGTTTAATATACTCAAATCAATCAACATAATAACCTACATTAATATAAGAAAAAGATAGTCATCTAGTAATATCAATAGATGCAGAGAAAACATTCAAAAAGACGCAAACCCATTCATGATGTGAACTCAATAAAGTGGAGGGTGAAAGAATTTTCAATATAGTTAAAGCAAATTACCACAATTTAACAGCAAATATTGTACACAATGCTGAAAAATTGAAAACCTTCCCTCTAGAGTCAGTCACAAGACAACGATGTCTTCTCTCATCACTACTATTTAATTTCGTTCCGGAAGTCCAAGCCATAGCAATTAGGCAAGAAAGAGATAGTAAAGACATTTACTATCAGACTAGAAAAGATGTCAGACTCAGTGTTTGCGGAGACATGAAACTACACTTTGAAAATGCTAAAGACTCTACAAAGCAATACCTAGAAAAAGTATATTTATCCCCTTGAGTAGCAGACTACATAATCGATGGACAAACTCTCGCCTTTCTTACATGCAAATAATAAAGCAATTGAGAGAAAAGTTAAAAAATTAATCCCATTCAGCATTTGTTCCTCGGAAAATCTAGTACCTGGGAATCAACTTAACAAAAGAGGTTAAAGGCTTACATAGAATAAAACTATCTTATTATAAAATGAAAGAAAAAGTCACAAGGAAATATAAACATCCCCTCTTCATGGATAGGAAGTATCAACATTTGTCAAAGTGGCATTCTTCCCAGAACACTGTAGATGCAATGTAGTCTAAAAAAATACTCATGAAACTTTTAAAGACATTTAAAATATATTTTAATTTATAATCTATGTTTGGACTGGAGCGATAGCATGCGGCCGACCTGGGTTTGATTCCTCCATCTCTGTCAGAGAGCCTGGCAAGCTACCTTTGGTATCCCACCCGCACAGCAGAGCCTGGCAAGCTACCTGGAGCATAAAGGATATGTCAAGAACAGTCACAACAAGTCTCAAAATGGAGACACTCTGGCAAATTGATGAACAAATGGATGACAGTGGTACAGTGCAGTGCTATAATCTATGTTTATAGATTAAACATGCCTGAAATTCACAGGGAATAATGAGTCCCCTTAATAAACCTAAGAAATCTTATGTAAAAAGAATATAGCAGACTACATTTTCCCCAACTTCAAACTGTGTGATAAAGCTAGAGTCATCAAAACAAAGGACAGACACTCAGGTCAATGTTGCAGAATTGAACGTCCAGAGACTGATCCTCAGGTGTAAGGGACATTTAATGTTTATAAAAAGAGGGATTGGGGACATGAAGTAGAGCAAAAAAAAAAAAATGTCTCTTTAGGAAATGGTATTGGAACAAATTTGATCACACTGTGTACAAAGTCAAATCAAAGCCGATTAAAGACCTTGATATCCAACCTTCCCCTTCAATTACATTTAAGAAAATATAGGTGGAACATTTTGGCATGGAAGCAGATGCTATCTTAAATGATTTAATACCATTGGCCAAGTAAGCAGAATCAAATTTAAACAAATGTGACCATCAAACTAAGAAGCTTCTGCACCACAAAAGAAACAAGGACAAGAATAAGAAGACAACCAACAAATGTAGAAAAAATATTTTCCAAGTATTCATCAGACAGATGACTAATATCACAATATAAAAAGCTCTGTTTGAATTTTACAAGACCAAAGAAAAATGACAGGAGAAAATAGAATAGATGCATACGAAGAGTAATTCTCAATGGAGACATATAGATGGCCAAAAAGTATATGTATATATGTATATATATCAGTTATGATCAGGAAAATACCAATAAAAAACAACAATGGTATGTCATCTCAGACCAGTGAAACTGCAACAAAGAAACAAAAACAACTAATAATATTGTAGATGTGAGGTAAAAATTTACTGTTAGTAGAAACATTTCTTGTCCAGAATTTTAGGACAAACAATCAGCAGACATTCTTTAAAAAACAAGGGATCAGTCTATTGTATGAAACAGCAACCCCCCTTCTTGATATCAACCCCAATAACAATATATATATACATATATATTAAGAACATTTGCACTCCTATATTCGTTCATTGCAGCCAAATTAACAATAATCAACTTCTGGAAACAACTCACTGCCCAAGATCAGATGACTAGATAAACAAATCATAGTACGTAAACATAATGGAATTATAAGAAATGATGAAGTCATGATATTTGCTGGTACATGATGGATCTGGAGGGTGTCATGTTGACTGAAGTAAATTGAAAGGAAAAGGACTGACTCAATTATTTCTCTTATATACGGGATATAAAGAAGCACTGTAAGGGTATAAAAAATACTCAATGGAATAAAATGGGAATCGATCTTTGGTAGTGGGCCACCAACGGAGAATGCAAGTGGAAGGGGCAAAGAGGAATTATCTAGGAAGGGGCTGACACTGGGGAACTGGTGGGAAGGAAGTGGACATGGCAGGTGGGATGAAGGGAAGGTTGGTGAGGGTTGTGTTATGCATGAAATCTTATCATGAATGGTTATAAGCCGTGGTACCTCAAATTAAATTAAATTAAATTAAAACAAAATCTTTGCATGAATTACATACTGTTTAATTTAAAACTTAAAATAAACCTATTTAAAATAATACTACTATCAAGTGCTGTCCTCATTTGTAAGTTCAATAATAGCATAATAATAATTATCGAAGCATTATTGCCTAGTAAACTACCAATGCTATATCTTGTATACATATTTAACTCTGGAAAATTATCACTTAAAGTATTTTTTCAAACAAATAATAGATGTTGATCTGGAATTTAAACCTAGACCTTTGCGTTCTTTACATAGCCAGTTCTTGCCTATTGGATCAACCCAGACAGGAACAAGAATCCTTCTTTGCCGGCAAGAAAATCAGAGAGTGAATGACTGTTCTGTTTCTAATCCACATATAGAGATTAAAGATGTAGCAAAACTACAAAGTAAGAAATACAGAAATATGTTAATACAGCTGAATCTTGAGTTTTTACTCACTACTTATTAATTACATGTAAGATGTCCTACATTTTTATTTAGTACAACTTCCTAAGATATAACTATTTGAAATTTACTCTCTTACAAAGTACATGCTTTCAGCAACTATCTGAATGTATCAACAGATTATGTCAAGAATGATTTCCAGTGGCTGCAGCAATAGCACAGCTGGTAGGGTGTTTGCCCTGCATGCAGCCGACCCGGGTTCGATTCCCAGCATCTCCTATGGTCCCCCAGAGCACCGCCAGGGATAATTCCTGAGTGCAGATCCAGGAGTAACCCCTGTGCATCGCCAGGTGTAACCCAAAAGGCAAAAAAAAAATGATTTCCAATTATTTTTCTACCAGGACAACACAAAAGTGTAACTTATGATACTGTGCTTTTACTGGTTGAAGTTTCTATTGATTCTCATGTAGAAAGTCAGCTATTTTATCCACAGAAATATTGTCCTTTAATGACCCAGAGATTTATTTCAATAATTATTTCAATTATTTCAATTTCTCAGTGCATTTCCAGCTACAACTGTGGATAACAATTTTAGCCTCAGCTGCCTTTAATACAGAAACGATCACAAATTTTATGATATTGGTATATGCCTTTGCTCTTTAATATGTAGGAAACTATGAGGCTTACAGTACAAATAAAATTTATTCTATAAATATAAAATGAACCTCAAAACTCACAACGTTGATAAAAAATCTTACCCATTCTCATTTGTGTTCAAGTTTAATTCATTTCAGCAATGCCTGCACAATGACCTCTGTATCTTGCTACAATTGTCTCCAAGACTGCAAGAGTATAAATAAATACAACATTGTTCCATGAGTCAAACTGATATTGGAAGGTAAAAAAACATCATTTGATCCTAGTGTCAAAAGAGAAGAGAAGGCAATGAAATGGATAACAGTTCAGAAATTCTACCAGGTAAAATGATTTTGCAGAGCTGAAACGAGAGTGCTTATCCTGTGCAAAACACAAAACCTTGTGCTAATGTTTTTAAATATCACAAACATTCCACAAGGAATTTTATGGAACTCTAAATATGTTTCTATTCCCTTTGATCTATCACTGTCACTGTAGTCCCATTGTTCATCGATTTGCTCGTGTTGGCACCAGGAATGTCTCCATTGTGAGACTTGTTGTTACTGTTTTTGGTATATTGAAAACTCCACTGTAGCTTGCCAGGCTCTGCCATGCTGGCAGGATATTTTCAGTAGCTTGCTGGGCTCTCTGAGAGGGACTGAGGAATCGAAAGTGGATCGGCTGCATGCAAGGGAAACACCGTACACTCTGTGCTATCGCTCCAGTCCAGTGCAAACATCACTGTAGGGAGAAATATATTTTGGATTCCTGAGACATGAGAAATCCAGAAAACAAAAGTACAGCTGAGGCAAATGCAAATTGATGAATATGTTACATTCTACCTAACTTGTATTGAACTTGAAAATGAACATAAGTAGAGAAAGTAGGTTTAAGCTCTTGAAATAACAGTTATTTCAGTCAATCCACAAAAAGTTTTCCTTCTTTATGCAATACTTATTGAGAGCTTAAAGCATCTTGAACGCTGTCTTATTGATGCTAAATGTTGTATGTCACTATGTTTTCCTTAAATTTACAAGGATTATAATCTCCATTTAAAGTGAAAATCATGAGACAGAAAGGTTATGTGAGTATCCTAGTGTGCAGTTAAGCTGTAGTATTTCATCTTACAACCTAATTTTAGAACCTAATATTCTCTCAAACCTGACAGTTGAATTATACCATCTATAGTTTTAAGTCCTAACTTTTCATTTGAATTTTTTCCTCAAAATACAAAAGTATAATTATGGATCCTACCATGTTTCAGTTTATTGAATGCTCTGGTCCTGGCAATCTATAATTCTCCATTAAGTGACAAACAGTGACTGCTGGGTCCACGTCTTATTTCTTCATCAGAGAGATAGAGGAAGAGCCACCCTAGTTGAAGATGCAGAGAATGTTCTCTACTGCTTGTGCAGCACTGAGATGAACATGGTTTGGGAAAGAGAGAATAAGAAATCAAAGTTTCCTTTTCGATTGATTTCCCTCTGGAATTGAGGGATGTTTCCCTGAGACATCATGAACCTGTAGAATTGCATCTCAATTCTCCCCAAGGTTGGGAATTTCCTACCTGTATGATTTCAAGGACTCTTAACGTTTTGGTTCAAGTGTTGGCAAAATCTTGTGTCCCTAAGCAATTATATTTTTACAGCACATAGTTATCTGTGCTCGTGCTCTATTTGAAGATCCTTTTATTACCTTCAGAAATAAAATATTTGTGATATGGAGATGGAATACATTTTTTGTGGTAAAGGACAAAACTTTGATTTGCTCATAAAAATGATAGGGTAGTATCGTCAGATAAGGTTCCATAATCAATCTGTAATGTGAAATATAGGAAGTAGTGTGCAATTTCATGTTTATTTAATAATAACGAAAGCTAGAAATTTTGATAAGAAGTATACATTAAATTAATAACCTATATTATTCTTTATGATTTTCATACTGCAGACTTCAAAAATGATATATACTTTTTTAAAAAGTAATACATTTTTCTTTTCAATGCTTTATACTATAGTTTATCTGGAGTTTATTCCCAGGAAAATGTAGTAGAATTAAAGTTTAATGTACTTAGTACCTCTTTTGAAAATTTACACTGATAAATATGAGAATTTACCTCTGGGATATAGAATATATTCTGCTGGTCTCTATTTTTCTTCCAGGGCCACAGTTTTGATAACTATAACTTAAGAGTATAATTTAATGTCTGAGAACATGACCCACCCATTTATTAAAAATCTGTTTGCAAATTTTTTTTTTGTTTTAACTATTATGGCCATTAATTTGCCTCACTGTTTTTAGGACACATGAGATTATATTTTTCTTTTTGTTCTTTTGCCCACAGCCTGATGTTCAGAGTTTAATAATGACTGAACTCAGGAATCACTCAAGATTTAATGAGAAAATTATACTAGATTTATTTTAATATAAATACTACAAACATTACTAATCCAATTGTCCCTTCATCTAAATAAAAGTAATCTTCAAATAAAATATTAGGATTATTCGAAATATTAGTTTATACTACAGAAATAGAGTTTCTATATTAACCTTTCAGCACCAAATGTTAATGTTTTAATGTCTTATAACTATAAAGACTCAATTGATGGTTATAAAACTTAAATGCACTTAGTTCCTATTAAGAAATAGAATGAAAAACATTGTTTTCTTGGAGGAGAGAGGTGGTTAACCAGAGTTCCAAAGTTTCTTTTAAATATTCCTTTTCTATTGCCTCTAGTTGATTTATAATTTACATATTTCATATGAATGATATATCAAATTTGTTTTTTTTTTCTTCTGATGGATTTTAGTACTCTGGTATTCTACAGTTTCCTTCAGTAGAGTGAAGGGAACAAGAATTTTTTTTTTCTTTTCCTTTCTGATATTTTATCGATTAGGTAGATTACAATATTTGATGACATTTAATATTCCAACACCAATCCCAGGTGTTGGTGTAAACCTTCCCATCAGCATCTTTCAGATTTTTCCATCCTGAACCCAATTGCCTGCCCCAATGCAGAACCAAAATAATACATACTGTATTGTTAGTTATGAAAAAAAAAGGAAAACCACTGAAAATGCTACACAAAAGGATCCTTAGAGGAAAGGGAATGAAATTGTTCTATTATGACAAGGACCATTTAGACGTTCTATAAGATCATTAGGTGTTTTTAAAGGTTGAGTCTTGTGTGCTTTTACATCTGTAATGTATACACACACATACACATATGTGTGTGTGTATATATATATACATACATATATATGCATATATGTATGTATATATATATATATATATATATATCGGCTGAGCAATAGCACAGCAGGTAGGGCGTTTGCCTTGCATGCAGCCCACCTAGGTTAGATTCCTCCATCCCTCTCAGAGAATCTGGCAAGCTACTGAGAAAATCCTGCCCACAAGGCAGAGCCTGATAAGCTACCCATGGCTTATTGGAATACTAAAAACAGTAACAAGCCTCACAATGGAGACATTACTCATGCCCCCTGGAGCAAATTGATGAACAATGGGACAACAGTGCTACAGTGCTAAATATATGTATTTTCTCTAAGGTTGGTTGCCTACTACTTTGAACCCCATCAAATATCTTGTGGTACTCATAGAGTACCACTACACACTACCCAGCCACCGCCATGCTCCAGGCCGCTATCTGGACACTCGGGCCAGACATCATGGATGAGTGAAGTCACACAGAACCAGGTAAGCAGAAATTTGCGACCTTGGACTCCAGTCTCAACCAGACCCGGAAACAATATCATCTGTATGAATCCTCCAATCTCTGGCACCTTAGGGAGGGGTCTAATCCAGATGCCCCACCCTACTGAAGTCAGATAAATACCTCAATGCCAACCCCCCACCACCTCCACTACACAGCCACAAATAGATGCCTATATTCAGAAACTCTGGAGCTCATTCGCAAGCCTCAGGCAACTGAAGTCAAGAGACTCAAATCCTCAAAGCTGTCATGGTAATCATACATGATCTGCAATTATAGAAACAAATAATGGACATTGTGCTAGCTTTATCATAGTACCTACAATTTGATTCATTCATGTGAAAATGTATTTTGTGTCTCTGTCATCATTTAGATAAATAATCACATACTTGTAAAAGAGTGAAATATCACACAAAAATACAATGGTGACAGTCAGAAGAATGTGTATCTGCTTAAAAAATAACTAGCTAGTTTTTCAGTACTTCATGTATCATGGATCTAATTCAACCATTTATTTGGAATCCTCATTTATTTAGAGGAGCAATGGGGCCAGGGTCAGAGGATTTAGTGTAAAATTATGTTGAGCAATGATAAAGCCAAGTATCAAATGTCCAGAGCACTGAAGTCAAGAGACCCAAACTGTAATGACCAAACTTAGAAAGGTGCCTGTTGGAAAGGCAGGCAAGAGGGGTGGGAGTGATATGGGAGGGAATTTGGGAAAATTGATGGAGGAAAGTTAAAACGGGTGGTAGCATCAGAGCTGCAATAATGTATTTCTAAAACTCAACTATAAATAATTTTTTAAAAAAGTGTTCTTTAATTTAAAAAGAAAATAAAACAATAAATTGAATTAAAAAGAAAACAATGAAATAATTAAAATAAAAAAAGAAATGTACATGGTAATTCTAATATTTACTTTACCTAAAAAAATAAAACCATTTTTGTAAAATATATAAATTGTTAAATTTTCCTCACCCAAGTAAATTGAGTTTCATTTAAAAATGCATTTGGATGTATGGTTATTGCAGTACTGTTGACAATAGCCAGAATTTGAAAACAACCCAAATGCCCGAGAACAGATGATTTATTAAAGAAACTTTGGTACATCTATACAGTGGAATACTATGCAGCTGTTAGAAAAGCCTGGAGCAATAGTACAGTGGGTAGGGCATTTGTCTTGCATGGTATCAGCCCAGGTTAGATTCCTCCATCCCTCCTGGAGAGCCTGGCAAGCTACCAAGAGAGTATCCCACCCACATGGCAGAGCCTGAGAAGCTACCCGTGGCATACTTGATATGCCCAAAAATCAGTAACTACTCTCACAATGGAGACTTTACTGGTACCCGCTTGAGCAAATAGATAAACAATGGGACAGCAGTGCTAAAAGTGCGAGAGTTAGAAAAGATGAAGTAATGAAATTTGCCTATAACTGGATGGACATGGAGATTATCATGCTGAGTGAAATGAGTCAGAAAGAGAAAGACATAGGATGACTGCACTCATACGTGGAATATAAAATAGCATAATATGACAGTAACACCTAAGGACAGTAAGATAAGAGCCAAGAGAATCCCCTTGTGGTTTGGAAGCCAGCAAAATGTGCTGGGAGAAGAGGCAGTTGGGATGGAGAAGGGACTACTAAATTGGACGGGTCTCTTGGGATGGGAGATGTGTGCTGAAAGTAGATAAAGGACCAAACATGACAGCCTTTCAATATCTGTATTGAAATCTGTAATTCCGAAAAGTAGAGAGTTAATTAGAAGGAACGTACCTGCTTCAGAAGCAGGAGGTATATTGGGGTGGGGTAAGGCAGGAGGGATATTGGTAACATCGGTGGTGGAAAACGTACACTGGTGGAGAGATGGCTGTTCAATTTTAGTATGACTGAAACCCAATCTTGAAAGATTTGTAACTTTAATTCACAGTCATTCAATAATTGTTTAAATTCCATTTTGAAATGTGCCATATTGAATGGCAACAATAGAACTAATACTAAACTTATCAAAAAACTATAAAATTCAATTTTTAAATTTTGGTTTATTATAACAACATGATTGCAAGGTTATTTGTAATTGGGATTTTGACAGACGATATTCTGTCACCAAGCCCACCACCAATGTCAACTTCCCTCCATCACGTGCCCATATTTCCTCTCCTATGTACCTACCCCAGCCTGGCCTTACATCTTTAGAGGCACCTTTTAAATGTGATTATGAAACGGGGATAGGGGGGCAAGATGAGAGGTGTACTGGGGTTTTGTTTTTTTGTTTTGTTTTGTTTTGTTTTTTGGTGGTGGAATATGGGCACTAGTGAAAGGATGCTTGATTCATCATTGTATATCTGAGACTTAAGCCAGAAAACATTGCAATTTTCCACATGGTGATTCAATAATATAAAAGCTTTATTAAAAATAAATAAATAAATAAATTAAATAAAACTTTATCTTTAGTAAACCAAATGCTATTTCTAATTGCATTCATAGCAATAATGGAAGAAGGTTCAACTAATAAAACAAATACAAATTTTTTAAATTCTACAAAAATATTAAATAGACGTTTGCACCTTCTATGGATATTGTTATTGTCTTTGTGTTCAGGTAAGAAAGTTTCTAGAAAGAACCAGAGAGATAGTACAGCAATTAGGGATCTTGTCATAAAAGACTCTGACACCACTTCAATCAATTCCTAGTATAAGGTTTGATATGGTCCCCCCAACTCTCACTAGGAATAATTCCTGAGTGCAAATCCAGAAGTATCCCATAAGCATTGCCATTTGAACCCCTCCAACACAAAGATATCATCTAGAGAAATCCTAATCACTGTAGAAAGTGTATAAAATTTAATTGACAGTTCCTATTGTTTTTTAGTTTAAATAGTTATCAGAAGATTGACCAGGAATTTTTCTATCCATCTTGAATTCTAACTCTATGATAAAACTCTGTTTTTCATTTTATCAAACTTTACTTAATATCATTTATTTTATATTTCTATTCTTTGAATTTCACTTTGATAAATATCTACAATAGTGTTGTGGTTTGCTATGAAGAAGGCTCCATGTATTTCGTGCCCACTAGAAAATTTAATTGCAATATGGCCCTCTATACTCTCAATGTATTAATTTGCAATTATAACACAAATCTAAAAAATGTTATAGGTCTTATGAGTTACTATTTTAATAAGGAGTTAAGAATAAAAATGTTAAGATATGCATATGTTGTTCAAATAATGATAATGCCCAAAATATTGTCCTTAATTCAATGGAAAATGCCAACTCTTTATGTTAAATAAAGGAAAGAAATTCCACTTTGTATGTTTGGAAAACCATAATTCTGATGGTGCTTTCCTCTTTTACACTTATCTGACCATGAATCAGGGCGTTGAGTGAGGGTAGCCTTTGAATGAAATACACTGCTCCTTTTTCATTTTGAGAATAAATACATCTGAATACATATCAAATAAGAACAAGATGAGAGCAAATGTGACGGTGATTATGGAAAAAATTCACACTACTTCTCCACAACGCTTACTACATTATGAAAGCTGAATTATTATACGGGAAAGACATGACTATGGGACCTGTAGGTCACAGCCACAAACTGCCTCTGCGTGCTGTATATGGTCCTTAATGGCCATGATCCGAAGACACACTAAAGCATCTCCAAACTGAGCAGCTCGCTGCAGAGATTTCTAAAAACAGTACTTATAGGAGCAGGCGGCCAAACTTGCGGCACGAAACAATTCATGCTAATCATAACATGAAATACAAAATAAAGTATGGGGGAGATTGTCTGCCATAGAGGATGGATGGAAGGGGGGGATGGGGGGATACTTGAGTCTTTGGCGTTGGAAGATGTGCACTGGTGACAGTTTGGGTGATCAATCATTGTATGACTGAAACTCAAACAAGGAAGCTTTGAAACTATATCATGGTGATTCAGAAACTAATAATAATAAAAATATAATGATTTAAAAATAAAAAAAATCATTGATGTAAAGAGAGCGGTATGGCAGGGTGATACCATTTCACCAAAACTCTTCAGTGCCGCCCTAGAGAACATCATGTGAGAACTGGAATGGGAAGGAATGGGCATGAAGATAGATGGTTGGCAACTACACCACCTCCGCTTCGCTGATGACATCGTTCTCATAACACCAAACATTAGACAAGCAGCACGAATGCTGACTGACTTCGATCTCAAGTGTGGAAAGGTTGATATTGCATCTGAATCTCAACAAGACGATGTTCATGAAAAAATGAACTGGTCTCTGAAGCTCCATTTGCTCTCAATGGAACGAACATCTCCGAGTGCAGCAGCTATGTGTACCTGCGTCGAGAAATCAACATGAGGAATGAC
Source organism: Sorex araneus (assembly GCF_027595985.1). NCBI lineage: Eukaryota > Metazoa > Chordata > Mammalia > Eulipotyphla > Soricidae > Sorex > Sorex araneus. Next base: position 150,686,840 of record NC_073307.1, on the reverse strand, counting down.
TTGGTGCCAGAAATGCACAGGCGAAGAGAGCAGCGTGGAATGCATTCAAGAGGGTAGAAGAGGTGGTTAAGAGAACTTAGAACCTCCGACTCCAGGTACATCTTTTCGATTCCAGCATTCTTCCTGCACTAACATATGCCTCAGAGACCTGGGCCCAAAGCAAACAGAATGAGAATGCTATTAGGGTATCCCAAAGAGGAATCAAGAGAGCTATGCTGGGAGTATCACGTCTCACTCAAGTGAGAGAAGGAATCCGGAGTTCTGACCTCCATCGATGGTCAAAATTCAGGGATGCTGTCTCCTTTGCCAAGGTATCAAAAATCAGATGCGGCGGTCATGTAATGCGTTTCAGAGACGACGGTTGGACTAGAGCTGTTACCGACCGGATTTCACAGGACGTCAAAAGACCTCGGGGTCGCCCACCAACTAAATGGTCAGATTTCTTAGTCAAATCTCTCAATGAACATTTTGAGGCTCTTCCTGTTCCTGGAGCGAGCAGGTATCATTGGGCTACACTAGCTCGGGACAGGGACAAATGGAGATGTTACTGGCACCAGCTCAAGCAAATCGAAGATCAACAGGACTATAAGTGATACAAGTGAATAAAAAAATAAAATAAATTTAATATATTGACTAAAAAAAGGAATGTGGAGTTCATGCCCAATTCAATCAGTTTAATCAATGTCTGAATAAATAGCAGTCCTCTGACATCTTATTGCCTAGCTCTCCCTCTTAGAGAACTTGGTCACTGTTTCTTTTGAAGTTCAGAAGCTTCTTAGTTTGATGTAGTCCCATTTGTTTATGTTTCCTTCCACTTGCATGGTCAGTGCTGTTTTGTCCTTAAAGATGCTTTTAACTTCAATATCATGGAGAGTTCTGCCTACATTTTCTTCTATGATTCAATAAAATTTAAAATTTTTTTTTAAAAAAAGAGAACTTGGTAAGGTACTGAGAGCATTCTGTGGGTACGGCAGAGCCTGGCAAGCTCTCCGTGGTGTATATGGCATGGCTAATGCAGTACAAATGAAGGGTCTCATTCCCCTTCCCCTGAAAGAGCCTTCATTGCTGTACCACTAACAAAAACGAGAAAAGAGAGGCTATTAAATTTTCAGAGCTAGGATGAATGGACACATTACTGGTACCCGCTCGAGCAAATCAACCATCAAGGGGATTACAGTGATATAGTGATAATACAACATTAAAAAAAAAGCAGGATGAGGAAATTACCATATCATAAGCCCTATAAATTCACTATGCTTAGATCCTATGAAAATGACCTAATTATTATGCAAGAATATTTCAACAAAACTTTCTTATCACACAACAAGGGAATTTTGGGTAGTAATGAATTCACAGAGAAGTAACTGATATAAAGGATGAATTATTTAACATTCTTAGTCTAAAATAACACCAAGCAATATATAAGATCTGACTCATCTGTACATCGAAGATAATGAGTGTATAGATCGATAAAAATATATCTATGTATGTAATTTAACTCACTCACAATGCAATAAAGCTCGTCATTACAGTTAATATAGAACACACAGAACTCAAATCAATGCATCTGCAATGAAATTGGAATATGGTGCCAGATAAGTGTTTTCTGTCTCAGAAGTCTAATGTTTCTTTCAAAATTCATTAAGAAATTTAATTGGCATTTCAAAAAATATAATGACTTATATCACTTGGGAAATTTTCAGAATATTTTAATTTATTATTTACTTTTACATTTTGTGTGAATTTGGAGGAGGGGCAGAAACATGTGGAAGGTCTGAGGGTTTATTCCTCACTTTACACTCAGAGATCAATCTGATGCAATCAAGTTACATTTAACCTTTTTTTCAAACCTTAAGGCTTTATTTTGCAACAGAAACAATCATTAACCGGCTGCACAGTTTGCTAATGGCATTTTTCACCTCCTTATTTCTGAAAGCATAAATCAAAGGATTGAGTAAAGGAGTTAGGATAGTGTAGAATATTGCCATGATTTTGTCAAGGGAGAAAGAAACTGGAGGCCGCGCATACTCAAATATACATGGAATAAAGAACAAAACCACAACAGCAATATGAGACCCACAGGTGGAGAGGGCTTTCCTCTGTCCTTCAGCACTGTGGTTTCTCAGGGAGAATAAGATGACCCCATAGGACACTAGTAACATGAAGAAGATTAGGATGCAAAAGGTTCCACTGTTGGCCACTATCATAAGGCCAAAAGCATATGTATCAGTGCATGCAAGCTCCAGTAATGGGTACAATTCACAAATAAAGTGATCAATAACATTAGGACCACAGAAAGGAAGTTGTAGAGTAAAAAGAAGCTGTATAATGGCATGCAGAAAGCCCCCTGCCCAGGCTACTCCAATCAGAATGCCACAGAGCCTTGGGTTCATGATAGAAGTGTAGTGCAAGGGTTTGCAGATGGCCACATACCTGTCATAGGCCATGGATGTGAGGACAATCATCTCTGCTCCAGAAAAAAAGTGTTCAGTAAATATCTGCATCATACAACCGCCGTAGGAGATGGTTTTCTTTTCATAGAGACAGTCTATGATCATGTTAGGGCCAATTGCTGAGATAAAACATGCATCCAGGAACGATAGAAAAACCAGGAAGAAGTACATCGGGGAGCCCATGAGCGCTGGATTGCTGATGATGGCTGCCACAATCAGCAGGTTGCCACAGATAGTTGCAATGTAGACAAACAAAAATATGACAAATACAATTTTCTGAACATCTGGATTCTGTGAAAATCCCAGGAGGACAAACTCAGTGACAAAGCTTTGATTTTTCATGATTTTCCAGAAAACACTCAGAGCTGCCACACAGACCATCTCAAACTGCAATAAAACTGACAAGGTTACATCAGATAAGTTTATTATTGTAGGCACTCACAATTTTGTTCTTACATGTGGTTCTTTCTATTCTGTGCTTCTTTTATTTTTGAAACCAAAACAAAAAAAATACCAGAATGTTCTGAAAAAAACCAATCATGTAAGATTGGGGAAAATTAATTTTTTAAGATATAAAATAGTGCTAGAGAGGGAGAATCTCTAGAGGAACAAAGACAGATGTGACAGGATTGGGAACCTATTTTATTTCTGTTACCATCATAGATTACTTAGTCATAGGATCCTAGAGAAAGTTGTTAAAGGAGACTTTGAAGCCATATCTTAGCCTGAGGCATCAGGACATAAATTTACCTGTCATGTTGTGCATCAAGTTGTAATAATAAGCAAACACATGTGAGATGTCCCTGATCAGAAGAATTTTTTATCCACAAATGGGAAAAGTTGTCAATGGCATTTTAAAATCACAACCTTCACAACAATTTCTGGATTACTCTGAAGTGATAGAACCTTTAAGATAAATCAATCAGGCCATATGAGAGGGAACTTCTATTAAAAATTTGAGTTCTATAAATACACAAAGTATATTACAAAACAGGTGATAACTCTCAATCCAGCAGAAGCCATACACAGTCTTATGCAGCAGGCCAGGAATCTCTCTTTTGGCTCCAAGTCTCTTATATAAAGTGCTTACAAAAACCACTGGCCTGCTGGGATCCACACAACCCAAAGAAGCTTGAGGTCCCTCTTTAGTTACACACTGCTTCTTCACTCCTGCATATTCCAAGGGGACAAGTGGGACATTTTCGCTGAACTTGCACTGGAGTGGTTTGGCAGCCTCCTACCATACCACACTAATTCTAGCTTTATCTTGATACTAACCTCGATCTCCTATTTCCACAGAAAAATGAACGAAGTTAACCATGGTAGTAAAAAAACCTAGACCCCGAAACTACAGCTGAAGTAGTGACATAGTCAAAGACATTAAAAGTCATCCTGATATCCTTGCACAAAATTCTAAACAACTGCTGAGTGACAACCAAAGATGTTGGAATAGTTCCAAGAGGGAAGTAACTCTCTAGGATCACAAATCACGAATCATGAAAACCTGGTTAATCGTCGATTTCTCTAGCGGGCTCAGTAAATCTCCATTCATCCTTTCCCTGAGATCTTAGAAATCTCTTTCGACTTGGCCCTCCCAACAACTTCCCACTGGAGACTCTTTCAGGGTTAGGGGAATGAGATCCAGCTTGTTACTGGATTTAGCATATGAATACACCATGGGAAGCTTGCAAGGGTGTCACATGTAGGCAGGAAACTCTCAGAAGCTTGCCCTTTCTCCCACAGGGAGAACTAGGCTACAAGGCCCAAACATGTGGAGAGGAGCCTCAGGCATGGCTGTAGCTAGGTTCTGGTGGTCTTTGGCCCCCGGGAGCTCTTCAGGGTGGGGAGGGAAGCTGGAGCCCATCACCTCTGAGGGGCCCCAGGGAAGACAGCCAGGCGTTCGGGCAAGAGACTCTCTAGGATAACTGAGTTTATTAATTCTCTGGCTACCCTAGAGAGTGCCCTGGCAAGAGAGCACAGGTGATAAATTTGAAAGACTCAAATCTAGATACCAACAGACACAATGCATAAGCAGCCTAGAAATACCACCACACTTTCAAAATGAAGATAGTAGCCTGGACAACTCAATCAGAACTGGAACCTCTCACATAAAGATTATAGCTAGAATATGTTGACAATCTTTAATAAGCTCAAAGAAACAGTGGTGCGAGATTAAGAAAGCATGAAAACAGACATTGGAAACTATAAACAGAAGTGAGAGAAAGAAAGACATTACAGAGCATGAAAACTCAGTGGAAGACCTTGTCATCAATAACTATTGATGAAATGGAAAGGGTAATCTACGTGTTCCCAGCCTCTCCAAAAATTCCTGTTGTAGATATATTCACTAGCAAGTTTTTCCTTACTTTAATTTATCTAAAGTTATTTATTTGTTTTTAAATATTAACAAATCATCAATTGTCCAAACAACTCTAGAATTAAAATTAATTAGATAACAAAGCTCTACTATCAAAATCAATGTTTTTATAAAAATCAATTTTTAAGTGAAAACGATTGTGTCTTACCATGGAGTTGTTATGTGTTAAGTTATTTTTCTTTTTCCTTTTTTTTTTTTTTTTTGGCTTTTTGGGTCACACCTGGCGGTGCACAAGGGTTACACCTGGCTCTGCACTCAGGAATCGCCCCTGGCAGTGCTCAGGGGACTATATGGGATGCTGGGAATCGAACTCAGTTCATCCGCGTGCAAGGCAACCGCTCTACCCACTGTGCTAGCTCTCCAGCCCCAAGTGTTAAGTTCTTGTCTAAAGATTTAAAGCTGTTTGTTGCTAGTTCAGTCTTCTATGTTATTTTTGTTCGTTGAGTTTAATTGTTTCTGATGTTACTTTGCCATCTAATTTGCTGTGTTTCTACTTGAATTTCATTACAAACCATTAAAAAATACCTACTCCCATTTTTTCCAGGCTCTTTCATGAAGTTGTAGAAGAAGGAATCCTCCCAATTTCAATGAGGCAAAAGTAACCATAGCATCAAAAAGAGAGAGAGATATCACAAAAAGGGAAAGCTATATCCCTCTTGAACATACATGCAAACATTCTCAACAAAATATTAGCCAACCAAGTACAAAGAATATCGGAAAGATCATTCGCCATGATCAAATAAAATTCATGGTTTAATATATTCAAGTCATTCAATGTAATAAACACCATGAATATAAGAAAAAATAGTCATCTAGTAATATCAATAGATGCAGAGAAAACATTCAAAAAAGTGCAAACCCATTCATGATGTGAACTCAATAAAGTGGAGGATGAAAGAATTTTCAATATAGCTAAAGCCAATTACCACATGCTCACAGAAAATATTGTGCACGACCTGTAAAATAGAAAACCTTTCCTATAAACTAAGTCACAAGCCAAGTATGTCCACTCTCATCACTACTATTCAATTTAGTTCCGAAATTCCAAGCCATAGCAATTAGGCAAGAAACAGATATTGAAGGCACTCAGACTATAAAAGATGTCAGTCTCAGTGTTTGCAGAGACATGGAACTACACTTTGAAAATGCTAAAGACTCTACAAAAAAAAAAACCTAGAAAATGTATATTTATACCATTGAGTAGCAGAATACAAAATCAATGGACAAACTATTGCTTCTTTTTACATGCAAACAGTAAAGCAAATGAGAGAGAGGTTAAAAAGTTAATCCCATTTTCCAGTTGTTCCTCAGAAAATCTAATACCTGGGAATCAACTTAACAAAAAAAGTTAAAGACTTACCTAGAACAAAACCATGTTATTATAAAATAAAACATAAAGACAAAAGGAAATGTAAACATCCCCTCTTCATGGATAGGAAGTATCAACATTTGTCAAAGTGGCAATCTTCCCAGAACACTGCAGATACAATGTAGTTCTATTAAAGATGCCCATGACATTTTTAAAGATATTTAAATATATATTTTAATTTATAATCTATGTTTGGATTGGAACACTAGTCCGACATGGATTCGATTCCTCCATCTCTCTCAGATAGCCTGGCAAGCTACTGAGAGTATCCCACCTGCACAGCAGAGCTGGCAAGCTGCCTGGGACGTATAGGATATGTCAAAAACAGTAACAGCAAGTCACACAATGAAGACCTTACTGGTGCCTGCTCCAGCAAATGATGAACAACTGGACAATAGCGCTAGAGTGCAGTGCTGTAATCTATGTTTATAGATTAAACATGCCTGAATTTCACACGGAATAATAAGTCCATTTAGTAAACCTAAGAAATCTTAGGTCCAAAAACGTTAGCAGACTTCACTTTCCACAACTTCAAACTGTGTGATAAAGCTATAGTCATCAAAACAAAGGACAGACAGTTGGTCAATGTTGCAGAATTGAAAGTCCAGAGAAAAATCCTCAGGTATAAGGGACATTTAATGTTTATAAAAAGAGGGGAGCAGGGACATGATGTGGAGCAAAAATAGTCTCTATAGCAAATGGTGCTGGAATAACATTGATCACACCGTGCACAATGTCAAATCAAAGCAGATTAAATACATTGATATCTGACTTTCTCCTTCAATTACATTGAAGAAAACATAGGTGGAACATTTTGGCATGGAAGCAGATGCTCTCTTCAATGATTCAATACCATTGGCCAAGTAAACAGAATCAAAGATAAATAAATGTAACCATCATATAGAGAAGCTTCTGCAGCACAAAAGAAACAAGAACAAAAGTAAGAAGACAACCAATAGACATAGAGAAAATATTTTCCAACTAGTCTTCAGACAGATGATTAATATCACACTATAAAAATCTCTGGTTGAGCTTTTTGTTTACAAGAACAAAACAAACAATGACACAAGAAAATGGAATAGAAGTATACGGATAGTAACTCTCAACAGAGACATACAGATGGCCAAAAAGAATATATATATACATATATATATATATACACACAGATAAAGGCATACACATATATATATCACTTATCATCAGGAAAATACAAATTAAAAAAAAATAACAATGATATGTCAACTCAGACCAGTGAAACTGTAATGTATCACAAAGAAAAAAAAATAAACAATAATGTTGTAGATGTGAGGAAAAAATTCACTGTTAGTAGGAACATTTCTGGTCCAGCATTTTTGGAAAAAAATACAGCATACATTCTTTAAAAAATAATGAATCAGTGTACTACATGATCCAGCAACTCCACTTCTTGATGTCTATCCCATACCAAAAAAATAAAAAGCACATTGAGAAGATTTGCCCTTCTATATTTGTTCATTACAGCCAAATTCACAATAACCAACTTCTAGAAACAACTCACTTGTCAAGAGCAGATGACTAGATGAAGAAAACATAGGACATATGCATAATGGAATTATAAGAAAAGATGAAATCATGAAATTAGCTGGTACATGATGGATCTGGTGCGTATCATGTAGACTGAAGTAACTCGAAGGAAAAAGGACTGACTCAATTATTTCTCATACATATGGGATATAAAGAAGCACTGTAGGGATATAAAAAATACTCAATGGGACAAAATGAGATTGATTTTTGGTAGTGGGCCACCAACGGAGAAAGCAAGTGGTAGGGGCAGAGAGGAATTAGCTAGGCAGGGGTTGACACTGGGGAACTGGTGAGAAGGAAGTGGACATGGCAGGTGGGGTGAGGGGAAGTTTGATCAGGGTTGTGTTATGCATGAAATCCTATCACGAAGGGTTATAAACTGTAGTACCTCAAATAAAATTAAATTAAATTAAAAATAAAATCTTTGCATGAATTACATACTGTTTTATCTAAAACTTAAAATATACGTATATAAAATAATACTACTATCAAGTGTGGTCCTCATTTGTAAGTGCAATAATAGCATAAAAATAATTATCGAAGCATTATTGCCTAGTAAACTACCAATGCTATATCTTTTATACATATTTAACTGTGGATAATTAGCACTTAGAGTATTATTTCAAACAAATAATAGATGTTGATCTGGAATTTAAACCTAGACCTTTGCATTCTTTACATGGCCAGTTCTTGCCTATTGGATCAACCCAGACAGGAACAGGAATCCTTCTTTCCCAGCAAGAAAATCAGAGAGTGAATGACTGTTCTGTTTCTAATCCACATATAGAGGTTAAAATATGTAACAAAACTACATAGTAAGAAATAGAGCTATATGTTGAATATAGCTGAATCTTGAGTTTTTACTCACTACTTATTAATTACATATTAAGATGTCCTCCAATTTGTTTTAGTACAATTTCCTTAGATATAACTACTTGAAATTTACTCTCTTGAAAAATATATGAGTTCACCAATTACCTGAATGTATCAACAGATTATATCGAGAATGATTTCATATTATTTCTTTACCAGGAAAACAGAAAAGTGTAGCTTATGATACTGTGCCTTTACTGGTTGAAGTTTCTATTGTTTCTCATGTAGAAAGTCAGCCATTTTATCCACAGAAATATTGTCCTTTAAGATGCAGAGAATTATTTCAATAATTATTTCACTTATTTCAATTTCTCAGTTCATTTCCAGCTACAACTGTGAACAACAGTTTTACCCTCAACAGAAACGATCACAAATTTTATGATATTGCCATATGCATTTGCTCTTTATTTAATTGTAGGAAGCTAAGAGGCTTAGAGAACAAATAAAATTTATTCTATAACTATAAAATATAAACATAATATAAAGTTAAACCCCTAAACTCAAAACGTTGATAAAAAAAACCCTACCCATTCTGATTTGTGTTCAACTTTAATTCATTTCAGCAATGCCTGCACAATGACCTCTGTATCTTGCTACAATTGTCTCCAAGACAGCAAGAGCATAAAGAAAATACAACATTGTTCCATGAGTCAAACTTATATTGAAAGGGAAAAAAACATCATTTTATACTAGTGTCAAAAGAAAAGAGAAAGCAATGAAATGGATAACAGTTCAGAACCAAGGCAACTTACAAAAAGCAGGGAACTGCGTAATTGAGTTTCAAATAGAAAAGATACATATAGTAGTAAAAAAATGTAATGGTGTGAAAAAAATCAGGCAATTCATTCACAAATATATATTAATGTTCATGTCATAGTTTTACAAATATACTAATTTGATTAAATTAATCAAATAAGACTAATCACTATAATTAATTCGAATTAATGATTGCATTATTTAATTTTTTTGCTGATAACCATGTGTCACTGAGAAAACCTCAGTCTTGGTGTCCTCTTCTAAACAGTGGTAACATATTTCAAACTGCCCAATCCACAAAGTCAAAAAATATTCTTATGCATATTTAGTATTTAGTATGCATAAGTCAGAAGATATTTTTAAATATTGAAGTCAACATTTTTATTAAGTAATGTATATAGCAATGCACACATGACAATTTAATTAAATTAATACATTATATAATCAATAATATAAATCTCTATACCATGTGATTAAGTTTGGATTTGGTTTGGGACCACATTCAGCAGTGTTAAGCACTTAGATATTCCTGGCTCTGTGCCAGGACTCAGTCCTGGGGGAACTCTTTAGCACCAGTTTGGATGCCTGGATATAACCAGTGTTGGCTGTGTTAAAGACATGCATCTTACCTGCTGTACTATCACTTGGCCGAGAATGATATAAAGTGTTCTCATTTATATTATTAACCTAAAATTCGATATTCCTTCCCCAAAATATTCAAAGGAAGGATATAGTGCTTATGAATCATCTACTTGGCTCCCTGGTAAAACGATTTTGCAGAGCTGAACCTAGATTGTTTATCCTGTGCTAAACACAAAATCTTGTGCTCAAGTTTTTAAATATCACAAATATTCCACAAGGAATTTTATGGAACTCTAAATATGATTCTATTCCCTTTGATCTATCACTGTCACTGTATTCCCATTGTTCATCGATTTGCTCCTGTGGGCACCAGGAATGTCTCCATTGTGACACTTGTTGTTACTGTCTTTGGCATATTGAAAATGCCACTGTAGCTTGCCAGGTTCTGCCCTGCGGGCAGGATATTTTTTGTAGCTTGCTGGGCTCTCTGGGAGGGACTGAGGATTCAAACTGAGTAGGCTGCATGCAAGGCAAACACCCTACACGCTGTGCTATCACTCCAGTGCAAACATCACTGTAGTTAGAAATATTTTTTGGATTCCTGAGACATGAGAAATCCAGAAAACAAAAGTACAGCTGAGACAAAGGCAAAGTGATCAATATGTTACAATTTACCTAACTTGCATTGAACCTGAAAATGAACATAAGCAGAGAAAAGAGGTTTAAGGTCTTGAAATAACAGTTATTTCAATATCTCTACCAAAAGTTTTCCTTCTTGTATACAATATTTTTTGAGTGCTTAAAGCATCTTGAATGCTGTCTTATTGATGCTAAATATTGTATGTCACTATGTTTTCCTTGAATTTACAAAGATTATAATCTCTATTTAAAGTGAAAATCCTGAGACAGAAAGGTTCTGGAGTATCCCAGTGTGCAGTTAAGCTGCAGTATTTCAACTTACAACCAAATGTTAGAACCTAAAATTCTATTAAACTTGATCGTTGGATTATACCATCTATAGTTTTAAGTCCTAATTTTGAATTTGAATTTCTTCTTTAAAATACAAAAGTGTAATTATGAATCTTACCATGATTCGGTCTATCGAATGTTCTTTTCCTGGAAATCTCTAATTCTCCATTAAGTGACCAACAAGTGACTGCTGGGTCCACATCTTATTTCTTCATCAGAGAGATAGAGGAAGAGCGACTCTAGTTGAAGATGCAGAGAATGTTCTCTACTGCTTGTGCAGCACTGAGATGAACATGGTATTGAGAAGGAGGGAATAAGAAATCAAAGGTTTCTTTTCGATTGATTTCCCACTGGAATTGAGAGATGTTTACGTGAGACATCATGAACCTGTAGAATTGCATCTCAATTCTCCCCAAGGTTGGGAATTTACCACCTGTATGATTTAAAGTACTTTTAATGTTTTGGTTCAAGTGTTGGCAAAAATCTTTTGTCCCTGAGCAATTATATTTTTACAGCACATAGGTGTCTGTGCTCCTGTCTCTATTTGAAGATCCTTTTATTACCTTCAGAAATAAAATATTTGTTATATGGAGATGGAATATATTTTTTGTGGTAAAGGACAAATCTTCTATTCGCTCATAAAAATGATAGGGTATTATTCTGAGATAACGCTCCATAATCAATCTGTAATGTGAAATAGAGGTAGTAGTGTGCCATTTCATGTTTATTTAATAATAACAAAAGCTAGAAATTTTGATAAGAAGTATGCATTAAATTAATAACCTTTATTATTCTTTGTTTATGATTTTCATACTGCAGAACTTAAAAAATGATATATACTTATTTAAAGAGCAAAACATCTTTCTATTCAATACTTTATATCGTAATTTATCTGGAGTTTATACCCAGGTTAATGTGGTAGAATTAAAGTTTAATGCACCTAGTCCCTCTTTTGAAAATTAACACTTATAAATATGAGAATTTACCTCTGGAATATAGATTATATTCTGCTGATCTCTCTATTCTTATTCCAGGGCCTTAGTTTTTATAACTATCACTTTATAATATAATTTAATATATGGGAACATGATCAACCAAGTTTTAAAAAATATGTTTGCAAGAATATTTTTTCTGTTTTAACTATTATGGCCATTAATTTGCCTCACTGTTAGTTAGAACACATGAGGTTATATGTTTGTTTTTGGTCTTTTGCCCACAGCTTGATGTTCAGAGTTTAATAATGACTGAACTCAGGAGTCACTCAAGAATTAAATTAGAATGTTATACATGATTTATTTTAATATAAAAAGTTCAAACTTTACTAATCCAATTGTCCATTCACCAAAATAAAACTAGTCTTCAAATAAAACATTGAGGTTATTCCAAATATTAGTTAAGACTAAAGAAATAGAGATGCTATATTAACCTTCGTCTCTAAATGGTAAGATTTTAATGTCTTAAAACTATAAAGACTCAATTAATGGTTATAAAATTTAAATGCAGAGAAATAGAATGGAAAACATTGCTTTCTTTGAGGAGAGGGATGGTAAATCAGAGTTCCAGAGTTTCTTTTAAATATTCCTTGTCTATTGCCACTGGTTCATTTATAATTTATATATTTCATATGAATGAGATTTGAAGTTTGTTTTTCTTCTTCTGATAGATTTTTTTTCTCTGGTATCCTCCAGTTTTCTTCACTTTACTGAAAGGAACAAGAATTTTATTTTCTTTTTCTTTCTGATATTTTATTGATTAGGTAGTTCACAATATTTGATGACATTTTATATTAAAACGCCAATCCCACTAACATTGCACCTTCCCATCACCATGTTTCAGATGTTTCCATCTGAACCTCAATGCCTGCCCCAAAGCAGAACCAAAATAATATATACTGTATTGCTTGTTATGAAAAAAAATAATGCTGAAAATGCTACATTAAAGGATCCTTAGAGGAAAGGGAATGAAAATTGTTCTATTTTGACAGGGACGATTAAGACCTTCTATAAGAGATCATTAAGTGTTGTTTAGTGTTGAGCGTTGTGTGCTTTTACATCTGTAATGTATACACACACACACACACACATGCACACATATGGGCTGGAGGAATAGTACAGCAGGTAGGGCGTTTGTTTTGCATGCAGCCCACCCAGATTCGATTCCTCTATCCATCTCGGGGAAACTGGCAAGGTACTGAGAAAATCCTGCCTGCATGGCAGAGCCTGGTAAGCTACCCATGCTGTATTTGAATGCTAAAACAGTGACAAGTCTCACAATGGAGACATGACTGGTGCCAACTGGAGCAAATCAATGAACAGAGGGACAACAGTGCTACAGTGCTATATATAGCTATTATCCTCTAAGATTGGTTGCCTGCTCCTTTGAAACCCATCAAATATCTTGCGGTACTCATGGAGTACCACTACCCACTACCCAAACACTGCTACGCTCAGGCCATTCTCTGAACACTCGAGACAAACCTCACGCATGAGTGAAGCCACACAGAAACAGGTAAGCAGAACTTTGCGACCTTGGTTTCCAGTCTCAACCAGACCTGGAAACAAGATCCACTGTCTGCCTCCTCCAATCTCCAGCACCTTAGGAAGGGATCTACTCCAGATGCCCACCCTACTGAAGCCAGATAAATACCTCACAGCCAGACTCCAAATACCTCCAATACCAGCAACAGCCATGCTCTAGGCCGCTCTTCGGACACACTTAAGACACTTACTACCCATTTTCCATAATTTACACACCCCATAATTTGATGGGGTTAAAATATAATGTGAACCATGCGAACATCTCTAAGGGCAAATGAAGGTCGCCCTGAAAGCCTCCAGCCTCTTTGAGAGCTTGGAAAGATACCAAGAGTACACCACCCTCATGGCAGAGCATGGAAGCTACCCATGGCGTATTCGATTTGCCAAGAACAGTAACAACAATGGGCCTCACTTGCCTGACACCCAAAGAGTCCTCAATATGGCAGCGTCAAGAAAGATGAGCAAGGAGAGGCTGGAAAATTCTCAGGGATGAACTAGACTGCCTAAATGAAGAAACACTTAAATGACTTTACTTTCAATGCACCTACACTGAAATCAGTAGCATCCATCCAGGACCAGATGGTGAAAGCAGAGAAGAACAAGTATGACATCATTGTTCTGACTGAACGGGAAGACATCAATCACATCATGCAGTTTTTGAAACTGGAGAAGAACTATTCCTCAGAGCATGGGAAAACAGAAGCGTCGGTGGCATCGGTGTCCTTCTCAACACAAACTTGGCCATGAGCAATGATTCATTCAAATGCCTAACAATTCAAATCAGATGATTACGCTTGAATAGATGTGGCTCACTGCCTGCAGTTTCTATCCTCATCATCTACGAACCAACATACAACGCCGATGAAGAAGAAATTGAGAAGTTCTACATGGAGCTAGACAAGTTCTATAAAGAAGACCACACCTCCTATAAGATCAGTTTTGTTGATTTTCATGCCAAGATAGAACTGAGAAGGTCGCCTGAAGAACCCCATATTGGGACACAAGGCCTAACATGGAACGAACAGGGTGAGAGACTGTCTGAGTTCATCATGTCGACCAAAACTATCCATGGTAACTCATAGTTCCAGAAGGCTGAATCTAAAAGCTGGACATGGGAGTCTACCGGTGGACAGCTCCACAGTGAAATTGACCACATCATATTCAATTGAGGTTTTGCCTGACCTATGTTGCTGTTTTCCCAAAATTTCAAAGGGGATCGGACCACCATCTGCTTCATGCAAAATTCTACTCACAGAGAGGGGAGAAAGGTCTTCAAAGTTTAAGTTTAAGAAGAGAACACTCAGAATGAACACCAACTGGGAGCTCTTTCGCACTATTACAACAATGTGGGAAGATGCCATCCTTGACACCATCGACAAGGAATATGAGTGACTGGTTCAGCACCTCTATGACTGCTCAAAGAATGCCAAGAGTGAGAAAACCACAAATAGATGCCTATCTTCAGAAACTCTGGAGCTCATTCGCAAGCCTCTGGACTGAAGTCAAGAGACACAAATCCTCAAGGCTATCATGGTAATAATACATGATCTGCAATTATAGAAACAAATAATGGCATTGTGCTAGCTGTATCCTAATGTTTACAATTTCATTAATTCATATGAAAATGTATTTTGTGTCTCTGTCATCATGTAGATACATAATCAATTACTTGTTAAAGAGTGAAATATCACACAAAAATACAATGGTGACAGTCAGAAGAATGTATATCTCCTTAAAAAATAACTAGCTAGTTTTTCAGTACTTCATGTATCATGGATCTAATTCAACCATTTATTTGGATTTCTCATTTATTATAAGGAGCAATGGGCCCCAGGTCAGAGGATTCAGTGTAAAGGTTATGTTCAGGTATGATAAGGCCAAATATCAAATGTCCAGAGCACTGAAGTTAAGAGACCCAAACTTTAACAACCACACTTAGAAAGTTGCCTGTTGGAAGGGCAAGCTGGAGGAGTGGGAGGGATATGGGAGGGAACATGGGAAAATTGGTGGAGGAAAGTTAAAACTGGTGGTAGCATCAGAGCTGCAATAATGTAATTTTAAAACTCAACTATAAATAGTTTTGTAAATAATGGTGCTTTAATTTAAAAAGAAAATAAAACAATGAATTAAAAAGGAAAACATAATGTAATAAACAACCAAAATAAAACAAAAAATAAGAAATGTGCATGGCAATTATAATATTTACGTAATCTAAAAACATAAAACTATTTTTGTAATACATATATACTGTTAAATATTACTCACACAAGTAAATTGAGTTTCATTTAAAAATACATTTGGATGTATGTTTATTGCAGCACTGTTGACAATAGCCAGAAAACAACCCAAGTACCTGAGAACAGATGACTTATTAAAGAAACTTTGGTACTTCTACACAGTGGAATACTATGCAGCTGGTAGAAAATAAGGAGCAATAGTACACTGGGTGGGGCATTTGCCTTCTTTGGAATTTGTATAAAAATAAAAAGAAAAGGCGCGGGCGAGAGAAGGGACGCCTCACCACACCGAGCCAGGCACAGGGCCTAGGGCAGCAGATGTCTCTCCCGCCACCCGAGTTCCGTAGCCTCCGGCCACTTCCCCCACCCCGGGGAGGTTGATGGCGAAGATGTGGCAGGCGAAGGAAGGAATGGAGCCAAGATGGTTGGTCTCACTTGCAGTTTATTCCAGTCTTCCCTCTATACACTCTCCGTCCTCTCTACACCTTTTCCGCGCTCTATACACTTTCTGCCTCTATACACTTTCCACCTCTATACACTTTCCACCCCCTCACCTTCTCTTGAACCCCTTTTATTGATCATGGCCCTTCCAAAGGGCGCAATACATTGATGTCACCAAAGGCACCAAAAGATCTTACAGGAAGAATGTTGAGGCAACCTCATTCTCTTGTATCTGCAGGCCCTTAATCTAGACCCCTGGAAAGAAGATACAAAAACAAAACCAAAGCCTTCTTTGGGCTGAAAGCACTTGGATTTACATCCCAAAGACCAGGCTGGGCTGCAGCAAGAAATCTACATGTCAATTACAAACTAGACAGCACCTGAAATTTACATCCCAAAGACTAGGCTGGGCCAGAGCCTGGAATCTACAAAGTCAAATCATGCCTGGCTAGCACCTTAGATCTGTGGGTCAAAGATCAGCTAGGTTTCTGTGACAAAAGGTTTCTGTGACAAAACTCCAGAAGGCAGCTGGAAAAGGGGAAATATTCCAACAGGGATTGGCCCAGGTTAGTTTCCTCCATCCCTCTTGGAGAGCTTGGCAAGCTACCAAGAGAGTATCCCACCAAAATGACAGAGACTGAGAAGCTACCCGTGGCATACTTGATATGCCAAAAAAACTGGAACAAGCCTCACAATGGAGATGTTACCGGTACCCGCTCAAGCAAATTGATGAACAATGGGACAACAATTCTAACAGTGAGAGAGTTAGAAAAGATGATGTCATGAAATTTGCCTATAAGTGGATGGACATGGAGATTATCATGCTAAGTGAAATGAGTCAGAAAGGGAGAGACGAACATAGAATGACAGCACTCATTTGTGGAATATAAAATATCATAATATGA
This sequence comes from Sorex araneus, assembly GCF_027595985.1. NCBI lineage: Eukaryota > Metazoa > Chordata > Mammalia > Eulipotyphla > Soricidae > Sorex > Sorex araneus. Next base: position 150,669,778 of record NC_073307.1, on the reverse strand, counting down.
CACTAACAGCTAAGGACAGTAAAGACAAGAGCCAAGAGAATCTCTTTGTGGTTTGGAAGCCAGCAAAATGTTCTGGGAGAAGAGGCAGTTGGGACGGGCAAGGGACTACTAATTTGGAGGGATCTATTGGGATGGGAGATGTGTGCCGAAAGTAGATAAAGGACCAAACATGACAGCTTTTCAATATCTGTATTGAAAACTCTAATTCCAAAAGTAGAGAGTTAATTAGAAGGAAGGTACCTGCCACAGAAGCAGGAGGCATATTGGGGAGGGGATGGCAGGAGGGAAATTGGTAACTTTCGTGATTGAAAACGTACACTGGTGGAGGGATGGCTCTTCAATTTTAGTATGACTGAAACCCAATCATGAAAGATTTGTAACTAACTCACAGTCATTCAATCATTTTTTAAATTCCATTTTGAAATGTGCCATACTTAAATGGCAACAATAGAACTAGTAGTAAACCTATCAAAAAACTTTAAAAATTTTTTTATAAAATTTCATTTTATTATAGCATTGTAAATTAGAAGGTTATTCATAGTTGGGTTTTGACACATAATGTTCTGTCACCAAGCCCACAACCAGTGTTAGCTTTCCTCCACCACTGTGCCCAGATTCCCTCTCCTATCCACCTACCCCTGCCCAAACTGTCATCATTGCAGGTACTTTTTAATGCGATTATTAAAGGTTGGATCTCCTGATATCAATGACATTGATTCTGTGCTTTGGATATTTAGCTCGATCATTTGAATTTCCTCTATTTCTCACTTAGAATTTAAAGAGGTTTCCCTGAGATACTGTGAGCTCATACAATTTCCTCTCAGTTCCTCCCAGAGTTGGGAGTTTCCCAGAGCCTGGTTTTCTAAAACTGAGAACTTTGGTTTTGATGAATTTGTATGCTCTGAAACAATTAATTTTTTCCTTTTATTCTTTGCACATTTTTTAACTACTCCTGATTTTCTAGCTGATATTTATCTCATTCCCTGCATATCCTTTAGGAAGAAAAGACTGGGTACCAAGGGATGGAATATGTGCCTTCTGTGTACTCATCAACTCTCCAGACAGAGTTCTTTGGTAAGCATAAGCATGTGAAAACAAAAAAGCATCAAAATATATCAGAAATACAAGTTATTAAAATAACAATGGCTATTTTTAAGTATATGCAAATATGTGCTGGGTTATTGTGTATTTTCTATTATTCCCTGTTTGTTTTTAATACTTGCACCGCCCTTATAGTGCTTGGGGTTTATTCCTGGTTCTGTACTCAGGGATCAGTCTTGCCTTGATTCCTGCCTGTACTATCACTCTAGCCCATGCTCTGTGCTCTTGACACTGATACCCCTCACCATTAAATTTAAGGCATAATTTCTTTAGAAATAGGAATTTTGTTTTACCAATTTTGGGGGACAAATGACACCAGGTCTGTTTACTCTTATGGAAAGTAGAATGTGATTAAAATCTAAATCAAAACTTGTGCACCTTATTTCACCTAGTACCATCAGATAATGGCCTGTCTAGAGAGATGACAAGTCTTTATATTTTAATTTACCAATATTTTGCTTTAACGAATCCCAATAGAATATTTAGAGTTGGGATAATTCAGAGAAAAGCCAAAATATTTTGCTTTTCTGACCTAAGGAATTAGGTACAAGTGTGATTTTTCTTTACTTGAAATTTCTCATGAGTTAGCACTGAGAAAATCCAGGATACAGGACACATTTATGAAGATGGTTGTTGAAAATTAATACTAAGTAATAGAGCTTTGGCTACTAATTCTAGAACTTTGACTCATATGGAACACCATTCCAAGAATTTTTCTACGACCTGTGTTTCTTAATTTTTTTATTTTTTCCTATAGAGGAAGCTGGCAGAATAATAATCTAATCATCTTAGAAAACTATATGTAAATTTCATCTCTCCAAACAGTTGCATAGTATTCCATGGGCGATGTGTGCCGAATGTAGATAGTGGACCAAATTAGATGACCTCTCAGTGTCTGTGTTGCAAGCCATAATGCCCAAAAGTAAAGAGCATGAGGAATATTGTCTGCCATGGAGGCAGGGGGAGGGTGGGAAAGGGGAGTATACCGGGGATACTGGTAGTGGGGAATGTGCACTGGTGAAGAGATGGGTGTTTGATCATTGCGTGATTGCAACCCAAACATGAAAGCTTGTAACTATCTCACGGTGATTCAAAAAAATGAAAAAAAAAAGAAAACTATGTGTGATAAGTAATAGAATAAGCATATAATTTCTACAAACATAGGAAACATAGCAAAATTCAGTGGAAACTATAAGCAAATGTTTATGTAAAAATTACTCAACCAACTATGTATTCATGCCTGGTGAACGTCCACATGTATTTTTTAAAGTTTTAATTCTTTTCTGATTTGAACTTTTCTGTTGTCAGTGTTAGTTTTTTATTTGAGGTTTTAAAGAGGTCTTTAAAGAGGTCTGTTAAAGAGAGGTATTTAACAGAATTTTCACATTGAGATATTGTAAAAACTGTGTATTGAGTACAATTTCCACTTTTTAAGTATAATTGTCTTTGTTTGATTTTTCACATTGGGCATGCTCAGAGTAAGCCCCAACTCACAGTTTTATTAGTATTATTGCATTAGTATAAACCCAGGGTTTTAGGTACTGTTCTGACATCTGTAGAGAAACAAACTGTATCTCTTAACTATTCAGTAATAAAACTTTTCTTTTAGGCCCGCCGCCGAGATGTGATCCCCGGGGCCGCACGTGTGCAGCCTCTCAGCAGCTGCACAAGCATGATTCCAGAGGCCAGCTAAACTACTTTTGGTATAGGCAGCTCCTCGCAGAATGTCTCCAGAATGAGAACTAAGCCTCGGCCCCATGCCTGCCCAGGAGGGGAAAGGTATTTCTCTCTCTCTCCTCTTCCTTGCCAACTGCCATATTATGACGACCACAGATGAGAGTTACAAGCTTGCAATGATCCAATATCTGAAAAAAAATTTCCCTGGACTTAGTTGCTAAAGTACAGAAATCCAAAACCACGTGGCCACTACTGCGACTGCGCAACCTCATATCTCTTCACAACAGGTCTGACACTTGTGGGGAACTCCTAACAATAATAGTGAGGTTTTTTGTTGAAATATTGAATGTAACCAAAGTAAAGAGAAAGTAAAGTGAAGTTTATCAGGTACGGGGGCAGGCGGTGATGGGGACGGGATGGGAGGTGTAATGGGTATTTTTTTTTTTTTATTGGTGGAATATGGGCACTGGTGAAGGGATGGTTGTTTCACCATTGTATAACAGAGACTTAAGCATGAAAGCATTGCAATATTACACATGGTGATTCATTAAAATAAAATTTTTATTAAAAAAAACAAATAATTAAATAAAATAAAACTTTTCCTTTAGTAAACCAAATAATATTTCTAATTTCATTAGTAGCAATAAGTTTCAACTAATAAAACGAATACAAATTTTATGAAATTCTATCAAAAATATCATTAAACAGATATTTGCACCTTCTTGGGTTATTGTTATTGCCTTTCTCTTCAGGTAGCAAAGTTTCTAGAAAGAGCCAGGGAGATAGTACAGCAAGTCGGGATCTTGTCATAAAAGAGACTGACACCACTTCAATCAATTCCTAGTATATGGTTCGATATGGTCCCCCCAACGATCACTAGGAATAATTCCTGATTGCAAAGCCATATGTATCCCATAAACATTGCCATTTGAACCCCTCAAACAACAAGAAATCATCTAGAGAAATACTAATCACTGTTCCAGATGGAGCCCTGGAGACACTGAGCAGCAACTAACACGGCTCAGGGATTCGGGACTGGGACACATCCGAGCCGCGGGGGAGCACTGAAGTGGGGCGGCGCCAGCCCAAAACTCAAAGTGTTCCCGGCCGCCGGAAGTCAGCCCTCGACCCACCCTCAGCGCCATCTTGCCACAATCAACAGAGAAGCAGCAGGCATTCTGGTGAGCAACGGGGCCTGGAAAATGCTCCAGACCTGAATTGAGGCCAACAACACAAGAGAGCCGGAAGGAGGAAGTACAGCCTGCACACCTTCTCCAGATGGAGCCCTGGCGACACTGAACAACAACTAACATGGCTCCGGGATTCGGGACTGGGACACATCTGAGCTGCGCGGCCACTAACGTGGCCACGCGACCTATTCTAAAACCTGAAAACATACAATCTTTTAATGGAAAACTAATCATCAAATGCTTCCTTAATAGGGTTATCTTGTTTAGGGGTATGACTCCCACAACAATAGTGAGTTTTGTGTTGAAATGTGGAACGTAATCAAAGTGAAGAGAAAATGAAGTGAAATTCATCAGTTATACATTTGGGGTGGGGGCGGGGGGTATACCGGGGATTTTGGTGGTGGAATATGGGCACTGGTGAAGGGATGGTGTTTGAATATGGTATAACTAAGACATAACCCTGAGAACTCTGTAACTTTCCACATGGTGATAAAATAAAATAAAAAAAATACTAATCACTGTATAAAGTGTATAAAATTTAATCAACAGTTCCTATTGCTTTTTAGTTTAAATAATTATCAGGAAGATTGACCAGGAATTTTTCTATCCATTTTGAATTCTAACTCTATGCTAAAACTTTGTTTATCTTTTTATCAAAATTTTCTTAATATCATTTGTTTTATATTTCTAAGCTTTGAATTTCACTTTGATAAATATCTACAATAGTGAGGTGGTCTACTATGAAGAAGGCTCCATGTATTCCGTGCCTAGTAGAAAATTTAATTGCAATATAGCCCTCTTTACTCTCAATGCATTAATTTGAAATTACAACACAAATCTAAAACAAGTGCTATAGATTTTATTAGTCAATATTTTAATAAGAATTTAAGAATAAAATTTGTTTAGATATGCATATGTTGCTGAAACAATGATAATGCCCAAAATATTGTCCTTATTTCAATGGAAAATGCCAACTCTCTATGTTAAATAGAGGAAAGAAAATCCACTCTGTGTGTTTGGAAAACCATAATTCTGATGGTGCTTTTCTCTTTTACACTTATCTGACTGTGAATCAGAGGGTTTAATAAGGGTAGCTCAAGAATAAAATACACTGCTACTTTTTCATTTTGAGAATAAATGTATCTGAATATACATAGAAAAAGAACAAAATGTGAGGGTGATTATGAAAAAAATTCACACTACTTCCTTCTCCATAATGCTTACTGACATTATGGAAGCTGAGTTATTATACAGAAAAGACATGATTATGGGACCTGGAGGTCACACCCACAAACTGCCTCTGGCTGATGTATAAGCTCCTTAATGGCCATGATCCGAACACACACAAAAGCATCTTCAAGCTGAGCAGCTCATTGCAGAGATTTCTAAAAAGAGCACTTAGAGGACCACGTGGCCGAACTTGTGGCAACACAACAACTTATGCTATTCATAACAAGCAATACAAAATAAAGTATGGGTGAGATTGTCTGCCATAGAGGCTGGATGGATGGGTGGGATGGGGGAATACTTGAGTCTTTGGCGTTGGAAGATGTGCACTGGTGGAGGTTTGGGTGATCAACAATTGTATGACTAAAACTCAAACAGGGAAGCTTTGAAACTATATCATGGTGATTCAAAAACTACTACTACTAATAATAAAATAAATAAATTTAACATACTGACTAAAAAAATGTAATATGGAGTTCATGCCCAATTCAATCAGTTTAATCAATGACTGAATAAATATCAGTACTTCAACATATTATTGCCTATTGCTCCCTCCCAGAGAACTTGGACAATGTTTATTTTGAAGTGCAGAAGCTTCTTAGTTTGATGTAGTCCCATTTGTTTATGTTTGCTTCCACTTGCATGGTCAGTGCTGTTTCATCCTTAAAGATGCTTTTAGCTTCAATGTTATGGAGAGTTCTGCCTACATTTTCTTCTATAATTCAATAATACAAATTTTTTTTTAAAAAAAGAGAACTTGGTAAGGTACCGAGAGCATTCTGTGGGCAAGGCAGAGCCTGGGGAGCTCTCCGTGGTGTATTTGGCATGGCAAATACAGAAACAATGAAGAGTCTCATTCCCCTTACCCTGAAAGAGCCTTCACTGCTGCAACACTGGGAAAAACGAGAAAAGAGAGGCTCCTCTACTACGCAGCGACCACCACACTCCAGGCCACTCTCCTGACATACCCTAATACACTTCATACACATTTTTCATAATTCCCAAACCATATTTGATGGGGTTTAAATATAGTGGAAACCATGGAAACAAATCTAAGGGCCACTGGAGGCCGCCCAAAAGGCTCCACCCTCTCTAAGAGCACGGAAAGCTACAGAGAGTACCCTTCCTGTACGGCAGTGCCTAGCAAGTTACCCATGGCGTATGCGAATATGCCTAAAACAGTAACAACAATGGGGCTCACTCGCCTGACACCCAAAGAGCCCTCAATACAGCAGAATCAAGAAAGATGAGCAAGTAGAGGTTGAATAAATCTCAGGGACAAACTAGACTGCCAAACAAAGACAGACTAAATGACTGTCTGAACTTTCAATGCACCTATGCTAGAATTGGAAGCATCTATCCAGGACCTAATGGTGCAAGCACAGATGATCGACTACAACATCATTGTCTGACTGAACAAGACCACATCGATCACAACACGTAGTTTTCAACACTGGAGAAGAACTGTTCCTTGGAACATGAGACAACAGAGGCATTGATGCCATCAGTGTCCTTATCAATGCGAACTTGGCCATAAGTATTGATTCATTCAAATGCCTAACAATCTGAATCAGATGATTACGGTTGAATAGACGTGCCTCACTGCCTGCAGTTTCTATTTTCATCATCTATGTACCAACATCCAAATCCGATGAGGAAGAAATTGAGAAGTTCTACATGGAGCTAGAGAAGTTCTATAAAGAAGAACACACCTTCTACAAGATCATTGTTGGTGATTTTCATGCCAAGATAGGAATGAGAAGGTCTCCCGAAGAACCCCATATTGGGAGCCATGGTCAAAACAGGGTGAGAGACTGTCTGAATTCATCATGTCCACCAAGAACATCCATGGTAACTCACACTTCGAGTAGGCTGAATGTAAAACCTGGACATGGGAGTCACCCGATGAAATTGACCACATCGTATTCAATTGAAGTTTTTGCCTGACCGATCTCACTGTTTTCCCAAAATTTCAAAGGGGATCGGACTACCATGTCCTTAGTGAAAAATTCTACTGCACAGACAGGGGAGAAAATTCTTCAAAGTTTAAGTTTAAGAGAACTCCCAGAAAGACCACCAACGGGGAGCTCTTTCACACTATTGCGACAACATGTTAAGATGCCATCCTGGACAGCATCGACAAGGAATATGATCGACTGGTTCAGCACCTCTATGACTGAGAGAAGAATGCCGAGAGTGAGAAAGCCACAAATAGATGCCTATCTTCAGAAACTCTGGAGCTCATTCGGAAGCCTCAGACAACTGAAGTCAAGAAACTCAAATCCTCAAAATTGTCATGGTAATCATACATGATCTGCAATTATAGAAACAAATAATAGACATTGTGCTAGCTTTACCATAGTACCTACAATTTGATTCATTCATGTGAAAATGTATTTTGTGTCTCTGTCATCATGTAGATACATAATCAAGTACTTGTAAAAGAGTAGAATATCACACAAAAATACAATGGTGACAGTCAGAAGAATGTTTATCTGCTTAAAAAAATACTAGCTAGTTTTTCAGTACTTCATGTATCATGGATCTAATTCAACCATTTATTTGGAATCCTCATTTATTTAGAGGAGCAATGGGGCCCAGGTCAGAGGATTCAGTGTAAAGGTTATGTTGAGGAATGATAAAGCCAATTATCAAATGTCCAGAGCACTGAAGTCAAGAGACCCAAACTTTAACGACCAAACTTAGAGAGGTGCCTATTGGAAAACCAGGCTAGAGGGGTGGAGTGATATGGGAGGGAATTTGGGAAAATTGACGGAGGAAATTTAAAACGGGTGGTAGCATCAGAGCTGCAATAATGTATTTTAAAACTCAGCTATAAATAATTTTGTAAATAATTGTGCTTTAATTTAAAAGAAAATATAACAATACATTAAATTAAAAGGAAAACAATTAAATAATTAAAATAAACCAAAAAAAGAAATGTGCATGGTAATTATAATATTTACCTAAAAACATAAAACCATTTTTGTAAAATATATAAATTGTTAAATTTTCCTCACCCAAGTAAATTAAGTTTCTTTTAAAAATGCATTTGGATGTATGGTTATAGCAGCACTGTTGACAGTAGCCAGAATTTGAAAACAACCCAAGTGCCCGAGAACAGATGACTTATTAAAGAAACTTTGGTACATCTACACAGTGGAATACTATGCAGCTTTTAGAAAATACTGGAGCAATAGTAGAGTGGGTAGGGCATTTGTCTTGCACAGGGTTGGCTCAGGTTAGATTCCTCCATCCCTCCTAGAGAGCCAGGCAAGCTACAAGAGAGTATCCCACCCACATGGCAGAGCCTGAGAAGCTACCCGTGGCATACTTGATATGCCAAAAAAACAGTAACTGGTCTCACAATGGAGACTTTACTGCTACCCGCTCGAGTAAATAGATAAACAATGGGAAGGCAGTGGTAAAAGTGCGATAGTTAGAAAAGATGAAGTCATGTAATTTGCGTATAAGTGGATGACATGGAGATTATCATGCTGAGTGAAATGAGTCAGAAAGAGAGACAGACATAGAATGACTGCACTCATATGTGGAATATAAAATATGACACTAACACTAAACAGTAAGAGAAGAGCCACAAGAATGGCCTTGTGGTTTGTGCTGGGGGAAGAGGCAGCTGGGATGGAAAAGGGACTACTAAATTGGAGGGATGTCTTGGGATTGGAGATGTGTGCTGAATGTAGATAAAGGACCAAATATGACAGCTTTTCAATATCTGTATTGAAAACTGTAATTCCCAAATGTAGAGAGTTAAATAGAAGGAAGGTACCTGCCACAAAGGAGGAGGTATATTGGGGTGGAGATGGCAGGAGGGATTTTGGTAACATTGGTGGTGGAAAATGTACACTGGTTGAGGGATGGCTGTTCAATTTTAGTATGACTGAAACCCAATCATGAAAGATTTGTAACTGTAACTCACAGTCATTCAATAATTTTTAAATTCCATTTTGAAATGTGCCCTACTTGAATGGTAACAATAGAACTAATACTAAACTTATCAAAAAACTATAAAAATCTTTTTTTTTCAAAATTTTATTTTATTATAGCAACTTGATTGTAAGGTAATTTATAATTAGGTTTTTGACACACGATGTTCTGTCACCATGCACACCACCAATGTCAACTTTCCTCCATCACATGCCCAGATTTCCTCTCCTATCTAACTATCTAAGCTTAGCCTGCCATCTTTAAAAGCACACTTTAATTGTGATTATGAAAGGGGGTTGGGGGGGCGGGATGGCAGGTGTACTGGGGTTTTGTTTTTTTGTTATGTTTTGTTTTTTGTTAGTGGAATATGGGCACTAGTGAAGGGATGGTTGCTTCAGCATGTATAACTGAGACTTAAGCCAGAAAGCATTGCAATTTTCCATATGGTGATTAAATAAAATAAAAATTTTATTAAAAATAAATAAATGATTAAAATAAAACTTTTTATTTAGTAAACCAAATGCTATTTCTAATTTCATTAGTAGCAATAATGGAAGAAGGTTCAACTAATAAAACGAACACAAATTTTATGAAATTATATCAAAAATATCATTAAATAGATGTTTGCACCTTCTCTTATTATTATTGCCTTTGTGTTCAGGTAATAAAGTTTCTAAAAAGAACCAGAGAAATAGTACAGCAAGTAGGGATCTTGTCATAAAAGAGACTGACACCACTTCAATCAATTCCTAGTATATGTTTCGATATGGTCCCCCCAACTATCACTAGGAATAATTCTTGAGTGCAAAGCCAGAAGTATTACATAAACTTTGCCATTTGAACCCCTCCAACAACAAAAAATCATCTAGAGAAATGCTAATCACTGGATGAAGTGCATAAAATTTAATCGATATTTCCTATTGTTTTTTAGTTTAAATAATTATCAGGAAGATTGACCAGGACTTTTTCTATCTATCTTGCATTCTAATTCTATGTAAAGCTCTGTTTATCTTTTTATCAAAATTTACTTAATATCATTTGTTTTATATTCTTAAGCTTTGAATTTCACTTTGATAAATATCTATAATTGTGATGGGGTTTACTATGAAGTAGGGTCCATGTATTCCCTGCCTAGTAGAAATTTTAACTGCACTATGGCCCTCCTTACTCTCAATGTATTAATTTGCAATAATAACACAAATCTGAAAAAAAGTGTTATAGGTTTTATTAGTCACTATTTTAATAAGGATTTAAGAATAAAAATGTTTAGATATGCATATGTTGCTCAAATAATGATAATGCCCAAAATGTTGTCCTTAATTCAATGGAAAATACCAACTCTCTATGTTAAATAGAGGAAAGAAAATCCACTTTGTATGTTTGGAAATCCATAATTGTGATGGTGCTTTCCTTTTTTACACTTATCTGACTGTGAATCAGAAGGTTAAGTGAGGCTAGTCCAAGAATAAAATACACCGCTACTTTTTCATTTTGAGAATAAGTGCATCTGAATACACATTAAAAAAAAAGAACAAGATGAGAGCAAAATGTGAGGGTGATTATGGAAAAAATTCACACTACTTCCTTCTCCACAATGCTTACTGACATTATGAAAGCTGAATTATTATACAGAAAAAACATGATTATGGGACCTGTAGGTCACACCCACAAACTGCCTCTGGCTGACGTATATGCTCCTTAATGACCATGATCAGAGACACACAAAAGCCTCTCCAAACTGAGCAGCTCCCTGCAGAGATATCTAAAAACAGTACTTACAGGATCAGGAGGCCAAACTTGCTGCAATGCAACAACTTATGCTATTCATAACGAGCAATACAAAATAAAGTATGGGGGAGATTGTCTGCCGTAGAGGATGGATGGACGGGGGGTTGGGGGGATACTTGAGTCTTTGGAGGTGGAAGATGTGCACTGGTGGAGCTTTGGGTGACCAATCGTAGTATGACTGAAAGTGAAACAGGGACTCTTTGTAACTGTATCATGGTGAGTCAAAAACTATTAACAATAAAAAAATAATGATTTAAAAATAAAAAATCATTGATGTAAAGAGTTCGGTACGGCAGGATGATACCATTTCATCAAAACTCTGGAATGGGAAGGAATGGGAGTGAAGATAGATGGCCGGCAATTACACCACCTTTGTTTTGCTGATGACACAGTTCTCATAACACCAAACATTAGCCAAGCAGCACAAATTCTGACCGACTTCGACCTCGAGTGTGGAAAGGTCGGATTGCAGCAGAATCTCAACAAGATGATGTTCATGAAAAATGAACTGGTCCCTGAAGCTCCATTTGCTCTCAATGGAACGAACATCTTCGATTGCAGCAGCTATGTGTACCTGGGTCGAGAAATCAACATGAGGAATGACTTGATGCCAGAAATGTGCAGGAGGAAGAGAGCAGCATGGAATGCATTCAAGAGTGTCGAAGAGGTGGTTAAGAGAACGAAGAACCTCCGACTCCGGGTACATCTTTTCGATTTCAGTGTTCTTCCTGCACTAACATATGCCTCAGAGACCTGGTTCCTAAGCCAACAGGATGAGAATGCTTTTAGGGTATCCAAAGAGGAATAGAAAGAGCTATGCTGGGAATATCATGTCTCACTCAAGTGAGAGAAGGAATCCAGAGTTCTGACCTCCATCGAAGGTCAAAAATCAGGGATGGCATCTCATTTGCCATGGCCTCAAAAGTCAGATCGGCCAGTCATGTAATGCGATTCAGAGAGGACCGTTGGACTAGGCCTGTTATGGACTGGATTCCAAGAGACATCAGAAGAACTCATGGCCGCCCACCAACTAGATGGTTAGATTTCTTGGTCAAATCTCTGAATTAACGATTTGAGGATCTTCCTCTTCCTGGAGGAAGAGGTATCATTGGCTACACTTTCGCTCAACAGGGACAAATGGAGATGTTTCTGTTGCCCGCTTGAGCAATTCGAAGATCAACAGGACTATAAGTGATACAAGTGAATAAAAAAAAATAATTTTAATATACTAACTAAAAAAAGTAATGTGGAGTTCATGCCCAATTCAATCAGTTTAATCAATGACTGAATAAATAGCAGTTCTCTGACATCTTATTGCCTAGCAATCCCTCTCAGAGAATTTGGTCACGGATTCTTTCGAAGTGCAGAAGCTTCTTAGTTTGATATAGTCCCATTTGTTTATGTTTGCTACCACTTGCATGGTTAGTGCTGTTTCCTCCTTAAAGATGCTTTTAGCTGCAATGTCATGGAGAGTTCTGCCTACATTTTCTTCTATGATTCAATAAAATTTAATTTTTTTTTTAAAAGAGAACTTGGTAAGGTACCGAGAGCATTCTGTGGGCAAGGCAGAGCCTGGCAAGCTCTCTGTGGTGTATTTGGCATGACAAATACAGTACAAATGATGGGTCTCATTCCCCTTACCCTGAAAGAGACTTCATTAGGGCACCACTGGGGAAAACGAGAAAAGAGAGGCTACTAAATTTTCAGAGCTAGGATGAATGGACACGTTACTGATACCTGCTCGAGCAAATCAATGATCAAGGGGATTACAGTGATAAAGTGATAATACAACATTAAAAAAATAAAAAGCAGGATGAGGAAATTTATCATACCATAGACCCTATAAACTAACCATGTTAGATCCTATGAAAATGACCTAATTATTATGCAAAAATATTTCAAAAAAGCTTTCTTATCACAGAAAAAGGGAACTTTGGGAAATAATGAATTCAAAGAGAAGTAACTGATTTAAAAGATGAATTATTTAACATTATTAATCTAAAATCACACCAAACAATAGATACAATCTGATGCATCAGAATACATCAAAGATAATGAGTATATAGATAGATAAAAATATATCTATGTATGAATTTAACTCACTCACACTGAAATAAAGCTCGTTATTTACAGTTAATATAGAATATGCAGAACTAAAATCAATGCCTCTACAAAGAAAATGGGAATGGGTTGCCAAACAAAAAGTGTTTTCTGTCTCAGAAGTCTAATGTTTCTTTCTAATTGCAGTAAGAAATCTAATTGGCATTTCAAAAAATATAATGCCTTAAATCAGACAGGAACTTTTTCAGAATATTTTAATTTATTGCTTTCTTTTACATTTTGTGTGCTTTTAGGGGAGGGGCAGAAACATGCGAAAGGTCTGAGGGTTTATTCCTCACTTTGCACTAAGAGATCAATCTGATGCAACAAAGTTACATTTAACCTTTTTTCAAATATTAAGACTTTAGTTTTCAACAGAAACAATAAATAACCGGCTGCACAGTTTGCTAATGGCATTTTTCACCTCCTTATTTCTGAAAGCATAAATCAAAGGATTGAGTAAAGGAGTTAGGATAGTGTAGAATATTGCCACGATTTTGTCAAAGGAGAAAGAAACTGGAGGCCGCGCATACTCAAATATACATGGAATAAAGAACAAAACCACAACCGTAATATGAGTTCCACATGTGGAGAGGGCTTTCCTCTGTCCTTCAGTGCTGTGATTTCTCAGGGAGAACAAGATGACCCCATAGGACACAAGCAACATGGAGAAGATCAGGATGCAAAAGAATCCACTGTTGGCCACTATCATAAGGCCAAAGGCATAGGTATCAGTGCAGGCAAGCTTCAGTAATGGGTACAATTCACAAATAAAGTGATCAATAACATTGGGACCACAGAAAGGAAGTTGTACAGTAAAAATAATCTGTATAATGGAATGCAGAAAGCCCCCAGCCCAGGCTACTCCAATCAGAATGCCACAGAGTCTTGGGTTCATGATAGAAGTGTAGTGCAAGGGTTTGCAGATGGCCACATACCTGTCATAGGCCATGGATGTGAGGACAATCACCTCTGCTCCAGAAAACAAGTGTTGAGCAAATATCTGCACCATACAACCTCCATACGAGATGGTTTTCTTCTCATAGAGACAGTCTATGATCATTTTAGGGCCAATTGCTGAAATAAAACATGCATCCAGGAACGATAGAAAAACCAGGAAGAAGTACATCGGGGAGCCCACAAGTGCTGGATTGCTGATGATGGCTGCCACAATCAGCAGGTTGCCACAAATGGTTGCAATGTAGACAAACAAAAATATGACAAATACAATTTTCTGAACATCTGGATTCTGTGAAAATCCCAGGAGGACAAACTCAGTGACAAAGCTTTGATTTTTCATGATTTTCCAGAAAACACTCAGAGCTGCCACACAGATCATCTCAAACTGCAATAAAACTGACAAGGTTACATCAGATTTGTTTGTTATTATAGGCACTCACAATTTTGTTCTTTCATGTGGTTCTTTCTATTCTGTGCTTCTTTTTTTTAAACCAAAACAAAAAAATACCAGAATGTTCTAAAAAAACAATCATGTAAGATAGGGTCAAATTCAATTTTTAAGATATAAAATAGTGCTAGCGAGAGAGCATCTCTAGAGGAACAAACCCAGATGTGACAGGATTGGGAACCTATTTTATTTCAGTTACCATCATAGAGTACTTAGTCATAGTATCCTAGAGAATGTTGTTAAAGGAGACTTTGAAGCCATATCTTAGTTCTGAGGCATCAGGACATCAATTTACTTGTCGTGTTGATCATCAAGTTTTAACAATAGCAAACACATGTGAGATGTCTGTGATCCAAAGAATTTTTTATTCACAAATGGAAAGATGTCAGTGGCATTTTAAAATCAGAATCTTCACAACAATTTCTGGATTAGTCTGAAGTGATAGGACCTTTAAGATAAATTAATCAGGCCATATGAGAGGAAACTTCTATTAAAAATATTGAGCTCTATAAATATACAGAGCACATTACAAAACATGTGAGAACTCTCAATCCAGCAGGAGCCATATACTGGCTTATGCAGCAGGCCAGGAACTTCTCTTTTGGCTCAAGGCTGTTATATAAAGTGCTGTATAAAAGGCATTCGCCTGCTGGGATCCACACAACCCACAGAAGCTTGAGGTCTCTTTAGTTAAACACTGCTTCTTTACTCCTGCATATTCCAAGGGGACAAGTGGGACATTTTCACTGAACTGCCAAACTGGAATGGTTTGGCAGCCTCCTACCATACCACACTAACTCTAGCTTTAGCTTGATACTAGCCTCAATCTCCTATTTCCACAAAAAAAAAAAAATAAATAAAAATAAATAAAAACGAAGGTAACCATGGTGGTAAGAAATCCTAGACTCCTTAGCTACAGCTGAAGTAGTGTCATAGCCAAAGACATTAAAAGTCACCCTGAAATCCTTGCACAAAATTCTAAACAACTGCTCAGTGACAAACAAAGATGTTGGAATAATTCCCATAGGGGAATAACTCTCAAGGATCACAAATCACAAAAACCCCTTTAATCGTCGATTTCTCGAGCAGGCACAGGAAATCTCCATTCATTCTTTCCCTGAGATCTTAGAAGTCTCTCTCAACTTGGCCCCCCCCCCCCAATGATGTCCCACTGGAGACTCTTTCAGGGTCAGGAGAATGAGATCCAGCTTGTTACTACATTTACCATATGAATACACCATGGGATGCTTGTAAGCCTGTCCCATGTAGGCAGGAAACTCTCAGAAGCTTGCCCTTATCACCCAGAGGGAGAAGTAGGCTACAAGGCTTATCCAAACATGTGCAGAGGAGTCTCAGGAATGGCTGTAGCTAGGTTCTGGTGCCCTTTGCCGCCGGGATCTCTGTTCAAGATGGGGATGGAAGCTGGAGTCCATTCCCTCCCAGGGGCCCCAGGGAAGAGAGCCAGGCAGACTCTCTAGGATAACTGAGTTTATTAATTCTCTGGCTACTCTAGAGAGTGCCCTGGCAGGAGAGCACAGGTGATGAATTTGAAAGACTCAAATCTAGATGGCAACAGATACAATGCATAAGCTGCATAGAAATACCACCACACTTTTGAAATGAAGATAGTAGCCTGGACAACTCAATCACAAGTGGAACCTCTCACATAAAGATTATAGCTAGAATATGTTGACAATCTTTAATGAGCTCACAGAAACAGTGGTGCGAGATTAAGAAAGCATGAAAACAGACATTTCAAACTGGAAACAGAAGTGAGAGGAAGAAAGAGATTACAGAACATGAAAACTCAGTGGATGACCTTGTCATCAATAACTATTGATGAAATTGAAAGGGTAATCAACCTGTTCCCGGCCCTCCAAAAATTACTGTGGTAGATAATTCACTAGCAAGTTTTTCCTTACTTTAATTTATCTAAATTTATTTAATTGTTTTTAAATATTAACAAATCATCAACTTTCCAAACAAATCTAGAATTAAAGTTAATTAGATAACAGAGCTCTAATATAAAAATCAATGTTTTTATAAAAATCAATTTTTATGTGA
This sequence comes from Sorex araneus, assembly GCF_027595985.1. Classification (NCBI taxonomy): domain Eukaryota; kingdom Metazoa; phylum Chordata; class Mammalia; order Eulipotyphla; family Soricidae; genus Sorex; species Sorex araneus. The sequence goes on along the minus strand of NC_073307.1, from coordinate 150,653,275 downwards.
AAACGCTTATGTCTTACCATGGAGTTGTTAAGTGTTAAGTCCTTGTCTAAAGATTTACTAAGCTCTTTGTTGCTAGTTCAGTCTTCTATGTTATTTTTGTTTGTTGAGTTTAATTGTTTATAATGTTACTTTGCCATCTAATTTGATGTGTTTCTACTTGAATTTTAATACAAACCATTAAAAAGAAACCTACTCCCAATCCTTTCCAGGATCTTTCAGGAAGTTGTAGAAGTAGGAATCCTCCCAATTTCAATGAGGCAAAAGTAACCATAGCATCAAAAGGAGAGAGAGATATCACAAAAAGGGAAAGCTATATCCCACTTGAACATACAATGCAAAGATTCTCTACAAACTATGAGCCAACCAAGTACAAAAAATTTTGGAAAGATCACGCAATGGAGAATTTACAGGTGCCTGCTCCAGCAAATTGATGAACAACTGGCCAACAGTGCTACAGTGAAATGCTGTAATCTATATTTATAGATTAAGCATACCTGAATTCCACACGTAATAATAAGTCCATTTACTAAACCTAAGAAATCTTAGGTAAAAAAAACGCTAACAGATTTCACTCTCCCCAACTTCAGTCTGTTTGATAAATCTATAGTCATCAAAACTAAGGACAAACAGTTGGTCAATGTTGCAGAATTGAAAGTAATGTCTCCATTGTGAGACTTTTGTTACAGTTTTTGGCATATCGAAAACGCCACTGTAGCTTGCCAGCCCTGTGGGCAGGATATTTTCAGTAGCTTGATGGGGTCTCTGAGAGGGACCAAAGAATCGAAACTTGGTCGGCTGCATGCAAGGCAAACACCCTATCTGCTCGGCTATCACTCCAGTGCAAACATCACTGTAGGTAGAAGTATTTTTTGGATTACTGAGACATGAGAAATCCAGAAAACAAAAGTACAGCTGAGACAAAGGCAAAGTGAAGAATATGTTGCATTTTACCTAACTTCAATTGAACTTGAAAATGAACATAAGTAGAGAAAGCAGGTTTAAGGTCTTGAAAGAACAGTTATTTCAATCTCTCCACCAAATTTTTCATTCTTGTACGCAATACTTATTGAGTGCTTAAAGCATCTTCAGTGCTGTCTTATTGATGCTAAATATTGTACGTCACTATGTTTTCCTTGAATTTACAAAGATTATATCTCTATTTAAAGTGAAAATCCTGAGACAGAAAGAATCTGGAGTATCCCAGTGTGCAGCTATGCTGCAGTATTTAATCTTACAACCAAATTTTAGAACGTAAAATTCTATTAAACTTGATGGTTGGATTATAGCATCTATAGTTTTAAGTCCTAATTTTCAATTTGAATTTCTTCCTTAAAATATAATAGTGTAATTATAAATCCTACCATGTTTCAGTTTTTGGTCCTGGCAATCTCTAATTCTCCATTATGTGACCAACAAGTGACTGTTGTGTCCACATCTTATTTCTTCATCAGAGATATAGAGGAAGAGCCACCCTAGTTGAAGATGCAGAGAATGTTCTCTACTGCTTGTGCAGCACTGTGATAAACATGGATTTGGGAAGGAGAGAATAAGAAATAAACAGTTTCTTTTCAATTGATTTCCCATTGGAATTGAGGGATGTTTCCCTGAGACATCACAAACAAATAGAATTGCATCTCAATTCTCCCAAGGTTGGGAATTTCCCACCTGTATGATTTAAAGTATTTTTAATGTTTTGGTTCAAGTGTTGGCAAAATGTTTTGTGCCTGAGCAATTATATTTTTACAGCACATAGGTATCTGTGCTCGTGTTTCTATTTGAAGATCCTTTTATTACCTTCAGAAATAAAATATTTTTGATATGGAGATGGAATATAGATTTTGTGGTAAAGGACAAATCTTCTATTTGCTCATAAAAATGATAGGGTAGTATTCTGAGATAAGGACCCATAATCAATCTGTAATGTCAAAAAGAGCTAGTAGTGTGCCTTTTTATGTTTATTTAATAATAACGAAAGCTAGACATTTTGATAAGGAGTATGCATTAAATTAATAACCTCTATTTTTCTGTTTATGATTTTTATACTGCAGAACTTACAAAAAAAATATATACTTTTCCAAAGAGCAAAGCATCTTTCTTTTCAGTACTTCATATTGTAATTAATCTGGAGTTTATTCCCAGGTAAATGTGGTAGAATTAAAGTTTAATGCACCTAGTCCCTCTTTTGAAAATTAACACTGATAAATATGAGAATTTACCTCTGGGATACAGATTATATTCTTCTGATCTCTCTATTTTCATTTCAGGGCCACAGTTTTGATAATTATTACTTTATACTATAATTTAATGTCTGGGAATGTGACTAACCAATTATTTAAAGATTTGTTTGCAAGAATTTATTTTCTCTTTTAACTGTTATGGCCATTAATTTGCCTCATTGTTATTTAGGACACATGAGGTTATTTTTCTGTTTTTGGTCTTTTGCCCACAGCCTGATGTTCAGAGTTTAATAATGACTGAACTCAGGAATCACTGAAGAATTAAATGAAAATATAATACACGATTTATTTTAATATAAATACTACAAACTTTTCTAATCCAATTTTCCATTCACCAAGATAAAACTAATCTTCAAATAAAACATAAGGAGTATTCCAAATATTAGTTTAGACTAAAGAAATACAGATGCTATATTAACCTTCGTCTGCAAACGGTAAGATTTTAATGTCTTAAAACTATAAAGATTCAATTGATGGTTACAAAATTTAAATGCACTTAGTTCCTACAGAGAAATAGAATGGAAAACATTGTTTTCTTTGAGGAGAGGGGTGGTAAATCAGAGTTCCAGACTTTCTTTTAAATACTCCTTGTGTATTGCCTCTAGTTTATTTATAAATTAATATTTCATATGAATCAGATTTCACATTTGTTTTTCTTCTTCTGATAGATTTTTTTACTCTGGCACCCTCCAGTTTCCTTCAGTTTACTGAAAGGAACAAGATTTTTCTTTCATTTTCTTTCTGATATTTTATTGATTAGGTATTTCACAATATTTGATGACATTTTATATTCAAACAACAATCACACTACCATTACACCTTCCAATTAGCATGTTTCAGATGATTCCATCTGAATCTCAATTTCTGCCCCAAAGCAGAACCAAAATAACATATACTGTCTTGCTTGTTATGAAAAAAAAAAAGCTGAAAATGCTACACAAAAGGATCCTTAAAGAAAGAGAATGAAAATTGTTCTATTTTGACAGGAGCGATTAAGACCTTCTATAAGAGATCATTAAGTGTTGTAAAGGTTGAGCGATGTGTGCTTTTACATCTGTAATGTACACACACACACACACACACACACTCACAAAAACACACATATATATGGGCTGGAGCAATAGCACAGCAGGAAGGGCGTTTGCCTTGCATGCAGTCCACCCAGGTTTGATTCCTCTATCCCTCTCGGGGAAACAGGCAAGGTACTGAGAAAATCCTGCCTGCATGGCAGAGCCTGGTAAGCTACCCATGGCATATTCGAATGCTAAAAACAGTAACAAGTCTCACAATGGAGACATTACTGGTGCCCACTGGAGCAAATCAATGAACAAAGGGACAACAGTGCTACAGTGCTATATATAACTATTATCCTCTAAGTTTGGTTACCTACTACTTTGAAACCCATCATATATCTTGCGGTACTCATGGAGTACCACAACCCACTACCCAACCACTGCTATGCTCCAGGCAGATCTCTGAACACTTGAGACAAACCTCACAAATGAGTGAAGCCACACAGAACCAGGTAAGCAGAACTTTGAAACCTTGGACTCCAGCCTCAACAAGACCTGGAAACAAGATCCACTGTCTGACTCTTCCAATCTCCAGCACCTTAGGGAGGGGTCCACTCCAGATGCCCACCCTACTGAAGCCAGATAAATACCTCACAGCCAGACCCCAACTACCTCCCCTACCCAGCCACAGCCATGCTCTAGGCCCCTCTCCAGACACACCGTAAGGCACTTAGTACATATTTTCCATAATTTCTGTACCCCATAATTTGATGGGGTTCAAATATAATGTGAACCATGCGAACATCTCTAAGGGCAATTGGAGGCCACCATAAAAGCATCCAGCCTCTTTGAGAGCCTGAAAAGCTACCAAGAGTACACCGCCCTCAAAGCAAAGACTGGCAAGCTATCTGTGGCGTATTCGATTTGCCAAGAACAGTAACAACAAAGGACCTCACTCGCCTGACACCCAAAGACCCTTCAATATGGCAGCATCAAGAAAGATGAGCAAGGAGAGGCTGAAAACATCTCAGGGATGAACTAGACTGCCAAAACGAATAAAGACTAAAATAACTGTAATTTTAATGCACCTACACTGGAATCGGTAGCATCCATCCAGGACCTGATGGTGCAAGCACAGAAGATCAAGTACAACATCATTGGTCTGACTGTATGAGAAGACATCAATCACATCACGCAGTTTTCGAAACTGGAGAAGAACTATTCCTCAGAGCATGAGAAAACAGAAGCATCGGTGGCATCGGTGTCCTTCTCAACACAAACTTAGCCGTGAGCAATGATTCATTCGAATGCCTAACAATTAGAATCAGATGATTATGCTTGAATAGATGTGGCTCACTGCCTGCAGTTTCTATCTTCTTCATCTACGAATCAACATGCAACTCCAATGAAGAAGAAATTGAGAAGTTCTACATGGAGCTAGAGAAGTTCTATAAAGAAGACCACACCTCCAACAAGATCATTGTTGGTGACTTTCATGCCAAGATAGGACTGAGAAAGTTGCCCGAAGAAACCCATATTGGGACACATGGCCTAACATGGAACGAACAGGGTGAGAGACTGTCTGAGTTCATCATGTCGACCAAAACTATCCATGGTAACTCACAGTTCCAGAAGGCTGAATCTAAAAGCTGGACATGGGAGTCTCCCAGTGGACAGTTCCACAATGAAATTGACCACAACGTATTCAATTGAGGTTTTTGCCTGACTAATGTTGCTGTTTTCCCAAAATTTCAAAGGAGATCAGACCACCATCTCCTTCGGGTAAAATTCTACTCACAGAGAGAGAGAAAGTCTTCAAAGTTTAAGTTTAAGAAGAGAACACTCAAAATGAACACCAACTGGGAGCTCTTTGGCACTATTGCGACAATGTGGTGAGATGCCATCCTTGACAACATCGACAAGGCATATGATCGACTGGTTCAGCACCTCTATGACTGCTCAAAGATTGCCGAGAGTGAGAAAGCCACAAATAGATGCCTATCTTCAGAAACTCTGGAGCTCATTCGCAAGCCTCAGGCAACTGAAGTCAAGCGACCCAAATCCTCAAAGCTATCATGGTAATAATACATGATCTGCAATTATAGATGTTGGGGACTATTCAGGACCCTGAACAAAAGAGGACCCCGAAACCCTTACCCTGGACAAAACGGAAAATTCTATTACCTGCTTTGCATAACCTGAGGCACAGGTGCCCTTGTGGCAAAGGAAATAGCTAAACTCAAGAAGTAAAAGTAGCCCAGGGCAGGTAACCACGAGACCCCAAAAAGCCCGTAAAGTAGAATGCCTTCCTCTACACTAAAAGCCTTGTACATTCCTCCTGCCAGATGCTCCTGCCAGATAAACCCTTGCCTTCCTCTCCCCACTATTTCTCAACCTACTCTTGGAGAATGTTGTAAGCCCACCAAAGTACACCCCGAACCTTTGCTTATTTGGTCTGAGAAGACACTTGCCTGATGATTGACAACTTATGTACCAACCCCCTGCTAAGAAAGGTATAAAACCAGCATGGCTGTTAATAAAGACGCTCTTAATCGGTACTTATCGTCTTGAGCCCCCTTTTTGTTATCCTCACCATTTTATTTTCAGATCGGGACCGCTCATACAACCCACCCAATTAGAAGCGCTTTCCACTGTTGTCTCTCCGCGGGCCAGAGAGATCTCCGGGGGAACGTGCAGTAGAAATAAATAATGGACATTGTGCTAGCTTTATCTTAGTATTTACAATTTCATTAATTTCATTAATTAATATGAAAATGTATTTTGTGCCTCTGTCATCATATAGATACATAATCACATACTTGTTAAAGAGTGAAATATCACACAAAATACAATGGTGACATCAGAAGAATGTTTATCTACTTAAAAAATAACTAGCTAGTTTTTCAGTACTTCATGTATCATGGATCTAATTCAACCATTTATTTGGAATCCTCATTTATTAAAAGGAGCAATGGGGCCCAGGTCAGAGGATTCAGTGTAAAGGTTATATTGAGGAATGATAAAGCCAAGTATCAAATGTCCAGAGCACTGAAGTTAAGAGACCCAAATTTTAACAAACACACTTAGAAAGTTGCCTGTTGGAAGGGCAAGCTGGAGGGGTGGGAGTGATATGGGAGGGAACTTGGGAAAATTGGTGGAGGAAAGTTAAAACTGGTGGTAGCATCAGAGCTGCAATAATGTAATTTTAAAACTCAACTATAAATAATTTTGAAAATAATGGTGCTTTAGTTGAAAAAGAAAATAAAACCATGAATTAAAAAGGAAAACATAATGAAATAAACAATCAAAATAAAAAATAAGAAATGTGCATGGTAATTATAATATTTACTTAACCTAAAAACATAAAACTATTTTTGTAAAACATATATACTGTTAAATTTTACTCACCCAAGTAAATTGAGTTTCCTTTTAAAATACATTTGGATGTATGTTTATTGCAGCACTGTTGACAATAGCCAGAATTTGAAAACACCCCAAGTACCTGAGAACAGATGACTTATTAAAGAAACTTTGGTACTTCTACACAGTGGAATACTATGCAGCTGTTAGAAAATACTGGAGCAATAATACAGTGGGTAGGACATTTGTCTTGCACAGGGTCGGCCCAGGATAGATTCCTCCATCCCTCTTGGAGAGCCTGGCAAGCTACTAAAAGTGTATCCCACCCACATGGCAGAGCCTGAGAAGCTACCCATGGCATACTTGATATGCAAAAAAAAACAGTAACAAGCCTCACAATGGAGATGTTACCGGTAGCCGCTCAAGCACATTGTTGAACAATGGGACAACAATACTAACAGTGATAGAGTTCGAAAAGATAATGTCATGAAATTTGTCTATAAGTGGATGGACATGGAGATTATTATACTAAGTGAAATGTGTCAGAAAAGGAGAGTCAAACATAGAATGACAGCACTCATTTGTGGAATATAAAATACCATAATATGACACTAATACCTCAGAACAGTAAAGAAAAGAGCCAAGAGAATCTCTTTGTGGTTTGGAACCCAGCAAAATGTGCTGGAGGAAGAGGCAGTTGGGATGGGGAAGGGACATCTAAATGGGAGGGATCTCTTGAGATGGGAGATGTGGGCTAAAAGTAGATAAAGGACCAAACATGACAGCTTTTCAATATCTGTAATGAAAACTGTAATTCCCAAAAGTAGAGAGAGAATTAGAAGGAAGGTACCTGCCACAGAAGCAGGAGATATATTTGGATGGGGATGGCAGGAGGTTAATTGGTAACTTTAGTGGTGGAAAACGTACACTGGTGGAGGGATGGCTGTTCAGTCTTAATATGACTGAAACCCTGTCATGAAAGATTTGTAACTATAACTCACAGTCATTCAATACTTTTTTAAATTCCATTTTGAAATGTGCCATACTTAAATGGCAACAATAGAACTAGTAGTAAACTTATCAAAAAACTTTTAAAAAATGTTTTTTTATAAAATTTTATTTTATTATAGCACTGTAATTTACGAGGTTATTCATAGTTGGATTTTTGACACACCATGTTCTGTCACCAAGCCCACAACCAGTTTTAGCTTCCCTCCACCACTGTGCACAGATTCCCTCTCCTATCAACCTAGCCCTGCCCAGAATGTCATCATTGCAGGCACTTTTTAAATGCGATTATTAAAGGTTGGATCTCCTGATTTCAATGACATTGATTCTGTGCTTTGGATATTTAGCTCGATCATTTGAATTTCCTCTATTTCTCACTTAGAATTTAAAGAGGTTTCCCTGAGATACTGTGAGCTCATACAATTTCCTCTCAGTTCCTCCCAGAGTTGGGAATTTCCCAGAGCCTGGTTTTCTAAAACTGAGAACTTTGGTTTTGATGAATTTGTATGCTCTGAAACAATTAAATTTTTCTTTTTATTCTTTGCACACTTTTTAACTACTCCTGATTTTCTAGCTGAGATTTATCTCATTCCCTGCATATCCTTCAGGAAGGAAAGACTGGGTACCAAGGGATGGAATATGTGCCTTCTGTGTACTTATCAACTCTCCAGAAAGAGTTCTCGCATCAGCAAGAAGCATGTGACAATAAAGAAGCAGCAAAATATATCAGAATTACATGCCACTAAAATAACAATTATTATAATTAAGCATATGCAAATATGCTGATTAATTGTGTATTTTCTATTATTCCCTGTTTGTTTTTAATACTTGCACCGCACTTGATAGTGCTCTGGGTTTATTCCTGGTTCTGTACTCAGGGATCAGTCTTGCCTTGATTCCTGCCTGTACTATCACTCTAGCCCATGCTCTGTGCTCTTGACACTGATACCCCACACCATTAAATTTAAGGCATAATTTCTTTAGAAATAGAAATATTGTTTTACCAATTTGAGGGGAAAAATGACACCAGGTCTGTTTACTCTTATGGAAAGTAGAATGTGATTAAAATCTAAATCAAAACTTGTCCACCATATTTCACCTAATACCATCAGATAATGGCCTGTCTAGAGAGATGACAAGTCTTTATATTTTAATTTACCAATATTTTGCTTTAACGAATGCCAATAGAATATTTAGAGTTGGGATAATTCAGAGAAAAGCCAAAATATTTTGCTTTTCTGACCTAAGGAATTAGGTACAAGTGTGATTTCTCTTTACTTGAAATTTCTCATGAGTTAGCACTGAGAAAATCCAGGATACAGGACACATTTATGAAGATGGTTGTTGAAAATTAACACTAAGTAATAAAGCTTCAGCTACTAATTCTAGAACTTTGACTCATACTGAACACCACACCAAGCATTTTTCTACGACCTGTGTTGTAAAAAACTAAAGCTCGCAGAGGGGCGAGTGCACTCGCGGGTTCTCCGGGCGGCTCTGTCTCACCGCCCGCGTTCGGTGCCCTGGAACCGCAGTGTGTGGACTGGATCAGGAAGGCCAGTGGTCAAGGAAAGGCGAAGGAAGAACGAGGACCAAGCTAGTTGCTGATTAGTTACCATTTATTCAATCTTCCATCTTTCAAATCTCCCGCACTCCCAGCTCTGCTCCAGCCTCTCTCTGGATCAACTGCTGCTTCTTTTTGGCTTCTCTCATCTCTCCCCCTACTTGTCTCTCCCACCTTGCCCTCTAGGCTACAACCAGCCAGGTAGCCAAATCAACATAAGAAAGCCCTTCCTGAGGGCAGGGCATTCCAAAGCCCTTCCTCACTCTTAAGGCTTTTTTCTTTTCCTTATTCCAGGAACTTATTAACATCTTAATACTAGTTATTTTTGTATGGACATAGCAAGGGATACATTGAGGCTTGCAAGGCAGCTCTCCTGGCAACATCTTGCCACAGGCTCAGACCACAGCACTCAGGCTAGATTAATCATTCCTCACCCTAGCAGGGTCCAAATCTAGTTATCACTGTTTGGATCATGACAGCATTTGTCCATGATCAAGCTCTTAACTTATAGTTAAGCATTAGGCACTTTGGCCAGGCCCATCTCGATGCCAGGGTAGCACACAACTCACCTCTTGCCCTGGGTCCTTCTTGTCCCCCATCGGGACCGTGCTTTGGGGGTGCTAGGAAGTAAAGGCAGCTGAGGCTTAGGTCAAGAGAACAGATGCCCTGGAGGAAAACATCATGTAGAGTCAAATGACTCCCAGGTTACAAAAGCATAACATTTGTTAAGTCTTCCTGTGTCCATACAAAAAGGACTTGCTATGAATAAACTATGTAAAGGACTCAAGGAGAAGAGAAAAACATCATTTACAAGTCAACAGAACACTAAGAAAGAAGCTACAAATAAACAAAGAGGAATAGGAGCACTGTAATGGGAGTAACCCAATAAACCTAAACTACCTGAGGCTATGTTATCCTACACTGTGTTTCTTAATTTTTTTTTCCTATAGAGGAAACTGTCAGAATAATAATCTAATCATTTTAGAAAACTATATGTAAATTTCATCTCTCCTAACAGCTGTATAGTATTCCATGGGTGATGTGTGCCTAATGTAGATAGTGGACCAAACAAGATAACCTTTCAGTGTCTGTGTTGCAAACCATAATGCCCAAAAGTAGAGAGTTTGAGGAATATTGTCTGCCATGGAGGCAGGGGGAGGGTGGGAAAGGAGGGTATACCGGGGATACTGGTAGTGGGGAATGTGCACTGGTGAAGAGTTGGGTGTTTGATCATTGCATGATTGCAACCCAAACATGAAAGCTTGTAACTATCTCACGGTGATTCAACAAAATGTAGAAAAAAAGAAAACTATTTGTGATGAGTAATAGAATAAGCATATAAGTTCTACAAACATAGGAAACATAGCAAAATTCAGTGTTAACTATAAGCAAATGTTTATGAAAAATTAGTGAACCGACTACGTATTCATGCCTGGTGAAAGCCCACATGTATTTTTTAAAGTTTTAATTCTTTTCTGATTTGAACTTTTCTGCTGTCAGTGTTAGTTTTTTATTTGAGGTTTTAAAGAATAGTATTCCTTGAATATGAACCTTCATTCCATATTTCATCTGTAGTATGGTGTAACTCCTTGTTCATTTACAACAGTTACCTAGTTTCTTTCACTTTGCCTATTTCTGTGTTACCAATCTCTCTACCAGGTTTCATTTTCTGCTTATAGTGTCCTTCCTGTTGAAGGGATTAGTACATTTCTGATTTTTTTTGAGATCTGAGTTCAGATATCACCTCTTGAAAATCCCCTCTGCTTCTTCCTGGTGTTTTTCACTTCTGTGTTCTTCATTGTGCAACTAGTGCAACAATGATAGAGACAAAGTCAGGCCTCCTAGATCGATAAGAGAATTGTCTCTGTCTCATTTCAGTTACTATCTGTCCTTTTTCCAAATTACCTTTCACTCATGTTTAAGGTTTCATTCTAGGTAGCTTCATCTTTAAACATGAACGAAGTAAGCTGTTTTACTGTTCCTTTAAGACACAAAACAGAACATTCTTACTTCCTCTTTAACAGAATTTTCACATTGAGATAATGTAAAAACTGTGTATTCAGTACAATTTCCACTTTTTAGGTATAATTGGCTTTGTTTAATTTTTCAAAGTAGGTATGCTCAGAGTAAGCCCCAACTCACAGTTTTATTAGTATTATTGCATGAGTATAAATCCAGATTTTTAGTTACTGTTCTGACATCTGTAGAGAAACAAACTTTATCTCTTAACTATTCAGTAATAAAACTTTTCCTTTAGGCCCACCGCTGAGATGTGATCCCAGGAGCCGCACGTGTGCGGCCTCTCCGCAGCTGCACAAGCATGACTCCAGAGGCCAGCTAAACTACTTTTGGTATAAGCAGCTCCTCGCAGAATGTCTCCAGAATGAGAACTAAACCACGGCCCCATGCCTGCCCAGGAGGGGAAAGGTATTTCTCTCTCTCTCCTCTTCCTTGCCAACTGCCATATTATGACGACCACAGATGAGAGTTACAAGCTTGCAATGATCCAATATCTGAAAAAAATCTCCCTGGACTTATTTGGTAAAGTTCAGAAATCCAAAACCGCGTGGCCACTACTGTGACCGCACAATCTCATATCTCTTCACAACAGGTCTGACTCTTGTGTGGAACTCCTAACAATAATAGTGAGGTTTTTTGTTGAAATATTGAATGTAACCAAAGTAAAGATAAAGTAAAGTGAAATTTATCAGTTACGAGGGCGGGGGGTGAGGGGGGCGGGATGGGAGGTGTACTGGGGTTTTGTTTTTTGGTTTTTTTTTATTGGTGGAATATGGGCACTGGTGAAGGGATGGTTGCTTCACCATTGTATAACTGAGACAAGCATGAAAGCATTGCAATTTTCCACATGGTGATTCAATAAAATAAAATTTTTATTGAAAATAAATAAATAAATAAATAAAACTTTTCCTTTAGTAAACCAAATGCTATTTCTAATTTCATTAGTAGCAATAAGTTTCAACTAATAAAACAAATCCAAATTTTATGAAATTCTATCAAAAATATCATTAAACAAGTATTTGCACCTTCTCGGGTTATTGTAATTGCCTTTCTCTTCACGTAAGAAAGTTTCTAGAAAGAACCAGAGAGATAGTACAGCAAGTAGGGATCTTGTCATAAAAGACGCTGACACCACTTCAATCAATTCCTAGTATATGGTCCTATATGGTCCCCCCAACGATCACTAGAAATAATTCCTGATTGCATAGCCAGAAGTTTCCCATAAGCATTGCCATTTGAACCCCTCAAACAACAAGAAATCATCTAGAGAAATACTAATCACTGTATAAGGTGTATAAAATTTAATCGACAGTTCCTATTGTTTTTTAGTTTAAATAGTTACCAGGAAGATTGACCAGAAATTTTTCTAACTATCTTGAATTCTAACTCTATGCTAAAATTCTGTTTATCTTTTTATCAAAATTTTCTTAATATCATTTGTTTTATATTTCTATGCTTTGAATTTCACTTTGATAAATATCTACAATAGTTGATGTGGTTTACTATGAAGAAGGCTCCATGTATTCTGTGCCTAGTAGAAATTTAATTGCAATATAGCCCTCTTTACTCTCAATGCATTAATTTGAAATTACAACACAAATCTAAAAAAAGTGTTATATATTTTATTAGTCAATATTTTAATAAGAATTTAAGAATAAAAAATGTTTATATATGCATATGTTGCTGAAACAATGATAATGCCCAAAATATTGTCCTTATTTCAATGGAAAATGCCAACTCTCTATGTTAAATAGACGAAAGAAAATCCACTTTGTCTGTTTGGACAACCATAATTCTGATGGTGCTTTTCTCTTTTACACTTATCTGACTGTGAATCAGAGGGTTTAATGAGGGTAGCTCAAGAATAAAATACACTGCTACTTTTTCATTTTGAGAATAAATGTATCTGAATATACATAGAAAAAAAACAAAATGTGAGGGTGATTATGAAAAAAATTCACACTACTTCCTTCTCCACAATGCTTACCGACATTATGGAAGCTGAGTTATTATATAGAAAAAGACATGATTATGGGACCTGGAGGTCACACCCACAAACTGCCCCTGGCTGCTGTATATTCTCCTTAATGACCATGATCTGAAGATACACAAGAGCATCTGGAACTGAGCAGCTGACTGCAGAGATTTCTAGAAACAGCACTTACAGGAGCACGTGACGGAACTTGTGGCAATGCAACAACTTATGCTATTTATAACAAGCAATAAAAAATAAAGTATGGGTGAGATTGTCTGGCATAGAGGCTGGATGGATGGGTGGGATGGGGAATACTTGAGTCTTTGGCATTGGAAGATGTGCACTGGTGGAGGTTTGGGTGATCAACAATTGTATGAAAAAACTCAAACAGGGAAGCTTTGAAACTATATCATGGTGATTCAAAAACTAATAATAACAATAATAATAAAATAAATAAATTAACATACTGACTAAAAAAAAGTAATATGGAGTTCATGCCCAATTCAATCAGTTTAATCAATGACTGAATAAATAGCAGTACTTCAACATCTTATTGCCTATTTCTCCCTCTCAGAGAACTTGGACACTGTTTATTTTTAAGTGCAGAAGCTTCTAGTTTGATGTAGTTCCATTTGTTTATGTTTGCTTCCACTTGCATGGTCAGTGCTGTTTCATCCTTAAAGATGCTTTTAGCTTCAATGTTATGGAGAGTTCTGCCTACATTTTCTTCTATGATTCAATAATATTAAAACTTTTTTTAAAAAAGAGAACTTGGTAAGGTACTGAGAGCATTCTGTGGGCAAGGCAGAGCCTGGCAAGCTCTCCGTGGTGTATTTGGCATGGCAAATACAGAAACAATGAAGGGTCTCGTTCCCCTTACCCTGAAAGAGCCTTCACTGCTGCAACACTGGGAAAAACGAGAAAAGAGAGGCTCCTAAATTTTGAGAGCTAGGATGAATGGACACATTATTGATACCTGCTTGAGCAAATCAATGATCAAGGGGATTACAGTGATACAGTAATAATTCCAAATTTTTTAAAAAAGCAGGATGAGAAAATTTACCATACCATAGGCCCTATAAATTCAACATGCTTAGATACTACGATAAATGACCAAAATATTATGCAAGAATATTTCAACAAATCTTTCTTATCACACAAAAAGGGAACTATGGGTAATAAAGAATTCACAGAGAAATAACTAACTTAAAAGATAAATTATTTAACATTCTTACTATAAAATCAAACCAGAGGATACTATCTGACTCATCTGAAAAAATTGAAGATAATGAGTATATAGATAGATAAAAATATATCTATGTATGAATTTAACTCACACTGCAATAAAGCTCGTCATTTAAAGTTAATATTGTACATGCAGAACCAAAATCAATGCATCTGAAAAGAAATTGAGAACATGATACCAGACAAGTAGTTTTTTCTGTCTAAGAAGTCTAATGTTTCTTTCAAATTTCAGTAAGAAATTTAATTGGTATTTCAAAAAATATAATGCCTTAAAATCAGTCGGGAACTTTTTCAGAATATTTAAATTTGTTATTTTCTTTTACATTATGTGTGATTTTGGGAGAGGGGCAGTAACATGTGAAAGGTCTGAGGGTTGTTTCCTCACTTTGCACTCAGAGATCATCTGATGCAATAAAGTTACATTTAACCTTTTTTTTTTTAAATATTAAGACTTTATTTTTCAATAGAAACAAATATTAACCGGCTGCACAGTTTGCTAATGGCATTTTTCACCTCCGTATTTCTAAAAGCATAAATCAAAGGATTGAGTAAAGGAGTTAGTATAGTGTAGAACATCTCCACTATTTTGTCAAATGAGAAAGAAACTGGAGGCCGCGCATACTCAAATATACATGGAAGAAAGAACAAAACCACAACAGCAACATGAGTTCCACAGGTGGAGAGGGCTTTCCTCTTTCCTTCAGTGCTGTAGTTTCTCAGGGAGAACAAGATGACCCCATAGGACACTAGTAACATGAAGAAGATCAGAATGCAAAAGAATCCACTGTTGGCCACTATCATAAGGCCAAAGGCATAAGTATCAGTACAGGCAAGCTTCAGTAATGGGTACAATTCACAAACAAAGTGATCAATAACATTGGGACCACAGAAAGGAAGTTGTAAAATAAAGAGAATCTGTATACTGGAATGCAGAAAGCCCCCTGCCCAGGCTACTCCAATCAGAATGCCACAGAGCCTTGAGTTCATGATAGAAGTGTAGTGCAGGGGTTTGCAGATGGCCACGTACCTGTCATAGGCCATGGATGTGAGAACAATCATCTCTGCTCCAGCAAACAAGTGTCCAGTAAATATCTGCATCATGCAACCTCCGTAGGAGATGGTTTTCTTTTCATAGAGACAGTCTATGATCATTTTAGGGCCAATCACTGAGATAAAACATGCATCCAAGAATGATAGAAAAACCAGAAAGAAGTACATTGGGGAGCCCATGAGCGCTGGGTTGCTGATGATGGCTGCCACAATCAGCAGGTTGCCACAGATGGTTGCAATGTAGAAAAGTAAAAATATGACAAATACAATTTTCTGAACATCTGGATTCTGTGAAACTCCCAGAAGGACAAACTCAGTGACAAAACTTTGATTTTTCATGATTTTCCAGAAAACACCCACAGCTTCCACAGAGACCATCACAATCTGCAATAAAACTGATAAGGTTATATCAGATAAGTTTATTATTATAGGCACTCACAATTTTGTTCTTCCATATGGTTCTTTCTATTCTGTGCTTCATTTATTTTGGGAACCAAAACAAAATAATACCAGGATTTTCATAAATAACAGTCATGTAAGATCAGAGAAAATTCACTTTTAAGATATGAAATAGTGCTAGAGAGAGAGCATCTCTAGAGGAACAAACACAGATGTGACAGGATTGGGAAACTATTTTTTTTCAGTTACTATCATAGAATACATAGTCATGGTATTGTAGAGAAAATTGTTAAATAAGAATTTGAAGCCATATCTTAGTTCTAAGGCATCAGGACATCAATTTACTTGTCATGTTGTACATCAAGTTGTAATCATAGGCAAACACATGTGAGATGTCCCTGATCCGATGAATTTTTTGTCCACAAATGGAAAAAGATATCAGTGGCATTTTAAAATCACAGATCTTCACAAAAATTTCTGGAGTAGTCTGAAGTGATAGGACCTTTAAATAAATGAGGCCATATGAGAGGGAACTTTTATTAAAAATGTTGAGTTCTATAAATATACAAAGCACATTACAAAACAGGTGAGAACTCTCAATCCAGAAGAAGCCATAAACTGGCTTATGCAGCAGGCCAGGAACCTCTCTTTTGGCTTCAAGGATGTTATATAAAGTGCTGTATCAAAGCCATTGGCCTGCTGGCATCCACATAACCCAGAGAAGCTTGAGGTTGCTTCTTTAGTTACACACTACTTCTTTACTCCTGCATATTCCAAGGGGACAGTTGGGACATTTTCACTGAACTTGTGCTGGAGTGGTGTGACAGCCTCCTACCATACCACACTAACTCTAACTTTAGCTTGATACTAGCCTTGGTCTTCTATTTCCACACAAAAATGAACCAAGGTTACCATGGTATTAAGAAATCCTAGATCCTTAAACTACAGCTGAAGTACTGACATAGCCAAAGACATTAAAAATCTTCTTGAAATCCTTGCATAAAATTGTAAACAACTGCTGAGTGACAACCAAAGACGTTAGAGTAGTTCCAACAGGGAAGTAACTCTCTAGGATAAGGAATCACAAATCACGAAATCCCTGTTAATAGTCGATTCCTCGAGCGGACTCAGTAACATCTCCAATTGTCCTTTCCCTGAGATCTTAGAAGTCTCTCTCAACTGGGCCCTTGCAAGGATGTCGCACTGGAGACTCTTTCAGGGTCAAGGGAATGAGATCCAGCTTGTTACTGAATTTAGCATATGAATACACCATGGGAAGCTTGCAAGGCTGACCCATGTGGGTAGGAAACTCTCAAAGTTTGCCTATTTCTCCCAGAGGGAGAAGAAGGCTACAAGATATTGCATGGCTGCTTTGTGATTCTGGGAGCTTGGTTTTAAGTCTCTGGATATTGGCCATTGATGGAATTACACACATCTGGGTTCCTCTGCCGGTAACTTCGTGTGTGAGGCCTCTACAAACATGTGGAGAGGGGCCTCGGGCATGGCTGTAGCTAGGTTTCAGTGGTCTTTGGCTGCCAGGAGCTCTGCTCGGGGTTGGGAGGGAAGCTGGAGACCATCCCCTTCAAGGGACCCCAGGGAAAACAGCCAGGGGTGTGGCTAAGAGACTCTCTAGGAGAACTGAGTTTATTAATTCTCTGGCTACCCTAGAGAGTGCCCTGGAAGGAGAGCATAGGTGATGAATTTGAAAGACTCAAATCTAGATGGCAACAGACACAATGCAAAAGCAGAATAGAAATACCACCACACTTTCGAAATGAAAATAGTAGCCTGGACAACTCAATCAGAAGTGGAACCTCTCACATAAGGATTATAGCTAGAACATGTTGAGGATCTTTAATGAGCTCAAAGAAGCAGTAGTGCAAGATTAAGAAAGCATGAAAACAGACACTTGAAGCTATAAACAGAAGTGACAGAAAGAGATTACAGAACATGAAAACTCAGTGGAAGAACTTGTCATCAATAACTATTGATGAAATTGAAAGGGTAATCAACCTGTTCCCGGCCACTCCAAAAATTCCAGTAACTAGATAAATTCACTAGCAAGTTTTTTCTTACATTAATTTATCTAAATTTATTTATATATTTTTATATATTAACAAATCATCAACTGTCCAAACAAAACTAGAATTAAAATTAATTAGATAACAAAGCTCTAATATCAAAATCAATGTTTTTATAAAAATCAATTTTTATGTGAAAATGATTATGCCTCATCATGGAGTTGTTAAGGCCTTGTGTAAAGATTTACTAAACTGTTTGTTGCTAGTTCAGTCTTCTATGTTATTTTTGTTTGTTGAGTTTAGTTGTTTCCGATCTTACTTTGCCATCTATTTTGCTGTGTTTCTACTTGAATTTCAATACAAACCATTAAAAAAAGACCTACTCCCAATTCTTTCCAGGGTCTTTCAGGAAGTTGTAGAAGCAGGAATCCTCCCAATTTCAATGTGGCAGAAATAACCATAGCATCAAAAGGAGAGAGAGATAGCACAAAAAGGTAAAGCTATATCCCTCTTGAACATACATGCAAACATTCTCAACAAAATATTAGCCAACCAAGTACAAAGAATATTAGAAAGATCATTTTTCATTTTTTTCAAATAAGATTCAGGGTTTAATATACTCAAGTCAATCAACATAATAAACCACATCAATATAAGAAAAAACAATCATCTAGTAATATCAATAGATGCAGAGAATCAAAAGGGTTCAAACCCATTCATGATGTGAACTCAATAAGGTGGAAAGTGAAAGAATTTTCAATATAGCTAAAGCCAATTACCACATGCTCACAGCAAATATTGTGCATGATCCTGAAAAATTGAAAACCTTTCCTATAAAGTCAGTCACAAGACAAGGATGTCCACTCTCATCACTACTATTCAATTTAGTTCCGAAAGTCCAAACCATAGCAATTAGTCAAGAAAGAGATATTGAAGGCACTCAGACTATAAAAGATGTCAGTCTTAGTGTTTTCAGAGACATGAAAGTACACTTTGAAAATGTTAGAAACTCTACAAAAAAAAAACCCTAGAAAATATATATATACCATTGAGTAGCAGACTACAAAATCAATAAACAAACTTTGGCTTCTTTTTACATGCAAATAGTAAAACAAATGAGAGAGAGGTTAAAAAGTTAATCTCATTTAGCAGTTGTTCCTCAGAAAATCTAAAACCTGGGAAGCAACCTAACAAAAGAAGTTAAAGACTTACAAGGAACAAAACCATGTTACTATAAAATAAAATATAAAGACACAAGGAAATGTAAACATTCCCTGTTCATGGATAGGAAGTATCAACATTTGTCAAAGTGGATATCTTCCCAGAACACTGCATATACAATGTATTTCTACTAAAAATACCCATGACACTTTTAAAGATATTTAAAAATATATTTTAATTTATAATCTATGTTTGGACTGGAACAATACCCCATGGCCAACCTGGATTCGATTCCTCCATCTCTCTCTGAGAGCCAGGGAAGCTACTGAGAGTATCCCGCCCACACAGCAGAGCCTGGCAAGCTGTCTGGGATGTATAGGATACGTCAAAAACAGCAACAGCAAGTCACACAATGGAGACATTACTGGTGCCTGCTCCAGCAAGTTGATGAACAACTGGACAACCGTGCTACAGTGCAGTGCTGTAATCTATGTTTATAGATTAAATATACCTGAATTTCACACGGAGTAATAAGTCCATTTAGTAAACCTAAGAAATCTTAGGTAAAAAAAAGCTAGCAGACTTCACTTTCCAAAACTTCAAACTCTGTGATAAAGCTATAGTCATCAAAATAAATGATAGACACTCAGGTCAATGTTGCAGAATTGAGAGTCCAGAGACAGATCCTCAGGTATAAGGGACATTTTATGTTCATAAAAAGAGGGGAGCGGGGATATGAAGTGGAGCAAAAAAAGACTCTATAGCAAATACTGGTGCAATAACATTGATCACACCGTGCACAATGTCAAATCAAAGCAGATTAAGCACATTGATATCTGACCTTCTCCTTCAATTACATTGAAGAAAACATAGGTGGAACATTTTGGCATGGAAGCAGAAGCTATCTTCAATGATTCAATACCATTGGCCAAGTAAACAGAATCAAAGATAAACAAATGTGACCATCATAATGAGAAGATCTGCAGCACAAAAGAAACAAGAACAAGAGTAAAAATACAACCAATAGACATAGGGAAAATATTTTCCAACTAGTCATCAGACAGATGATTAATATCACACTATAAATAGCTCTGGTTGAATTTTACAAGAAGAAAACAAACAATGACTCAAGAAAATGCAATAGAAGGATATGGACAGTAACTCTCAACAAAGGCATAAAGATGGCCAAAAAGTATATATATATATATACACACATATATATATATATATATCACTTATCATCAGGAAAATACAAATAAAAAACAATAATGATATGTCATCTCAGACCATTGAAACTTTAACATATTACAACGAAACAAAAATAAACAGTAATGTTGTAGATGTGAGGTAGAAATTCACTGTAAGTAGGAAAATTTCTGGTTCAGCATTTTTGAAAAACAATACCCCCTCTTTAAAAAACAAGGGGTCAGTCTAATATATGATCCAGAAACTCCACTTCTTGACATCAACCCCAATACCAAAAAATAAAAAAAAATTTTAGAACATTTGCCCTTCTATATTTGTTCATTTCAGCCAAATTCACAATAATCAACTTCTGGAAACAACTCATTGTCTAAGATCAGATGACTAGATAAAGAAATCATAGTACGTAAACATAATGGAATTATAAGAAAAGATGAAATCATGAAATTTGCTGCTACATGATGGATCTAGAGGGAATCATGTTGACTGAAGTAACTCGAAAGGAAAAGGACTGACTCAATTATTTCTCTTATATACGGGATATAAAGAAGCACTGTAGGGGTATAAAAAATACTGAATGGGATAAAATGAGAATTGATCTTTGGTAGTGGGCCACAAATTTGAGAAAGCAAGTGGAAGGGACAGAGAGGAATTAGCTAGGAAGGGGTTGACACTGGGGAACTGATGGGAAGGAAGTGGACAGGTGGGATGAAGGGAAGTTTGGTGAGGGTTGTGTTATGCATGAAATCCTATCATGAAGGGTAATAAACTGTGGTACCTCAAATAAAATTAAATTAAATTAAAACATAAAATCTTTGCATGAAGTACATACTGTTTTATTTAAAACTTAATATGAACCTAATTAAAATTATACTACTATCACATGCTGTCCTCATTTGTAAGAACAATAATAGCAGAAAATAATTATCGAAGGATTATTGCCTAGAAAACCACCAATGCAATATCTTTAATACATATTTAACTGTGGAAAATTATCATTTAATGTATTATTTCAAACAAATAATAGAGGTTGATCTGGAATTTAAACCTAGACCTTTGCATTTTTTACATAGCCAGTTCTTGCCTTTTGGATCAACCCAGACAGGAACAAGAATCCTTCTTTCCCAGCAAGAAAATCAGAGAGTGAGTGACTGTTCTGTTTCAAATCCACAAATAGAAGTTAAAGATGTAAGCAACTACATAGTAAGAAATACAGAAATATGTTGAATATACCTTGAATCTTGAGTTTTTACTCACTACTTATTAATTACTTGTAAGATGTGCTCCAATTTTATTTAGTACAACTTC
The DNA here is from genome assembly GCF_027595985.1 of Sorex araneus. Lineage (NCBI taxonomy): Eukaryota > Metazoa > Chordata > Mammalia > Eulipotyphla > Soricidae > Sorex > Sorex araneus. The sequence continues at coordinate 150,631,712 of NC_073307.1, read as the reverse complement.
CTTAGATATAACTGTTTGAAATTTAATCTCTTGCAAAGTACATGTGTTCACCAATTACCTGAATGTATCAACAGATTATGTTAAGGATGATTTCAAATTACTTTTCTACCAGGACAACACAAAAGTGTACCTTGTGATACTGTTCCTTCACTGGTTGAAGTTTTTATTGTTTCTCATGTAGAAAGTCAGCCATTTTATCCACAGAAATATTGTCCATTAATCATCCAGAGAATTATTTCAATAATTATTTCAATTATTTCAATTTCTCATTTCATTTCCAGCTATAACTGTGGACAACAGTTTTATCTTCAGCTGCCTTTAATACAAAAACGATCACAGATTTTATGATACTGGTGTATGCATTTGCTCTTCATTTAATATGCAGGAAACGGTAAGACTTACACTACAAATAAAATTTATTCTAAAAATGAAAAATATAAATGTAATATAAAATGAAATCCCCCAAACTCACAACGTTGATAAAAACCCTACCCAAACTGATTTTTGTTCAACTTCAATTCATTTAATCAATGCCAACACTATGACCTCTGTATCTTGCTACAATTGTCTCCAAGAGAACAAGAGTTTAAGTAAAATACAACATTGTTCCATGAGTCAAACATATATTGAAATGGAAAAAAATATCATTTTATCCTAGTGTCAAAAGAGAAGAGAATGCAATGAAATGAATAACAGTTAAGAACCAAGGCAACCAACAAAAGGGCAAGGCACTGCTTAATTGAGTTTCAAATAGAAAAGATAGTAAAAAAATGTAATGCTGTTAAAAAATCAGGCAATTCATTCACAAATATGAAATTAGTGTTCATGGCATAGTTTGACAAATATATTAGTATGATTAAATTAATCAAATAAGACTTTAATCACTATAATTAATTTGAATTAATTATTGCATTATTTTATTTCTCTGTTGATTACCATATGACATTGAAGAAACCCTTAGTCTTGGTGTCCTCTTCTAAACAGTGGTAACATATTTCAAACTGCCCAATCCACAAGTCAAATAATATTCTAATGCATATTTGTACTTAGTATGCATAAGTCAGAAAATATTGTTAAATATTGAAGCCATCATTTTTATTAAGCAGTGTATATAACAATGCACACATGACAATATAAATTAATATATTATATAATCTATAATATAAATCTCTTTTCCAGGTGATCAAGTTTGAATTTGGTTTAGGGACCACATTCAGCAGTGTTCAGCACTTAGATATTCGTGGCTCTGTGCCAGGACTCAATCCTGGGGGAACTCTCTAGCACTAGGTTGGATGCCTGGATATAACCAGTGTTGGCTGTGTTAAAGACATGCATCTTACCGGCTGTACTATCACCTGACTGAGAATGATATAAAGTGTTCTCAATTACATTATTAACCTAAAATTCATTTATTCCTTCCCCAAAGTATTCAAAGAAATATTCATAGTGCTTATGAATCATCTAATTTTCTACCTGGTAAAATGATTTTGCAGAGCTGAAACTAGCGTGCTTGTCCTGTGCTAAACACAAAATCTTGTGCTAAAGTTTTAAATATCACAAACATTCCACAAAGAATTTTATGGAACTCTAAACATGTTTCTATTCCCTTTGATCTATCACTGTCACTGAAGTCCCATTGTTCATAGATTTGCTCAAGTAGGCACCAGTAATATCTCCATTGTGAGACTTGTTGTTACTGTTTTTGCCATACTGAATACGCCACTGTAGCTTGCCAGGCTCTCCCGTACTGGCAGGATATTTTTGGTAGCTTGCCTGGCTCTCTGAGAGGGACCAAGGAATTGAAACTGGGTGGCCTGCATGCAAGGCAAACACCCTACCCGCTGTGCAAACATCACTGTAGGGAGAGATATTTTTGGATTCCTGTGGCATGAGAAATCCAGAAAGCAAAAGTACAGCTGAGACAAAGGCAAAGTGATGAATGTTACATTTTACTTAACTTGCTTTGAACTTGAAAATGAATATAAATATAGAAAATAGGTTTAAGCTTTTGAAATAACAATTATTTCAATCACTACACCAAAAGTTTTCCTTCTTGTACGAAATATTTATTGAGTGCTTAAAGCATCTCAAATGTTGTCTTATTGATGCTAAATGTTATTATGTCACTATGTTTTCCTTGAGTTTATAAAGATCATAATCCCTATTTAAAGTGAAATATTGAGACAGAAAGGTCATGTGAGTAGCCCAGTGTGCATTTAAGCTGTAGTATTTTATGTCTAACAACTTAATTTTAGAAACTAAAATTCTATTTAACTTGACGGTTGGATATTACCATCTATAATTTTAAGTCCCAATTTTCAATTTGAAATTCTACCTTAAAATAAAAAAGTGTAATTATGAATCCTACCATGTTTCAGTCTATTGAATGCTCTCGTCCTGGCAATCTCTACTTTTCGATGAACTGACCAACAAGTAACTGTTGGGTCCACATCTTATTTCTTCATCAGAGAGATGGGCGAAGAGCCACTCTAGTTGAAGATGCAGAGAATGTTGCCTACTGCTTGTGCTGCACTGTGTTGAACATGGTTTGGGGAAGGAGGGAATAAGAAATCAAAGCTTCCTTTTCAATTGATTTCCCACTGGAATTGAGGGATGTTTCCCTGAGACATCATGGACCTATAGAATTGCATCTCAATTATCCCCAAGGTTAGGAATTTCCCACCTGTATGATCTCAAGGACTTTTAATCATTTTGGTTTAAGTGTTGGCAAAATCTTTTGTCCCTGAGCAATTATATTTTTAAAGCATATAGGTATCTGTGCTTGTGTTTCTATTTGAAGATGCTTTTATTACCTTCTGAAATAAAATATTTGTGACATGGAGATGTAATATAGTTTTTGTGGTAAAGGATAAAACTTCTATGTGCTCATAAAAATCATAGGGTAGTATTCTGAGATAAGGCTCCGTAATCAATCTGTAAGTGAAATATAGCTACTAGTATGCCATCTCATGTTTATTTTGTAATAATATAGGCTAGACATTTTGATAAGGAGTATGTATTTAATTAATAACCTCTATTATTCTTTGTTTATGATTTTCATACTGCAGAACGTTAAAAATGTGATATACTTTTATTGGACAATAAAACATTTTTCCTCTCAATGCTTTATAATGTAATTTATCTGATATTTATTCCCAGTTAAATGTGGTAGAATTACAGTTAAATGCACAGTTTTAAAGTAAACTGTTACTTTATAGTATAATTTAAAGTCTGGGAACCTGACCAACCCATTTTTTAAAAATTTGTTTCCAAGAATTATTTTTCTGTTTTAACTATGATGGCCATTTATTTGCCTGACTATTATTTAGGATACATGAGATTATATTTTTGTTTTTGGTCTTTTGCCCACAGCCAGATGTTCAGAGTTTAATAATGACTGAAATTAGCAATCACTCAAGAATAAAATGAGGAAGTTATACTTTATTTATTTTAACATAAATACTACAAACATTACTAATCCAATTGTCCATTCACCTAAATAAAACTAATCTTCAAATAAAACATAAGGATTATTCCAAATATTAGTTTGGACTAAAGAAATAGAGATGGTATATTAAACTCCAGCTCCAAATGGTAAGATTTTAATGTCTTAAAATTGTAAAGACTAAATTGATCATTACAAAACTTAAATGCACTTAGTTCCTACAGAGAAATAGAATGAAAATCATTGTTTTCTTTCAGAAGAGGGATGGTAAATCAGAGTTCTATAGTTCCTTTTAAATATTTCTTGTCTATTGCCTACAGTTCATTTATAATTTACATATTTCATATGAATGAGGTTTCAAATTTGTTTTTCTTCGCCTGATGGATTTTCCTACTGCGGTATCCTGCAGTTCCCTTCAATCTACTGAAAGGAAAAAAATTTTTTTCTTTTTCTTTCTGATATTTTATCAATAGGTACTTGACAACATTTGATTACATTTAATATTCAAACACTAATCCCACCACCATTACACCTTCCCATCAGCATGTTTCAAATTTTTCAATTCTGAACTCCAATGCCTGTCCAATTGCAGAACAAAAATGATACATACTGTATTGTTCGTTATTAAAAAAAAAAACGCTGAAAATGCTACACGAAAGGATTCTTAGAGGAAAGAGAATGAAAATTGTTCTCTTTTGACAGGGACAATTAAGACGTTATATAAGAGATCATTAACATGTTTTTAAAGGTTGAGTCTTGTGTGCTTTTATATCTGTAATGTACTCACACACACACACTCACACACATATATATGTGTGTATGTATATAAGGACTGAGCAATAGCACAGCAGGTAGGGCGTTTGCCTTGCATGCAGCCCACCTGGGTTCTATTCCTCCATCCCTCTCGGAGAATCTGGCAAGCTACTGCGAAAATCCCACCCACAAGGTAGAGCCTGATAAGCTACACATGGCATATTGGAATGCTAAAAACAGTAACAAGTCTCAGAATGAAGAAGTTAATGGTGCCCGCTGGAGCAAATTGATGAACAATGGGACAACAGTGCTACACTGCTATATATATGTATTATCTCTAAGATTGGTTGCCTACTACTTTGAACCCCATCAAATATCTTGTGGTACTTATAGAGTACACACTACCCAGCCACCGGCATGCCGCTCTCTGGACACTCGGGCCGAAATTCATGGACGAGTGAAGTCACACAGAACCAGGTAAGCAGAACTTTTCAACCTTGGACTACAGGCTCAACCAGACCCAGAAACAAGATCATCTGTCTGCTTCCTCCAATCTCTGGCACCTTTGGGAGGGGTCTAATCCAGATGCCCACCCTATTGAAGTCAGATAAATACCCCAATGCCAAACCCCCACTACTTCCACTACCCAGCCACCGCCATGCTCCAGGCCGCTCTCCTGACATACCCTAAGACACTTAATACCTATTTTTCATAATTCATGCACAATATTTGACGGTGTTCAAATATAGTGTGAACCATTCGAATACCTCTAACGGCAATTGGAGGCTGCCCTAAAAGCCTCCACCCTCTTTGAGAACCCAGAAAACTGCCTAGAGTACCCTGCCCGCATGGCAGAGCCTAGCAAGCTACCCGTGGCATATTCGATATGCCTAAAACAGTAACAACAATGGACCTCACTCGTCTGACACCGAAAGAGCCTTCAATATGGCAGAGTCAAGAAAGATGAGCAAGGAGAGCCTGAAAAAATCTCGGGGATGGACTAGACTGCCAAAACAAAGATAGACTAAAATGACTGTCTTTACTTTCAATGCAGCTATGCTGGAATCGGTAGCATCCATCCAGGACCTGATGGTGCAAGCGTAGAAGATCAAGTACAACATCATTGGTCTGACTGAACAAGAAGACATCAATCACAACACGCAATTTTTGACACTGGAGAAGAACTGTTCCTCAGAACATGAGGCAACAGAGGTGTTGATGGCATTGGTGTCCTTATCAATAAGAACTTGGCCATGAGCATTAATTCATTCAAAGGCCTAATAATCCAAATCAGATGTTTACGCTTGATAGACGTGGCTCACTGCCTGCAGTTTCTATCTTCATCATCTACAAACCAACATCCAACTATGATGAAGAAGAAATTGAGAAGTTCTACATGGAGCTAGAGAAGTTCTTTAAAGAAGATCACATCTTCTACAAGATCATTGTTGGTGACTTTCATGCCAAGATAGGACTGAGAAAGTTGCCCGAAGAAACTCATATTGGGACCTATGGCCTAAAATGGAACAGATCTGGTGACGGACTGTCTGAGTTCATCATGTCGACCAAAACCATCCATGATAACTCACTTTTCCTGAAGGCTGAATCTAAAAGCTGGGCATGAGATTCTCCCGATGAAATTGACCACATCATATTCAATCGAAGGTTTTGCCTGACTGATGTGGCTGTTTTCCAAAATTTCAAAGGGGCTCATACCACCGTCTCCTTCGTGCAAAATTCTACTTCACACAGAGGGGAGAAATGTCTGCAAAGTTTAAGTTTAAGAAGAGAACTCCCAGAATGACCACCAACGGAGAGCTCTTTGCCAGTATTGCAGCAATATGGGAAGACGCCATCCTTGGCAACATCAACAAGGAATATGATCAACTGTTTCAGCACCTCCATGGTTGCACAAAGAATGCCGAGACGAGAAAGCCACAGATAGATGCCTATCTTCAGAAACTCTGGAGCTCATTTGCAAGCCTCAGGCAACTGAAGTCAAGAGACACAAATCCTCAAAGCTATCACGGTAATAATACATGATCTGCAATTATAGAAATAAATAATGGACATTGTGCTAGCTTTATCATAGTATCTACAATTTGATTAATTCATATTAAAATGTAATTTGTGTCTCCGTCATTATTTAGATACATAATCACATACTTGATCTAGAGTGAAATATCACACAAAAATATAACGGTGACAGTCAGGAGAAGATTTATCTACTTAAAAATAACTAGCTAGTTTTTCAGTACTTCATGTATCATGGATCTAATTCAACCATTTATTTGGAATCCTCATTTATTAAAAGGAGCAATGAGGCCCAGGTCAGAGAATTAAGTTGAAATGTTATATTGAGGAATGATAAAGCCAAATATAAAAATTTCTAGATCACTGAAGTTAAGAGACCCAAACTTTAACAACCAAACTTAGAAAGGTGCCTGTTGGAAGGGCAGGCTGCAGGGCTGGGAGTGATAAGGGAGGGAACATAGGAAAATTGGTGGAGGAAAGTTAAAACTGGTGATAGTATCAGAGCTGCAATATTGTATTTCTAAAACTCAACTATAAATAATTTTGTAAATAATGGTGCTTTAATTTAAAAATAAAATAAAATAACAAATGAAATAAAAAGAAAAACATAATGAAATAAAAATATAGATAAAACAAAAAATAAGAAATGTGCACAGTAATTATAATATTTACTTAACCTAAAAACATAAAACTATTTTTCTAAAAAATATATACTTTGAAATTTTAATCACACCCAAGTAAATTGAGTTTGATTTAAAAATACATTTTGAAGTATGTTTATTGCAGCACTGTTGACAATATCCAGAATTTGAAAACAACCCAAGTGTCCAAGAATCTATGACTTATTAAAGAAACTTTGGTACATCTAGACTTGTGATCTATGAACCTATAAAATTTCCTCTCTTTCCACTTCAGTTGGGAATTTCCTAGCAGTATGGTTTTCTAAGATGGAGAATTTTGGTTTTGATGAACTTGTATGCTCTTAATTAAATTTTCTTGTTATTCTTTGCACACTTTTTAAGTATTCTTGATTTTATAGTTGAGATTTATCTCATTCCCTGCATATCCTCCAGGAAGAAAAGACTGGGTGCCAAGGGATGGAATATAGTGTCTTTTTGCGACATAAGTGTGCCTTCTGTGTACTTATCGACTCTCCAGACTGAGTTCTTACGTCAGCATAAGCAGGTGACAATAAAAAACATTGAAATATATCGGAAGCACATGTTATTAAAATAACAATTGTTATATTTAAGCACATGCAAGAATGTGTTGAGGTGCTGGAGTGATAGCACAGCGGGTAGGGCATTTGCCTTGCACGCAGCTGACCAGAACTTTATTCCCAGCATCCCATATGGTCCCCAGAGCACTGCCAAGAGTAATTCTGAGTTCAGAGCCAGGAGTAACTCCTGTGCATTGCCAGGTGTGACTTTCTCCCCCCCAAAAAAATAACGTGTTCATTTATTGTTTATTTTCTACTATTCCCTGTTTGTTTTTAATACCAGGACCGCACTTGATAGTGCTCAGGGTTCATTTCTGGTTCTGTACTCATCTGTACTCAGGGATCTATCTTGCCTGGATTCCTGCCTCCTGTACTGTCTCTGTAGCCCATGCTCTGTGTTCTTGACACTGACACTGTTCTTGACACTGATATCCCACAACATTAAATTTAAGGCATAATTTTTTTTTTAGAAATAAGAATTTTGTTTTATCAATTTTGGGAAAAAAAGACACGAGGTCAATTTATTCTTATGGAAAGTAGAGTGTGATTAGAATCTAAATCAGGGGGCTGGAGCGATAGCACAGTGAGTAAGGCATTTGCCTGACACTCAGCCGACCAGGGTTCGATTTTCAGCAGCCCATATGGTCCCTGAGCACCGCCAGGAGTAATTCCTGAGTGCAAGGCCAGGAGTAACCCCTGTGCATCGCCGGGTATGACCCAAAAAGCAAAAATAAATAAATAAATATTTTTTAAAAAATAAATAAAATCTAAAGCAGGCTCTCTGCCCAGAAGAATCCTGGAGCTGCCCCACACAAACAGTCCTCTGCTCCTAAAAGACCATGATCCCGAAGGCCTACTAACTACTTTCAGCACCCAGCGGCTTCTTACAGAAATGCCTCTAGACTGTGAACTGACCTACGACCCCATGCTGCCCTGGGAGGGAAAGGTTCTTCTCACTCAGCCTTTTCTCCCCGTGGCAGTGGCACCAGCCACAGTGCGGCGGCCGCCATCTTATAGAGCCCACTTAGCGGAGTTAAAGCTTGCAGTAACGCAACTTCTGGCAGAAATTTCTCTGGACTTAATTACTAAAATACCAAAAATCCAAAACCGCACATCCGCAACAGCAGCCGCACAACCTCATATACTCTTCATTCTCAGCAATAGAAAACAAATTATCTAATGATGCCTTTTCATCAGGTCTGATTGTTGGGGAGAAATTCCAAATGATATTAGTAAGTTTTCTGTTGAAATATTGAATGTAATCAAAGTATATATAGATTAAAGTGAAGATCATTAGCCAAACAAGTTGGGGGTTGGTGGGATGGGAGGTATCCTGGGGTTCTTGGTGGTGGACCACGTTCACTGGTGAATGGTTGGGGGTTTGATCATTGTATGATTGAGACTGTAACCTGAAATCTTTGTACCTTTTTTCACGGCGATTCAATAAAAAACTTAAAATTAAAATTAAAAATATAGTAAAATAAAAATAAATTCTAAATCAAAACTTGGCCATCTTATTTCACCTAGTACCATCAGAAAATGGCTTTCCTAGAGAGATGATAAGTCCTTATATTTTAATTTACCAATATATTGTTTATACAAATCCCAATAGAAGATGGAGAGTTGTAATAATTCTGACAAAGGCCAAAATATTTTGCTTTTCTGACCTAAGCAATTAGGTACAAGTATGATTTCTCTTTATTTGAAATTTCTCATAAGTTAGCACTGAGAATATTCCTGATACAGGAAACATTTATGAAGATGACAGTTGAAAAATAAGACTAAGTAGCAGAGCTTCGGCTGCTAATTCTGAAATGCTGACTCAAAATGAACACCACACCAAGCTCTTTTCTATGACCTGTGTTTCTAAATTTTTTTTCCTGATAGAGGATATTGGCAGAATAATAATTTAATCATTTTAGAAGACAATATGTAAATGTCATGATTTCATCTCTCCTAACAGCTGCACAGAATAACATGGGAGATGTGTGCCGAAAGTAGATAATGGAACGAGCATGATGACCTCTCAGTGTCTGTGTTCAAAGCCATGGTGCCCAAAAGTAGAAAGTATGGGGAATATTGTCTTCCATAAAGGCAGGGGGAAGGTGGAAAATGGGGGGGTATATCGGGGATATTGGTGGTAGGGAATGTGCACTGGTGGAGGGATGGGTGTTAGATCATTGTGTGATTGAAACCCAAATATAAAAGCTTGTAACTATCTCACAGTGATTGAATAAAATTTAGAAAAAAAGCAGATTGTATGTCATGAGTAATATAATAAGTGTATAGGTTCTACAAACACAGGAAATATAGCAAAGTTCAGTGTTAACTATAAGCAAATGTTTGTGTAAAATTACTGAACCATCTACATATTCACACCTGGTGAATGCCCACATATAATTTTTAAAGTTTTAATTCCTTTCTGATTTGAACTTTTTTGTTGTCAGTGTTAGCTGTAATTTGAGGTTTTAAAGAACAGCATTTCTTGAATACAACCCTTTATTCCTGTACCAAAGTGTAACTCCTTGTTCATTTACAACAGTTACCTATTTTCTTTCACTCTGACTATTGCTGTGTTACCACTCTCTGTGCCAGATTTTATCTTCTGCTTATAGTGTCCTTCCTGTTGAAGGGATTAGTACATTTCTGATTTTTTTTGAGATCTGAGTTCAGATATCACCTCTTGAAAACCCCCTCTGCTTCTTCCTGGTGTTTTTCACTTCTGTGTTCTTCAATGTGCAACTAGTGCAACAATGATAGAGACAAAGTCAGGCCTCCTAGATCGGTAAGAGAATTGTCTCTGTCTCATTTCAGCTACTATCTGTACTTTTCCCAAATTACATTTCATTCATTTTTAAAGTTCCCTTCTAGGTAGTGTCATCTTTAAACATGAGCAACGTCAGCCGTTTTACTGTTCCTTTAAGACACAAAACAGAATATTCTTAATGCCTCTTTAATAGAACTTTCACATTGAGATATTTCAAAAACTGTGTATTCAGTACAATTTCCATTTTTTAACTATGATTGGCATTGTGTAATTTTTTTCATGTAGGCATGCTCAGAGTAAGCCCCAACTTACAGTGTTATTAGTATTATTGCATGAGTATAAACCCAGAATTTTTGATACTGTCCTGACATCTGGAGAGAAACAAACTTTACCTCTTAACTACTCAGTAATAAAACTTTTCCTTTAGTAAACCAAATGCTGTGTCTAATTTCATAAGTAGCAATAATGGAAGAAGGTTCAACTAATAAAAATGATACCAATTTTATGCAATTCTATCAAAAATATAACTAAGTAGACAAATGCACTTCCTCTGGTTGTTTTTATTGCTTTTCTCTTTAGGTAAGAAAGTTTCTACAAAGAACCAGAGAAATAGTACAGCAAGTAGGGATCCTGTCACAGAAGCAGCTGACCCCATTTCAATAAATTCCTAGTATATGGTTCAATATGGTCCCCTCAAGTTTCACTAGGAATAATTTCTGAGTGCAAATCCAGAAGTAAACCATAAGTGTTGCCATGTGAGCCCCTCAAACAACAAAAAATCATCTGGAGAAATACTAATCACTGTATAAAGTGTATATAATTTGATCGACAGTTCCTAATGTTTTTTAGTTTAAGTAGTGATCAGGAAGATTGACCAGAAATTTTTCTATTCATCTTGAATTCTAACTCTATGCTTAAAATCTGTTTAGTACTTTATAAAAATTTTCTCTATATCATTTGTTTTATATTCCTAAACTTTGAATTTCAGTTTGATATATATCTAGAATAGTGATGTGGTTTACTATGAAGTAGGGCCCATGTACACCATGTCTAAGAGTAATGTTAATTGCACTATAGCCCTCTTTAGTCACAATGCATTAATTTGATATTATAACAAATCTAAAAAATTGTTATAGGTTTTATTATTGTCATTATTTTAATAAGGTGTTAATAATAACCGTTTTTAGATAAATTTTGTTAAACATAGATGTTTAAATCCCTATTTAGTTAAACATAGATGTTTAGATATGCATATGTTGCTCAAATAATGATAATGTCCAAAATATTCTCCTTATTTCAATGAATAATGCCAACTCTTTATGTTAAATAGAGGAAAGAAAATCCACTTTGTGTGTTTGCAAAACCGTAATTCTGATGATGCTTTTCTCTTTTACACGTATCTGACTGTAAATCAGAGAGTTGAGTGAGGGTAGCCCTTGAATAAAATACACTGCTACTTTTTCATTTTGAGAATAAATGTATCGGAATACACATCAATAAAGAACAAGATGAGAGCAATAATGTGAGGGGTGCTTATGGAAAGGATTCACACTACTTCTTTCTCCACAAGCTTACTGACAGTATGAAAGCTGAATTATTATACAGAAGAGACAGGATTATGGGACCTGGAGGTCATACCCCCAAACTGCCTCTGGCTGCTGTATATGCTCCTTAATGACCTTGATCTGGAGTCACACCAAATCATCTCCGAACAGAGCATCTCTCTGCAGAGATTTCTACAAACACTAGTTATAGGAGAAGTTGGCCGAACTTGTGGCCACACAACATCTTATGCTATTCATAAGAAGCAATACAAAAGAGAGTATGGGGGAGAGTGGCTGCAATAGAGGCTGGATGGAGGGGTGGGATGGGGGGATACTTGGGTTCTTGGTGGTGAAAATGTGCACTGGTGGAGGTTTGGGTGATCAATCATTGTATGACTAAAACTCAAACAGGGAAGTTTTGTAATTATATCATAGTGATTCAAAAACTAATAATAATAAAAAGAATAAAATTAAATTAACATACTGAATAAAAAAGGAATGTGGAGTTCATGCCCAACTCAATCAGTTTAATCAATGACTAAATAAATAGCAGTATCTGACATCTTATAGCCTAGTTCTTTCTCTCAGAAAACTTGGCAAGATATGGAGAGCATTCTGCCACAAGGCAGAGCCTGGCAAGCTCTCCAGGGTGTATTCATTATGCCAAATACAGTAACAATGATGGATCTCATTCCCCTGACACTGAAAGAGCCTCCATTGTGGCACCACTGGGAAGAACTAGTAAAGAGAATCTGCTCAGATCTCAGAGCTAGGAAAAATGGAAACGTTACTGGTGCCCACTTCATTAATCATGATCAATGGGATTACAGTAATACAGTGATGCTTCCACATTAAAAAAAGCAGGATGAGGAAACTCACCATGCCATAGACCCTATAAATTCACCATGTTTAGACCGTTTAATAATGACCTAAATGTTACACAAGATTATTTCAACAAAGCTTTCTTATCACACAAAGGGAACTTCGGGTAATAATGAATTCATAGAAACATTACTACTTTAAAAAAAAAAGTATTACTGGGATGAAGCTATAGCACAGCGGGTAGGACATTTGCCTTGCTCGCAGCTGACGCAGATTCGATTCCCAGCATCCCATATGGTCCCCAGAGCACTGCCAGGTGTGATTCCTAAGTGCAGAGCCAGGAGTAGCCCCTGCGCATTGCCAGGTGTAACCCAAAAGTCAAAAATATATATAGTATTATTTTACATTCTTAGTCTGAAATCACACCAAACTGTAGATAAAATCTGACTCTGAATATTTCTGTGTGACAGAAACGTACACCTAAACATATCAAAGATAATGAGTATATAGATAGATAAAAATACATTTATGTGTGAATTAAACTCACTCACACGGCAATAAAGCTCGTCATTTACAGTTAATATAGAACATGCAGAACTAAAATCAATACATCTGCAAAGAAATTGGGAACGTGGTGCCTGCCAAGAAGATTTGCTGTCTCAGAAGTCTAATGTTTCTTTCTAATTTCAAGAAAAAGTATAATTGGCGTTTCAAAATATATTAATGCCTAAAATCAATTGGCAACTTTTTGGGGAACATTTTAATTTATTATTTTATTATACATTTGTGTGATTTGGGAGAAGGGGCAGAAACGTACATGAGAGTTCTGAGGTTTTACTCCTCACTTTGTGCTCAGAGATCACTCTGATGTAATAAAGTTACATCTAACCTTTATTTTCAAACACTAAGACTTTATTTTTCAACAGAAACAATCATTAACCGGCTGCACAGTTTGCTAATGGCATTTTTCACCTCCTTATTTCTGAAAGCATAAATCAAAGGATTGAGTAAAGGAGTTAGCATAGTGCAGAATATTTCCACGATTTTGTCAATGGAATAAGAAACTGGAGGCCGGTCATACTCAAATATACATGGAATAAAGAACAAAACCACAACAGCAATATGAGACCCACAGGTGGAGAGGGCTTTCCTCTGTCCTTCAGCGCTGTGGTTTCTCAGGGAGAACAAGATGACACTATAGGACACAAGCAACATGAAGAAGATTAAGATGCAAAAGAATCCGCTGTTGGCCACTACCATAAGGCCAAAGGCATAAGTATCAGTGCACGCAAGCTCCAATAAGGGGTACAATTCACAAATAAAGTGATCAATAACATTGGGACCACAGAAAGGAAGTTGTAAAGTAAAGAGAAGCTGTATAATGGAATGCAGAAAGCCCCCTGCCCAGGCTACTCCAATCAGAAAGCCACAGAGCCTTGGGTTCATGATAGAAGTGTACTGCAAGGGTTTGCAGATGGCCACATACCTGTCATAGGCCATGGATGTGAGGACAATCATCTCTGCTCCAGAAAAGAAGTGTTGAGCAAAGATCTGCATCATACAACCTTCATAGGAGATGGTTTTCTTTTCATAGAGACAGTCTATGATCATTTTAGGGCCAATAGCTGAGATAAAACATGCATCCAGAAATGATAGAAAAACCAGAAAAAAATACATTGGGGAGCCCACGAGTGCTGGATTGCTGATGATGGCTGCCACAATCAGCAGGTTGCCACAGATAGTTGCAATATAGACTAAAAGAAATATAACAAATGCAATTTTCTGAACATCTGGATTCTGTGAAATCCCCAGGAGAACAAACTCAGTGACGAGGCTTTGATTATGCATGTTTTTCCATAAAACACTCACAGCTGCCACACTGACCATCACAGCCTGCAAAAAAAATGACAAGGTTACATCAGATAAGTTTATTATCATAGCCACTCAAAATTTGTTCTTCCATGTGGTTCTTTTGATTCTGTCCTTCTTGATATTTGAAACAAAGAAACAAGAAAAACCAGAATGTTCTGAAAAAAAATAGAGTAAGATCTGACGAAGTTCACTTTTTAAGACATGAAATAGTGCTAGATAGAGAGCCTCTCTAGAGGAACAAACCCAAATGTGACAGGATTCGGAGCCTATTTTTTTCCAGTTGCCAAATAGATTACATAGTCAGGGTTTCTTAGAGAAAGTTGTTAAAAGAGACTTTGAACTCTCATCTTATTTCTGAGGAATCAGGACATCAATTTACTTGTCATGTTGAGCATCACCTTGCAATAATAGGCATACAGATGTGAGATGTCCCTGAACAGAAGATTGTTTTATCCACAGAGGGAAAAAAAATGTCAGTGACACTTTAAAATCACAGCTCTTCACAACAATTTCTGTTTAAGTCTGAAGTGATAGGACTTTTAAGATAAATTAGTTTGGCCATATAAGAGGGAAATTCTATGAAAAATATTGAGTTCTATAAATATACAAAACACATTACAAAATGGTGAGAACTCACAATCCCGCAGAAGCCATACACTGGCTATGCAGCAGGCCAGGAATCCCTCCTTCGGCTTCAAGGCTGTTATAAAAAGTTCCGTAAGAAAGAGTTTGACCTTCTGGGATCCACAGAACCCACAGAAGCTTGAAGTCCCTTCTTTAGTTACACACTACGTCTTTACTCCTGCATATTCCAAGGGGACCAATGGGACATTTTCACCGAACTTTGGCTGGAGTGGTTTGGCATCCTCCAGCCATACCACTCTAAGTCTACCTTTAGCTGGATATTACACTTGATCTCCTATTTCCACACAAAAAAAAAAATGAATAAAGGTAACCGTGGTAGTAAGAATTCCTAGACCCCTAAACTACAGCTGAAGTAGTGACATGGCCAATGACACTAAACTCTTCCTGAAATCCTTGCACAAAATTCTATACAACTGCTGAGTGACAATCAAAAATGTTGGAATAGTTCCAACAGGGAAGTAACTCTCTAGGATAACTGAGTTTATTAATTCTCTGGCTACACTAGAGAGTGCCCTGGCAGGAGATCACAGGTGATGAATTAGAAAGACTCAAATATTTCTACCTGAAAAAGACACAATGAGTAAGCAGCATAGAAATACCACCACACTTTGGGAATGAAGATAGTAGCCTGGACAACTCAGTCAGAAATAGAAACTCTCGGATAAGGATTATAGCTAGAACATATTGATGATCTTTAATGAGCTCAAAGAAACAGTGGTGCAAGACTAAGGAAGCATGAAAACAGACATTTGAATCTACACAGAAGTGACAGAAAGAAAGAGATTACAGAACATGAAAACTCAGTGGAAGGCCTTGTCATCAATTACTATTGATAAAATTGAAAGAGTGATCAACCTGTTCCTGGCCCCACAAAAAAGTCCAGTCCTAGATACATTCGCTAGCAAGTTTTTCCTTACCTTAATTTATGTAAATTTATTTATTTATTATTTAATATTAACAAATCATCAAATGTCCAAACAGATCTAGAATTAAAATTAATTAGATAACAAAGCTCCAATATCAAAATCAAATTTTAAAAAACAATTTTTATGTGAAAATTATTATGTCTTAAAATGGAATTGATAAGTCCCTGAATAAAGGTTTACTAAGCTGTTTGATGCTAGTTCAGTCTTCTATGTAACATATTTTTGGTTTTTGAGTTTAGTTGGTTCCAATGTTACTTGCAATCAAATTTGCAGTGTTCCTACTTGAATTTCACTACAATCCATTAAAAAAGACTTACTCCCAATTCTTTCCAGGCTCTTTCAGAAAGTTGTAGAAGCAGGAATTCTCCCAGTTTCAATGAGGCAAACAAAAGCCTGGCATCAAAAGCAGAGAGAGATATCAACAAATGGAAAGCTGTATCTCTGATGAACATAAATGCAAAGACTCTCAACAAAATATTAGCCAAAAAATACAAAGTATTTCAGAAAGATCATTCACCATGATCAAATAAGATTCATGGTTTAATATACTCAAATCAATCAACA
The DNA here is from genome assembly GCF_027595985.1 of Sorex araneus. Lineage (NCBI taxonomy): Eukaryota > Metazoa > Chordata > Mammalia > Eulipotyphla > Soricidae > Sorex > Sorex araneus. The sequence continues at coordinate 150,615,121 of NC_073307.1, read as the reverse complement.
TAATAACCCACATTAATATAAGAAAAAGATAGTCATCTAGTAATATCAATAGATGCAGAGAAAACATTCAAAAAGACGCAAACCCATTCATGATGTGAACTCAATAAAGTGGAAGGTGAAAGAATTTTCAATATAGTTAAAGCCAATTACCACAATTTAACAGCAAATATTGTACACAGTGCTGAAAAATTGAAAACCTTCCCTCTAGAGTCAGTCACAAGACAACGATGTATTCTCTCATCACTACTATTTAATTTCGTTCCGGAAGTCCAAGCCATAGCAATTAGGCAAGAAAGAGATAGTAAAGACATTTACTATCAGACTAGAAAAGATGTCAGACTCAGTGTTTGCGGAGACATGAAACTACACTTTGAAAATGCTAAAGACTCTATAAAGTAATACCTAGAAAAAGTATATTTATCCCCTTGAGTAGCAGACTACATAATCGATGGACAAACTCTCGCCTTTCTTACATGCAAATAATAAAGCAATTGAGAGACAAGTTAAAAAATTAATCCCATTCAGCATTTGTTCCTCGGAAAATCTAGTACCTGGGAATCAACTTAACAAAAGAGGTTAAGACTTACTTAGAATAAAACTATCTTATTATAAAATGAAAGAAAAAGTCACAAGGAAATATAAACATCCCCTCTTCATGGATAGGAAGTATCAATATTTGTCAAAGTGGCATTCTTCCCAGAACACTGTAGATGCAATGTAGTCTAAAAAAATACTCATGAAACTTTTCAAGACATTTAAAACATATTTTAATTTATAATCTATGTTTGGACTGGAGTGATAGCATGCGGCCGACCTCGGTTTGATTCCTCCATCTCTGTCAGAGAGCCTGGCAAGCTACCTTTGGTATCCCACCCGCACAGCAGAGCCTGGCAAGCTACCTGGAGCATAAAGGATATGTCAAAAACAGTCACAAGTCTCAAAATGGAGACACTCTGGCAAATTGATGAACAAATGGATGACAGTGGTACAGTGCAGTGCTATAATCTATGTTTATAGATTAAACATGCCTGAAATTCACAGGGAATAATGAGTCCCCTTAATAAACCTAAGAAATCTTATGTAAAAAGAATATAGCAGACTTCATTTTCCCCAACTTCAAACTGTGTGATTAAGCTATATTCATCAAAACAAAGGACAGACACTCAGGTCAATGTTGCAGAATTGAACGTCCAGAGACTGATCCTCTGGTGTAAGGGACATTTAATGTTTATAAAAAGAGGGGTTGGAGACATAAAGTGGAGCAAAAAAAAAAGTCTCTTTAGGAAATGGTATTGGAACAACTTTGATCACACTGTGTACAAAGTCAAATCAAAGCAGATTAAAGACCTTGATATCCAAACTTCCCCTTCAATTACATTGAAGAAAATATAGGTGGAACATTTTGGCATGGAAGCAGATGCTATCTTAAATGATTTAATACCATTGGCCAAGTAAGCAGAATCAAATTTAAACAAATGTGACCATCAAACTAAGAAGCTTCTGCACCACAAAAGAAACAAGGACAAGAATAAGAAGACAACCAACAAATATAAAAAAAATATTTTCCAAGTAGTCATTAGACAGATGACTAATATCACAATATAAAAAGCTCTGTTTGAATTTTACAAGACCAAAGAAAAATGACACGAGAAAATAGAATAGATGCATACAAACAGTAATTCTCAATGGAGACATATAGATGGCCAAAAAGTATAGGTATATATGTATATATGTCACTTATGATCAGGAAAATACCAATAAAAAACAAAAATGGTATGTCATCTCAGACCAGTGAAACTGTAACAAAGAAACAAAAACAACCAATAATATTGTAGATGTGAGGTAAAAATTTACTGTTAGTAGAAACATTTCTGGTCCAGCATTTTAGGACAATCAGCAGACATTCTTTAAAAAACAAGGGATCAGACTATTATATGAAACAGCAACTCCCCTTCTTGATAGCAACCCCAATACCAATATATATATATATATACATATATATTAAGAACATTTGCACTCCTATATTCGTTCATTGCAGACAAATTCACAATAATCAACTTCTGGAAACAACTCCCTGTCCAAGATCAGATGACTAGATTAACAAATCATAGTACGTAAACATAATGGAATTATAAGAAATGATGAAGTCATGATATTTGCTGGTACATGATGGATCTGGAGGGTGTCATGTTGACTGAAGTAAATTGAAAGGAAAAGGACTTACTCAATTATTTCTCTTATATACAGGATATAAAGAAGCACTATAGGGGTATAAAAAATACTCAATGGAAAAAAATGGGAATCGATCTTTGGTAGTGGGCCACCAACAGAGAAAGCAAGTGGAAGGGACAGAGAGGAATTATCTAGGAAGGGGCTGACACTGGGGAACTGGTGGGAAGGAAGTGGACATGGCAGGTGGGATGAAGGGAAGGTTGGTGAGGGTTGTGTTATGCATGAAATCTTATCATGAAAGGTTATAAGCCGTGGTACCTCAAATTAAATTAAATTAAAACAAAATCTTTGCATGAATTACATACTGTTTAATTTAAAACTTAAAATAAACCTATTTAAAATAATACTACTATAAAGTGCTGTCCGCATTCGTAAGTTCAATAATAGCATAATAATAATTATCGAAGCATTATTGCCTAGTAAACTACCAATGCTATATCTTGTATACATATTTAACTCTGGAAAATTATCACTTAAAGTTTTATTTCAAACAAATAATAGATGTTGATCTGGAATTTAAACCTAGACCTTTGCATTCTTTACATAGCCAGTTCTTGCCTATTGGATCAACCCAGACAGGAACAAGAATCCTTCTTTGCCAGCAAGAAAATCAGAGAGTGAATGACTGTTCTGTTTCTAATCCACATATAGAGATTAAAGATGTAGCAAAACTACAAAGTAAGAAATACAGAAACATGCTGAATATAGCTGAATCTTGAGTTTTTACTCACTACTTATTAATTACATGTAAGATGTCCTCCATTTTTTTAGTACAACTTCCTAATATATAACTATTTGAAATTTACTCTCTTACAAAGTACATGCTTTCAGCAACTATCTGAATGTATCAACAGATTATGTCAAGAATGATTTCCAGTGGCTGCAGCAATAGCACAGCGGGTAGGGTGTTTGCCCTGCATGCAGCCAACCCGGGTTCGATTCCCAGCATCTCCTATGGTCCCCTCAGCACCGCCAGGGATAATTCCTGAGTGCAGATCCAGGAGTAACCCCTGTGAATCGCCAGGTGTAACCCAAAAGGCAAAAAAAATGATTTCCAATGATTTTTCTACCAGGACAACACAAAAGTGTAACTTATGATATTGTGCTTTTACTGGTTGAAGTTTCTATTGATTCTCATGTAGAAAGTCAGCTATTTTATCCACAGAAATATTGTCCTTTAATGACCCAGAGATTTATTTCAATAATTATTTCAATTATTTCAATTTCTCAGTGCATTTCCAGCTACAACTGTGGACAACAATTTTAGCCTCAGCTGCCTTTAATACAGAAACGATCACAAATTTTATGATATTCGCATATGCCTTTGCTCTTTAATATGTAGGAAACTATGAGGCTTACAGTACAAATAAAATTTATTCTATAAATATAAAATATGAATATAACATAAAATGAACCTCAAAACTCACAACGTTGATAAAAAATCTTACCCATTCTCATTTGTGTTCAAGTTTAATTCATTTCAGCAATGCCTGCACAATGACCTCTGTATCTTGCTACAATTGTCTCCAATACTGCAAGAGTATAAATAAAATACAACATTGTTCCATGAGTCAAACTTATATTGGAAGGGAAAAAAAATCATTTGATCCTAGTGCCAAAAGAGAAGAGAAGGCAATGAAATGGATAACAGTTAAGAACCAAGGCAACTGATAAAAATGCAGGGCACTGCATAATTGAGTTTCAAATAGAAAAGATACATATAGTAGTAAAAAACTGTAATGGTGTGAAAAAAGTGATGCAGTTCATTTACAAGTATGATATTATTCTTCATGTCATAGTTTAACAAATATACTAATTTGATTAAATTAATCAAATAGACTAATCACTATAATTAATTCGAATTAATTATTGCATTATTTAATTTATTTGCTAAAAACCATGTGTCACTGAAGAAACCCTTAGTCTTGGTGTCCTCTTCTAACGAGTGGTAACATATTTTAAACTGCCCAATCCACAAGTCAAAAAAATATTCTTATGCATATTTAGTATTTAGTATGCATAAGTCAGAAGATATTGATAAACATTGAAGTCATCATTTTTATTAAGCAATGTATATAGCAATGTATGCATGACAATATAATTAAATTAATATATCATATAATCAATAACATAAATCTCTATACCAGGTGATCAAGTTTGGATTTGGTTTAGGGACCACATTAAGCAGTGTTCAGCACTTAGATATTTGTGGCTCTATGCCAGGATTCAATTCTAGGGGAACTCTCTAGCACCAGGTTGGATGCCTGGATATAACCAGTGTTGGCTGTGTTAAAGACATGCATCTTACCGGTTGTACTATCACCTGACCCAGAATGATATAAAGTGTTCTCAATCACATTATTAACCTAAAATTCATTTATTCCTTCCCCAAAATATTCAAAGGAAAGATATAGTGCTTATAAATCATCTAATTTTCTACCAGGTAAAATGATTTTGCAGAGCTGAAACGAGAGTGCTTATCCTGTGCAAAACACAAAACCTTGTGCTAATGTTTTTAAATATCACAAACATTCCACAAAGAATTTTATGGAACTCTAAATATGCTTCTATTCCCTTTGATCTATCACTGTCACTGTAGTCCCATTGTTCATCGATTTGCTCTTGTTGGCACCAGGAATGTCTCCATTGTGAGACTTGTTACTGTTTTTGGTATATTGAAAACGTCACTGTAGCTTGCCAGCCTCTGCCATGCTGGCGGGATATTTTCAGTAGCTTGCTGGGCTCTCTGAGAGGGACTGAGGAATCGAAATTGGATCGGCTGCATGCAAGGGAAACACCGTACACTCTGTGCTATCGCTCTAGTCCAGTGCAAACATCACTGTAGGGAGAAATATATTTTGGATTCCTGAGACATGAGAAATCCAGAAAACCAAAGTACAGCTGAGGCTAATGCAAATTGATGAATATGTTACATTCTACCTAACTTGTATTGAACTTGAAAATGAACATAAGTAGAGAAAGTAAGTTTAAGCTCTTGAAATAACAGTTATTTCAGTCAGTCCACAAAAAGTTTTCCTTCTTTTTGCAATACTTATTGAGAGCTTAAAGCATCTTGAACGCTGTCTTATTGATGCTAAATGTTGTATGTCACTATGTTTTCCTTAAGTTTACAAAGACTATAATCTCCATTTAAAGTGAAAATCATGAGACAGAAAGGTTATGTGAGTATCCCAGTGTGCAGTTAAGCTGTAGTATTTCATCTTACAACCTAATTTTAGAACCTAATATTCTCTCAAACCTGACAGTTGAATTATACCATCTATAGTTTTAAGTCCTAACTTTTCATTTGAATTTTTTCCTCAAAATACAAAGGTATAATTATGAATCCTACCATGTTTCAGTTTATTGAATCCTCTGGTCCTGGCAATCTATAATTCTCCATGAAGTGACAAACAAGTGAGTGTTGGGTCCACATCTTATTTCTTCATCAGAGAGATGGAGGAAGAGCCACCCTAGTTGAAGATGCAGAGAATGTTCTCTACTGCTCGTGCAGCACTGTGATGAGCATGGTTTGGGAAAGAGAGAATAAGAAATCAAAGTTTCCTTTTCGATTGATTTCCCACTGGAATGAGGGAGGTTTCCCTGAGACATCATGGACCTGTAGAATTGCATCACAATTCTCCCCAAGGTTGGGAATTTCCTACCTGTATGATTTCAAGGACTCTTAACGTTTTGGTTCAAGTGTTGGCAAAATCTTTTGTCCCTGAGCAATTATATTTTTACAGCACATAGTTATCTGTGCTCGTGCTCTATTTGAAGATCCTTTTATTACCTTCAGAAATAAAATATTTGTGATATGGAGATGGAATACATTTTTTGTGGTAAAGGTCAAAACTTCTATTTGCTCATAAAAATGATAGGGTAGTATCCTCAGATAAGGTTCCATAATCAATCTGTAATGAGAAATATAAGAAATAGTGTGCCATTTCATGTTTATTTAATAATAACAAAAGCTAGAAATTTTGATAAGAATTATACATTAAGTTAATAACCTATATTATTCTTTCTTTATGATTTTCATACTGCAGACTTCAAAAATGATATATACTTTTTTAAAAAGTAATACATTTTTCTTTTCAATGCTTTATACTATAGTTTATCTGGAGTTTATTCCCAGGTAAATGTGGTAGAATTAAAGTTTAATGTACCTAGTACCTCTTTTGAAAATTTACACTGATAAATGTGAGAATTTTCCTCTGGGATATAGATTATATTCTGCTGGTCTCTCTATTTTTCTTCCAGGGCGACAGTTTTGATAACTATAACTTAAGAGTATAATTTAATGTCTGGGAACATGACCCACCCATTTATTAAAAATCTGTTTGCAAAATTTTTTTTTGTTTTAACTATTATGGCCATTAATTTGCCTCACTGTTTTTAGGACACATGAGATTATATTTTTGTTTTTGGTCTTTTGCCCACAGCCTGATGTTCAGAGTTTAATAATGACTGAACTCAAGAATCACTCAAGATTTAATGAGAAAATTATACTTGATTTATTTTAATATAAATACTACAAACATTACTAATCCAATTGTCCTTTCATCTAAATAGAAGTTATCTTCAGAGAAAATATTAGGATTATTCACAATATTAGTTTAGACTACAGAAATTGAGATTCTATATTAATAACCTTCAGCACCAAATGTTAATATTTTAATGTCTTATAACTATAAAGACTAAATTGATGGTTATAAAACTTAAATGCACTTAGTTCCTATTAAGATAGAATGAAAAACATTGTTTTCTTTGAGGAGAGAGGTGGTTAATCAGAGTTCTAAAGTTTCTTTCAAATATTCCTTTTCTATTGCCTCTAGTTGATTTATAATTTAAATATTTCATATGAATGATATATCAAATTTGTTTTTTTTCTTCTGATGGATTTTAGTACTCTGGTATTCTACAGTTTCCTTCAGTAGAGTGAAGGGAACAAGAATTTTGTTTTCTTTTCCTTTCTGATATTTTATCGATTAGGTAGATTACAATATTTGATGACATTTAATATTCCAACACCAATCCCAGGTGTTGGTGTAAACCTTCCCATCAGCATCTTTCAGATTTTTCCATCCTGAACCCGAATGCCTGCCCCAATGCAGAACCAAAATAACACATACTGTATTGTTAGTTATGAAAAAAAAATGGAAAACCACTGAAAATGCTACACAAAAGGATCCTTAGAGGAAAGGGAATGAAAATTGTTCTATTATGACAAGGACCATTTAGACGTTCTATAAGATCATTAAGTGTTTTTAAAGGTTGAGTCTTGTGTGCTTTTACATCTGTAATGTATACACACACATACACATATGTGTGTGTATATATATATACATATATGTATATATATACATATATGTATATATATATCGGCTGAGCAAGAGCACAGCAGGTAGAGCTTTTGCCTTGCATGTAGCCCACCTGGGTTAGATTCCTCCATCCCTCTCAGAGAATCTGGCAAGCTACTGAGAAAATCCTGCCCACAAGGCAGAGCCTGATTGGCTACCCATGGCTTATTCGAATACTAAAAACAGAAACAAGTCTCACAATGGAGACATTACTCATGCCCCCTGGAGCAAATTGATGAACAATGGGACAACAGTGCTACAGTGCTATATATATGTATTTTCTCTAAGATTGCTTGCCTACTACTTTGAACCCCATCAAATATCTTGTGGTACTCATAGAGTACCACTACACACTACCCAGCCACCGCCATGCTCCAGGCCGCTATCTGGACACTCGGGCCAGACATCATGGATGAGTGAAGTCACACAGAACCAGGTAAGCAGAACTTTGTGACCTTGGACTCCAGTCTCAACCAGACCCGGAAACAATATCATCTGTATGCATCCTCCAATTTCTGGCATTTTAGGGAGGGGTCTAATCCAGATGCCCCACCCTACTGAAGTCAGATAAATACCTCAATGCCAACCCCCCACTACCTCCACTACCCAGTCACAGATAGATGCCTATATTCAGAAACTCTGAAGCTCATTATTCGCAAGCCTCAGGCAACTGAAGTCAAGAGACTCAAATCCTCAAAGCTGTCATGGTAATCATACATGATCTGCAATTATAGAAACAAATAATGGACATTGTGCTAGCTTTACCATAGTACCTACAATTTGATTCATTCATGTGAAAATGTATTTTGTGTCTCTGTCATCATTTAGATAAATAATCACATACTTGTAAAAGAGTGAAATATCACACAAAAATACAATGGTGACAGTCAGAAGAATGTGTATCTGCTTAAAAAATAACTAGCTAGTTTTTCAGTACTTCATGTATCATGGATCTAATTCAACCATTTATTTGGAATCCTCATTTATTTAGAGGAGCAATGGGGCCAGGGTCAGAGGATTCAGTGTAAAGGTTATATTGAGGAATGATAAAGCCAAGTATCAAATGTCCAGAGCACTGAAGTCAAGAGACCCAAACTTTAACGACCAAACTTAGAAAGGTGCCTGTTGGAAAGGCAGGCTAGAGGGGTGGGAGTGATATGGGAGGGAATTTGGGAAAATTGATGGAGGAAAGTTAAAACTGGTGGTAGCATCAGAGTTGCAATAATGTATTTCTAAAACTCAACTATAAATAATTTTGTAAAAAATTGTGCTTTAATTTAAAAAAGAAAATAAAACAATAAATTAAATTAAAAGGAAAACAATGAAATAATTAAAATAAAACAAAAAAGAAATGTGCATGGTAATTATAATATTTACTTAACCTAAAAACATAAAACCATTTTTGTAAAATATATAAATTGTTAAATTTTCCTCACCCAAGTAAATTGAGTTTCATTTAAAAATGCATTTGGATGTATGGTTATTGCAGCACTGTTGACAATAGCCAGAATTTGAAAACAACCCAAGTGCCCGAGAACAGATGACTTATTAAAGAAACTTTGGTACATCTATACAGTGGAATACTATGCAGCTGTTAGAAAAGCCTGGAGCAATAGTACAGTGGGTAGGGCATTTGTCTTGCATGGTATCAGCCCAGGTTAGATTCCTCCATCCCTCCTAGAGAGCCTGGCAAGCTACCAAGAGAGTATCCCACCCACATGGCAGAGCCTGAGAAGCTACCCGTGACATACTTGATATGCCCAAAAAACAGTAACTACTCTCACAATGGAGACTTTACTGGTACCCGCTTGAGCAAATAGATAAACAATGGGACAGCACTGCTAAAGGTGCGATAGTTAGAAAAGATGAAGTCATGAAATTTGCCTATAAGTGGATGGATATGGAGATTATCATGCTGAGTGAAATGAGTCAGAAAGAGAAAGACATAGAATGACTGCACTCATACGTGGAATATAAAATAGCATAATATGACACTAACACCTAAGGACAGTAAGATAAGAGCCAACAGAATCCCCTTGTGGTTTGGAAGCCAGCAAAATGTGCTGGGAGAAGAGGCAGTTGGGATGGAGAAGGGACTACTAAATTGGACGGATCTCTTGGGATGGGAGATGTGTGCTGAAAGTAGATAAAGGACCAAACATGACAGCCTTTCAATATCTGTATTGAAATCTGTAATTCCCAAAAGTAGAGAGTTAATTAGAAGGAACGTACCTGCTTCAGAAGCAGGAGGTATATTGGGGTGGGGTAAGGCAGGAGGGATATTGGTAACATCGGTGGTGGAAAACGTACACTGGTGGAGAGATGGCTGTTCAATTTTAGTATGACTGAAACCCAATCTTGAAAGATTTGTAACTTTAATTCACAGCCATTCAATAATTGTTTAAATTCTATTTTGAAATGTGCCATACTTGAATGGCAACAATAGAACTAATACTAAACTTATCAAAAAACTATAAAATTCAATTTTTAAATTTTGGTTTATTATAACAACGTGATTGCAAGGTTATTTGTAATTGGGATTTTGACAGACGATATTCTGTCACCAAGCCCACCTCCAATGTCAACTTCCCTCCATCACGTGCCCATATTTCCTCTCCTATGTACCTACCCCAGCCTGGCCTGCCATCTTTAGAGGCACCTTTTAAATGTGATTATGAAACGGGGATAGGGGGCAAGATGAGAGGTGTACTGGGGTTTTGTTCTTTTGTTTTGTTTTGTTTTGTTTTTTGGTGGTGGAATATGGGCACTAGTGAAAGGATGCTTGATTCATCATTGTATATCTGAGACTTAAGCCAGAAAACATTGCAATTTTCCACATGGTGATTCAATAATATAAAAGCTTTATTAAAAATAAATAAATAAATAAATAAAATAAAACTTTATCTTTAGTAAACCAAATGCTATTTCTAATTTCATTCATAGCAATAATGGAAGAAGGTTCAACTAATAAAACAAATACAAATTTTTTAAATTCTACAAAAATATTAAATAGACGTTTGCACCTTCTATGGATATTGTTATTGTCTTTGTGTTCAGGTAAGAAAGTTTCTAGAAAGAACCAGAGAGATAGTACAGCAAGTAGGGATCATGTCATTAAAGAAGCTGACACCACTTCAATCAATTCCTAGTATATGGTTTGATATGGTCCCCCCAACTCTCACTAAGAATAATTAATGAGTGCAAATCCAGAAGTATCCCATAAGCATTGCCATTTGAACCCCTCCAACACAAAGATATCATCTAGAGAACTCCTAATCTTTGTAGAAAGTGTATAAAATTTAATTGACAGTTCCTATTGTTTTTTAGCTTAAATAGTTATCAGAAGATTGACCAGGAATTTTTCTATCCATCTTGAATTCTAACTCTATGATAAAACTCTGTTTTTCATTTTATCAAACTTTACTTAATATAATTTGTTTTATATTTCTATTCTTTGAAATTCACTTTGATAAATATCTACAATAGTGATGTGGTTTGCTATGAAGAAGGCTCCATGTATTTCGTGCCTAGTAGAAAATTTAATTGCAATATGGCCCTCTATACTCTCAATGTATTAATTTGCAATTATAACACAAATCTAAAAAAATGTTATAGGTCTTATTAGATACAATTTTAATAAGGAGTTAAGAATAAAAATATTAAGATATGCATATGTTGTTCAAATAATGATAATGGCCAAAATATTGTCCTTAATTCAATGGAAAATGCCAACTCTTTATGTTAAATAAAGGAAAGAAAATCCACTTTGTATGTTTGGAAAACCATAATTCTGATGGTGCTTTCCTCTTTTACACTTATCTGACCATGAATCCGGGCGTTGAGTGAGGGTAGCCTTTGAATGAAATACACTGCTACTTTTTCATTTTGAGAATAAATGCATCTGAATACATATCAAATAAGAACAAGATGAGAGCAAATGTGACGGTGATTATGGAAAAAATTCACACTACTTCCTTATCCACAATACTTACTGACATTATAGAAGCTGAATTATTATATAGAAAAGACATGATTATGGGACCTGTAGGTCACACCCACAAACTGCCTCTGGCAGCTGTATATGCTCCTTAATGACCATGATACGAAGACACACAAATGCATCTCCAAATTAAGCAGCTCGCTGCAGAGATTTCTAAAAACAGTACTTACAGGAGCAGGCAGCCAAACTTGCGGCACGCAACAATTTATGCTAATCATAACATGCAATGCAAAACAAAGTATGGGGGAGATTGTCTGCCATAGAGGATGGATGGAAGGGGGGGAAGGGGGGATACTTGAGTCTTTGGCGTTGGAAGATGTGCACTGGTGACAGTTTGGGTGATCAATCATTGTATGACTGAAACTCAAACAAGGAAGCTTTGAAACTATATCATGGTGATTCGGAAACTAATAATAATAAAAATATAATGATTTAAAAATAAAAAAAATCATTGATGTAAAGAGAGCGGTATGGCAGGGTGATACCATTTCACCAAAACTCTTCAGTGCCGCCCTAGAGAACATCATGTGAGAACTGGAATGGGAAAGAATGGGCATGAAGATAGATGGTTGGCAACTACACCACCTCCGCTTCGCTGATGACATCGTTCTCATAACACCAAACATTAGCCAAGCAGCACGAATGCTGACTGACTTTGATCTCAAGTGTGGAAAGGTCGATATTGCATCTGAATCTCAACAAGACGATGTTCATGAAAAAATGAACTGGTCTCTGAAGCTCCATTTGCTCTCAATAGAACGAACATCTCCGATTGCAGCAGCTATGTGTACCTGGCTCGAGAACTCAACATGAGGAATGACTTGGTGCCAGAAATGCACAGGCGAAGAGAGCAGCGTGGAATGCATTCAAGAGGGTAGAAGAGGTGGTTAAGAGAACTTAGAACCTCCAGACTCCAGGTACATCTTTTTGATTCCAGCATTCTTCCTGCACTAACATATGCCTCAGAGACCTGGGCCCAATGCAAACAGAATGAGAATGCTATTAGGGTATCCCAAAGAGGAATCAAGAGAGCTATGCTGGGAGTATCACGTCTCACTCAAGTGAGAGAAGGAATCCGGAGTTCTGACCTTCATCGACGGTCAAAATTCAGGGATGCTGTCTCCTTTGCCAAGGTATCAAAAATCAGATGCGGCGGTCATGTAATGCGTTTCAGAGACGACAGTTGGACTAGAGCTGTTACCGACCGGATTTCACAGGACGTCAAAAGACCTCGGGGTCGCCCACCAACTAAATGGTCAGATTTCTTAGTCAAATCTCTCAATGAACATTTTGAGGCTCTTCCTGTTCCTGGAGCGAGCAGGTATCATTGGGCTACACTAGCTCGGGACAGGGACAAATGGAGATGTTACTGGCACCAGCTCAAGCAAATCGAAGATCAACAGGACTATAAGTGATACAAGTGAATAAAAAAATAAAATAAATTTGCGGCCGGGTTTTCGGCCCAGGTGCCCATGTCTCTGCAGAGCCGGTGGATGTGGAATGAGCGGGAACCAGAGACAGCTTTTGGAATTGGGGTTCCAGCAAATGCTTGCACCCGTGTATGGAGACTGTGAACTAAGCTTTTGCCCCACGCCGGCTAATGGAGGAAATAACCTTCCTTCTTGGTCTCTCTCCCCTCCGGGAGACGGCGTGGTATCCGACATCTTGTGGGTCCGTTGAGAAGGTATGAACTTTTGGCGCGAGGAAAAAAAAAAAAAAAAATGTGTGCTTTGAACTTGAAACAGCCTCGGGATACAGGGCCAGCCCCCACCAGGGCCGGGGCTCGGCTCCGGCTGGCCGGGTTTTCGGCCCAGGTGCCCATGTCTCTGCAGAGCCGGTGGATGTGGAATGAGCGGGAACCAGAGACAGCTTTTGGAATTGGGGTTCCAGCATCTGGCAGAATTTTCCCTGGACTTTATACAGAAATCCAAAACCGCGCGGACACGGCTTAACATTTATAATTGTCAGCAATGTGAAACGGTTCCTTTTGAACAGTTCTGACTTGGGGGGGGAAACTCCAAATAATAACAGTAAGTTTTTGTTGAAATATTGAAGGTTTTTAATGTAGCAACCAGCTCTCTGGACTGTGAACTAAGCAAACTAATTTTCAAATGTAGTAGGTCTGTCTTTCTTGCTTGGAAACTCTAACAACTATAGTGAGTTTTGTGTTGAATTATGGAATGTAATCAAGGTAAAGAAAAAATGAAGTGAAATTCATTAGTTATACAGTAGGGGGTGGGGGCGGGGGGTATACTGGGGTTTCTGGTGGTGGAATATGGGCACTGGTGAAGGGATGGGTGTTTGAATATTGTATAACTGACATATAAAACTGAGAACTTTGTAACTTTCCACATGGTGATTTAATAAAAAGTTTTAAAAAAAACATGGTATATATATATGTAACGGAATATTACTGAGCTACTAAAAAAATAATGTCAATTTTTTTCTAAATTTTGGGTGAACCCAGAGGGTATTATGTAATGCAAAATCAGAAGGAAAAAGACAAAAACAGATAATTATATTCATGTATGTTATATAAAGAAACAAGCAAAGGAATTGAAAATGCCAAATAACAATAAATGCTCAAAGTCTGATGACAAAACAGAAAAAAAAATAAATAAATTTAATATATTGACTAAAAAAAGGAATGTGGAGTTCATGCCCAATTCAATCAGTTTAAACAATGTCTGAATAAATAGCAGTCCTCTGACATCTTATTGCCTAGCTCTCCCTCTTAGAGAACTTGGTCACTGTTTCTTTTGAAGTTCAGAAGCTTCTTAGTTTGATGTAGTCCCATTTGTTTATGTTTCCTTCCACTTGCATGGTCAGTGCTGTTTTGTCCTTAAAGATGCTTTTAACTTCAATATCATGGAGAGTTCTGCCTACATTTTCTTCTATGATTCAATAAAATTTAATTTTTTTTTTAAAAAACGAGAACTTAGTAAGGTACTGAGAGCATTCTGTGGGTACGGCAGAGCCTGGCAAGCTCTCCGTGGTGTATATGGCATGGCTAATGCAGTACAAATGAAGGGTCTCATTCCCCTTCCCCTGAAAGAGCCTTCATTGCTGTACCACTAACAAAAACGAGAAAAGAGAGACTATTAAATTTTCAGAGCTAGGATGAATGGACACATTACTGGTACCCGCTCGAGCAAATCAACCATCAAGGGGATTACAGTGATATAGTGATAATACAACATTAAAAAAAAAGCAGGATGAGGAAATTACCATATCATAAGCCCTATAAATTCACCATGCTTAGATCCTATGAAAATGACCTAATTATTATGCAAGAATATTTCAACAAAATTTTCTTATCACACAACAAGGGAATTTTGGGTAGTAATGAATTCACAGAGAAGTAACTGATATAAAGGATGAATTATTTAACATTCTTAGTCTAAAATAACACCAAACAATATATAAGATCTGACTCATCTGAATACATCGAAGATAATGAGTGTATAGATCGATAAAAATATATCTATGTAGGTAATTTAACTCACTCACAATGCAATAAAGCTCGTCATTACAGTTAATATAGAACACGCAGAACTCAAATCAATGCATCTGCAAAGAAATTGGGAATATGGTGCCAGATAAGTGTTTTCTGTCTCAGAAGTCTAATGTTTCTTTCAAATTTCATTAAGAAATTTAATTGGCATTTCAAAAAATATAATGCCTTATATCACTTGGGAAATTTTCAGGATATTTTAATTTATTATTTACTTTTACATTTTGTGTGAATTTGGAGGAGGGGCAGAAACATGTGAAAGGTCTGAGGGTTTATTCCTCACTTTACACTCAGAGATCAATCTGATGCAATAAAGTTACATTTAACCTTTCTTTCAAACCTTAAGGCTTTATTTTGCAACAGAAACAATCATTAACCGGCTGCACAGTTTGCTAATGGCATTTTTCACCTCCTTATTTCTGAAAGAATAAATCAAAGGATTGAGTAAAGGAGTTAGGATAGTGTAGAATATTGCCACGATTTTGTCAAGGGAGAAAGAAACTGGAGGCCGCGCATACTCAAATATACACGGAATAAAGAACAAAACCACAACTGCAACATGAGTTCCACAGGTGGAGAGGGCTTTCCTCTGTCCTTCAGTGCTGTAGTTTCTCAGGGAGAACAAGATGACCCCATAGGACACTAGTAACATGAAGAAGATTAGGATGCAAAAGGTTCCACTGTTGGCCACTATCATAAGGCCAAAAGCATATGTATCAGTGCATGCAAGCTCCAGTAATGGGTACAATTCACAAATAAAGTGATCAATAACATTAGGACCACAGAAAGGAAGTTGTAGAGTAAAAAGAAGCTGTATAATGGCATGCAGAAAGCCCCCTGCCCAGGCTACTCCAATCAGAATGCCACAGAGCCTTGAGTTCATGATAGAAGTGTAGTGCAAGGGTTTGCAGATGGCCACATACCTGTCATAGGCCATGGATGTGAGGACAATCATCTCTGCTCCAGAAAAAAAGTGTTCAGTAAATATCTGCATCATACAACCCACGTAGGAGATGGTTTTCTTTTCATAGAGACAGTCTATGATCATGTTAGGGCCAATTGCTGAGATAAAACATGCATCCAGGAACGATAGAAAAACCAGGAAGAAGTACATCGGGGAGCCCATGAGCGCTGGATTGCTGATGATGGCTGCCACAATCAGCAGGTTGCCACAGATAGTTGCAATGTAGACAAACAAAAATATGACAAATACAATTTTCTGAACATCTGGATTCTGTGAAAATCCCAGGAGGACAAACTCAGTGACAAAGCTTTGATTTTTCATGATTTTCCAGAAAACACTCAGAGCTGCCACACAGACCATCTCAAACTGCAATAAAACTGACAAGGTTACATCAGATAAGTTTATTATTGTAGGCACTCACAATTTTGTTCTTACATGGGGTTCTTTCTATTCTGTGCTTCTTTTATTTTTGAAACCAAAACAAAAAAAATACCAGAATGTTCTGAAAAAAAACAATCATGTAAGATTGGGGAAAATTAATTTTTTAAGATATAAAATAGTGCTAGAGAGAGAGAATCTCTAGAGGAACAAAGACAGATGTGACAGGATTGGGAACCTATTTTATTTCAGTTACCATCATAGATTACTTAGTCATAGGATCCTAGAGAAAGTTGTTAAAGGAGACTTTGAAGCCATATCTTAGCCTGAGGCATCAGGACATAAATTTACCTGTCATGTTGTGCATCAAGTTGTAATAATAAGCAAACACATGTGAGATGTCCCTGATCAGAAGAATTTTTTATCCACAAATGGGAAAAGTTGTCAATGGCATTTTAAAATCACAACCTTCACAACAATTTCTGGATTAGTCTGAAGTGATAGGACCTTTAAGATAAATCAATCAGGCCATATGAGAGGGAACTTCTATTAAAAATGTTGAGTTCTATAAATACACAAAGTATATTACAAAACAGGTGATAACTCAATCCAGCAGAAGCCATACAGAGTCTTATGCAGCAGGCCAGGAATCTCTCTTTTGGCTCCAAGTCTCTTATATAAAGTGCTTACAAAAACCACTGGCCTGATGGGATCCACACAACCCACAGAAGCTTGAGGTCCCTCTTTAGTTACACACTGCTTCTTCACTCCTGCATATTCCAAGGGGACAAGTGGGACATTTTCGCTGAACTTGCACTGGAGTGGTTTGGCAGCCTCTTACCATACCACACTAATTCTAGCTTTATCTTGATACTAACCTCGATCTCCTATTTCCACAGAAAAATGAACGAAGTTAACCATGGTAGTAAAATAACCTAGACCCCGAAACTACAGCTGAAGTAGTGACATAGTCAAAGACATTAAAAGTCATCCTGATATCCTTGCACAAAATTCTAAACAACTGCTGAGTGACAACCAAAGAGGGAAGTAACTCTCTAGGATCACAAATCACGAATCATGAAAACCCCGTTAATCGTCGATTTCTCTAGCGGGCTCAGTAAATCTCCATTCATCCTTTCCCTGAGATCTTAGAAATCTCTTTCAACTTGGCCCTCCCAACAACTTCCCACTGGAGACTCTTTCAGGGTTAGGGGAATGAGATCCAGCTTGTTACTGGATTTAGCATATGAATACACCATGGGAAGCTTGCAAGGCTGTCACATGTAGGCAGGAAACTCTCAGAAGCTTGCCCTTTCTCCCACAGGGAGAACTAGGCTACAAGGCCCAAACATGTGGAGAGGAGCCTCAGGCATGGCTGTAGCTAGCTTCTGGTGGTCTTTGGCCCCCGGGAGCTCTTCAGGGTGGGGAGGGAAGCTGGAGCCCATCACCTCTGAGGGGCCCCAGGGAAGACAGCCAGGCGTTCGGGCAAGAGACTCTCTAGGATAACTGAGTTTATTAATTCTCTGGCTACCCTAGAGAGTGCCCTGGCAAGAGAGCACAGGTGATAAATTTGAAAGACTCAAATCTAGATACCAACAGACACAATGCATAAGCAGCCTAGAAATACCACCACACTTTCGAAAGGAAGATAGTAGCCTGGACAACTCAATCAGAACTGGAACCTCTCACATAAAGATTATAGCTAGAATATGTTGACAATCTTTAATAAGCTCAAAGAAACAGTGGTGCGAGATTAAGAAAGCATGAAAACAGACATTGGAAACTATAAACAGAAGTGAGAGAAAGAAAGACATTACAGAGCATGAAAACTCAGTGGAAGACCTTGTCATCAATAATTATTGATGAAATGGAAAGGGAAATCTACGTGTTCCCGGCCTCTCCAAAAATTCCTGTCGTAGATATATTCACTAGCAAGTTTTTCCTTACTTTAAGTTATCTAAATTTATTTATTTGTTTTTAAATATTAACAAATCATCAACTGTCCAAACAACTCTAGAATTAAAATTAATTAGATAACAAAGCTCTACTATCAAAATCAATGTTTTTATAAAAATCAATTTTTAAGTGAAAACAATTATGTGTTACCATGGAGTTGTTAAGTGTTAAGTTATTTTTATTTTTTCTTTTTTTTTTTTTTGGCTTTTTGGGTCACACCTGGCGGTGCACAAGGGTTACACCTGGCTCTGCACTCAGGAATCGCCCCTGGCAGCGCTCAGGGGACCATATGGGATGCTGGGAATCGAACTCAGTTCGTCCGCGTGCAAGGCAAACGTTATACCCGCTGTGCTATCTCTCCAGCCCCAAGTGTTAAGTTCTTGTCTAAAGATTTAAAGCCGTTTGTTGCTAGTTCAGTCTTCTATGTTATTTTTGTTCCTTGAGTTTAATTGTTTCTGATGTTAATTTGCAATCTAATTTGCTGTGTTTCTACTTGAATTTCATTACAAACCATTAAAAAAGACCTACTCCCATTTTTTCCAGGCTCTTTCAGGAAGTTGTAGAAGCAGGAATCCTCCCAATTTCAATGAGGCAAAAGTAACCATAGCATCAAAAGGAGAGAGAGATATCACAAAAAGGGAAAGCTATATCCCTCTTGAACATACATGCAAACATTCTCAACAAAATATTAGCCAACCAAGTACAAAGAATATCGGAAAGATCATTTGCCATGATCAAATAAAATTCATGGTTTAATATACTCAAGTCATTCAATGTAATAAACACCATCAATATAAGAAAAAATAGTAATCTAGTAATATCAATAGATTCAGAGGAAACATTCAAAAAGGTGCAAACACATTCATGATGTGAACTCAATAAAGTGGAAGGTGAAAGAATTTTCAATATAGCTAAAGCCAATTACCACATGCTCACAGAAAATATTGTGCACGATCCTGTAAAATTGAAAACCTTTCCTATAAACTCAGTCACAAGCCAAGTATGTCCACTCTCATCACTACTTTTCAATTTAGTTCCGAAATTCCAAGCCATAGCAATTAGGCAAGAAACAGATATTGAAGGCACTCAGACTATAAAAGATGTCAGTCTCAGTGTTTGCAGAGACATGGAACTACACTTTGAAAATGCTAAAGACTCTGCAAAATACCTTAGAAAATGTATATTTATACCATTGAGTAGCAGAATACAAAATCAATGGACAAACTATTGCTTCTTTTTACATGCAAACAGTAAAGCAAATGAGAGAGAGGTTAAAAAGTTAATCCCATTTTCCAGTTGTTCCTCAGAAAATCTAATACCTGGGAATCAACCTGACAAAAAAAGTTAAAGACTTACCTAGAACAAAACCATGTTATTATAAAATAAAACATAAAGACACAAGGAAATGTAAACATCCCCTCTTCATGGATAGGAAGTATCAACATTTGTCAAAGTGGCAATCTTCCCAGAACACTGCAGATGCAATGTAGTTCTATTAAAGATGCCATGACATTTTTAAAGATATTTAAATATATATTTTAATTTATAATCTATGTTTGGATTGGAACACTAGTCCGACATGGATTCGATTCCTCCATCTCTCTCAGATAGCCCGGCAAGCTACTGAGAGTATCCCACCTGCACAGCAGAGCCTGGCAAGCTGCCTGGGACGTATAGGATATGTCAAAAACAGTAACAGCAAGTCACACAATGAAGACTTTACTGGTACCTGCTCCAGCAAATGATGAACAACTGGACAATAGCGCTAGAGTGCAGTGCTGTAATCTATGTTTATAGATTAAACATGCCTGAATTTCACAGGGAATAATAAGTCCATTTAGTAAACCTAAGAAATCTTAGGTCCAAAAACTTTAGCAGACTTCACTTTCCACAACTTCAAACTGTGTGATAAAGCTATAGTCATCAAAACAAAGGACAGACAGTTGGTCAATGTTGCAGAATTGAAAGTCCAGAGAAAAATCCTCAGGTATAAGGGACATTTAATGTTTATAAAAAGAGGGGAGCAGGGACATGATGTGGAGCAAAAAAAGTCTCTATAGCAAATGGTGCTGGAATAACATTGATCACACCGTGCACAATGTCAAATCAAAGCAGATTAAAGACATTGATATCTGACCTTCTCCTTCAATTACATTGAAGAAAACATACGTGGAACATTTTGGCATGGAAGCAGATGCTCTCTTCAATGATTCAATACCATTGGCCAACTAAACAGAATCAAAGATAAATAAATGTAACCATCATATACAGAAGCTTCTACAGCACAAAAGAAACAAGAACAAAAGTAAGAAGACAACCAATAGACATAGAGAAAATATTTTCCAACTAGTCTTCAGACAGATGATTAATATCACACTATAAAAATCTCTGGTTGAGCTTTTTGTTTACAAGAACAAAACAAACAATGACACAAGGAAATGGAATAGAAGTATACGGATAGTAACTCTCAACAGAGACATACAGATGGCCAAAAAGAATATATATATATATATGTATATATATATATACACACACAGATAAAGGCGTACACATATATATCACTTATCATCAGGAAAATACAAATTAAAAAAAATAACAATGATATGTCAACTCAGACCAGTGAAACTGTAATGTATCACAAAGAAACAAAAATAAACAATAATGTTGTAGATGTGAGGAAAAAATTCACTGTTAGTAGGAACATTTCTGGTCCAGCATTTTTGGAAAAAAATACAGCATACATTCTTTAAAAAATAATGAATCAGTGTACTACATGATCCAGCAACTCCACTTCTTGATGTCTATCCCATACCAAAAAATAAAAAGCACATTGAGAAGATTTGCCCTTCTATATTTGTTCATTACAGCCAAATTCACAATAACCAACTTCTAGAAACAACTCACTTGTCAAGAGCAGATGACCAGATGAAGAAACATAGGACATATGCATAATGGAATTATAAGAAAAGATGAAATCATGAAATTAGCTGGTACATGATGGATCTGGTGCGTATCATGTTGACTGAAGTAACTCGAAGGAAAAAGGACTGACTCAATTATTTCTCATACATACGGGATATAAAGAAGCACTGTAGGGATATAAAAAATACTCAATGGGACAAAATGAGATTGATTTTTGGTAGTGGGCCACCAACGGAGAAAGCAAGTGGTAGGGGCAGAGAGGAATTAGCTAGGCAGGGGTTGACACTGGGGAACTGGTGAGAAGGAAGTGGACATGGCAGGTGGGGTGAGGGGAAGTTTGATCAGGGTTGTGTTATGCATGAAATCCTATCACGAAGGGTTATAAACTGTAGTACCTCAAATAAAATTAAATTAAATTAAAAATAAAATCTTTGCATGAATAACATACTGTTTTATCTAAAACTTAAAATATACCTATTTAAAATAATACTACTATCAAGTGTGGTCCTCATTTGTAAGTGCAATAAGAGCATAAAACTAATTATCTAAGCATTATTGCCTAGTAAACTACCAATGCTATATCTTTTATAGATATTTAACTGTGGATAATTAGCACTTAAAGTATTATTTCAAACAAATAATAGATGTTGATCTGGAATTTAAACCTAGACCTTTGCATTCTTTACATAGCCAGTTCTTCCCTATTGGATCAACCATGACAGGAACAAGAATCCTTCTTTCCCAGCAAGAAAATCAGAGAGTGAATGACTGTTCTGTTTCTAATCCACATATAGAGGTTAAAAGATGTAACAAAACTACATAGTAAGAAATAGAGCTATATGTTGAATATAGCTGAATCTTGAGTTTTTACTCACTACTTATTAATTACATATTAAGATGTCCTCCAATTTGTTTTAGTACAATTTCCTTAGATATAACTACTTGAAATTTACTCTCTTGAAAAATATATGAGTTCACCAATTACCTGAATGTATCAAAAGATTATATCGAGAATGATTTCATATTATTTCTTTACCAGGAAAACAGAAAAGTGTAGCTTATGATACTGTGCCTTTACTGGTTGAAGATTCTATTGTTTCTCATGTAGAAAGTCAGCCATTTTATCCACAGAAATATTGTCCTTTAAGATGCAGAGAATTATTTCAATAATTATTTCACTTATTTCAATTTCTCAGTTCATTTCCAGCTACAACTGTGAACAACAGTTTTACCCTCAACAGAAACGACCACAGATTTTATGATATTGCCATATGCATTTGCTCTTTATTTAATATGTAGGAAGCTAAGAGGCTTAGAGAACAAATAAAATTTATTCTATAAATATAAAATATAAACATAATATAAAGTTAACCCCCTAAACTCAAAACGTTGATAAAAAAAACCCTACCCATTCTGATTTTTGTTCAACTTTAATTCATTTCAGCAATGCCTGCACAATGACCTCTGTATCTTGCTACAATTGTCTCCAAGACAGCAAGAGCATAAATAAAATACAACATTCTTCCATGAGTCAAACTTATATTGAAAGGGAAAAAAACATCATTTTATACTAGTGTCAAAAGAAAAGAGAAAGCAATGAAAAGGATAACAGTTCAGAACCAAGGCAACTTACAAAAAGCAGGGAACTGCGTAACTGAGTTTCAAATAGAAAAGATACATATAGTAGTAAAAAAATGTAATGGTGTGAAAAAAATCAGGCAATTCTTTCACAAATATATATTAATGTTCATGTCATAGTTTTACAAATATACTAATTTGATTAAATTAATCAAATAAGACTAATCACTATAATTAATTTGAATTAATGATTGCATTATTTAATTTTTTTGCTGATAACCATGTGTCACTGAGAAAACCTCAGTCTTGGTGTCCTCTTCTAAACAGTGGTAACATATTTCAAACTGCCCAATCCACAAATCAAAAAATATTCGTATGCATATTTAGTATTTAGTATGCATAAGTCAGAAGATATTTTTAAATATTGAAGTCAACATTTTTATTAAGTAATGTATATAGCAATGAACACATGACAATTTAATTAAATTAATACATTATATAATCAATAATATAAATCTCTATACCATGTGATTAAGTTTGGATTTGGTTTGGGAACACATTCAGCAGTGTTAAGCACTTAGATATTCCTGGCTCTGTGCCAGGACTCAATCCTGGGGGAACTCTCTAGCACCAGGTTGGATGCCTGGATATAACCAGTGTTGGCTGTGTTAAAGACATGCATCTTACCTGCTGTACTATCACTTGGCCGAGAATGATATAAAGTGTTCTCATTTACAATATTAACCTAAAATTCGATATTCCTTCCCCAAAATATTCAAAGGAAGGATATAGTGCTTATGAATCATCTACTTGGCTCCCTGGTAAACGATTTTGCAGAGCTGAACCTAGATTGCTTATCCTGTGCTAAACACAAAATCTTGTGCTCAAGTTTTTAAATATCACAAACATTCCACAAGGAATTTTATGGAACTCTAAATATGATTCTATTCCCTTTGATCTATCACTGTCACTGTAGTCCCATTGTTCATCCATTTGCTCCTGTGGGCACCAGGAATGTCTCCATTGTGACACTTGTTGTTACTGTCTTTGGCATATTGAAAACGCCATTGTAGCTTGCCAGGCTCAGCCCTGCGGGCAGGATATTTTTGGTAGCTTGCTGGGCTCTCTGAGAGGGACTGAGGATTCAAACTGAGTAGGCTGCATGCAAGGCAAACACCCTACAGGCTGTGCTATCACTCCAGTGCAAACATCACTGTAGTTAGAAATATTTTTTGGATTCCTGAGACATGAGAAATCCAGAAAACAAAAGTACAGCTGAGACAAAGGCAAAGTGATCAATATGTTACAATTTACCTAACTTGCATTGAACCTGAAAATGAACATAAGCAGAGAAAGAGGTTTAAGGTCTTGAAATAACAGTTATTTCAATATCTCTACCAAAAGTTTTCCTTCTTGTATACAATATTTTTTGAGTGCTTAAAGCATCTTGAATGCTGTCTTATTGATGCTAAATATTGTATGTCACTATGTTTTCCTTGAATTTACAAAGATTATAATCTCTATTTAAAGTGAAAATCCTGAGACAGAAAGGTTCTGGAGTATCCCAGTGTGCAGTTAAGCTGCAGTATTTCAACTTACAACCAAATGTTAGAACCTAAAATTCTATTAAACTTGACCGTTGGATTATACCATCTATAGTTTTAAGTCCTAATTTTCAATTTGAATTTCTTCTTTAAAATACAAAAGTGTAATTATGAATCTTACCATGATTCGGTCTATCGAATGTTCTTTTCCTGGCAATCTCTAATTCTCCATTAAGTGACCAACAAGTGACTGCTGGGTCCACATCTTATTTCTTCATCTGAGAGATAGAGGAAGAGCCACCCTAGTTGAAGATGCAGAGAATGTTCTCTACTGCTTGTGCAGCACTGAGATGAACATGGTATTGAGAAGGAGGGAATAAGAAATCAAAGGTTTCTTTTCGATTGATTTCCCACTGGAATTGAGAGATGTTTACGTGAGATATCATGAACCTGTAGAATTGCATCTCAATTCTCCCCAAGGTTGGAAATTTCCCACCTGTATGATTTAAAGTACTTTTAATGTTTTGGTTCAAGTGTTGGCAAAAATCTTTTGTCCCTGAGCAATTATATTTTTACAGCACATAGGTATCTATGCTCCTGTTTCTATTTGAAGATCCTTTTATTACCTTCAGAAATAAAATATTTGTTATTTGGAGATGGAATATATTTTTTGTGGTAAAGGACAAATCTTCTATTAGCTCATAAAAATGATAGGGTATTATTCTGAGATAAGGCTCCATAATCAATCTGTAATGTGAAATAGAGGTAGTAGTGTGCCATTTCATGTTTATTTAATAATAACAAAAGCTAGAAATTTTGATAAGAAGTTTGCATTAAATTAATAACCTTTATTATTCTTTGTTTATGATTTTCATACTGCAGAACTTAAAAAATGATATATACTTATTTAAAGAGCAAAACATCTTTCTATTCAATACTTTATATCGTAATTTATCTGGAGTTTATACCCAGGTTAATGTGGTAGAATTAAAGTTTAATGCACCTAGTCCCTCTTTTGAAAATTAACACTTATAAATATGAGAATTTACCTCTGGGATATAGATTATATTCTGCTGATCTCTCTATTCTTATTCCAGGGCCTTAGTTTTTATAACTATCACTTTATAATATAATTTAATATATGGGAACATGATCAACCAATTTTTAAAAAATATGTTTGCAAGAATTTTTTTTCTGTTTTAACTATTATGGCCATTAATTTGCCTCACTGTTAGTTAGAA
The DNA here is from genome assembly GCF_027595985.1 of Sorex araneus. Lineage (NCBI taxonomy): Eukaryota > Metazoa > Chordata > Mammalia > Eulipotyphla > Soricidae > Sorex > Sorex araneus. The sequence goes on along the minus strand of NC_073307.1, from coordinate 150,589,429 downwards.
CACATGAGGTTATATGTTTGTTTTTGGTCTTTTGCCCACAGCTTGATGTTCAGAGTTTAATAATGACTGAACTCAGGAGTCACTCAAGAATTAAATTAGAATGTTATACATGATTTATTTTAATATAAATAGTTCAAACTTTACTAATCCAATTGTCCATTCACCAAAATAAAACTAGTCTTCAAATAAAACGTTGAGGTTATTCCAAATATTAGTTAAGACTAAAGAAATAGAGATGCTATATTAACCTTCGTCTCTAAATGGTAAGATTTTAATGTCTTAAAACTATAAAGACTCAATTAATGGTTACAAAATTTAAATGCAGAGAAATAGAATGGAAAACATTGTTTTCTTTGAGGAGAGGGATGGTAAATCAGAGTTCCAGAGTTTCCTTTAAATATTCCTTGTCTATTGCCACTGGTTCATTTATAATTTATATATTTCATATGAATGAGATTTGAAGTTTGTTTTTCTTCTTCTGATAGATTTTTTTTCTCTGGTATCCTCCAGTTTTCTTCACTTTACTGAAAGGAACAAGAATTTTATTTTCTTTTTCTTTCTGATATTTTATTGATTAGGTAGTTCACAATATTTGATGACATTTTATATTAAAACGCCAATCCCACTAACATTTCACCTTCCCATCACCATGTTTCAGATGTTTCCATCTGAACCTCAATGCTTGCCCCAAAGCAGAACCAAAATAATATATACTGTATTGCGTGTTATGAAAAAAAATAATGCTAAAAATGCTACATTAAAGGATCCTTGGAGGAAAGGGAATGAAAATTGTTCTATTTTGACAGGGACGATTAAGACCTTCTATAAGAGATCATTAAGTGTTGTTTAGTGTTGAGTGTTGTGTGCTTTTACATCTGTATTGTATACACACACACACACACACACACACACACACACACATGATCACATATATGGGCTGGAGCAATAGCACAGCAGGTAGGGCGTTTTTCTTGCATGCAGCCCACCCAGGTTCGATTCCTCTATCCATCTCGGAGAAACTGGCAAGGTACTGAGAAAATCCTGCCTGCATGGCAGAGCCTGGTAAGCTACACATGGTGTATTCGAATGCTAAAACAGTAACAAGTCTCACAATGGAGACATTACTGGTGCCAACTGGAGCAAATCAATGAACAGAGGGACAACAGTGCTACAGTGCTATATATAGCTATTACCCTCTAAGATTGGTTGCCTGCTCCTTTGAAACCCATCAAATATCTTGCGGTACTCATGGAGTACCACTACCCACTACCCAAACACTGCTACGCTCAGGCCATTCTCTGAACACTCGAGACGAACCTCACGCATGAGTGAAGCCACACAGAAACAGGTAAGCAGAACTTTGCGACCTTGGACTCCAGTCTCAACCAGACCTGGAAACAAGATCCACTGTCTGCCTCCTCCAATCTCCAGCACCTTAGGAAGGGATCTACTCCAGATGCCCACCCGACTGAAGCCAGATAAATACCTCACAGCCAGACTCCAAATACCTCCAATACCAGCAACAGCCATGCTCTAGGCCGCTCTTCGGACACACTTAAGACACTTACTACCAATTTTCCATAATTTACACACCCCATAATTTGATGGGGTTAAAATATAATGTGAACCATGCGAACATCTCTAAGGGCAAATGAAGGTTGCCCTGAAAGCCTCCAGCGTCTTTGAGAGCCTGGAAAGATACCAAGAGTACACCACCCTCATGGCAGTGCATGGAAGCTACCCATGGCGTATTCGATTTGCCAAGAACAGTAACAACAATGGGCCTCACTTGCCTGACACCCAAAGAGTCCTCAATATGGCAGCGTCAAGAAAGATGAGCAAGGAGAGGCTGGAAAATTCTCAGGGATGAACTAGACTGCCCAAATGAACAAACACTTAAATGACTTTACTTTCAATGCACCTACACTGAAATCAGTAGCATCCATCCAGGACCAGATGGTGAAAGCAGAGAAGAACAAGTATGACATCATTGTTCTGACTGAACAAGAAGACATCAATCACATCATGCAGTTTTTGAAACTGGAGAAGAACTATTCCTCAGAGCATGTGAAAACAGAAGCGTCGGTGGCATCGGTGTCCTTCTCAACACAAACTTGGCCATGAGCAATGATTCATTCGAATGCCTAACAATTCAAATCAGATGATTACGCTTGAATAGATGTGGCTCACTGCCGGCAGTTTCTATCCTCATCATCTACGAACCAACATACAACTCCGATGAAGAAGAAATTGAGAAGTTCTACATGGAGCTAGACAAGTTCTATAAAGAAGACCACACCTCCTATAAGATCAGTTTTGTTGATTTTCATGCCAAGATAGAACTGAGAAGGTCGCCTGAAGAACCCCATATTGGGACACAAGGCCTAACATGGAACGAACAGGGTGAGAGACTGTCTGAGTTCATCATGTCGACCAAAACTATTCATGGTAACTCATAGTTCCAGAAGGCTGAATCTAAAAGATGGACATGGGAGTCTCCCGGTGGACAGTTCCACAGTGAAATTGACCACATCATATTCAATTGAGGTTTTGCCTGACCTATGTTGCTGTTTTTCCAAAATTTCAAAGGGGATCAGACCACCATCTGCTTCATGCAAAATTCTACTCACAGAGAGGGGAGAAAGGTCTTCAAAGTTTAAGTTTAAGAAGAGAACACTCAGAATGAACACCAACTGGGAGCTCTTTCGCACTATTACAACAATGTGGGAAGATGCCATCCTTGACACCATCGACAAGGAATATGAGTGACTGGTTCAGCACCTCTATGACTGCTCAAAGAATGCCAAGAGTGAGAAAACCACAAATAGATGCCTATCTTCAGAAACTCTGGAGCTCATTCGCAACCCTCTGGACTGAAGTCAAGAGACACAAATCCTCAAAGCTATCATGGTAATAATACATGATCTGCAATTATAGATAAAATGATGGACATTGTGCTAACTTTATCCTAATATTTACAATTTCATTAATTCATATGAAAATGTATTTTGTGTCTCTGTCATCATATAGATACATAATCAATTACTTGTTAAAGAGTGAAATATCACACAAAAATACAATGGTGACAGTCAGAAGAATGTGTATCTCCTTAAAAAATAACTAGCTAGTTTTTCAGTACTTCATGTATCATGGATCTAATTCAACCACTTATTTGGAATTCTCATTTATTATAAGGAGCAATGGGGCCCAGGTCAGAGGATTCAGTGTAAAGGTTATGTTCAGGTATGATAAGGCCAAATATCAAATGTCCAGAGCACTGAAGTTAAGAGACCCAAACTTTAACAACCACACTTAGAAAGTTGCCTGTTGGAAGGGCAAGCTGGAGGGGTGGGAGGGATATGGGAGGGAACATGGGAAAATTGATGGAGGAAAGTTAAAACTGGTGGTAGCATCAGAGCTGCAATAATGTAATTTTAAAACTCAACTATAAATAGTTTTGTAAATAATGGTGCTTTAATTTAAAAAGAAAATAAAACAATGAATTAAAAAGGAAAACATAATGTAATAAACAATCAAAATAAAACAAAAAATAAGAAATGTGCATGGCAATTATAATATTTACGTAATCTAAAAACATAAAACTATTTTTGTAATACATATATACTGTTAAATATTACTCACCCAAGTAAATTGAGTTTCATTTAAAAATACATTTGGATGTATGTTTATTGCAGCACTGTTGACAATAGCCAGAAAACAACCCAAGTACCTGAGAACAGATGACTTATTAAAGAAACTTTGGTACTTCTACACAGTTGAATACTATGCAGCTGTTAGAAAATAAGGAGCAATAGTACACTGGGTGGGGCATTTGCCTTCTTTGGGATTTGTATAAAAATAAAAAGAAAAGGTGCGGGCCAGAGAAGGGACGCCTCACCGCACCGAGCCAGGCACAGGGCCTAGGGCAGCAGCCGTCTCTCCCGCCACCCGAGTTCCTTAGCCTCCGGCCACTTCCCCCACCCTGGGGAGGTTGATGGTGAAGATTGGCAGGCGAAAGAAGGAATGGAGCCAAGATGGTTGGTCTCACTTGCAGTTTATTCCAGTCTTCCCTCTATACACTCTCCATCCTCTCTACACCTTTTCCGCGCTCTATACACTTTCCGCCTCTATACACTTTCCACCCCCTCACCTTCTCTTGAACCCCTTTTATTGATCATGGCCCTTCCAAAGGGCGCAATACATTGATGTCACCAAAGGCACCAAAAGATCTTACAGGAAGAATGTTGAGGCAACCTCATTCTCTTGTATCTGCAGGCCCTTAATCTAGGCCCCTGGAAAGAAGATACAAAAACAAAAACAAAGCCTTCTTTGGGCTGAAAGCACTGGGATTTACATCCCAAAGACTAGGCTGGGCTACAGCAAGAAATCTACATGTCAATTACAAACTAGATAGCACCTGAAATTTACATCCCAAAGACTAGGCTGGGCCAGAGCCTGGAATCTACAAAGTCAAATCATGCCTGGCTAGCACCTTAGATCTGTGGGTCAAAGATCAGCTAGGTTTCTGTGACAAAAGGTTTCTGTGACAAAACTCCAGAAGGCAGCTGGAAAAGGGGAAATATTCCAACAGGGATTGGCCCAGGTTAGTTTCCTCCATCCTGTTGGAGAGCTTGGCAAGCTACCAAGAGAGTATCCCACCAAAATGACAGAGACTGAGAAGCTACCCGTGGCATACTTGATATGCCAAAAAAAACTGGAACAAGCCTCACAATGGAGATGTTACCGGTACCCGCTCAAGCAAATTGATGAACAATGGGACAACAATTCTAACAGTGAGAGAGTTAGAAAAGATGATGTCATGAAATTTGCCTATAAGTGGATGGACATGGAGATTATCATGCTAAGTGAAATGAGTCAGAAAGGGAGAGACGAACATAGAATGACAGCACTCATTTGTGGAATATAAAATATCATAATATGACACTAACAGCTAAGGACAGTAAAGACAAGAGCCAAGAGAATCTCTTTGTGGTTTGGAAGCCAGCAAAATGTTCTGGGAGAAGAGGCAGTTGGGACGGGCAAGGGACTACTAATTTGGAGGGATCTATTGGGATGGGAGATGTGTGCCGAAAGTAGATAAAGGACCAAACATGACAGTTTTTCAATATCTGTATTGAAAACTCTAATTCCAAAAGTAGAGAGTTAATTAGAAGGAAAGTACCTGCCACAGAAGCAGGAGGCATATTGGGGAGGGGATGGCAGGAGGGAAATTGGTAACTTTCGTGATTGAAAACGTACACTGGTTGGAGGGATGGCTCTTCAATTTTAGTATGACTGAAACCCAATCATGAAAGATTTGTAACTGTAACTCACAGTCATTCAATCATTTTTTAAATTCCATTTTGAAATGTGCCATACTTAATGCAACAATAGAACTAGTAGTAAACCTATCAAAAAACTTTAAAAATTTTTTTTATAAAATTTCATTTTATTATAGCATTGTAAATTAGAAGGTTATTCATAGTTGGGTTTTGACACATAATGTTCTGTCACCAAGCCCACAACCAGTGTTAGCTTTCCTCCACCACTGTGCCCAGATTCCCTCTCCTATCCACCTACCCCTGCCCAAACTGTCATCATTGCAGGTACTTTTTAAATGCGATTATTAAAGGTTGGATCTCCTGATATCAATGACATTGATTCTGTGCTTTGGATATTTAGCTCGATCATTTGAATTTCCTCTATTTCTCACTTAGAATTTAAAGAGGTTTCCCTGAGATACTGTGAGCTCATACAATTTCCTCTCAGTTCCTCCCAGAGTTGGGAGTTTCCCAGAGCCTGGTTTTCTAAAACTGAGAACTTTGGTTTTGATGAATTTGTATGCTCTGAAACAATTATTTTTTTCCTTTTATTCTTTGCACATTTTTTAACTACTCCTGATTTTCTAGCTGATATTTATCTCATTCCCTGCATATCCTTTAGGAAGAAAAGACTGGGTACCAAGGGATGGAATATGTGCCTTCTGTGTACTCATCAACTCTCCAGACAGAGTTCTTTGGTAAGCATAAGCATGTGAAAACAAAAAAGCATCAAAATATATCAGAAATACAAGTCATTAAAATAACAATGGCTATTTTTAAGTATATGCAAATATGTGCTGGGTTATTGTGTATTTTCTATTATTCCCTGTTTGTTTTTAATACTTGCACCGCACTTATAGTGCTCGGGGTTTATTCCTGGTTCTGTACTCAGGGATCAGTCTTGCCTTGATTCCTGCCTGTACTATCACTCTAGCCCATGCTCTGTGCTCTTGACACTGATACCTCTCACCATTAAATTTAAGGCATAATTTCTTTAGAAATAGGAATTTTGTTTTACCAATTTGGGGGGACAAATGACACCAGGTCTGTTTACTCTTATGGAAAGTAGAATGTGATTAAAATCTAAATCAAAACTTGTGCACCTTATTTCACCTAGTACCATCAGATAATGGCCTGTCTAGAGAGATGACAAGTCTTTATATTTTAATTTACCAATATTTTGCTTTAACGAATCCCAATAGAATATTTAGAGTTGGGATAATTCAGAGAAAAGCCAAAATATTTTGCTTTTCTGACCTAAGGAATTAGGTACAAGTGTGATTTTTCTTTACTTGAAATTTCTCATGAGTTAGCACTGAGAAAATCCAGGATACAGGACACATTTATGAAGATGGTTGTTGAAAATTAATACTAAGTAATAGAGCTTTGGCTACTAATTCTAGAACTTTGACTCATATGGAACACCATTCCAAGAATTTTTCTACGACCTGTGTTTCTTAATTTTTTTATTTTTTCCTATAGAGGAAGCTGGCAGAATAATAATCTAATCATCTTAGAAAACTATATGTAAATTTCATCTCTCCAAACAGTTGCATAGTATTCCATGGGCGACGTGTGCCGAATGTAGATAGTGGACCAAATTAGATGACCTCTCAGTGTCTGTGTTGCAAGCCATAATGCCCAAAAGTAAAGAGCATGAGGAATATTGTCTGCCATGGAGGCAGGGGGAGGGTGGGAAAGGGGAGTATACCGGGGATACTGGTAGTGGGGAATGTGCACTGGTGAAGAGATGGGTGTTTGATCATTGCGTGATTGCAACCCAAACATGAAAGCTTGTAACTATCTCACGGTGATTCAAAAAAATGAAAAAAAAAAAGAAAACTATGTGTGATAAGTAATAGAATAAGCATATAATTTCTACAAACATAGGAAACATAGCAAAATTCAGTGGAAACTATAAGCAAATGTTTATGTAAAAATTACTCAACCAACTATGTATTCATGCCTGGTGAACGTCCACATGTATTTTTTAAAGTTTTAATTCTTTTCTGATTTGAACTTTTCTGTTGTCAGTGTTAGTTTTTTATTTGAGGTTTTAAAGAGGTCTTTAAAGAGGTCTGTTAAAGAGAGGTATTTAACAGAATTTTCACATTGAGATATTGTAAAAACTGTGTATTGAGTACAATTTCCACTTTTTAAGTATAATTGTCTTTGTTTGATTTTTCACATTGGGCATGCTCAGAGTAAGCCCCAACTCACAGTTTTATTAGTATTATTGCATTAGTATAAACCCAGGGTTGTAGGTACTGTTCTGACATCTGTAGAGAAACAAACTGTATCTCTTAACTATTCAGTAATAAAACTTTTCCTTTAGGCCCGCCGCCGAGATGTGATCCCCGGGGCCGCACGTGTGCAGCCTCTCAGCAGCTGCACAAGCATGATTCCAGAGGCCAGCTAAACTACTTTTGGTATAGGCAGCTCCTCGCAGAATGTCTCCAGAATGAGAACTAAGCCTCGGCCCCATGCCTGCCCAGGAGGGGAAAGGTATTTCTCTCTCTTTCCTCTTCCTTGCCAACTGACATATTATGACGACCGCAGATGAGAGTTACAAGCTTGCAATGATCCAATATCTGAAAAAAAATTTCCCTGGACTTAGTTGCTAAAGTACAGAAATCCAAAACCACGTGGCCACTACTGCGACTGCGCAACCTCATATCTCTTCACAACAGGTCTGACACTTGTGGGGAACTCCTAACAATAATAGTGAGGTTTTTTGTTGAAATATTGAATGTAACCAAAGTAAAGAGAAAGTAAAGTGAAGTTTATCAGGTACGGGGGCAGGCGGTGATGGGGACGGGATGGGAGGTGTAATGGGTATTTTTTTTTTTTATTGGTGGAATATGGGCACTGGTGAAGGGATGGTTGTTTCACCATTGTATAACAGAGACTTACGCATGAAAGCATTGCAATATTACACATGGTGATTCATTAAAATAAAATTTTTATTAAAAAAAACAAATAATTAAATAAAATAAAACTTTTCCTTTAGTAAACCAAATAATATTTCTAATTTCATTAGTAGCAATAAGTTTCAACTAATAAAACAAATACAAATTTTATGAAATTCTATCAAAAATATCATTAAACAGATATTTGCACCTTCTTGGGTTATTGTTATTGCCTTTCTCTTCAGGTAGCAAAGTTTCTAGAAAGAGCCAGGGAGATAGTACAGCAAGTCGGGATCTTGTCATAAAAGAGACTGACACCACTTCAATCAATTCCTAGTATATGGTTCTATATGGTCCCCCCAACGATCACTAGGAATAATTCCTGATTGCAAAGCCAGATGTATCCCATAAACATTGCCATTTGAACCCCTCAAACAACAAGAAATCATCTAGAGAAATACTAATCACTGTTCCAGATGGAGCCCTGGAGACACTGAGCAGCAACTAACACGGCTCAGGGATTCGGGACTGGGACACATCCGAGCCGCGGGGGAGCACTGAAGTGGGGCGGCGCCAGCCCAAAACTCAAAGTGTTCCCTGCCGCCGGAAGTCAGCCCTCGACCCACCCTCGGCGCCATCTTGCCACAATCAACAGAGAAGCAGCAGGCATTCTGGTGAGCAACGGGGCCTGGAAAATGCTCCAGACCTGAATTGAGGCCAACAACACAAGAGAGCCGGAAGGAGGAGGTACAGCCTGCACACCTTCTCCAGATGGAGCCCTGGCGACACTGAACAACAACTAACATGGCTCCGGGATTCGGGACTGGGACACATCTGAGCTGCTCGGCCACTAACGTGGCCACGCGACCTATTCTAAAACCTGAAAACATACAATCTTTTAATGGAAAACTAATCATCAAATGCTTCCTTAATAGGGTTATCTTGTTTGGGGGTATGACTCCCACAACAATAGTGAGTTTTGTGTTGAAATGTGGAACGTAATCAAAGTGAAGAGAAAATGAAGTGAAATTCATCAGTTATACATTTGGGGTGGGGGCGGGGGGTATTCCGGGGATTTTGGTGGTGGAATATGGGCACTGGTGAAGGGATGGTGTTTGAATATGGTATAACTAAGACATAACCCTGAGAACTCTGTAACTTTCCACATGGTGATAAAATAAAATAAAAAAAATACTAATCACTGTATAAAGTGTATAAAATTTAATCAACAGTTCCTATTGCTTTTTAGTTTAAATAATTATCAGGAAGATTGACCAGGAATTTTTCTATCCATTTTGAATTCAAACTCTACGCTAAAACTTTGTTTATCTTTTTATCAAATTTTTCTTAATATCATTTGTTTTATATTTCTAAGCTTTGAATTTCACTTTGATAAATATCTACAATAGTGAGGTGGTCTACTATGAAGAAGGCTCCATGTATTCCGTGCCTAGTAGAAAATTTAATTGCAATATAGCCCTCTTTACTCTCAATGCATTAATTTGAAATTACAACACAAATCTAAAACAAGTGCTATAGATTTTATTAGTCAATATTTTAGAATTTAAGAATAAAATTTGTTTAGATATGCATATGTTGCTGAAACAATGATAATGCCCAAAATATTGTCCTTATTTCAATGGAAAATGCCAACTCTCTATGTTAAATAGAGGAAAGAAAATCCACTCTGTGTGTTTGGAAAACCATAATTCTGATGGTGCTTTTCTCTTTTACACTTATCTGACTGTGAATCAGAGGGTTTAATAAGGGTAGCTCAAGAATAAAATATACTGCTACTTTTTCATTTTGAGAATAAATGTATCTGAATATACATAGAAAAAGAACAAAATGTGAGGGTGATTATGAAAAAAATTCACACTACTTCCTTCTCCATAATGCTTACTGACATTATGGAAGCTGAGTTATTATACAGAAAAGACATGATTATGGGACCTGGAGGTCACACCCACAAACTGCCTCTGGCTGATGTATAAGCTCCTTAATGGCCATGATCCGAACACACACAAAAGCATCTTCAAGCTGAGCAGCTCATTGCAGAGATTTCTAAAAAGAGCACTTAGAGGAGCATGTGGCCGAACTTGTGGCAACACAACAACTTATGCTATTCATAACAAGCAATAAAAAATAAAGTATGGGTGAGATTGTCTGCCATAGAGGCTGGATAGATGGGTGGGATGGGGGAATACTTGAGTCTTTGGCGTTGGAAGATGTGCACTGGTGGAGGTTTGGGTGATCAACAATTGTATGACTAAAACTCAAACAGGGAAGCTTTGAAACTATATCATGGTGATTCAAAAACTACTACTAATAATAATAAAATAAATAAATTTAACATACTGACTAAAAAAATGTAATATGGAGTTCATGCCCAATTCAATCAGTTTAATCAATGACTGAATAAATAGCAGTACTTCAACATATTATTGCCTATTGCTCCCTCTCAGAGAACTTGGACAATGTTTATTTTGAAGTGCAGAAGCTTCTTAGTTTGATGTAGTCCCATTTGTTTATGTTTGCTTCCACTTGCATGGTCAGTGCTGTTTCATCCTTAAAGATGCTTTTAGCTTCAATGTTATGGAGAGTTCTGCCTACATTTTCTTCTATAATTCAATAATACAAATTTTTTTTTAAAAAAAGAGAACTTGGTAAGGTACTGAGAGCATTCTGTGGGCAAGGCAGAGCCTGGGGAGCTCTCCGTGGTGTATTTGGCATGGCAAATACAGAAACAATGAAGGGTCTCATTCCCCTTACCCTGAAAGAGCCTTCACTGCTGCAACACTGGGAAAAACGAGAAAAGAGAGGCTCCTAAATTTTGAGAGCTAGGATGAATGGACACATTATTGATACCTGCTTGAGCAAAGCAATGATCAAGGGGATTACAGTGATACAGTGATAATTCCAAATTTTTAAAAAAAGCGGGATGAGAAAATTTACCATACCATAGGTCCTATAAATTCAACATACTTAGATACTACGATAAATGACCAAAATATTATGCAAGAATATTTCAACAAATCTTTCTTATCACACAAAAAGGGAACTATGGGTAATAAAGAATTCACAGAGAAATAACTCATTTAAAAGATAAATTATTTAACATTCTTACTATAAAATCAAACCAAACAGAGGATACTATCTGACTCATCTGAATACATCGAAGATAATGAGTATATAGATAGATAAAAATATAACTATGTATGAATTTAACTCACTCCCACTGCAATAAAGCTCGTCATTTAAAGTTAATATTGCACATGCAGAACTAAAATCAATGCATCTGAAAAGAAATGGAGAACATGATACCAGACAAGTAGTTTAGTAGTTTTTTCTGTCTAAGAAGTCTAATGTTTCTTTCAAATTTCAGTAAGAAATTTAATTGGCATTTCAAAAAATATAATGCCTTAAAATCAGTCGGGAACTTTTTCAGAATATTTTAATTTGTTATTTTCTTTTACATTATGTGTGATTTTGGGGGAGGGGGAGTAACATGTGAAAGGTCTGAGGGTTGTTTCCTCACTTTGCTCTCAGAGTTCATCTGATGCAATAAAGATACATTTAACCTTTTTTTTTTAAAGTTAAGACTTTATTTTTCAACAGAAACAAATATTACCCGGCTGCAGAGTTTGCTAATGGCATTTTTCACCTCCATATTTCTGAAAGCATAAATCAAAGGATTGAGTAAAGGAGTTAGTACAGTTACGCAAGATTATTTCAACAAAGCTTTCTTATCACACAAAGGGAACTTCGGGTAATAATGAATTCATAGAAAAGTTACTACTTTAAAAAAAAAGTATTACTGGGCTGAAGCTATATCACAGCGGGTAGGACATTTGCCTTGCTCGCAGCTGACCCAGATTCGATTCCCAGCATCCCATATGGTCCCCTGAGCACTGCCAGGGGTGATTCCTGAGTGCAGAGCCAGGAGTAGCCCCTGTGCATTGCCAGGTGTAACCCAAAAAGCAAAAAAATATATAATATTATTTTACATTCTTAGTCTGAAATCACACCAAACTGGAGATAAAATCTGACTCTGAATATTTCTGTGTGACAGAAACGTACACCTAAACACATCAAAGATAATGAGTATATAGATAGATAAAAATACATTTATGTGTGAATTAAACTCACTCACACGGCAATAAAGCTCGTCATTTACAGTTAATATAAAACATGCAGAACTAAAATCAATACATCTGCAAAGAAATTGGGAACGTGGTGCCTGCCAAGAAGATTTGCTGTCTCAGAAGTCTAATGTTTCTTTCTAATTTCAAGGAAAAGTATAATTGGCATTTCAAAATATATTAATGCCTAAAATCAATTGGCAACTTTTGGGGGAACATTTTAATTTATTATTTTATTATACATTTTGTGTGATTTGGGAGAAGGGGCAGAAACATACATGAGAGTTCTGAGGTTTTACTCCTCACTTTGTGTTCATAGATCACTCTGATGTAATAAAGTTACATCTAACCTTTTTTTACAAACATTAAGACTTTATTTTTCAACAGAAACAATCATTAACCGGCTGCACAGTTTGCTAATGGCATTTTTCACCTCCTTATTTCTGAAAGCATAAATCAAAGGATTGAGTAAAGGAGTTAGCATAGTGCAGAATATTTCCACGATTTTGTCAAAGTAATAAGAAACTGGAGGCCGCGCATACACAAATATACATGGAATAAAGAACAAAACCACAACAGCAATATGAGACCCACAGGTGGAGAGAGCTTTCCTCTGTCCTTCAGCGCTGTGGTTTCTCAGGGAGAACAAGATGACACTATAGGACACAAGCAACATGAAGAAGATTAGGATGCAAAAGAATCCACTGTTGGCCACTATCATAAGTCCAAAGGCGTAAGTATCAGTGCAGGCAAGCTTCAATAAGGGGTACAAGTCACAAGTAAAGTGATCAATAACATTGGGACCACAGAAAGGAAGTTGTAAAGTAAAGAGAAGCTGTATAATAGAATGCAGAAAACCCCCTGCCCAGGCTACTCCAATCAGAATGCCACAGAGTCTTGAGTTCATGATAGAAGTATAGTGCAAGGGTTTGCAGATGGCCACATACCTGTCATAGGCCATGGCTGTGAGGACAATCACCTCTGCTCCAGAAAATAAGTGTCCAGTAAAGACCTGCATCATGCAACCTCCATAGGAGATGGTTTTCTTCTCATAGAGACAGTCTACGATCATTTTCGGGGCAATAGCTGAGGTGAGGCATGCATCCAGTAACGATAGAAAAACCAGGAAGAAGTACATTGGGGAGCCCACGAGCGCTGGATTGCTGATGATGGCTGCCACAATCAGCAGGTTGCCACAGATAGTTGCAATGTAGACTAAAAGAAATATAACAAATGCAATTTTCTGAACATCTGGATTCTGTGAAATCCCAAGGAGAACAAACTCAGTGACAAAGCTTTGGTTTTGCATGATTTTCCAGAAAACACTCAGAGCTGCCACACAGATCATCACAACCTGCAATAAAAATGAAAAGGTTACATCGGATAGATTTATCATCCTAGGCACTCACAAGTTTGTCCATTCATGTGGTATTTTCCATTATGTGTTTAGTTCATTTTTGAAATAAAGAAAGCAGCCTGCAAAAAAAAATGACAAGGTTACATCAGATAAGTTTATTATCATAGCCACTCAAAATTTGTTCTTCCATGTGGTTCTTTTGATTCTGTCCTTCTTGATATTTGAAACAAAGAAACAAAAAAAAAACAGAATGTTCTGAAAAAAAATAGTGTAAGATCTGACAAAGTTCACTTTTTAAGACATGAAATAATGCTAGATAGAGAGCCTCTCTAGAGGAACAAACCCAAATGTGACAGGATTTGGAGCCTATTTTTTTCCAGTTGCCAAATAGATTACATAGTCAGGGTTTCTTAGAGAAAGTTGTTAAAAGAGACTTTGAACTCTCATCTTATTTCTGAGGAATCAGGACATCAATTTACTTGTCATGTTGAGCATCACCTTGCAATAATAGGCATACAGATGTGAGATGTCCCTGAACAGAAGATTGTTTTATCCACAGAGGGAAAAAGATGTCAGTGACACTTTAATTAAAATCATAGCTCTTCACAACAATTTCTGATTAAGTCTGAAGTGATAGGACTTTTAAGATAAATTAGTCTGGCCGTATAAGAGGGAAATTCTATGAAAAATATTGAGTTCTATAAATATACAAAACACATTACAAAATGGTGAGAACTCACAATCCAGCAGAAGCCATACACTGGCTATGCAGCAGGCCAGGGATCCCTCCTTCGGCTTCAAGCTGTTATAAAAAGTTCCGTAAGAAAGAGTTTGACCTTCTGGGATCCACAGAACCCACAGAAGCTTGAAGTCCCTTCTTTAGTTACACACTGATTCTTTACTCCTGCATATTCCAAGGGGAACAATGGGACATTTTCACCGAACTTTGGCTGGATTGTTTTGGCAGACTCCAGCCATACCACTCTAAGTCTACATTTAGCTTGATATTACACTTGATCTCCTATTTCCACACACACAAAAAAAATGAACAAAGGTAACCGTGGTAGTAAGAATTCCTAGACCCCTAAACTACAGCTGAAGTAGTGACATGGCCAATGACACTAAACTCTTCCTGAAATCCTTGCACAAAATTCTATACAACTGCTGAGTGACAATCAAAAATGTTGGAATAGTTCCAACAGGGAAGTAACTCTCTAGGATAACTGAGTTTATTAATTCTCTGGCTACACTTGAGAGAGCCCTGGCAGGAGAGCACACTGATGTATTAGAAAGACTCAAATATCTCTACCTGAAAAAAGACACAATGAGTAAGCAGCATAGAAATACCACCACACTTTGGGAATGAAGATAGTAGCCTGGACAACTCAGTCAGAAATAGAAACTCTCGGATAATGATTATAGCTAGAACATATTGATGATCTTTAATGAGCTCAAAGAAACAGTGGTGCGAGACTAAGGAAGAATGAAAACAGACATTTGAATCTATACACAGAAGTGACAGAAAGAAAGAGATTACAGAACATGAAAACTCAGTGGAAGGCCTTGTCATCAATTACTATTGATAAAATTGAAAGAGTAATCAACCTGTTCCTGGCCCCACAGAAAAGTCCAGTCCTAGATAAATTCACTAGCAAGTTTTTCCTTACCTTAATTTATCTAAATTTATTTATTTATTATTTAATATTAACAAATCATCAAATGTCCAAACAGATCTAGAATTAAAATTAATTAGATAACAAAGCTCCAACATCAAAATCAATTTTTAAAAAACAATTTTTATGTGAAAACTATTTTGTCTTAAAATGGAGTTGATAAGTCCCTGTCTAAAGGTTTTCTAAGCTGTTTGTTGCTAGTTCAGTCTTCTATGTTATTTTTGGTTTTTGAGTTTAGTTGGTTCCAATGTTACTTGCAATCAAATTTGCAGTGTTCCTACTTGAATTTCAGTACAATCCATTAAAAAAAGACTTACTCCCAATTCTTCCCAGGCTCTTTCAGAAAGTTGTAGAAGCAGGAATTCTCCCAGTTTCAATGAGGCAAACAAAAGCCTGGCATCAAAAGCAGAGAGGGATATCAACAAATTGAAAGCTATATCTCTGATGAACATAAATGCAAAGACTCTCAACAAAATATTAGCCAAAAAATACAAAGTATTTCAGAAAGATCATTCAACATGATCAAATAAGATTCATGGTTTAATATACTCAAATCAATCAACATAATAACCCACATTAATATAAGAAAAAGATAGTCATCTAGTAATATCAATAGATGCAGAGAAAACATTCAAAAAGACGCAAACCCATTCATGATGTGAACTCAATAAAGTGGAAGGTGAAAGAATTTTCAATATAGTTAAAGCCAATTACCACAATTTAACAGCAAATATTGTACACAATGCTGAAAAATTGAAAACCTTCCCTCTAGAGTCAGTCACAAGACAACGATGTCTTCTCTCATCACTACTATTTAATTTCGTTCCGGAAGTCCAAGCCATAGCAATTAGGTAAGAAAGAGATAGTAAAGACATTTACTATCAGACTAGAAAAGATGTCAGACTCAGTGTTTGCGGAGGCATGAAACTACACTTTGAAAATGCTAAAGACTCTACAAAGTAATACCTAGAATAAGTGTATTTATCCCCTTGAGTAGCAGACTACAAAATCGATGGACAAACTCTCGCCTTTCTTACATGCAAATAATAAAGCAATTGAGAGAAAAGTTAAAAAATTAATCCCATTCAGCATTTGTTCCTCAGAAAATCTAGTTCCTGGGAATCAACTTAACAAAAGAGGTTAAAGGCTTACATAGAACAAAACTATGTTATTATAAAATGAAAGAAAAAGTCACAAGGAAATGTGAATATCCCCTCATCATCGATAGGAATTATCAACATTTGTCAAAGTGGCATTCTTCCCAGAACACTGTAGATACAATGTAGTCAAAAAAAATACTCATGAAACTTTTAAAGACATTTAAAATTTATTGAGCGATAGCATGAGGCCGACCTGGGTTTGATTCCTCCATCTCTGTCAGAGAGCCTGGCAAGCTACCTTTGGTATCCCACCCGCAAATAAGAGCCTGGCAAGCTACCTGGAGCATATAGGGTATGTCAAAAACAGTCACAACAAGTCTCACAATGGATACACTCTGGCAAATTGATGAACAAATGGATGACAGTGGTACAGTGCAGTGCTATAATCTATGTTTATAGATTAAACATGCCTGAAATTCACAGGGAATAATGAGTCCCCTTAATAAACCTAAGAAATCTTATGTAAAAAGAATATAGCAGACTACATTTTCCCCAACTTCAAACTGTGTGATTAAGCTATATTCATCAAAACAAAGGACAGACACTCAGGTCAATGTTGCAGAATTGAACGTCCAGAGACTGATCCTCTGGTTTAAGGGACATTTAATGTTTATAAAAAGAGGGGTTGGGGACATGAAGTGGAGCAAAAAAAAAAAGTCTCTTTAGGAAATGGTATTGGAAAAACTTTGATCACACCGTGTACAAAGTCAAATCAAAGCCCATTAAAGACCTTGATATCCAACCTTCCCCTTCAATTACATTGAAGAAAATATAGGTGGAACATTTTAGCATGGAAGCAGATGCTATCTTAAATGATTTAATACCATTGGCCAAGTAAGCAGAATCAAATTTAAACAAATGTGACCATCAAACTAAGAAGCTTCTGCACCACAAAAGAAACAAGGACAAGAATAAGAAGACAACCAACAAATATAGAAAAAATATTTTCCAAGTAGTCATCAGACAGAAGACTAATATCACAATATAAAAAGCTCTGTTTGAACTTTACAAGAACAAAGAAAAATGGCACGAGAAAATGGAATAGATGGATACGAACAGTAATTCTCAATGGAGACATATAGATGGCCAAAAAGTATATGTATATATATATATATATCACTTATCATCAAGAAAATACCAATAAAAAACAACAATGGTATGTCATCTCAGACCAGTGAAACTGTAACAAAGAAACAAAAACAATCAATAATGTTGTAGATGTGAGGTAAAAATTTACTGTTAGTAGAAACATTTCAGGTCCAGCATTTTGGACAATTGATCAGCAGACATTCTTTAAAAAACAAGGGATCAGTCTATTATATGAACCAGCAACTCCCCTTCTTGATACCAACCCCATTACCAATATATATATATATATATATATATATATACATATATTAAGAACATTTGCACTCCTGTATTCGTTCATTGCAGCCAAGTTCATAATAATCAACTTCTGGAAACAACTCAATGCCCAAGATCAGATGACTAGATAAACAAATCATAGTACGTAAACATAATGGAATTATAAGAAAAGATGAAATCATGATATTTGCTGCTACATGATGGATCTGGAGGGTATCATGTTGACTGAAGTAAATTGAAAGGAAAAGGACTGACTCAATTATTTCTCTTATATATGGGATATCAAGCAGCACTGTAGGGGTATAAAAAATACTCAATGGAATAAAATGGAAATTGATCTTTGGTAGTGGGCCACCAACAGAGAAAGCAAGTGGAAGGGGCAGAGAGGAATTAGCTAGGAAGGGGCTGACACTGGGGAACTGGTGGGAAGAAAGTGGACATGGCAGGTGGGGTGAGGGGAAGGTTGGTGAAGGTTGTGTTATGCATGAAATCTTATCATGAAGGGTTATAAACTGTGGTACCTCAAATTAAATTAAATTAAAACATAAAATCTTTGCATGAATTACATACTGTTTAATTTAAAACTTAAAAATAAACCTATTTAAAATAATACTACTATGAAGTGCTGTCCTCATTTGTAAGTTCAATAATAGCATAAAAATAATTATCGAAGCATTATTGCCTAGTAAACTACCAATGCTATATCTTGTATACATATTTAACTCTGGAAAATTATCACTTAAATAATATTTCAAACAAATAATAGATGTTGATCTGAAATTTAAAACTAGACCTTTGCATTCTTTATATAACCAGTTCTTGCCTATTGGATCAACCCAGACAGGAACAAGAATCCTTCTTTGCCAGCAAGAAAATCAGAGAGTGAATGACTGTTCTGTTTCTAATCCACATATAGAGATTAAAGATGTAGCAAAAGTACATAGTAAGAAATACAGAAATATGTTGAATATAGCTGAATCTTGAGTTTTTACTCACTACTTATTAATTACATGTAAGATGTCCTCCATTTTTATTTAGTACAACTTCCTAAGATATAAATATTTGAAATTTACTCTCTTGCAAAGTAGTGTGTAAGAATTTTCAATATAGTTAAAGCCAATTATCACAATTTAACAGCAAATATTGTTCACAATGCTGAAAAATTGAAAACCTTCCCTTTTCAATTTCAGCAACTATCTGAATGTGTCAACAGATTATGTCAAGAATGATTTCCAGTGGCTGGAGCAATAGCACAGCGGGTAGGGTGTTTGCCCTGCATGCGGCCTACCCGGGTTCGATTCCCAGCATCTTCTATGGTCCCCTGAGCACCACCAGGGATAATTCCTGAGTGCAGATCCAGGAGTAATCCCTGTGCATCGCCAGGTTTAACCAAAAAGTCAAAAAAAAAGATAATTTCCAATTATTTTTGTACCAGGACAACACAAAAGTGTAACTTATGATACTGTGCTTTTACTGGTTGAAGTTTCTATTGTTTCTCATGTAGAAAGTCAGCTATTTTATCCACATAAATATTGGTCTTTAATGACCCAGAGATTTGTTTCAATAATTATTTCAATTATTTCAATTTCTCAGTGCATTTCCAGCTACAACTCTGGACAACAAGTTTAGCCTCAGCTGTCTTTAATACAGAAACGGTCACAAATTTTATGATATTGGCATATGCCTTTGCTCTTTAATATGTAGGAAACTATGAGGCTTACAGTACAAATAAAATTTATTCTATAAATATAAAATATAAATATAATATAAAAAGAACCCCAAAACTCACAACGTTGATAAAAAAACCTTACCCATTCTCATTTGTGTTCAAGTTTAATTCATTTCAGCAATGCCTGCCCAATGTCCTCTGTATCTTGCTACAATTGTCTCCAAGACTGCAAGAGTATAAATAAAAAACAACATTGTTCCATGAGTCAAACTGATATTGGAAGGTAAAAAAAATCATTTGATCCTAGTGTCAAAAGAGAAGAGAAGGCAATGAAATGGATAACAGTTAAGAACCAAGACAACTGATAAAAATGCAGGGCACTGCATAATTGAGTTTCAAATAGAAAAGATACATATAGTAGTAAAAAACTGTAATGGTGTGAAAAAAGTGATGCAGTTCATTTACAAGTATGATATTATTCTTCATGTCACAGTTTAACAAATATAATAAATTTGATTAAATTAATCAAATAGACTAATCACTATAATTAATTTGAATTAATTATTGCATTATTTAATTTATTTGCTGAAAACCATGTGTCACTGAAGAAACCCTTAGTCTTGGTGTCCTCTTCTAATGAGTGGTAACATATTTTAAACTGCTCAATCCACAAGAGTCAAAAAATATTCTTATGCATATTTAGTATTTAGTATGCATAAGTCAGAATATATTGATAAATATTGAGGTCATCATTTTTATTAAGCAATGTATATAGCAATGCATGCATGACAATATAATTAAATTAATATATCATATAATCAATAATATAAATCTCTATACCAGGTGATCAAGTTTGGATTTGGTTTAGGGACCACATTCAGCAGTGTTCAGCACTTAGATATTCGTGGCTCTGTGCCAGGATTCAATTCTAGGGGAACTCTCTAGCACCAGGTTGGATGCCTGGATATAAACAGTGTTGGCTGTGTTAAAGACATGCATCTTACCTGCTGTACTATCACTTAACCGAGAATGATATAAAGTGTTCTCAATCACATTATTAACCTAAAATTCATTATTCCTTCCCCAAAATATTAAAAGGAAGGATATAGTGCTTATAAATCATCTAATTTTCTACCAGGTGAAATGATTTTGCAGAGCTGAAACGAGAGTGCTTATCCTGTGCAAAACACAAGACCTTGTGATAATGTTTTTAAATATCACAAACATTCCACAAAGAATTTTATGGAACTCTAAATATGCTTCTATTCCCTTTGATCTATCACTGTCACTGTAGTCCCATTGTTCATCGATTTGCTCGTGTTGGCACCAGGAATGTCTCCATTGTGAGACTTGTTGTTACTGTTTTTGGTATATTGAAAACTCCACTGTAGCTTGCCAGGCTCTGCCATGCTGGCAGGATATTTTCAGTAGCTTGCTGGGCTCTCTGAGAGGGACTGAGGAATCGATATTGGATCGGCTGCATGCAAGGGAAACACCGTACACTCTGTGCTATCGCTCCAGTCCAGTGCAAACATCACTGTAGGGAGAAATATATTTTGGATTCCTATGACATGAGAAATCCAGAAAACAAAAGTACAGCTGAGGCAAATGCAAATTGATGAATATGTTACATTCTACCTAACTTGTATTGAACTTGAAAATGAACATAAGTAGAGAAAGTAGGTTTAAGCTCTTGAAATAGCAGTTATTTCAGTCAGTCCACAAAAAGTTTTCCTTCTTTATGCAATACTTATTGAGAGCTTAAAGCATCTTGAACGCTGTCTTATTGATGCTAAATGTTGTATGTCACTATGTTTTCCTTGAGTTTACAAAGATTATAATCTCCATTTAAAGTGAAAATCCTGAGACAGAAAGGTTATGTGAGTATCCCAGTGTGCAGTTAAGCTGTAGTATTTCATCTTACAACCTAATTTTAGAACCTAATATTCTCTCAAACCTGACAGTTGAATTATACCATCTATAGTTTTAAGTCCTAACTTTTCATTTGAATTTTTTCCTCAAAATACAAAGGTATAATTATGAATCCTACCATGTTTCAGTTTATTGAATGCTCTGGTCCTGGCAATCTATAATTCTCCATGAAGTGACAAACAAGTGAGTGTTGGGTCCACATCTTATTTCTTCATCAGAGAGATGGAGGAAGAGCCACCCTAGTTGAAGATGCAGAGAATGTTCTCTACTGCTTGTGCAGCACTGTGATGAGCATGGTTTGGGAAAGAGAGAATAAGAAATCAAAGGTTCCTTTTCGATTGATTTCCCACTGGAATGAGGGAGGTTTCCCTGAGACATCATGGACCTGTAGAATTGCATCACAATTCTCCCCAAGGTTGGGAATTTCCTACCTGTATGATTTCAAGGACTCTTAACGTTTTGGTTCAAGTGTTGGCAAAATCTTGTGTCCCTGAGCAATTATATTTTTACAGCACATAGTTATCTGTGCTCGTGCTCTATTTGAAGATCCTTTTATTACCTTCAGAAATAAAATATTTGTGATATGGAGATGGAATACATTTTTTGTGGTAAAGGTCAAAACTTCTATTTGCTCATAAAAATGATAGGGTAGTATCCTCAGATAAGGTTCCATAATCAATCTGTAATGTGAAATATAAGAAATAGTGTGCCATTTCATGTTTATTTAATAATAACAAAAGCTAGAAATTTTGATAAGAATTATACATTAAGTTAATAACCTATATTATTCTTTCTTTATGATTTTCATACTGCAGACTTCAAAAATGATATATACTTTTTTAAAAAGTAATACATTTTTCTTTTCAATGCTTTATACTATAGTTTATCTGGAGTTTATTCCCAGGTAAATGTGGTAGAATTAAAGTTTAATGTACCTAGTACCTCTTTTGAAAATTTACACTGATAAATATGAGAATTTTCCTCTGGGATATAGATTATATTCTGCTGGTCTCTCTATTTTTCTTCCAGGGCGACAGTTTTGATAACTATAACTTAAGAGTATAATTTAATGTCTGGGAACATGACCCACCCATTTATTAAAAATCTGTTTGCAAAATTTTTTTTTGTTTTAAATATTATGGCCATTAATTTGCCTCACTGTTTTTAGGACACATGAGATTATCTTTTTGTTTTTGGTCTTTTGCCCACAGCCTGATGTTCAGAGTTTAATAATGACTGAACTCAAGAATCACTCAAGATTTAATGAGAAAATTATACTTGATTTATTTTAATATAAATACTACAAACATTACTAATCCAATTGTCCTTTCATCTAAATAGAAGTTATCTTCAGAGAAAATATTAGGATTATTCACAATATTAGTTTAGACTACAGAAATTGAGATTCTATATTAATAACCTTCAGCACCAAATGTTAATATTTTAATGTCTTATAACTATAAAGACTAAATTGATGGTTATAAAACTTAAATGCACTTAGTTCCTATTAAGATAGAATGAAAAACATTGTTTTCTTTGAGGAGAGAGGTGGTTAATCAGAGTTCTAAAGTTTCTTTTAAATATTCCTTTTCTATTGCCTCTAGTTGATTTATAATTTAAATATTTCATATGAATGATATATCAAATTTGTTTTTTTTCTTCTGATGGATTTTAGTACTCTGGTATTCTACAGTTTCCTTCAGTAGAGTGAAGGGAACAAGAATTTTGTTTTCTTTTCCTTTCTGATATTTTATCGATTAGGTAGATTACAATATTTGATGACATTTAATATTCCAACACCAATCCCAGGTGTTGGTGTAAACCTTCCCATCAGCATCTTTCAGATTTTTCCATCCTGAACCCGAATGCCTGCCCCAATGCAGAACCAAAATAACACATACTGTATTGTTAGTTATGAAAAAAAAATGGAAAACCACTGAAAATGCTACACAAAAGGATCCTTAGAGGAAAGGGAATGAAAATTGTTCTATTATGACAAGGACCATTTAGACGTTCTATAAGATCATTAAGTGTTTTTAAAGGTTGAGTCTTGTGTGCTTTTACATCTGTAATGTATACACACACATACACATATGTGTGTGTATATATATACATATATGTATATATATACATATATGTATATATATATCGGCTGAGCAAGAGCACAGCAGGTAGAGCTTTTGCCTTGCATGTAGCCCACCTGGGTTAGATTCCTCCATCCCTCTCAGAGAATCTGGCAAGCTACTGAGAAAATCCTGCCCACAAGGCAGAGCCTGATTGGCTACCCATGGCTTATTCGAATACTAAAAACAGAAACAAGTCTCACAATGGAGACATTACTCATGCCCCCTGGAGCAAATTGATGAACAATGGGACAACAGTGCTACAGTGCTATATATATGTATTTTCTCTAAGATTGCTTGCCTACTACTTTGAACCCCATCAAATATCTTGTGGTACTCATAGAGTACCACTACACACTACCCAGCCACCGCCATGCTCCAGGCCGCTATCTGGACACTCGGGCCAGACATCATGGATGAGTGAAGTCACACAGAACCAGGTAAGCAGAACTTTGTGACCTTGGACTCCAGTCTCAACCAGACCCGGAAACAATATCATCTGTATGCATCCTCCAATTTCTGGCATTTTAGGGAGGGGTCTAATCCAGATGCCCCACCCTACTGAAGTCAGATAAATACCTCAATGCCAACCCCCCACTACCTCCACTACCCAGTCACAGATAGATGCCTATATTCAGAAACTCTGAAGCTCATTATTCGCAAGCCTCAGGCAACTGAAGTCAAGAGACTCAAATCCTCAAAGCTGTCATGGTAATCATACATGATCTGCAATTATAGAAACAAATAATGGACATTGTGCTAGCTTTACCATAGTACCTACAATTTGATTCATTCATGTGAAAATGTATTTTGTGTCTCTGTCATCATTTAGATAAATAATCACATACTTGTAAAAGAGTGAAATATCACACAAAAATACAATGGTGACAGTCAGAAGAATGTGTATCTGCTTAAAAAATAACTAGCTAGTTTTTCAGTACTTCATGTATCATGGATCTAATTCAACCATTTATTTGGAATCCTCATTTATTTAGAGGAGCAATGGGGCCAGGGTCAGAGGATTCAGTGTAAAGGTTATGTTGAGGAATGATAAAGCCAAGTATCAAATGTCCAGAGCACTGAAGTCAAGAGACCCAAACTTTAACGACCAAACTTAGAAAGGTGCCTGTTGGAAAGGCAGGCTAGAGGGGTGGGAGTGATATGGGAGGGAATTTGGGAAAATTGATGGAGGAAAGTTAAAACTGGTGGTAGCATCAGAGTTGCAATAATGTATTTCTAAAACTCAACTATAAATAATTTTGTAAAAAATTGTGCTTTAATTTAAAAAAGAAAATAAAACAATAAATTAAATTAAAAGGAAAACAATGAAATAATTAAAATAAAACAAAAAAGAAATGTGCATGGTAATTATAATATTTACTTAACCTAAAAACATAAAACCATTTTTGTAAAATATATAAATTGTTAAATTTTCCTCACCCAAGTAAATTGAGTTTCATTTAAAAATGCATTTGGATGTATGGTTATTGCAGCACTGTTGACAATAGCCAGAATTTGAAAACAACCCAAGTGCCCGAGAACAGATGACTTATTAAAGAAACTTTGGTACATCTATACAGTGGAATACTATGCAGCTGTTAGAAAAGCCTGGAGCAATAGTACAGTGGGTAGGGCATTTGTCTTGCATGGTATCAGCCCAGGTTAGATTCCTCCATCCCTCCTAGAGAGCCTGGCAAGCTACCAAGAGAGTATCCCACCCACATGGCAGAGCCTGAGAAGCTACCCGTGACATACTTGATATGCCCAAAAAACAGTAACTACTCTCACAATGGAGACTTTACTGGTACCCGCTTGAGCAAATAGATAAACAATGGGACAGCACTGCTAAAGGTGCGATAGTTAGAAAAGATGAAGTCATGAAATTTGCCTATAAGTGGATGGATATGGAGATTATCATGCTGAGTGAAATGAGTCAGAAAGAGAAAGACATAGAATGACTGCACTCATACGTGGAATATAAAATAGCATAATATGACACTAACACCTAAGGACAGTAAGATAAGAGCCAACAGAATCCCCTTGTGGTTTGGAAGCCAGCAAAATGTGCTGGGAGAAGAGGCAGTTGGGATGGAGAAGGGACTACTAAATTGGACGGATCTCTTGGGATGGGAGATGTGTGCTGAAAGTAGATAAAGGACCAAACATGACAGCCTTTCAATATCTGTATTGAAATCTGTAATTCCCAAAAGTAGAGAGTTAATTAGAAGGAACGTACCTGCTTCAGAAGCAGGAGGTATATTGGGGTGGGGTAAGGCAGGAGGGATATTGGTAACATCGGTGGTGGAAAACGTACACTGGTGGAGAGATGGCTGTTCAATTTTAGTATGACTGAAACCCAATCTTGAAAGATTTGTAACTTTAATTCACAGCCATTCAATAATTGTTTAAATTCTATTTTGAAATGTGCCATACTTGAATGGCAACAATAGAACTAATACTAAACTTATCAAAAAACTATAAAATTCAATTTTTAAATTTTGGTTTATTATAACAACGTGATTGCAAGGTTATTTGTAATTGGGATTTTGACAGACGATATTCTGTCACCAAGCCCACCTCCAATGTCAACTTCCCTCCATCACGTGCCCATATTTCCTCTCCTATGTACCTACCCCAGCCTGGCCTGCCATCTTTAGAGGCACCTTTTAAATGTGATTATGAAACGGGGATAGGGGGCAAGATGAGAGGTGTACTGGGGTTTTGTTCTTTTGTTTTGTTTTGTTTTGTTTTTTGGTGGTGGAATATGGGCACTAGTGAAAGGATGCTTGATTCATCATTGTATATCTGAGACTTAAGCCAGAAAACATTGCAATTTTCCACATGGTGATTCAATAATATAAAAGCTTTATTAAAAATAAATAAATAAATAAATAAAATAAAACTTTATCTTTAGTAAACCAAATGCTATTTCTAATTTCATTCATAGCAATAATGGAAGAAGGTTCAACTAATAAAACAGATACAAATTTTTTAAATTCTACAAAAATATTAAATAGACGTTTGCACCTTCTATGGATATTGTTATTGTCTTTGTGTTCAGGTAAGAAAGTTTCTAGAAAGAACCAGAGAGATAGTACAGCAAGTAGGGATCATGTCATTAAAGAAGCTGACACCACTTCAATCAATTCCTAGTATATGGTTTGATATGGTCCCCCCAACTCTCACTAAGAATAATTAATGAGTGCAAATCCAGAAGTATCCCATAAGCATTGCCATTTGAACCCCTCCAACACAAAGATATCATCTAGAGAACTCCTAATCTTTGTAGAAAGTGTATAAAATTTAATTGACAGTTCCTATTGTTTTTTAGCTTAAATAGTTATCAGAAGATTGACCAGGAATTTTTCTATCCATCTTGAATTCTAACTCTATGATAAAACTCTGTTTTTCATTTTATCAAACTTTACTTAATATAATTTGTTTTATATTTCTATTCTTTGAAATTCACTTTGATAAATATCTACAATAGTGATGTGGTTTGCTATGAAGAAGGCTCCATGTATTTCGTGCCTAGTAGAAAATTTAATTGCAATATGGCCCTCTATACTCTCAATGTATTAATTTGCAATTATAACACAAATCTAAAAAAATGTTATAGGTCTTATTAGATACAATTTTAATAAGGAGTTAAGAATAAAAATATTAAGATATGCATATGTTGTTCAAATAATGATAATGGCCAAAATATTGTCCTTAATTCAATGGAAAATGCCAACTCTTTATGTTAAATAAAGGAAAGAAAATCCACTTTGTATGTTTGGAAAACCATAATTCTGATGGTGCTTTCCTCTTTTACACTTATCTGACCATGAATCCGGGCGTTGAGTGAGGGTAGCCTTTGAATGAAATACACTGCTACTTTTTCATTTTGAGAATAAATGCATCTGAATACATATCAAATAAGAACAAGATGAGAGCAAATGTGACGGTGATTATGGAAAAAATTCACACTACTTCCTTATCCACAATACTTACTGACATTATAGAAGCTGAATTATTATATAGAAAAGACATGATTATGGGACCTGTAGGTCACACCCACAAACTGCCTCTGGCAGCTGTATATGCTCCTTAATGACCATGATACGAAGACACACAAATGCATCTCCAAATTAAGCAGCTCGCTGCAGAGATTTCTAAAAACAGTACTTACAGGAGCAGGCAGCCAAACTTGCGGCACGCAACAATTTATGCTAATCATAACATGCAATGCAAAACAAAGTATGGGGGAGATTGTCTGCCATAGAGGATGGATGGAAGGGGGGGAAGGGGGGATACTTGAGTCTTTGGCGTTGGAAGATGTGCACTGGTGACAGTTTGGGTGATCAATCATTGTATGACTGAAACTCAAACAAGGAAGCTTTGAAACTATATCATGGTGATTCGGAAACTAATAATAATAAAAATATAATGATTTAAAAATAAAAAAAATCATTGATGTAAAGAGAGCGGTATGGCAGGGTGATACTATTTCACCAAAACTCTTCAGTGCCGCCCTAGAGAACATCATGTGAGAACTGGAATGGGAAAGAATGGGCATGAAGATAGATGGTTGGCAACTACACCACCTCCGCTTCGCTGATGACATCGTTCTCATAACACCAAACATTAGCCAAGCAGCACGAATGCTGACTGACTTTGATCTCAAGTGTGGAAAGGTCGATATTGCATCTGAATCTCAACAAGACGATGTTCATGAAAAAATGAACTGGTCTCTGAAGCTCCATTTGCTCTCAATAGAACGAACATCTCCGATTGCAGCAGCTATGTGTACCTGGCTCGAGAACTCAACATGAGGAATGACTTGGTGCCAGAAATGCACAGGCGAAGAGAGCAGCGTGGAATGCATTCAAGAGGGTAGAAGAGGTGGTTAAGAGAACTTAGAACCTCCAGACTCCAGGTACATCTTTTTGATTCCAGCATTCTTCCTGCACTAACATATGCCTCAGAGACCTGGGCCCAATGCAAACAGAATGAGAATGCTATTAGGGTATCCCAAAGAGGAATCAAGAGAGCTATGCTGGGAGTATCACGTCTCACTCAAGTGAGAGAAGGAATCCGGAGTTCTGACCTTCATCGATGGTCAAAATTCAGGGATGCTGTCTCCTTTGCCAAGGTATCAAAAATCAGATGCGGCGGTCATGTAATGCGTTTCAGAGACGACAGTTGGACTAGAGCTGTTACCGACCGGATTTCACAGGACGTCAAAAGACCTCGGGGTCGCCCACCAACTAAATGGTCAGATTTCTTAGTCAAATCTCTCAATGAACATTTTGAGGCTCTTCCTGTTCCTGGAGCGAGCAGGTATCATTGGGCTACACTAGCTCGGGACAGGGACAAATGGAGATGTTACTGGCACCAGCTCAAGCAAATCGAAGATCAACAGGACTATAAGTGATACAAGTGAATAAAAAAATAAAATAAATTTGCGGCCGGGTTTTCGGCCCAGGTGCCCATGTCTCTGCAGAGCCGGTGGATGTGGAATGAGCGGGAACCAGAGACAGCTTTTGGAATTGGGGTTCCAGCAAATGCTTGCACCCGTGTATGGAGACTGAACTAAGCTTTTGCCCCACGCCGGCTAATGGAGGAAATAACCTTCCTTCTTGGTCTCTCTCCCCTCCGGGAGACGGCGTGGTATCCGACATCTTGTGGGTCCGTTGAGAAGGTATGAACTTTTGGCGCGAGGAAAAAAAAAAAAAAATGTGTGCTTTGAACTTGAAACAGCCTCGGGATACAGGGCCAGCCCCCACCAGGGCCGGGGCTCGGCTCCGGCTGGCCGGGTTTTCGGCCCAGGTGCCCATGTCTCTGCAGAGCCGGTGGATGTGGAATGAGCGGGAACCAGAGACAGCTTTTGGAATTGGGGTTCCAGCATCTGGCAGAATTTTCCCTGGACTTTATACAGAAATCCAAAACCCCGCGGACGCGGCTTAACATTTATAATTGTCAGCAATGTGAAACGGTTCCTTTTGAACAGTTCTGACTTGGGGGGGGAAACTCCAAATAATAACAGTAAGTTTTTGTTGAAATATTGAAGGTTTTTAATCTAGCAACCAGCTCTCTGGACTGTGAACTAAGCAAACTAATTATCAAATGTAGTAGGTCTGTCTTTCTTGCTTGGAAACTCTAACAACTATAGTGAGTTTTGTGTTGAATTATGGAATGTAATCAAGGTAAAGAAAAAATGAAGTGAAATTCATTAGTTATACAGTAGGGGGTGGGGACGGGGGGTATACTGGGGTTTCTGGTGGTGGAATATGGGCACTGGTGAAGGGATGGGTGTTTGAATATTGTATAACTGACATATAAACCTGCGAACTTTGTAACTTTCCACATGGTGATTTAATAAAAAGTTTAAAAAAACACATGGTATATATATGTAACGGAATATTACTGAGCTACTAAAAAAAATAATGTCGATTTTTTTCTAAATTTTGGATGAACCCAGAGGGTATTATGTAATGCAAAATCAGAAGGAAAAAGACAAAAACAGATAATTATATTCATGTATGTTATATAAAGAAACAAGCAAAGGAATTGAAAATGCCAAATAACAATAAATGCTCAAAGTCTGATGACAAAACAGAAAAAAAAAATAAATAAATTTAATATATTGACTAAAAAAAGGAATGTGGAGTTCATGCCCAATTCAATCAGTTTAATCAATGTCTGAATAAATAGCAGTCCTCTGACATCTTATTGCCTAGCTCTCCCTCTTAGAGAACTTGGTCACTGTTTCTTTTGAAGTTCAGAAGCTTCTTAGTTTGATGTAGTCCCATTTTTTTATGTTTCCTTCCACTTGCATGGTCAGTGCTGTTTTGTCCTTAAAGATGCTTTTAACTTCAATATCATGGAGAGTTCTGCCTACATTTTCTTCTATGATTCAATAAAATTTAATTTTTTTTTAAAAAAAGAGAACTTGGTAAGGTACTGAGAGCATTCTGTGGGTACGGCAGAGCCTGGCAAGCTCTCCGTGGTGTATATGGCATGGCTAATGCAGTACAAATGAAGGGTCTCATTCCCCTTCCCCTGAAAGAGCCTTCATTGCTGTACCACTAACAAAAACGAGAAAAGAGAGGCTATTAAATTTTCAGAGCTAGGATGAATGGACACATTACTGGTACCCGCTCGAGCAAATCAACCATCAAGGGGATTACAGTGATATAGTGATAATACAACATTAAAAAAAAAAGCAGGATGAGGAAATTACCATATCATAAGCCCTATAAATTCACCATGCTTAGATCCTATGAAAATGACCTAATTATTATGCAAGAATATTTCAACAAAACTTTCTTATCACACAACAAGGGAATTTTGGGTAGTAATGAATTCACAGAGAAGTAACTGATATAAAGGATGAATTATTTAACATTCTTAGTCTAAAATAACACCAAACAATATATAAGATCTGACTCATCTGAATACATCGAAGATAATGAGTGTATAGATCGATAAAAATATATCTATGTAGGTAATTTAACTCACTCACAATGCAATAAAGCTCGTCATTACAGTTAATATAGAACACGCAGAACTCAAATCAATGCATCTGCAAAGAAATTGGGAATATGGTGCCAGATAAGTGTTTTCTGTCTCAGAAGTCTAATGTTTCTTTCAAATTTCATTAAGAAATTTAATTGGCATTTCAAAAAATATAATGCCTTATATCACTTGGGAAATTTTCAGGATATTTTAATTTATTATTTACTTTTACATTTTGTGTGAATTTGGAGGAGGGGCAGAAACATGTGGAAGGTCTGAGGGTTTATTCCTCACTTTACACTCAGAGATCAATCTGATGCAATCAAGTTACATTTAACCTTTTTTTCAAACCTTAAGGCTTTATTTTGCAACAGAAACAATCATTAACCGGCTGCACAGTTTGCTAATGGCATTTTTCACCTCCTTATTTCTGAAAGAATAAATCAAAGGATTGAGTAAAGGAGTTAGGATAGTGTAGAATATTGCCACGATTTTGTCAAGGGAGAAAGAAACTGGAGGCCGCGCATACTCAAATATACATGGAATAAAGAACAAAACCACAACAGCAACATGAGACCCACAGGTGGAGAGGGCTTTCCTCTGTCCTTCAGTGCTGTGGTTTCTCAGGGAGAACAAGATGACCCCATAGGACACTAGTAACATGAAGAAGATTAGGATGCAAAAGGTTCCACTGTTGGCCACTATCATAAGGCCAAAAGCATATGTATCAGTGCATGCAAGCTCCAGTAATGGGTACAATTCACAAATAAAGTGATCAATAACATTAGGACCACAGAAAGGAAGTTGTAGAGTAAAAAGAAGCTGTATAATGGCATGCAGAAAGCCCCCTGCCCAGGCTACTCCAATCAGAATGCCACAGAGCCTTGGGTTCATGATAGAAGTGTAGTGCAAGGGTTTGCAGATGGCCACATACCTGTCATAGGCCATGGATGTGAGGACAATCATCTCTGCTCCAGAAAAAAAGTGTTCAGTAAATATCTGCATCATACAACCTCCGTAGGAGATGGTTTTCTTTTCATAGAGACAGTCTATGATCATGTTAGGGCCAATTGCTGAGATAAAACATGCATCCAGGAACGATAGAAAAACCAGGAAGAAGTACATCGGGGAGCCCATGAGCGCTGGATTGCTGATGATGGCTGCCACAATCAGCAGGTTGCCACAGATAGTTGCAATGTAGACAAACAAAAATATGACAAATACAATTTTCTGAACATCTGGATTCTGTGAAAATCCCAGGAGGACAAACTCAGTGACAAAGCTTTGATTTTTCATGATTTTCCAGAAAACACTCAGAGCTGCCACACAGACCATCTCAAACTGCAATAAAACTGACAAGGTTACATCAGATAAGTTTATTATTGTAGGCACTCACAATTTTGTTCTTACATGGGGTTCTTTCTATTCTGTGCTTCTTTTAATTTTGAAACCAAAACAAAAAAATACCAGAATGTTCTGAAAAAATCATGTAAGATTTGGGAAAATTAATTTTTTAAGATATAAAATAGTGCTAGAGAGAGAGAATCTCTAGAGGAACAAAGACAGATGTGACAGGATTGGGAACCTATTTTATTTCAGTTACCATCATAGATTACTTAGTCATAGTATCCTAGAGAAAGTTGTTAAAGGAGACTTTGAAGCCATATCTTAGCCTGAGGCATCAGGACATAAATTTACCTGTCATGTTGACCATCAAGTTGTAATAATAAGCAAACACATGTGAGATGTCCCTGATCAGAAGAATTTTTTATCCACAAATGGGAAAAGTTGTCAATGGCATTTTAAAATCACAACCTTCACAACAATTTCTGGATTAGTCTGAAGTGATAGGACCTTTAAGATAAATCAATCAGGCCATATGAGAGGGAACTTCTATTAAAAATGTTGAGTTCTATAAATACATAAAGTATATTACAAAAGAGGTGATAACTCTCAATCCAGCAGAAGCCATACACAGTCTTATGCAGCAGGCCAGGAATCTCTCTTTTGGCTCCAAGTCTCTTATATAAAGTGCTTACAAAAACCACTGGCCTGCTGGGATCCACACAACCCACAGAAGCTTGAGGTCCCTCTTTAGTTACACACTGCTTCTTCACTCCTGCATATTCCAAGGGGGACATTTTCGCTGAACTTGCACTGGAGTGGTTTGGCAGCCTCCTACCATACCACACTAATTCTAGCTTTATCTTGATACTAACCTCGATCTCCTATTTCGCCAGAAAAATGAACGAAGTTAACCATGGTAGTAAAAAAACCTAGACCCCGAAACTACAGCTGAAGTAGTGACATAGTCAAAGACATTAAAAGTCATCCTGATATCCTTGCACAAAATTCTAAACAACTGCTGAGTGACAACCAAAGATGTTGGAATAGTTCCAAGAGGGAAGTAACTCTCTAGGATCACAAATCACGAATCATGAAAACCCGGTTAATCGTCGATTTCTCTAGCGGGCTCAGTAAATCTCCATTCATCCTTTCCCTGAGATCTTAGAAATCTCTTTCAACTTGGCCCTCCCAACAACTTCCCACTGGAGACTCTTTCAGGGTTAGGGGAATGAGATCCAGCTTGTTACTGGATTTAGCATATGAATACAACATGGGAAGCTTGCAAGGCTGTCACATGTAGGCAGGAAACTCTCAGAAGCTTGCCCTTTCTCCCACAGGGAGAACTAGGCTACAAGGCCCAAACATGTGGAGAGGAGCCTCAGGCATGGCTGTAGCTAGCTTCTGGTGGTCTTTGGCCCCCGGGAGCTCTTCAGGGTGGGGAGGGAAGCTGGAGCCCATCACCTCTGAGGGGCCCCAGGGAAGACAGCCAGGCGTTCGGGCAAGAGACTCTCTAGGATAACTGAGTTTATTAATTCTCTGGCTACCCTAGAGAGTGCCCTGGCAAGAGAGCACAGGTGATAAATTTGAAAGACTCAAATCTAGATACCAACAGACACAATGCATAAGCAGCCTAGAAATACCACCACACTTTCAAAATGAAGATAGTAGCCTGGACAACTCAATCAGAACTGGAACCTCTCACATAAAGATTATAGCTAGAATATGTTGACAATCTTTAATAAGCTCAAAGAAACAGTGGTGCGAGATTAAGAAAGCATGAAAACAGACATTGGAAACTATAAACAGAAGTGAGAGAAAGAAAGACATTACAGAGCATGAAAACTCAGTGGAAGACCTTGTCATCAATAACTATTGATGAAATGGAAAGGGTAATCTACGTGTTCCCAGCCTCTCCAAAAATTCCTGTTGTAGATATATTCACTAGCAAGTTTTTCCTTACTTTAATTTATCTAAAGTTATTTATTTGTTTTTAAATATTAACAAATCATCAATTGTCCAAACAACTCTAGAATTAAAATTAATTAGATAACAAAGCTCTACTATCAAAATCAATGCTTTTATAAAAATCAATTTTTAAGTGAAAACGATTGTGTCTTACCATGGAGTTGTTATGTGTTAAGTTATTTTTCTTTTTCCTTTTTTTTTTTTTTTGGCTTTTTGGGTCACACCTGGCGGTGCACAAGGGTTACACCTGGCTCTGCACTCAGGAATCGCCCCTGGCAGTGCTCAGGGGACTATATGGGATGCTGGGAATTGAACTCAGTTCGTCCGCGTGCAAGGCAACCGCTCTACCCACTGTGCTAGCTCTCCAGCCCCAAGTGTTAAGTTCTTGTCTAAAGATTTAAAGCTGTTTGTTGCTAGTTCAGTCTTCTATGTTATTTTTGTTCCTTGAGTTTAATTGTTTCTGATGTTACTTTGCCATCTAATTTGCTGTGTTTCTACTTGAATTTCATTACAAACCATTAAAAAATACCTACTCCCATTTTTTCCAGGCTCTTTCATGAAGTTGTAGAAGAAGGAATCCTCCCAATTTCAATGAGGCAAAAGTAACCATAGCATCAAAAAGAGAGAGAGATATCACAAAAAGGGAAAGCTATATCCCTCTTGAACATACATGCAAACATTCTCAACAAAATATTAGCCAACCAAGTACAAAGAATATCGGAAAGATCATTCGCCATGATCAAATAAAATTCATGGTTTAATATATTCAAGTCATTCAATGTAATAAACACCATGAATATAAGAAAAAATAGTCATCTAGTAATATCAATAGATGCAGAGAAAACATTCAAAAAAGTGCAAACCCATTCATGATGTGAACTCAATAAAGTGGAAGATGAAAGAATTTTCAATATAGCTAAAGCCAATTACCACATGCTCACAGAAAATATTGTGCACGACCTGTAAAATTGAAAACCTTTCCTATAAACTCAGTCACAAGCCAAGTATGTCCACTCTCATCACTACTATTCAATTTAGTTCCGAAATTCCAAGCCATAGCAATTAGGCAAGAAACAGATATTGAAGGCACTCAGACTATAAAAGATGTCAGTCTCAGTGTTTGCAGAGACATGGAACTACACTTTGAAAATGCTAAAGACTCTACAAAAAAAAAAAACCTAGAAAATGTATATTTATACCATTGAGTAGCAGAATACAAAATCAATGGACAAACTATTGCTTCTTTTTACATGCAAACAGTAAAGCAAATGAGAGAGAGGTTAAAAAGTTAATCCCATTTTCCAGTTGTTCCTCAGAAAATCTAATACCTGGGAATCAACTTAACAAAAAAAGTTAAAGACTTACCTAGAACAAAACCATGTTATTATAAAATAAAACATAAAGACAAAAGGAAATGTAAACATCCCCTCTTCATGGATAGGAAGTATCAACATTTGTCAAAGTGGCAATCTTCCCAGAACACTGCAGATACAATGTAGTTCTATTAAAGATGCCCATGACATTTTTAAAGATATTTAAATATATATTTTAATTTATAATCTATGTTTGGATTGGAACACTAGTCCGACATGGATTCGATTCCTCCATCTCTCTCAGATAGCCTGGCAAGCTACTGAGAGTATCCCACCTGCACAGCAGAGCTGGCAAGCTGCCTGGGACGTATAGGATATGTCAAAAACAGTAACAGCAAGTCACACAATGAAGACCTTACTGGTGCCTGCTCCAGCAAATGATGAACAACTGGACAATAGCGCTAGAGTGCAGTGCTGTAATCTATGTTTATAGATTAAACATGCCTGAATTTCACACGGAATAATAAGTCCATTTAGTAAACCTAAGAAATCTTAGGTCCAAAAACGTTAGCAGACTTCACTTTCCACAACTTCAAACTGTGTGATAAAGCTATAGTCATCAAAACAAAGGACAGACAGTTGGTCAATGTTGCAGAATTGAAAGTCCAGAGAAAAATCCTCAGGTATAAGGGACATTTAATGTTTATAAAAAGAGGGGAGCAGGGACATGATGTGGAGCAAAAATAGTCTCTATAGCAAATGGTGCTGGAATAACATTGATCACACCGTGCACAATGTCAAATCAAAGCAGATTAAATACATTGATATCTGACTTTCTCCTTCAATTACATTGAAGAAAACATAGGTGGAACATTTTGGCATGGAAGCAGATGCTCTCTTCAATGATTCAATACCATTGGCCAAGTAAACAGAATCAAAGATAAATAAATGTAACCATCATATAGAGAAGCTTCTGCAGCACAAAAGAAACAAGAACAAAAGTAAGAAGACAACCAATAGACATAGAGAAAATATTTTCCAACTAGTCTTCAGACAGATGATTAATATCACACTATAAAAATCTCTGGTTGAGCTTTTTGTTTACAAGAACAAAACAAACAATGACACAAGAAAATGGAATAGAAGTATACGGATAGTAACTCTCAACAGAGACATACAGATGGCCAAAAAGAATATATATATACATATATATATATACACACAGATAAAGGCATACACATATATATATCACTTATCATCAGGAAAATACAAATTAAAAAAAAATAACAATGATATGTCAACTCAGACCAGTGAAACTGTAATGTATCACAAAGAAAAAAAATAAACAATAATGTTGTAGATGTGAGGAAAAAATTCACTGTTAGTAGGAACATTTCTGGTCCAGCATTTTTGGAAAAAAATACAGCATACATTCTTTAAAAAATAATGAATCAGTGTACTACATGATCCAGCAACTCCACTTCTTGATGTCTATCCCATACCAAAAAAATAAAAAGCACATTGAGAAGATTTGCCCTTCTATATTTGTTCATTACAGCCAAATTCACAATAACCAACTTCTAGAAACAACTCACTTGTCAAGAGCAGATGACTAGATGAAGAAAACATAGGACATATGCATAATGGAATTATAAGAAAAGATGAAATCATGAAATTAGCTGGTACATGATGGATCTGGTGGGTATCATGTTGACTGAAGTAACTCGAAGGAAAAAGGACTGACTCAATTATTTCTCATACATACGGGATATAAAGAAGCACTGTAGGGATATAAAAAATACTCAATGGGACAAAATGAGATTGATTTTTGGTAGTGGGCCACCAACGGAGAAAGCAAGTGGTAGGGGCAGAGAGGAATTAGCTAGGCAGGGGTTGACACTGGGGAACTGGTGAGAAGGAAGTGGACATGGCAGGTGGGGTGAGGGGAAGTTTGATCAGGGTTGTGTTATGCATGAAATCCTATCACGAAGGGTTATAAACTGTAGTACCTCAAATAAAATTAAATTAAATTAAAAATAAAATCTTTGCATGAATTACATACTGTTTTATCTAAAACTTAAAATATACCTATTTAAAATAATACTACTATCAAGTGTGGTCCTCATTTGTAAGTGCAATAATAGCATAAAAATAATTATCGAAGCATTATTGCCTAGTAAACTACCAATGCTATATCTTTTATACATATTTAACTGTGGATAATTAGCACTTAGAGTATTATTTCAAACAAATAATAGATGTTGATCTGGAATTTAAACCTAGACCTTTGCATTCTTTACATGGCCAGTTCTTGCCTATTGGATCAACCCAGACAGGAACAGGAATCCTTCTTTCCCAGCAAGAAAATCAGAGAGTGAATGACTGTTCTGTTTCTAATCCACATATAGAGGTTAAAATATGTAACAAAACTACATAGTAAGAAATAGAGCTATATGTTGAATATAGCTGAATCTTGAGTTTTTACTCACTACTTATTAATTACATATTAAGATGTCCTCCAATTTGTTTTAGTACAATTTCCTTAGATATAACTACTTGAAATTTACTCTCTTGAAAAATATATGAGTTCACCAATTACCTGAATGTATCAACAGATTATATCGAGAATGATTTCATATTATTTCTTTACCAGGAAAACAGAAAAGTGTAGCTTATGATACTGTGCCTTTACTGGTTGAAGTTTCTATTGTTTCTCATGTAGAAAGTCAGCCATTTTATCCACAGAAATATTGTCCTTTAAGATGCAGAGAATTATTTCAATAATTATTTCACTTATTTCAATTTCTCAGTTCATTTCCAGCTACAACTGTGAACAACAGTTTTACCCTCAACAGAAACGATCACAAATTTTATGATATTGCCATATGCATTTGCTCTTTATTTAATTGTAGGAAGCTAAGAGGCTTAGAGAACAAATAAAATTTATTCTATAACTATAAAATATAAACATAATATAAAGTTAAACCCCTAAACTCAAAACGTTGATAAAAAAAACCCTACCCATTCTGATTTGTGTTCAACTTTAATTCATTTCAGCAATGCCTGCACAATGACCTCTGTATCTTGCTACAATTGTCTCCAAGACAGCAAGAGCATAAAGAAAATACAACATTGTTCCATGAGTCAAACTTATATTGAAAGGGAAAAAAACATCATTTTATACTAGTGTCAAAAGAAAAGAGAAAGCAATGAAATGGATAACAGTTCAGAACCAAGGCAACTTACAAAAAGCAGGGAACTGCGTAATTGAGTTTCAAATAGAAAAGATACATATAGTAGTAAAAAAATGTAATGGTGTGAAAAAAATCAGGCAATTCATTCACAAATATATATTAATGTTCATGTCATAGTTTTACAAATATACTAATTTGATTAAATTAATCAAATAAGACTAATCACTATAATTAATTCGAATTAATGATTGCATTATTTAATTTTTTTGCTGATAACCATGTGTCACTGAGAAAACCTCAGTCTTGGTGTCCTCTTCTAAACAGTGGTAACATATTTCAAACTGCCCAATCCACAAATCAAAAAATATTCTTATGCATATTCAGTATTTAGTATGCATAAGTCAGAAGATATTTTTAAATATTGAAGTCAACATTTTTATTAAGTAATGTATATAGCAATGCACACATGACAATTTAATTAAATTAATACATTATATAATCAATAATATAAATCTCTATACCATGTGATTAAGTTTGGATTTGGTTTGGGACCACATTCAGCAGTGTTCAGCACTTAGATATTCCTGGCTCTGTGCCAGGACTCAATCCTGGGGGAACTCTCTAGCACCAGGTTGGATGCCTGGATATAACCAGTGTTGGCTGTGTTAAAGACATGCATCTTACCTGCTGTACTATCACTTGGCCGAGAATGATATAAAGTGTTCTCATTTACATTATTAACCTAAAATTCGATATTCCTTCCCCAAAATATTCAAAGGAAAGATATAGTGCTTATGAATCATCTACTTGGCTCCCTGGTAAAACGATTTTGCAGAGCTGAACCTAGATTGTTTATCCTGTGCTAAACACAAAATCTTGTGCTCAAGTTTTTAAATATCACAAATATTCCACAAGGAATTTTATGGAACTCTAAATATGGTTCTATTCCCTTTGATCTATCACTGTCACTGTATTCCCATTGTTCATCGATTTGCTCCTGTGGGCACCAGGAATGTCTCCATTGTGACACTTGTTGTTACTGTCTTTGGCATATTGAAAATGCCACTGTAGCTTGCCAGGCTCTGCCCTGCGGGCAGGATATTTTTTGTAGCTTGCTGGGCTCTCTGAGAGGGACTGAGGATTCAAACTGAGTAGGCTGCATGCAAGGCAAAC
The DNA here is from genome assembly GCF_027595985.1 of Sorex araneus. Taxonomy (NCBI): domain Eukaryota; kingdom Metazoa; phylum Chordata; class Mammalia; order Eulipotyphla; family Soricidae; genus Sorex; species Sorex araneus. Next base: position 150,549,283 of record NC_073307.1, on the reverse strand, counting down.
ACCCTACACGCTGTGCTATCACTCCAGTGCAAACATCACTGTAGTTAGAAATATTTTTTGGATTCCTGAGACATGAGAAATCCAGAAAACAAAAGTACAGCTGAGACAAAGGCAAAGTGATCAATATGTTACAATTTACCTAACTTGCATTGAACCTGAAAATGAACATAAGCAGAGAAAAGAGGTTTAAGGTCTTGAAATAACAGTTATTTCAATAACTCTACCAAAAGTTTTCCTTCTTTTATACAATATTTTTTGAGTGCTTAAAGCATCTTGAATGCTGTCTTATTGATGCTAAATATTGTATGTCACTATGTTTTCCTTGAATTTACAAAGATTATAATCTCTATTTAAAGTGAAAATCCTGAGACAGAAAGGTTCTGGAGTATCCCAGTGTGCAGTAAAGCTGCAGTATTTCAACTTACAACCAAATGTTAGAACCTAAAATTCTATTAAACTTGATCGTTGGATTATACCATCTATAGTTTTAAGTCCTAATTTTGAATTTGAATTTCTTCTTTAAAATACAAAAGTGTAATTATGAATCTTACCATGATTCGGTCTATCGAATGTTCTTTTCCTGGAAATCTCTAATTCTCCATTAAGTGACCAACAAGTGACTGCTGGGTCCACATCTTATTTCTTCATCAGAGAGATAGAGGAAGAGCCACCCTAGTTGAAGATGCAGAGAATGTTGCCTACTGCTTGTGCAGCACTGAGATGAACATGGTATTGAGAAGGAGGGAATAAGAAATCAAAGGTTTCTTTTCGATTGATTTCCCACTGGAATTGAGAGATGTTTACGTGAGATATCATGAACCTGTAGAATTGCATCTCAATTCTCCCCAAGGTTGGGAATTTCCCACCTGTATGATTTAAAGTACTTTTAATGTTTTGGTTCAAGTGTTGGCAAAAATCTTTTGTCCCTGAGCAATTATATTTTTACAGCACATAGGTATCTGTGCTCCTGTCTCTATTTGAAGATCCTTTTATTACCTTCAGAAATAAAATATTTGTTATATGGAGATGGAATATATTTTTTGTGGTAAAGGACAAATCTTCTATTCGCTCATAAAAATGATAGGGTATTATTCTGAGATAAGGCTCCATAATCAATCTGTAATGTGAAATAGAGGTAGTAGTGTGCCATTTCATGTTTATTTAATAATAACAAAAGCTAGAAATTTTGATAAGAAGTATGCATTAAATTAATAACCTTTATTATTCTTTGTTTATGATTTTCATACTGCAGAACTTAAAAAATGATATATACTTATTTAAAGAGCAAAACATCTTTCTATTCAATACTTTATATCGTAATTTATCTGGAGTTTATACCCAGGTTAATGTGGTAGAATTAAAGTTTAATGCACCTAGTCCCTCTTTTGAAAATTAACACTTATAAATATGAGAATTTACCTCTGGAATATAGATTATATTCTGCTGATCTCTCTATTCTTATTCCAGGGCCTTAGTTTTTATAACTATCACTTTATAATATAATTTAATATATGGGAACATGATCAACCAATTTTTAAAAAATATGTTTGCAAGAATATTTTTTCTGTTTTAACTATTATGGCCATTAATTTGCCTCACTGTTAGTTAGAACACATGAGGTTATATGTTTGTTTTTGGTCTTTTGCCCACAGCTTGATGTTCAGAGTTTAATAATGACTGAACTCAGGAGTCACTCAAGAATTAAATTAGAATGTTATACATGATTTATTTTAATATAAATAGTTCAAACTTTACTAATCCAATTGTCCATTCACCAAAATAAAACTAGTCTTCAAATAAAACATTGAGGTTATTCCAAATATTAGTTAAGACTAAAGAAATAGAGATGCTATATTAACCTTCGTCTCTAAATGGTAAGATTTTAATGTCTTAAAACTATAAAGACTCAATTAATGGTTATAAAATTTAAATGCAGAGAAATAGAATGGAAAACATTGCTTTCTTTGAGGAGAGGGATGGTAAATCAGAGTTCCAGAGTTTCTTTTAAATATTCCTTGTCTATTGCCACTGGTTCATTTATAATTTATATATTTCATATGAATGAGATTTGAAGTTTGTTTTTCTTCTTCTGATAGATTTTTTTTCTCTGGTATCCTCCAGTTTTCTTCACTTTACTGAAAGGAACAAGAATTTTTTTTCTTTTTCTTTCTGATATTTTATTGATTAGGTAGTTCACAATATTTGATGACATTTTATATTAAAACACCAATCCCACTAACATTTCACCTTCCCATCACCATGTTTCAGATGTTTCCATCTGAACCTCAATACCTGCCCCAAAGCAGAACCAAAATAATATATACTGTATTGCTTGTTATGAAAAAAAATAATGCTGAAAATGCTACATTAAAGGATCCTTGGAGGAAAGGGAATGAAAATTGTTCTATTTTGACAGGGACGATTAAGACCTTCTATAAGAGATCATTAAGTGTTGTTTAGTGTTGAGTGTTGTGTGCTTTTACATCTGTAATGTATACACACACACACACACACACACACACACACACACATGATCACATATATGGGCTGGAGCAATAGCACAGCAGGTAGGGCGTTTGTCTTGCATGCAGCCCACCCAGGTTTGATTCCTCTATCCATCTCGGAGAAACTGGCAAGGTACTGAGAAAATCCTGCCTGCATGGCAGAGCCTGGTAAGCTACACATGGTGTATTCGAATGCTAAAATAGTAACAAGTCTCACAATGGAGACATTACTGGTGCCAACTGGAGCAAATCAATGAACAAAGGGACAACAGTTCTACAGTGCTATATATAGCTATTACCCTCTAAGATTGTTTGCCTGCTCCTTTGAAACCCATCAAATATCTTGCGGTACTCATGGAGTACCACTACCCACTACCCAAACACTGCTACGCTCAGGCCATTCTCTGAACACTCGAGACAAACCTCACGCATGAGTGAAGCCACACAGAAACTGGTAAGCAGAACTTTGCGACCTTGGTTTCCAGTCTCAACCAGACCTGGAAACAAGATCCACTGTCTGCCTCCTCCAATCTCTAGCACCTTAGGAAGGGATCTACTCCAGATGCCCACCCTACTAAAGCCAGATAAATACCTCACAGCCAGACTCCAAATACCTCCCCTACCAGCAACAGCCATGCTCTAGGCCGCTCTTCGGACACACTTAAGACACTTACTACCCATTTTCCATAATTTACACACCCCATAATTTGATGGGGTTCAAATATAATGTGAACCATGCGAACATCTCTAAGGGCAAATGAAGGCCGCCCTGAAAGCCTCCAGCCTCTTTGAGAGTCTGGAAAGATACCAAGAGTACACCACCCTCATGGCAGAGCATGGAAGCTACCCATGGCGTATTCGATTTGCCAAGAACAGTAACAACAATGGGCCTCACTTGCCTGACACCCAAAGAGTCCTCAATATGCAGCGTCAAGAAAGATGAGCAAGGAGAGGCTGGAAAATCTCAGGGATGAGCTAGATGGCCAAAACAAAGATAGACTAAAATGACTGTACTTTCAATGCACCTACACTGAAATCAGTAGCATCCATCCAGGACCAGATGGTGAAAGCACAGAAGAACAAGTATGACATCATTGTTCTGACTGAAGGAGAAGACATCAATCACATCATGCAGTTTTTGAAACTGGAGAAGAACTATTCCTCAGAGCATGCAAAAACAGAAGCGTCGGTGGCATCGGTGTCCTTCTCAACACAAACTTGGCCATGAGCAATGATTCATTCGAATGCCTAACAATTCAAATCAGATGATTACGCTTGAATAGATGTGGCTCACTGCCGGCAGTTTCTATCCTCATCATCTACGAACCAACATACAACTCCGATGAAGAAGAAATTGAGAAGTTCTACATGGAGCTAGACAAGTTCTATAAAGAAGACCACACCTCCTATAAGATCAGTTTTGTTGATTTTCATGCCAAGATAGAACTGAGAAGGTCGCCTGAAGAACCCCATATTGGGACACAAGGCCTAACATGGAACGAACAGGGTGAGAGACTGTCTGAGTTCATCATGTCGACCAAAACTATTCATGGTAACTCATAGTTCCAGAAGGCTGAATCTAAAAGATGGACATGGGAGTCTCCCGGTGGACAGTTCCACAGTGAAATTGACCACATCATATTCAATTGAAGTTTTGCCTGACCTATGTTGCTGTTTTTCCAAAATTTCAAAGGGGATCAGACCACCATCTGCTTCATGCAAAATTCTACTCACAGAGAGGGGAGAAAGGTCTTCAAAGTTTAAGTTTAAGAAGAGAACACTCAGAATGAACACCAACTGGGAGCTCTTTCGCACTATTACAACAATGTGGGAAGATGCCATCCTTGACACCATCGACAAGGAATATGAGTGACTGGTTCAGCACCTCTATGACTGCTCAAAGAATGCCAAGAGTGAGAAAACCACAAATAGATGCCTATCTTTGGAAACTCTGGAGCTCATTCGCAACCCTCTGGACTGAAGTCAAGAGACACAAATCCTCAAAGCTATCATGGTAATAATACATGATCTGCAATTATAGATAAAATGATGGACATTGTGCTAACTTTATCCTAATATTTACAATTTCATTAATTCATATGAAAATGTATTTTGTGTCTCTGTCATCATATAGATACATAATCAATTACTTGTTAAAGAGTGAAATATCACACAAAAATACAATGGTGACAGTCAGAAGAATGTGTATCTCCTTAAAAAATAACTAGCTAGTTTTTCAGTACTTCATGTATCATGGATCTAATTCAACCACTTATTTGGAATTCTCATTTATTATAAGGAGCAATGGGGCCCAGGTCAGAGGATTCAATGTAAAGGTTATGTTCAGGTATGATAAGGCCAAATATCAAATGTCCAGAGCACTGAAGTTAAGAGACCCAAACTTTAACAACCACACTTAGAAAGTTGCCTGTTGGAAGGGCAAGCTGGAGGGGTGGGAGGGATATGGGAGGGAACATGGGAAAATTGATGGAGGAAAGTTAAAACTGGTGGTAGCATCAGAGCTGCAATAATGTAATTTTAAAACTCAACTATAAATAGTTTTGTAAATAATGGTGCTTTAATTTAAAAAGAAAATAAAACAATGAATTAAAAAGGAAAACATAATGTAATAAACAATCAAAATAAAACAAAAAATAAGAAATGTGCATGGCAATTATAATATTTACGTAATCTAAAAACATAAAACTATTTTTGTAATACATATATACTGTTAAATATTACTCACCCAAGTAAATTGAGTTTCATTTAAAAATACATTTGGATGTATGTTTATTGCAGCACTGTTGACAATAGCCAGAAAACAACCCAAGTACCTGAGAACAGATGACTTATTAAAGAAACTTTGGTACTTCTACACAGTTGAATACTATGCAGCTGTTAGAAAATAAGGAGCAATAGTACACTGGGTGGGGCATTTGCCTTCTTTGGGATTTGTATAAAAATAAAAAGAAAAGGTGCGGGCCAGAGAAGGGACGCCTCACCGCACCGAGCCAGGCACAGGGCGTAGGGCAGCAGCAGTCTCTCCCGCCACCCGAGTTCCTTAGCCTCCGGCCACTTCCCCCACCCCGGGGAGGTTGATGGTGAAGAATGGCAGGCGAAGGAAGGAATGGAGCCAAGATGGTTGGTCTCACTTGCAGTTTATTCCAGTCTTCCCTCTATACACTCTCCATCCTCTCTACACCTTTTCCGCGCTCTATACACTTTCCGCCTCTATACACTTTCCACCCCCTCACCTTCTCTTGAACCCCTTTTATTGATCATGGCCCTTCCAAAGGGCGCAATACATTGATGTCACCAAAGGCACCAAAAGATCTTACAGGAAGAATGTTGAGGCAACCTCATTCTCTTGTATCTGCAGGCCCTTAATCTAGGCCCCTGGAAAGAAGATACAAAAACAAAAACAAAGCCTTCTTTGGGCTGAAAGCACTGGGATTTACATCCCAAAGACTAGGCTGGGCTGCAGCAAGAAATCTACATGTCAATTACAAACTAGAGAGCACCTGAAATTTACATCCCAAAGACTAGGCTGGGCCAGAACCTGGAATCTACAAAGTCAAATCATGCCTGGCTAGCACCTTAGATCTGTGGGTCAAAGATCAGCTAGGTTTCTGTGACAAAAGGTTTCTGTGACAAAACTCCAGAAGGCAGCTGGAAAAGGGGAAATATTCCAACAGGGATTGGCCCAGGTTAGTTTCCTCCATCCCTGTTGGAGAGCTTGGCAAGCTACCAAGAGAGTATCCCACCAAAATGACAGAGACTGAGAAGCTACCCGTGGCATACTTGATATGCCAAAAAAACTGGAACAAGCTTCACAATGGAGATGTTACCGGTACCCGCTCAAGCAAATTGATGAACAATGGGACAACAATTCTAACAGTGAGAGAGTTAGAAAAGATGATGTCATGAAATTTGCCTATAAGTGGATGGACATGGAGATTATCATGCTAAGTGAAATGAGTCAGAAAGGGAGAGACGAACATAGAATGACAGCACTCATTTGTGGAATATAAAATATCATAATATGACACTAACAGCTAAGGACAGTAAAGACAAGAGCCAAGAGAATCTCTTTGTGGTTTGGAAGCCAGCAAAATGTTCTGGGAGAAGAGGCAGTTGGGACGGGCAAGGGACTACTAATTTGGAGGGATCTATTGGGATGGGAGATGTGTGCCGAAAGTAGATAAAGGACCAAACATGACAGTTTTTCAATATCTGTATTGAAAACTCTAATTCCAAAAGTAGAGAGTTAATTAGAAGGAAGGTACCTGCCACAGAAGCAGGAGGCATATTGGGGAGGGGATGGCAGGAGGGAAATTGGTAACTTTCGTGATTGAAAACGTACACTGGTTGGAGGGATGGCTCTTCAATTTTAGTATGACTGAAACCCAATCATGAAAGATTTGTAACTGTAACTCACAGTCATTCAATCATTTTTTAAATTCCATTTTGAAATGTGCCATACTTAATGCAACAATAGAACTAGTAGTAAACCTATCAAAAAACTTTAAAAATTTTTTTTATAAAATTTCATTTTATTATAGCATTGTAAATTAGAAGGTTATTCATAGTTGGGTTTTGACACATAATGTTCTGTCACCAAGCCCACAACCAGTGTTAGCTTTCCTCCACCACTGTGCCCAGATTCCCTCTCCTATCCACCTACCCCTGCCCAAACTGTCATCATTGCAGGTACTTTTTAAATGCGATTATTAAAGGTTGGATCTCCTGATATCAATGACATTGATTCTGTGCTTTGGATATTTAGCTCGATCATTTGAATTTCCTCTATTTCTCACTTAGAATTTAAAGAGGTTTCCCTGAGATACTGTGAGCTCATACAATTTCCTCTCAGTTCCTCCCAGAGTTGGGAGTTTCCCAGAGCCTGGTTTTCTAAAACTGAGAACTTTGGTTTTGATGAATTTGTATGCTCTGAAACAATTAATTTTTTCCTTTTATTCTTTGCATATTTTTTAACTACTCCTGATTTTCTAGCTGATATTTATCTCATTCCCTGCATATCCTTTAGGAAGAAAAGACTGGGTACCAAGGGATGGAATATGTGCCTTCTGTGTACTCATCAACTCTCCAGACAGAGTTCTTTGGTAAGCATAAGCATGTGAAAACAAAAAAGCATCAAAATATATCAGAAATACAAGTCATTAAAATAACAATGGCTATTTTTAAGTATATGCAAATATGTGCTGGGTTATTGTGTATTTTCTATTATTCCCTGTTTGTTTTTAATACTTGCACCGCACTTATAGTGCTCGGGGTTTATTCCTGGTTCTGTACTCAGGGATCAGTCTTGCCTTGATTCCTGCCTGTACTATCACTCTAGCCCATGCTCTGTGCTCTTGACACTGATACCTCTCACCATTAAATTTAAGGCATAATTTCTTTAGAAATAGGAATTTTGTTTTACCAATTTGGGGGGACAAATGACACCAGGTCTGTTTACTCTTATGGAAAGTAGAATGTGATTAAAATCTAAATCAAAACTTGTGCACCTTATTTCACCTAGTACCATCAGATAATGGCCTGTCTAGAGAGATGACAAGTCTTTATATTTTAATTTACCAATATTTTGCTTTAACGAATCCCAATAGAATATTTAGAGTTGGGATAATTCAGAGAAAAGCCAAAATATTTTGCTTTTCTGACCTAAGGAATTAGGTACAAGTGTGATTTTTCTTTACTTGAAATTTCTCATGAGTTAGCACTGAGAAAATCCAGGATACAGGACACATTTATGAAGATGGTTGTTGAAAATTAATACTAAGTAATAGAGCTTTGGCTACTAATTCTAGAACTTTGACTCATATGGAACACCATTCCAAGAATTTTTCTACGACCTGTGTTTCTTAATTTTTTTATTTTTTCCTATAGAGGAAGCTGGCAGAATAATAATCTAATCATCTTAGAAAACTATATGTAAATTTCATCTCTCCAAACAGTTGCATAGTATTCCATGGGCGACGTGTGCCGAATGTAGATAGTGGACCAAATTAGATGACCTCTCAGTGTCTGTGTTGCAAGCCATAATGCCCAAAAGTAAAGAGCATGAGGAATATTGTCTGCCATGGAGGCAGGGGGAGGGTGGGAAAGGGGAGTATACCGGGGATACTGGTAGTGGGGAATGTGCACTGGTGAAGAGATGGGTGTTTGATCATTGCGTGATTGCAACCCAAACATGAAAGCTTGTAACTATCTCACGGTGATTCAAAAAAATGAAAAAAAAAAAGAAAACTATGTGTGATAAGTAATAGAATAAGCATATAATTTCTACAAACATAGGAAACATAGCAAAATTCAGTGGAAACTATAAGCAAATGTTTATGTAAAAATTACTCAACCAACTATGTATTCATGCCTGGTGAACGTCCACATGTATTTTTTAAAGTTTTAATTCTTTTCTGATTTGAACTTTTCTGTTGTCAGTGTTAGTTTTTTATTTGAGGTTTTAAAGAGGTCTTTAAAGAGGTCTGTTAAAGAGAGGTATTTAACAGAATTTTCACATTGAGATATTGTAAAAACTGTGTATTGAGTACAATTTCCACTTTTTAAGTATAATTGTCTTTGTTTGATTTTTCACATTGGGCATGCTCAGAGTAAGCCCCAACTCACAGTTTTATTAGTATTATTGCATTAGTATAAACCCAGGGTTTTAGGTACTGTTCTGACATCTGTAGAGAAACAAATTGTATCTCTTAACTATTCAGTAATAAAACTTTTCCTTTAGGCCCGCCGCCGAGATGTGATCCCCGGGGCCGCACGTGTGCAGCCTCTCAGCAGCTGCACAAGCATGATTCCAGAGGCCAGCTAAACTACTTTTGGTATAGGCAGCTCCTCGCAGAATGTCTCCAGAATGAGAACTAAGCCTCGGCCCCATGCCTGCCCAGGAGGGGAAAGGTATTTCTCTCTCTTTCCTCTTCCTTGCCAACTGACATATTATGACGACCGCAGATGAGAGTTACAAGCTTGCAATGATCCAATATCTGAAAAAAAATTTCCCTGGACTTAGTTGCTAAAGTACAGAAATCCAAAACCACGTGGCCACTACTGCGACTGCGCAACCTCATATCTCTTCACAACAGGTCTGACACTTGTGGGGAACTCCTAACAATAATAGTGAGGTTTTTTGTTGAAATATTGAATGTAACCAAAGTAAAGAGAAAGTAAAGTGAAGTTTATCAGGTACGGGGGCAGGCGGTGATGGGGACGGGATGGGAGGTGTAATGGGTATTTTTTTTTTTATTGGTGGAATATGGGCACTGGTGAAGGGATGGTTGTTTCACCATTGTATAACAGAGACTTAAGCATGAAAGCATTGCAATATTACACATGGTGATTCATTAAAATAAAATTTTTATTAAAAAAAACAAATAATTAAATAAAATAAAACTTTTCCTTTAGTAAACCAAATAATATTTCTAATTTCATTAGTAGCAATAAGTTTCAACTAATAAAACGAATACAAATTTTATGAAATTCTATCAAAAATATCATTAAACAGATATTTGCACCTTCTTGGGTTATTGTTATTGCCTTTCTCTTCAGGTAGCAAAGTTTCTAGAAAGAGCCAGGGAGATAGTACAGCAAGTCGGGATCTTGTCATAAAAGAGACTGACACCACTTCAATCAATTCCTAGTATATGGTTCTATATGGTCCCCCCCACGATCACTAGGAATAATTCCTGATTGCAAAGCCATATGTATCCCATAAACATTGCCATTTGAACCCCTCAAACAACAAGAAATCATCTAGAGAAATACTAATCACTGTTCCAGATGGAGCCCTGGAGACACTGAGAAGCAACTAACACGGCTCAGGGATTCGGGACTGGGACACATCCGAGCCGCGGGGGAGCACTGAAGTGGGGCGGCGCCAGCCCAAAACTCAAAGTGTTCCCGGCCGCCGGAAGTCAGCCCTCGACCCACCCTCGGCGCCATCTTGCCACAATCAACAGAGAAGCAGCAGGCATTCTGGTGAGCAACGGGGCCTGGAAAATGCTCCAGACCTGAATTGAGGCCAACAACACAAGAGAGCCGGAAGGAGGAGGTACAGCCTGCACACCTTCTCCAGATGGAGCCCTGGCGACACTGAACAACAACTAACATGGCTCCGGGATTCGGGACTGGGACACATCTGAGCTGCTCGGCCACTAACGTGGCCACGCGACCTATTCTAAAACCTGAAAACATACAATCTTTTAATGGAAAACTAATCATCAAATGCTTCCTTAATAGGGTTATCTTGTTTGGGGGTATGACTCCCACAACAATAGTGAGTTTTGTGTTGAAATGTGGAACGTAATCAAAGTGAAGAGAAAATGAAGTGAAATTCATCAGTTATACATTTGGGGTGGGGGCGGGGGGTATACCGGGGATTTTGGTGGTGGAATATGGGCACTGGTGAAGGGATGGTGTTTGAATATGGTATAACTAAGACATAACCCTGAGAACTCTGTAACTTTCCACATGGTGATAAAATAAAATAAAAAAAATACTAATCACTGTATAAAGTGTATAAAATTTAATCAACAGTTCCTATTGCTTTTTAGTTTAAATAATTATCAGGAAGATTGACCAGGAATTTTTCTATCCATTTTGAATTCAAACTCTACGCTAAAACTTTGTTTATCTTTTTATCAAAATTTTCTTAATATCATTTGTTTTATATTTCTAAGCTTTGAATTTCACTTTGATAAATATCTACAATAGTGAGGTGGTCTACTATGAAGAAGGCTCCATGTATTCCGTGCCTAGTAGAAAATTTAATTGCAATATAGCCCTCTTTACTCTCAATGCATTAATTTGAAATTACAACACAAATCTAAAACAAGTGCTATAGATTTTATTAGTCAATATTTTAATAAGAATTTAAGAATAAAATTTGTTTAGATATGCATATGTTGCTGAAACAATGATAATGCCCAAAATATTGTCCTTATTTCAATGGAAAATGCCAACTCTCTATGTTAAATAGAGGAAAGAAAATCCACTCTGTGTGTTTGGAAAACCATAATTCTGATGGTGCTTTTCTCTTTTACACTTATCTGACTGTGAATCAGAGGGTTTAATAAGGGTAGCTCAAGAATAAAATACACTGCTACTTTTTCATTTTGAGAATAAATGTATCTGAATATACATAGAAAAAGAACAAAATGTGAGGGTGATTATGAAAAAAATTCACACTACTTCCTTCTCCATAATGCTTACTGACATTATGGAAGCTGAGTTATTATACAGAAAAGACATGATTATGGGACCTGGAGGTCACACCCACAAACTGCCTCTGGCTGATGTATAAGCTCCTTAATGGCCATGATCTGAACACACACAAAAGCATCTTCAAGCTGAGCAGCTCATTGCAGAGATTTCTAAAAAGAGCACTTAGAGGAGCATGTGGCCGAACTTGTGGCAACACAACAACTTATGCTATTCATAACAAGCAATAAAAAATAAAGTATGGGTGAGATTGTCTGCCATAGAGGCTGGATAGATGGGTGGGATGGGGGAATACTTGAGTCTTTGGCGTTGGAAGATGTGCACTGGTGGAGGTTTGGGTGATCAACAATTGTATGACTAAAACTCAAACAGGGAAGCTTTGAAACTATATCATGGTGATTCAAAAACTACTACTACTAATAATAAAATAAATAAATTTAACATACTGACTAAAAAAATGTAATATGGAGTTCATGCCCAATTCAATCAGTTTAATCAATGACTGAATAAATAGCAGTACTTCAACATATTATTGCCTATTGCTCCCTCTCAGAGAACTTGGACAATGTTTATTTTGAAGTGCAGAAGCTTCTTAGTTTGATGTAGTCCCATTTGTTTATGTTTGCTTCCACTTGCATGGTCAGTGCTGTTTCATCCTTAAAGATGCTTTTAGCTTCAATGTTATGGAGAGTTCTGCCTACATTTTCTTCTATAATTCAATAATACAAATTTTTTTTTAAAAAAAGAGAACTTGGTAAGGTACTGAGAGCATTCTGTGGGCAAGGCAGAGCCTGGGGAGCTCTCCGTGGTGTATTTGGCATGGCAAATACAGAAACAATGAAGGGTCTCATTCCCCTTACCCTGAAAGAGCCTTCACTGCTGCAACACTGGGAAAAACGAGAAAAGAGAGGCTCCTAAATTTTGAGAGCTAGGATGAATGGACACATTATTGATACCTGCTTGAGCAAAGCAATGATCAAGGGGATTACAGTGATACAGTGATAATTCCAAATTTTTTAAAAAAGCGGGATGAGAAAATTTACCATACCATAGGTCCTATAAATTCAACATACTTATGTTAAGGTCGGAGAGACCTCGAGCAGATCTCTACCCGGGGAGGCGCGGAGAGAGGAACGAGACCGAGACAACTCTTTCTGCAAAAGCACGGGGTTTATTCAAGCCAACATGCTGGGACCCTGCAACTATAGAGCCGAGGGTCCCGACCCAAAAACCAAACAGTTTTTGTACCCTTTTGGAAGGCAAAAGGGAAGTCACATGTATGGGATCAAAGAGAAATCACACATATCAAAGATAATCATGGGTATTGGGTCAAAGAAAAACCATACCTAAAGAAAATCGCACATATTGGAAAATCGAACATATTGGGGGAAGATTACATGTATTGAATCAAAGGAAAATCAAAGGAGAATCATACATATCAAAAGAATTTCACAGGTATTGGATCAAAGGAAAACAATACAAAAGGGAAAACCACACCTGATTCACTTAATATGCTAATTTCAAGAAGATTACATGTGTTAGATCAAAGAATCATACATATCAAAAAAAATCACAGGTATTAGATCAAAGGAAAACAATACAAAAGGGAAAACCACACCTGATTCACTTAATATGCTAATTTCAGCATTTGTTGACTGTTCCCGAGCAGATGTTTGTTTACAGTTCCTAGGGGCAATTTGTTGGCCCATTTGGTGACAGATTGCCCAGCGGTAGGTTCTGAAAACATCTTTCAAGGCAAAGTAGTTACAAAGGGCAACTCCAGAGGTTAGCAGAAGTCTCTTTTAACCCTTAACCTGCCCTCCAGTTTTTGACTCTTAACCTGCTCTCCTCTTCACTTAGATACTACGATAAATGACCAAAATATTATGCAAGAATATTTCAACAAATCTTTCTTATCACACAAAAAGGGAACTATGGGTAATAAAGAATTCACAGAGAAATAACTCATTTAAAAGATAAATTATTTAACATTCTTACTATAAAATCAAACCAAACAGAGGATACTATCTGACTCATCTGAATACATCGAAGATAATGAGTATATAGATAGATAAAAATATAACTATGTATGAATTTAACTCACTCCCACTGCAATAAAGCTCGTCATTTAAAGTTAATATTGCACATGCAGAACTAAAATCAATGCATCTGAAAAGAAATGGAGAACATGATACCAGACAAGTAGTTTAGTAGTTTTTTCTGTCTAAGAAGTCTAATGTTTCTTTCAAATTTCAGTAAGAAATTTAATTGGCATTTCAAAAAATATAATGCCTTAAAATCAGTCGGGAACTTTTTCAGAATATTTTAATTTGTTATTTTCTTTTACATTATGTGTGATTTTGGGGGAGGGGCAGTAACATGTGAAAGGTCTGAGGGTTGTTTCCTCACTTTGCTCTCAGAGTTCATCTGATGCAATAAAGATACATTTAACCTTTTTTTTTTAAAGTTAAGACTTTATTTTTCAACAGAAACAAATATTACCCGGCTGCAGAGTTTGCTAATGGCATTTTTCACCTCCTTATTTCTGAAAGCATAAATCAAAGGATTGAGTAAAGGAGTTAGTATAGTTACGCAAGATTATTTCAACAAAGCTTTCTTATCACACAAAGGGAACTTCGGGTAATAATGAATTCATAGAAAAGTTACTACTTTAAAAAAAAAGTATTACTGGGCTGAAGCTATAGCACAGCGGGTAGGACATTTGCCTTGCTCGCAGCTGACCCAGATTCGATTCCCAGCATCCCATATGGTCCCCTGAGCACTGCCAGGGGTGATTCCTGAGTGCAGAGCCAGGAGTAGCCCCTGTGCATTGCCAGGTGTAACCCAAAAAGCAAAAAAATATATAATATTATTTTACATTCTTAGTCTGAAATCACACCAAACTGGAGATAAAATCTGACTCTGAATATTTCTGTGTGACAGAAACGTACACCTAAACACATCAAAGATAATGAGTATATAGATAGATAAAAATACATTTATGTATGAATTAAACTCACACGGCAATAAAGCTCGTCATTTACAGTTAATATAAAACATGCAGAACTAAAATCAATACATCTGCAAAGAAATTGGGAACGTGGTGCCTGCCAAGAAGATTTGCTGTCTCAGAAGTCTAATGTTTCTTTCTAATTTCAAGGAAAAGTATAATTGGCATTTCAAAATATATTAATGCCTAAAATCAATTGGCAACTTTTGGGGGAACATTTTAATTTATTATTTTATTATACATTTTGTGTGATTTGGGAGAAGGGGCAGAAACATACATGAGAGTTCTGAGGTTTTACTCCTCACTTTGTGCTCATAGACCACTCTGATGTAATAAAGTTACATCTAACCTTTTTTTACAAACATTAAGACTTTATTTTTCAACAGAAACAATCATTAACCGGCTGCACAGTTTGCTAATGGCATTTTTCACCTCCTTATTTCTGAAAGCATAAATCAAAGGATTGAGTAAAGGAGTTAGCATAGTGCAGAATATTTCCACGATTTTGTCAAAGTAATAAGAAACTGGAGGCCGCGCATACACAAATATACATGGAATAAAGAACAAAACCACAACAGCAATATGAGACCCACAGGTGGAGAGAGCTTTCCTCTGTCCTTCAGCGCTGTGGTTTCTCAGGGAGAACAAGATGACACTATAGGACACAAGCAACATGAAGAAGATTAGGATGCAAAAGAATCCACTGTTGGCCACTATCATAAGTCCAAAGGCGTAAGTATCAGTGCAGGCAAGCTTCAATAAGGGGTACAAGTCACAAGTAAAGTGATCAATAACATTGGGACCACAGAAAGGAAGTTGTAAAGTAAAGAGAAGCTGTATAATAGAATGCAGAAAACCCCCTGCCCAGGCTACTCCAATCAGAATGCCACAGAGTCTTGAGTTCATGATAGAAGTATAGTGCAAGGGTTTGCAGATGGCCACATACCTGTCATAGGCCATGGCTGTGAGGACAATCACCTCTGCTCCAGAAAATAAGTGTCCAGTAAAGACCTGCATCATGCAACCTCCATAGGAGATGGTTTTCTTCTCATAGAGACAGTCTACGATCATTTTTGGGGCAATAGCTGAGGTGAGGCATGCATCCAGTAACGATAGAAAAACCAGGAAGAAGTACATTGGGGAGCCCACGAGCGCTGGATTGCTGATGATGGCTGCCACAATCAGCAGGTTGCCACAGATAGTTGCAATGTAGACTAAAAGAAATATAACAAATGCAATTTTCTGAACATCTGGATTCTGTGAAATCCCAAGGAGAACAAACTCAGTGACAAAGCTTTGGTTTTGCATGATTTTCCAGAAAACACTCAGAGCTGCCACACAGATCATCACAACCTGCAATAAAAATGAAAAGGTTACATCGGATAGATTTATCACCCTAGGCACTCACAAGTTTGTCCATTCATGTGGTATTTTCCTTTATGTGTTTAGTTCATTTTTGAAATAAAGAAAGCAGCCTGCAAAAAAAATGACAAGGTTACATCAGATAAGTTTATTATCATAGCCACTCAAAATTTGTTCTTCCATGTGGTTCTTTTGATTCTGTCCTTCTTGATATTTGAAACAAAGAAACAAAAAAAAAACAGAATGTTCTGAAAAAAAATAGTGTAAGATCTGACAAAGTTCACTTTTTAAGACATGAAATAATGCTAGATAGAGAGCCTCTCTAGAGGAACAAACCCAAATGTGACAGGATTTGGAGCCTATTTTTTTCCAGTTGCCAAATAGATTACATAGTCAGGGTTTCTTAGAGAAAGTTGTTAAAAGAGACTTTGAACTCTCATCTTATTTCTGAGGAATCAGGACATCAATTTACTTGTCATGTTGAGCATCACCTTGCAATAATAGGCATAAGGATGTGAGATGTCCCTGAACAGAAGATTGTTTTATCCACAGAGGGAAAAAGATGTCAGTGACACTTTAATTAAAATCACAGCTCTTCACAACAATTTCTGTTTAAGTCTGAAGTGATAGGACTTTTAAGATAAATTAGTCTGGCCGTATAAGTGGGAAATTCTATGAAAAATATTGAGTTCTATAAATATACAAAACACATTACAAAATGGTGAGAACTCACAATCCCGCAGAAGCCATACACTGGCTATGCAGCAGGCCAGGGATCCCTCCTTCGGCTTCAAGCTGTTATAAAAAGTTCCGTAAGAAAGAGTTTGACCTTCTGGGATCCACAGAACCCACAGAAGCTTGAAGTCCCTTCTTTAGTTACACACTGATTCTTTACTCCTGCATATTCCAAGGGGAACAATGGGACATTTTCACCGAACTTTGGCTGGATTGTTTTGGCAGACTCCAGCCATACCACTCTAAGTCTACATTTAGCTTGATATTACACTTGATCTCCTATTTCCACACACACAAAAAAAAATGAACAAAGGTAACCGTGGTAGTAAGAATTCCTAGACCCCTAAACTACAGCTGAAGTAGTGACATGGCCAATGACACTAAACTCTTCCTGAAATCCTTGCACAAAATTCTATACAACTGCTGAGTGACAATCAAAAATGTTGGAATAGTTCCAACAGGGAAGTAACTCTCTAGGATAACTGAGTTTATTAATTCTCTGGCTACACTAGAGAGAGCCCTGGCAGGAGAGCACACTGATGTATTAGAAAGACTCAAATATCTCTACCTGAAAAAAGACACAATGAGTAAGCAGCATAGAAATACCACCACACTTTGGGAATGAAGATAGTAGCCTGGACAACTCAGTCAGAAATAGAAACTCTCGGATAATGATTATAGCTAGAACATATTGATGATCTTTAATGAGCTCAAAGAAACAGTGGTGCGAGACTAAGGAAGCATGAAAACAGACATTTGAATCTATACACAGAAGTGACAGAAAGAAAGAGATTACAGAACATGAAAACTCAGTGGAAGGCCTTGTCATCAATTACTATTGATAAAATTGAAAGAGTAATCAACCTGTTCCTGGCCCCACAGAAAAGTCCAGTCCTAGATAAATTCGGTAGCAAGTTTTTCCTTACCTTAATTTATCTAAATTTATTTATTTATTATTTAATATTAACAAATCATCAAATGTCCAAACAGATCTAGAATTAAAATTAATTAGATAACAAAGCTCCAATATCAAAATCAATTTTTAAAAAACAATTTTTATGTGAAAACTATTTTGTCTTAAAATGGAGTTGATAAGTCCCTGTCTAAAGGTTTTCTAAGCTGTTTGTTGCTAGTTCAGTCTTCTATGTTATTTTTGGTTTTTGAGTTTAGTAGGTTCCAATGTTACTTGCAATCAAACTTGCAGTGTTCCTACTTGAATTTCAGTACAATCCATTAAAAAAAGACTTACTCCCAATTTTTTCCAGGCTCTTTCAGAAAGTTGTAGAAGCAGGAATTCTCCCAGTTTCAATGAGGCAAACAAAAGCCTGGCATCAAAAGCAGAGAGAGATATCAACAAATGGAAAGCTATATTTCTGATGAACATAAATGCAAAGACTCTCAACAAAATATTAGCCAAAAACTACAAAGTATTTCAGAAAGATCATTCACCATGATCAAATAAGATTCATGGTTTAATATACTCAAATCAATCAACATAATAACCCACATTAATATAAGAAAAAGATAGTCATCTAGTAATATCAATAGATGCAGAGAAAACATTCAAAAAGACGCAAACCCATTCATGATGTGTACTCAATAAATTGGAAGGTGAAAGAATTTTCAATATAGTTAAAGCCAATTACCACAATTTAACAGCAAATATTGTACACAATGCTGAAAAATTGAAAACCTTCCCTCTAGAGTCAGTCACAAGACAACGATGTCTTCTCTCATCACTACTATTTAATTTCGTTCCGGAAGTCCAAGCCATAGCAATTAGGCAAGAAAGAGATAGTAAAGACATTTACTATCAGACTAGAAAAGATGTCAGACTCAGTGTTTGCGGAGACATGAAACTGCACTTTGAAAATGCTAAAGACTCTACAAAGTAATACCTAGAAAAAGTATATTTATCCCCTTGAGTAGCAGACTACATAATCGATGGACAAACTCTCGCCTTTCTTACATGCAAATAATAAAGCAATTGAGAGACAAGTTAAAAAATTAATCCCATTCAGCATTTGTTCCTCGGAAAACCTAGTACCTGGGAATCAACTTAACAAAGAGGTTAAAGACTTACATAGAATAAAACTATGTTATTATAAAATGAAAGAAAAAGTCACAAGGAAATATAAACATCCCCTCTTCATGGATAGGAAGTATGAATATTTGTCAAAGTGGCATTCTTCCCAGAACACTGTAGATGTAATGTAGTCTAAAAAAATACTCATGAAACTTTTAAAGACATTTAAAATATATTTTAATTTATAATCTATGTTTGGACTGGAGCGATAGCATGCGGCCGACCTGGGTTTGATTCCTCCATCTCTGTCAGAGAGCCTGGCAAGCTACCTTTGGTATCCCACCCGCACAGCACAGCCTGGCAAGCTACCTGGAGCATAAAGGATATGTCAAAAACAGTCACAAGTCTCAAAATGGAGACACTCTGGCAAATTGATGAACAAATGGATGACAGTGGTACAGTGCAGTGCTATAATCTATGTTTATAGATTAAACATGCCTGAAATTCACAGGGAATAATGAGTCCCCTTAATAAACCTAAGAAATCTTATGTAAAAAGAATATAGCAGACTACATTTTCCCCAACTTCAAACTGTGTGATAAAGCTAGAGTCATCAAAACAAAGGACAGACACTCAGGTCAATGTTGCAGAATTGAACGTCCAGACACTGATCCTCTGGTGTAAGGGACATTTAATGTTTATAAAAAGAGGGATTGGGGACATGAAGTGGAGCAAAAAAAAAAAAAGTCTCTTTAGGAAATGGTATTGGAACAACTTTGATCACACCGTGTACAAAGTCAAATCAAAGCAGATTAAAGACCTTGATATCCAAACTTCCCCTTCAATTACATTGAAGAAAACATAGGTGGAACATTTTGCCATGGAAGCAGATGCTATCATAAATGATTTAATACCATTGGCCAAGTAAGCAGAATCAAATTTAAACAAATGTGACCATCAAACTAAGAAGCTTCTGCACCACAAAAGAAACAAGGACAAGAATAAGAAGACAACCAACAAATATAGAAAAAATATTTTCCGAGTAGTCATCAGACAGATGACTAATATCACAATATAAAAAGCTCTGTTTGAATTTTACAAGACCAAAGAAAAATGAGAGGAGAAAATAGAATAGATGCATACGAACAGTAATTCTCAATGGAGACATATAGATGGCCAAAAAGTATATGTATATATGTATATATATATCACTTATGATCAGGAAAATACCAATAAAAAACAACAATGGTATGTCATCTCAGACCAGTGAAACTGTAACAAAGAAACAAAAACAACCAATAATATTGTAGATATGAGGTAAAAATTTACTGTTAGTAGAAACATTTCTGGTCCAGCATTTTAGGACAAACAATCGGCAGACATTCTTTAAAAAACAAGGGATCAGTCTATTATATGAAATAGCAACTCCCCTTCTTGATATCAACCCCAATACCAATATATATACATATATATTAAGAACATTTGCACTCCTATATTCGTTCATTGCAGCCAAATTCACAATAATCAACTTCTGGCAACAACTCACTGCCCTAGATCCGATGACTAGATAAACAAGTCATAGTACGTAAACATAATGGAATTATAAGAAATGATGAAGTCATGATATTTGCTGGTACATGATGGATCTGGAGGGTGTCATGTTGACTGAAGTAAATTGAAAGGAAAAGGACTGACTCAATTATTTCTCTTATATACGGGATATAAAGAAGCACTGTAGGGGTATAAAAAATACTCAATGGAATAAAATGGGAATCGATCTTTGGTAGTGGGCCACCAACAGAGAAAGCAAGTGGAAGGGACAGAGAGGAATTATCTAGGAAGGGGCTGACACTGGGGAACTGGTGGGAAGGAAGTGGACATGGCAGGTGGTATGAAGGGAAGGTTGGTGAGGGTTGTGTTATGCATGAAATCTTATCATGAAAGGTTATAAGCCGTGTTACCTCAAATTAAATTAAATTAAAACAAAATCTTTGCATGAATTACATACTGTTTAATTCAAAACTTAAAATAAACCTATTTAAAATAATACTACTATCAAGTGCTGTCCTCATTTGTAAGTTCAATAATAGCATAATAATAATTATCGAAGCATTATTGCCTAGTAAACTACCAATGCTATATCTTGTATACATATTTAACTCTAGAAAATTATCACTTAAAGTGTTATTTCAAACAAATAATAGATGTTGATCTGGAATTTAAACCTAGACCTTTGCGTTCTTTACATAGCCAGTTCTTGCCTATTGGATCAACCCAGACAGGAACAAGAATCCTTCTTTGCCAGCAAGAAAATCAGAGAGTGAATGACTGTTCTGTTTCTAATCCACATATAGAGATTAAAGATGTAGCAAAACTACAAAGTAAGAAATACAGAAATATGTTAATACAGCTGAATCTTGAGTTTTTACTCACTACTTATTAATTACATGTAAGATGTCCTCCATTTTTATTTAGTACAACTTCCTAAGATATAACTATTTGAAATGTACTCTCTTACAAAGTACATGCTTTCAGCAACTATCTGAATGTATCAACAGATTATGTCAAGAATGATTTCCAGTGGCTGCAGCAATAGCACAGCTGGTAGGGTGTTTGCCCTGCATGCAGCCGACCCGGGTTCGATTCCCAGCATCTCCTATGGTCCCCTGAGCACCGCCAGGGATAATTTCTGAGTGCAGATCCAGGAGTAACCCCTGTGCATCGCCAAGTGTAACCCAAAAGTCAAAAAAAAAATGATTTCCAATTATTTTTCTACCAGGACAACACAAAAGTGTAACTTATGATACTGTGCTTTTACTGGTTGAAGTTTCTATTGATTCTCATGTAGAAAGTCAGCTATTTTATCCAAAGAAATATGTCCTTTAATGACCCAGAGATTTATTTCAAAAATTATTTCAATTATTTCAATTTCTCAGTGCATTTCCAGCTACAACTCTGGACAACAAGTTTAGCCTCAGCTGTCTTTAATACAGAAATGATCACAAATTTTATGATATTGGCATATGCCTTTGCTCTTTAATATGTAGGAAACACTGAGGCTTACAGTACAAACATAATTTATTCTATAAACATAAAATATAAATATAATATAAAATGAACCTCAAAACTCACAACGTTGATAAAAAATCTTACCCATTCTCATTTGTGTTCAAGTTTAATTCATTTCAGCAATGCCTGCACAATGACCTCTGTATCTTGCTACAGTTATCTCCAAGACTGCCAGAGTATAAATAAAATACAACATTGTTCCATGAGTCAAACTGACATTGGAAGGTAAAAAAACATCATTTGATCCTAGTGTCAAAAGAGAAGAGAAGGCAATGAAATGGATAACAGTTAAGAACCAAGGCAACTGATAAAAATGCAGGGCACTGCATAATTGAGTTTCAATTAGAAAAGATACATATAGTAGTAAAAAACTATAATGGTGTGAAAAAAGTGATGCAGTTCATTTACAAGTATGATATTATTCTTCATGTCATAGTTTAACAAATATACTAATTTGATTAAAATAATCAAATAGACTAATCACTGTAAGTAATTCGAATTATTTATTGCATTATTTAATTTATTTGCTGAAAACCATGTGTCACTGAAGAAACCCTTAGTCTTGGTGTCCTCTTCAAACGAGTGGTAACATATTTTAAACTGCCCAATCCAGAAGTCAAAAAAATATTCTTATGCATATTTAGTATTTAGTATGCATAAGTCAGAAGATATTGATAAACATTGAAGTCATCATTTTTATTAAGCAATGTATATAGCAATGCACGCATGACAATAAATTAAATTAATATATCATATAATCAATAATATAAATGTCTATACCAGGTGATCAAGTTTGGATTTGGTTTAGGGACCACATTCAGCAGTGTTCAGCACTTAGATATTCGTGGCTCTATGCCAGGATTCAATTCTAGGGGAACTCTCTAGCACCAAGTTGGATGTCTGGATATAACTAGTGTTGGCTGTGTTAAAGACATGCATCTTACCGGTTGTACTATCACCTGACCCAGAATGATATAAAGTGTTCTCAATCACATTATTAACCTAAAATTCATTTATTCCTTCCCCAAAATATTCAAAGGAAGGATATAGTGCTTATAAATCATCTAATTTTCTACCAGTAAAATGATTTTGCAGAGCTGAAACGAGAGTGCTTATCCTGTGCAAAACACAAAATCTTGTGCTAATGTTTTTAAATATCACAAACATTCCACAAAGAATTTTATGGAACTCTAAATATGCTTCTATTCCCTTTGATCTATCACTGTCACTGTAGTCCCATTGTTCATCGATTTGCTCGAGTTGGCACCAGGAATGTCTCCATTGTGAGACTTGTTGTTACTGTTTTTGGTATATTGAAAACGCCACTGTAGCTTGCCAGGCTCTGCCATGCTGGCAGGATATTTTCAGTAGCTTGCTGGGCTCTCTGAGAGGGACTGAGGAATCGAAAGTGGATCGGCTGCATGCAAGGGAAACAATGTACACTCTGTGCTATCGCTCCAGTCCAGTGCAAACATCACTGTAGGGAGAAATATATTTTGGATTCCTATGACATGAGAAATCCAGAAAACAAAAGTACAGCTGAGGCAAATGCAAATTGATGAATATGTTACATTCTACCAAACTTGTATTGAACTTGAAAATGAACATAAGTAGAGAAAGTAGGTTTAAGCTCTTGAAATAGCAGTTATTTCAGTCAGTCCACAAAAAGTTTTCCTTCTTTATGTAATACTTATTGAGTGCTTAAAGCATCTTGAACGCTGTCTTATTGATGCTAAATGTTGTATGTCACTATGTTTTCCTTAAGTTTACAAACAGTATAATCTCCATTTAAAGTGAAAATCCTGAGACAGAAAGGTTATGTGAGTATCCCAGTGTGCAGTTAAGCTGTAGTATTTCATCTTACAACCTAATTTTAGAACCTAATATTCTCTCAAACTTGACAGTTGAATTATACCATCTATAGTTTTAAGTCCTAACTTTTCATTTGAATTTTTTCCTCAAAATACAAAGTTATAATTATGAATCCTACCATGTTTCAGTTTATGGAATGCTCTGGT
This sequence comes from Sorex araneus, assembly GCF_027595985.1. Lineage (NCBI taxonomy): Eukaryota > Metazoa > Chordata > Mammalia > Eulipotyphla > Soricidae > Sorex > Sorex araneus. The sequence goes on along the minus strand of NC_073307.1, from coordinate 150,525,310 downwards.
CCTGGCAATCTATAATTCTCCATTAAGTGACAAACAGTGACTGCTGGGTCCACATCTTATTTCTTCATCAGAGAGATAGAGGAAGAGCCACCCTAGTTGAAGATGCAGAGAATGTTCTCTACTGCTTGTGCAGCACTGTGATGAACATGGTTTGGGAAAGAGAGAATAAGAAATCAAAGTTTCCTTTTCGATTGATTTCCCTCTGGAATTGAGGGATGTTTCCCTGAGACATCATGGACCTGTAGAATTGCATCTCAATTCTCCCCAAGGTTGGGAATTTCCTACCTGTATGATTTCAAGGACTCTTAACGTTTTGGTTCAAGTGTTGGCAAAATCTTGTGTCCCTAAGCAATTATATTTTTACAGCACATAGTTATCTGTGCTTGTGCTCTATTTGAAGATCCTTTTATTACCTTCAGAAATAAAATATTTGTGATATGGAGATGGAATACATTTTTTGTGGTAAAGGACAAAACTTTGATTTGCTCATAAAAATGATAGGGTAGTATCGTCAGATAAGGTTCCATAATCAATCTGTAATGTGAAATAGAGGAAGTAGTGTGCCATTTCATGTTTATTTAATAATAACAAAAGCTAGAAATTTTGATAAGAAGTATACATTAAATTAATAACCTATATTATTCTTTCTTTATGATTTTCATACTGCAGACTTCAAAAATGATATATACTTTTTTATAAAGTAATACATTTTTCTTTTCAATGCTTTATACTATAGTTTATCTGGAGTTTATTCCCAGGAAAATGTAGTAGAATTAAAGTTTAATGTACCTAGTACCTCTTTTGAAAATTTAAACTGATAAATATGAGAATTTACCTCTGGGATATAGAATATATTCTGCTGGTCTCTATTTTTCTTCCAGGGCCACAGTTTTGATATCTATAAATTAAGAGTATAATTTAATGTCTGGGAACATGACCCACCCATTTATTAAAAATCTGTTTGCAAATTTTTTTTTGTTTTAACTATTATGGCCATTAATTTGCCTCACTGTTTTTAGGACACATGAGATTATATTTTTCTTTTTGTCCTTTTGCCCACAGCCTGATGTTCAGAGTTTAATAATGACTGAACTCAGGAATCACTCAAGATTTAATGAGAAAATTATACTTGATTTATTTTAATATAAATACTACAAACATTACTAATCCAATTGTCCCTTCACCTAAATAAAAGTAATCATCAAATATAATATTAGGATTATTCAAAATATTAGGTTAGACTATAGAAATGGAGATTCTATATTAACCTTCAGCATCAAATGTTAATATTTTAATGTCTTAAAGCTATAAAGACTCAATTGATGGTTATAAATCTTAAATGCACTTAGTTCCTATTAAGAAATAGAATGAAAAACATTGTTTTCTTGGAGGAGAGAGGTGGTTAATCAGAGTTCCAAAGTTTCTTTTAAGTATTCCTTTTCTATTGCCTCTAGTTGATTTATAATTTACATATTTCATATGAATGAGATATCAAATTTCTTTTTTTTCTTCTGATGGATTTTCATACTCTGGTATCCTTCAGTTTCCTTCAGTTTAGTGGAGGGAAAAAGAATTTTTTTTCTTTTCCTTTCTGATATTTTATCGATTAGGGAGATTACAATATTAGATGACATTTAATATTCCAACACCAATCCCACCACCATTACACCTTCCCATCAGCATCTTTCAGATGTTTCCATCCTGAACCCCAATGGCTGCCCCAATGCAGAACCAAAATAATACATACTGTATTCTTAGTTATTAAAAAAAAAAAGGAAAAACCCCTGAAAATGCTACACAAAAGTATCCTTAGAGGAAAAGGAATGAAAATTGTTCTATTATGACAGGGACCATTTAGACCTTCTATAAAATCATTAAGTGTTTTAAAGGTTGAGTCTTGTGTGGTTTTACATTTGTAATGTATACACACACATACACATATGTGTGTATATGTATACATATATATATATATATATATATATATATATATCGGCTGAGCAATAGCACAGCAGGTAGGGCGTTTGCCTTGCATGCAGCCCACCTGGGTTAGATTCCTCCATCCCTCTCAGAGAATTTGGCAAGCTACTGGGAAAATCCTGCCCACAAGGCAGAGCCTGATAAGCTACCCATGGCTTATTCGAATACTAAAACACAGTAACAAGTCTCACAATGGAGACATTACTCATGCCCCCTGGAGCAAATTGATGAACAATGGGACAACAGTGCTACAGTGCTATATATATATATATATATATATATATATATATATATATGTATGTATGTATTTTCTCTAAAATTGGTTGCCTACTATTTTGAACCCCATCAACTATCTTGTGGTATTCATAGAGTACCACTACCCACTACCCAGCCACCGCCATGCTCCAGGCCGCTCTCTGGACACTCGGGCCGGATGACATGGATGAGTGAAGTCACACAGAACCAGGTAAGCAGAAGTTTGCGACCTTGGACTCCAGTCTCAACCAGACCCGGAAACAAGAGCATCTGTCTGCCTTCTCCAATCTCTGGCACCTTAGGGAGGGGTCTAATCCAGATGCATCACCCTACTGAAGTCAGATAAATGCCTCAGCGCCAACGCCCACTACCTCCAATACCCAGCCACTGCCACGCTCCAGGCCACTCTCCTGACATAGCCTAAGACAATTGATACCCATTATTCATAATTCCTGCACCATATTTGATGGGGTTCAAATATAGTGTGAACCATGCGAAAACCTCTAAGGACAATTGGAGGCTGCCCTAAAAGCCTCCACTTTCTTTGAGAGCCCAGAAAGCTACCTAGAGTACCCTGCCTACACAGCAGAGCCTAGCAAGCTAGCCATGGCGTATTCGATATGCCTAAAACAGTAACAACAATGGGGCTCACTCGCCTGATACCCAAAGAGCCCTCAATACAGCAGTGTCAAGAAAGATGAGCAAGGAGAGGCTGAAAAAATCTCGGGTAATGGACTAGACTGCCAAAACAAAGATAAACTAAAATGACTGTCTTTACTTTCAATGCAGCTATGCTGGAATCTGTAGGATCCATACAGGATCTGATGGTGCAAGCACAGAAGATCAAGTAAAACATCATTGGTCTGACAGAACAAGATGACATCGATCACAACATGCAGTTTTCAACACTGGAGAAGAACTGTTCCTCGGAAGATGAGACAACAGAGACATTGGTGGCATCAGTGTCCTTATCAATACGAACTTGGCCATGAGTATTGACTCATTCAAATGCCTAACAATCTGAATCAGATGATTACGGTTGAATAGATGTGCCTCAATGCCTGCAGTTTCTATCTTCATCATCTACAAACCAACATCCAAATCTGATGAGGAAGAAATTGAGAAGATCTACATGGAGCTAGAGAAGTTCTATAAAGAAGACCACACCTTCTACAAGATCATTGTTGGTGATTTTCATGCCAAGATAGGAATGAGGAGGTCTCCCGAAGAACCCCATATTGGGACCCATGGCCTAAACAAGGTGAGAGACTGTCTGAATTCATCATGTCGACCAAGACCATCCATGGTAACTCACACTTCAAGAAGGCTGAATCTAAAAGCTGGGCATGGGAGTCTCCCGATGAAATTGACCACATCATATTCAATTGAAGGTTTTGCCTGACGGATGTCACTGTTTTCCTAAAATTTCAAAGGGGATTGGACCACCGTCTCCTTAGTGAAAAATTCTACTTCACAGAGAGGGGAGAAAGGTCTTCAAAGTTTACGTTTAAGAGAACTCCCAGAATGACCACAAACTGGGAGCTCTTTGGCACTATTGCGACAACGTGGGAAGATGCCATCCTTGACAACATCGACAAGGAATATGATCAACTGTTTCAGCACCTCTATGACTGAGAGCAGAATGCCGAGAGTGAGAAAGCCACAAAGAGATGCCTATCTTCAGAAACTCTGGAACTCATTCCAAGCCTCAGGCAACTAAAGTCAAGAGACTCAAAACCTCAAAGTTGTCATGGTAATCATACATGATCTGCATTTATAGAAACAAATAATGGACATTGTGCTATCTTTATCATAGTACCTACAATTTGATTCATTCATGTGAAAATGTATTTTGTGTCTCTGTCATCATTTAGATACATAATCACATACTTGTAAAAGAGTCAAATAACACACAAAAATACAATGGTGACAGTCAGAAGAATGTTTATCTACTTAAAAAATAACTAGCTAGTTTTTCAGTACTTCATGTATCATGGATCTAATTCAACCATTTATTTGGAATCCTGATTTATTTAGAGGAGCAATGAGGCCCAGGTCAGAGGATTCAGTTTAAAGGTCATGTTGAAGACTGATAAAGCCAAGTATCAAATGAGGTCAAGAGACCCAAACTTTAACGACCACACTTAGATAGGTGCCTATTGGAAAGCCAGGCTAGAGGGGTGGGAGTGATATTGGAGGGAATTTGGGAAAATTGATGTAGGAAAGTTAAAACTGGTGGTAGCATCAGAGCTGCAATAATGTATTTCTAAAACTAAACTATAAATAATTTTGTAAAAAATTGTGCTTTAATTTAAAAAGAAAATAAAACTATAAATTAAATTAAAGGGAAAACAATGAAATAAACAATTAAAATAAAACAAAAAAAGAAATGCACATGGTAATTATAATATTTACTTAACATAAAAATATAAAACCATTTTTGTAAAATATATAAATTGTTAAATTTTCCTCACCCAAGTAAATTGAGTTTCATTTAAAAATGCATTTGGATGTATGGTTATTGCAGCACTGTTGACAATAGCCAGAATTTGAAAACAACCCAAGTGCCCGAGAACAGATGACTTGTTAAAGAAACTTTGGTACATCTACACAGTGGAATAATATGTAGCTGTTAGAAAAGACTGGAGCAATAGTAGTGGGTAGGGCATTTGTCTTGCACCGGGTCGGCCCAGGATAGATTCCTCCATCCCTCTTGGAAAGCCTGGCAAGCTACCAGTAGAGTATCCCACCAACATGGCAGAGCCTGAGAAGCTACCCGTGACATACTTGATATGCCAAAAAAACAGTGACTAGTCTCACAATGGAGACTTTACTGGTACCCGCTCAAGCAAATAGATGAACAATGGGACGACAGTGCGAACATTGTGATAGTTAGAAAAGATAAAGTCATGAAATTTGCCTATAAGTGGATGGACATGGAGATTATCATGCTAAGTAAAATGAGTCAGAAAGAGAGAGACAGACATAGAATGACTGCACTCATTAGTGGAATATAAAATATCATAATATGACACTAACACCTAAGGACAGTAAAGATAAGAGCCAAGAGAATCAATCCCCTTGTGGCTTGGAACCCAGGAAAATGTGCTGGGGGAAGAGGCAGTTGGGATGGAAAAGGGACTACTAAGTTGGAGGGATCTCTTGGGAACAAAGATGTGTGCTTAAAGCAGATAAAGGACCAAACATGACAGTTTTTCATATCTGTATTGAAAAGTGTAATTTCCAAAAGTAGAGAGAGAATTAGAAGGAAGGTACCTGCCACAGAAGCAGGAGGTATATTGGGGTGGGGATGGCAGTACGGAAATTGGTAACATTGGTGGTGGAAAACATACACTGGTGGAGGGATGGCTGTTCAATCTTAGTATGACTGAAACCCAATCATGAAAGATTTGTAATTATAACTCACAGTGATTCAATAATTTTTTAAATTCCATTTTGAAATGTGCCATACTTGAATGGCAACAATAGAACTAATACTAAACTTATTAAAAAACTATAAAAATCTTTCTTTTCCAAAATTTTATTTTATAATAGCAATGTAAATTACAAGGTTATTCATAATTGGGATTTGACACATGATGTTCTGTCACCAAGCCCACCAGCAATGTCGACTTCCCTCCATCAACTGCCCAGATTACCTCTCCTATGTACCTACCCGAGCCTGGCCTGGCATCTTTACAGCACCTATTAAAAATGATTATGAAAGGGGTCTAGGGGGGTAGGATGGGAGGTGTAGTGGGTTTTTGTTTTTTTGGGGGTTTTTTTGGTCCTGAGATATGGGCACTGGTGAAGTGATGGTTGCTTCAGCATTGTATAACTGAGACTTAAGCCAGAAAGCATTGCGATTTTCCACATAGTGATTCAATATAATAAAATTTTTACTAAAAATAAATAAATAAATAAAATGAAAATTTTCCTTTAGTAAACCAAATGCTATTTTTAATTTCACTACTAGCAATAATGAAAGGAGTTTCAACTAATAAAACAAATACAAATTTTATGAAATTCTATCAAAAATATTATTAAATAGATGTTTACACCTTCTCTGGTTATTGTAATTGCTTTTGTGTTCAGGTAAGAAAGTTTCTAGAAAGAACCAGAGATATAGTACAGCAAGTAGGGATCTTGTCATAAAAGAAGCTGATACCACTTCAATCAATTCCTAGTATATGGTTCGATATGATTCCCCGAACTATCACTAGGAATAATTCCTGAGTGCAACGCCAGAAGTATTTCAAAAGCTTTGCCATTTGAACCCCTCCAACAATAAAAAAATCATCTAGAGAAATCCTAATCACTGTATAAAGTGTATAAAATTTAATCGACAGTTCCTATTGTTTTTTAGTTTTAATAGTTATCAATCAGGAAATGTAACCAGGAATTTTTCTACTCATCTTGAATTCGAATCCTACGCTAAAACTCTGTTTATGTTTTTATCAGATTTTCTTAAAATCATTTGTTTTATGTTCCTAAGCTTTGAATTTCACTTTGATAAATATCTATACTAGTGATGTGGTTTACTATGAAGTATGCTCCATGTATTCCGTGACTATTAGAAAATTTAATTGCAATATAGCCTCTTTACTCTCAATGTATTAATTTGCAATTATAACACAAATCTATAACAAGTGTTATAGGTTGTATTAGTCACTATTTTAATAAGGAGTTAAGAATAAAAATGTTTAGATATGCATATGTTGCTCAAATAGTGATAATGTCCAAAATATTGTCCTTAATTAAATGGAAAATGCCAACTCTTTATGTTAAATAGAGGAAAGAGAATCCACTTTGTATGTTTGGAAAACCATAATTCTGATGGTGCTTTCCTCCTTTACACTTATCTGACAGTGAATCAGAGCGTTGAGTGAGAGTAGCCCATGAATAAAATACAATGCAACTTTTTCATTTTGAGAATAAGTGCATCTGAATACACATCAAAAAAGAACAAGATGAGAGCAAAAATGTGAGGGTGATTATGGAAAAAATTCACACTACTTCCTTCTCCACAATGCTTACTGACATTATGAAAATTGAATTATTATACAGAAAAGACATGATTATGGGACCTGTAGGTAACACCCACAAACTGCCTCTGGCTGCTGTATATGCTCCTTAATGACCATGATCCAAAGACACACAAAAGCATCTCCAAACTGAGCAGCTCCCTGCAGAGATTTCTAAAAGCAGTACTTATAGGAGCTGGCGCCAAACTTGCAGCAACAATTTATGCTATTCCTAACAAGCAATACAAAATAAAGTATGGGGGAGATTTTCTGTCATAGAGGATGGATTGACAGGGGGGAGGGGGGGATACTTGAGTCTTTAGTGGTGGAAGATGTGCACTGGTGGAGGTTTGGGTGATCAATTGTTGTATGACTGAAACTCAAACAGAAAAGCTTTGTAACTATATCATGGTGATTCAAAAACTAATAATAATAAAAATATGATTGAAAAATTAAAAAATCATTGATGTAAAGAGAGCAGTATGGCAGGGTGATACCATTTCACCAAAACTCTTCAGTGCCGCCCTTGAAAACATCATGTGATGACAGGAATGGTAAGTTATGGGAGTGAATACAGATGGTCGGCTGTTACACCTTTTCTGCTTCGCTGTTGACATCATTCTCATAACACCAAATATTAGCCAAGCAGCACAAATGCTGATGGACTTCGACCTCGAGTGTGGAAAACTCAGATTGCAGCTGAATCTCAACAAGACAATGTTCATGAAAACAGAAATGGTCCCTGAGGCTCCATTTGCTCTCAATGGAACGAACATCTTCGATTGCAGCAGCTATGTGTACTTGGGTCGAGAACCCAAAATGAGGAATGACTTGGTGCCAGAACTGCGCAGGAGGGAGAGAGCTAAGTGGAATGATTCAAGAGCATTGAAGAGGTGGTTAAGAGACAGAAGAACCTCCGACTCCGGGCACCTCTTTTTGATTCCACCTTTCTTTCTGCACTACATATGTCTCAGAGACCTGGGCCCTATGCAAACAGGATGAGAATGCTATTAGGGTATCCCTAAGAGGAATCGAAAGAGCTATGCTGGGAATATCATGGCTCACTCAAGTGAGAGAAGGAATCCGGAGTTCTGATGTCTAGTCAAAAATCAGGGATGCTGTCTCATTTGCCAAGGCATCAAAAATCAGATGGGCAGCTCATGTAATGCGATTCAGAGATGACCATTGGACTAGAGCTGTTACCACTTGGATTCCTCGGGACATCAGAAGACCTCATGATCGCCCACCAACTACATGGTCAGATTTCTTCGTAAAATCTCTGAATGAACGAGTTGAGGCTCTTCCTGTTCCTGGAGCGAGCAGGTATCATGGGGTACGCTAGCTTGCGACAGGGACAAATGGAGACGTTACTGGCACTTGCTTGAGCAAATCAAAGACCAACAGGACTATAAGTGATACAAGTGAATAAAAAAATATAATAAATTTAATATACTGACTAAAAACTGTACTGTGGAGTTCATGCCCATTTCAATCCGTTTAATCAATGACTGAATAAATAGCAGCCCTCTGACATCTTATTGCCTAGCTCTCTGTCTCAGAGAACTTGGTCACTGTTTCTTTTGAAGTGCAGAAGCTTCTTAGTTTGATGTAGTCCCATTTGTTTATGTTTGCTTCCACTTGCATGGTCAGTGCTGTTTCATCCTTAAAGATGCTTTTAGCTTCAATGCCATGGAGAGTTCTGCTTACATTTTCTTCTATGATTTAATAAAATTGAAAACTATTTTTTGAGAAAAGAGAACTTGGTAAGTTACCGAGAGCATTCTTTGGGCAAGGCAGAGCCTGGCAAGCTCTCCATGCTGTACTTGGCATGACAAATACAGTACAAATGAAGGGTCTCATTCCCCTTACTCTGAAAGAGCCTTCATTGGGGCACCACTGGGGAAAACAAGAAAAGAGAGGCTACTAAATTTTCAGAGCTAGGATGAATGGACATGTTACTGTTACCCGCTCGAGCAAATCAACGATCAAGGAGATTACAGTGATACAGTGAAAACACAACATTAAAAAAAAAGCAGGATGAGGAAATTTACAATACCATAGGCCGTATAAATTCACCATGCTTACATCCTATAAAAATGACCTAATTATTATACAAGAATATTTCAACAAAGCTTTCTTATCACACAAAAAGTGAAATTTGAGTAATAATGAATTCACAGAGAAGTAACTGATTTAAAAGATGAATTATTTAACATTCAGTCTAAAATCACACCAAAAAATAGATACAATCTGACGCATCTGAGAACATCGAAGATAATGAGTATATAGATAGATAAAAATATATCTACGTATGAACTTAACAAACTCACACTGCAATTAAGCTCGTTATTTACAGTGAATATGGATAATGCAGAACTAAAATCAATGGACCTGCAAAGAAATTGGGAATGGGGTGCCAGACAAAAAGTATTTTCTGTCTCAGAAGTCTAATGTTTCTTTCAAATTTCAGTAAAGAAATTTAATTGGCATTTCAAAAAATATAATGCCTTAAATCAGTCTAGAACTTTATCAAAATATTTTAATTTATTATTCTCTTGTACATTTTGTGTGATTTTGGGGGAGTGGCAGAAACATGTGAAAGGTCTGAGGATTTATTCCTCACTTTGCACTCAGAGATCAATCTGATGCAATAAAGTTATATTGAACCTTTTTTAAAAAAAATTAAGACTTTATTTTTCAACAGAAACGATAATTAACCGGCTGCACAGTTTGCAAATGGCATTTTTCACCTCCTTATTTCTGAAAGCATAAATCAAAGGATTGAGTAAAGGAGTTAGGAAGGTGTAGAATATCTCCACTATTTTGTCAAAGGAGAAAGAACCTGGAGGCCGCGCATACTCAAATATACATGGAATAAAGAACAAAACCACAACAGCAACATGAGTTCCACAGGTGGAGAGGGCTTTCCTCTTTCCTTCAGTGCTGTGGTTTCTCAGGGAGAACAAGATGACCCCATAGGACACTAGTAACATAAAGAAGATTAGGATGCAAAAGAATCCACTGTTGGCCGCTATTATAAGCCCAAAGCCATAGGTATCAGTGCAGGCAAGCTTCAGTAATGGGTAAAATTCACAATTAAAGTGATCAATAACATTGGGACCACAGAAAGGAAGTTGTACAGTAAAAAGAATCTGTATAATGGAATGCAGAAAGCCCCCTGCCCAGGCTACTCCAATCAGAATGCCACAGAGCCTTGAGTTCATGATAGAAGTGTAGTGCAAGGGTTTGCAGATGGCCACATACCTGTCATAGGCCATGGATGTGAGGACAATCACCTCAGCTCCAAAAAACATGTGTAGAGCAAATAACTGCATCATACAACCACCATAGGAGATGGTTTTCTTTTCATAGAGACAGTCTATGATCATTTTAGGGCCAGTCGCTGAGATAATACATGCATCCAGGAATGATAGAAATACCAGAAAGAAGTACATCGGGGAGCCCACGAGCACTGGATTGCTGATGATGGCTGCCACAATCAGGAGGTTGACACAGATAGTTGCAATGCAGACAAACAAAAATATGACAAATACTATTTTCTGAACCTCTGGATTCTGTGAAAATCCCAGGAGGACAAATTCAGTGACAAAGCTTTGATTTTCCATGATTTTCCGGAAATCACTCACAGCTGCCACATAGACCATCACAGCCTGCAATAAAACTGACAAGATTACATCAGATACGTTTATAATTATAGGCACTCACAGTTTGTTCTTCCATGTGGTTCTTTCTATTCTGTGCTTCTTTTAATTTTGAAACCAAAACAAAAAAATACCAGAATGTTCTGCAAAACAATCATTTAAGATCGGGAAAATTCACTTTTTAAGATATATAATAGCACTCGAGAGAAAGCATCCCTAGAGGAACAAACCCAGATGTGAGAGGATTGGGAACCTATTTTACTTCAGTTACCATCATAGATTTCTTAGTCATGGTATTCTAGAGAAAGTTGTTAAAGGAGACGTTGAAGCCATATCTTAGTTCTGAGGCATCAGGACATCAATTTACTTGTCATGTTGAGCATCAACTTGTAATCATAGGCAAACACATGTGAGATGTCCCTGATCAGAAGAATTTTTTATCCACAAATGGAAAAAGATGTCAGTGACATTTTAAAATCACAATCTTCACAACAATTTCTGGATTAGTCTGAAGTGATAGGACGTTTAAGATAAATTAATCAGGCCATATGAAAGGGAACTTCTATTAAAAATGTTGAGTTCTATAAATATACAAAGCACATTACAAAACAGGTGAGAACTCTCAATCCAGAAGAAGCCATACACTGGCTTATGCAGCAGGCCAGGAGTCTCTCTTTCTGCTCCAAGGCTGTTATATAAAGTGCTGTACAAAAGTCATTGGGCTGCTGGCATGCACACAACCCACAGAAGCTTGAAGTTGCTTCTTTAGTTACAGACTGCCTTTTCACTTCTGTTTATCCCAAGGGGACAAATGGGACATTTTCACTAAACTTGCACTGGAATGGTTTGGCAGATTCCTACCATACCACACTAACTGTAGCTTTAGCTTGATACTAGCCTCGATCTCCTATTTCCACACACAAAAAATGAATAAAGGTAACCATGGTAGTAAGAATTCCTAAACCCCTAAATTACAGCTAAAATAGTGACATAGCCAAAGACACTAAAAGTCTCCTTGAAATCCTTGCACAACATTCTAAACAACTGCTGAGTGACAACCAAAGGTGTTGGAATAGTTCCAACAGGGAAGTATCTCTCTAGGATCACGAATCACGAAATCCCTGTTACTTGTTGATTTCTCCAGCGGGCACAGTAACATCTCCATTCGTCCTTTCCCTGAGATCTTAGAAGTCACTCTTAACTTGAACCTCCCTACAATGTCCCACTGGAGACTCTTTCAGAGTCAGGGGAATGAGATCCAGCTTATTACTGGGTTTAGCATATGAATACACTATGGGAAACTTGCAAGGCTGTCCCATGTAGGCAAGAAACTCTCAGAAGCTTGCCCGTTTCTCCCAGAGGGAGAAGTAGGCTACAAGGCTTGTCCGAACATGTGGAGAGAAGTCTCGAGCATGGTTGTAGCTAGGTTCTGGTGGTCTTCGGCCACCAGGAGCTCTGTTCAGGGTGGGGAGGGAAGCTGGAGCCCATCCCCTCTCTGGCCCCAGGGAAGACAGCCAGGCGTGCTGGCAAAAGACTCTCTAAGATAACTGAGTTTATTAATTCTCTGGCTACTCTAGAGAGTGCCCTGGCAGCAGAGCACAGGTGATGAATTAGAAAGACTCAAATCTGGATAGCAACAGACACAATGCATAAGCAGCATAGAAATACCACCACACTTTCAAAATGAAGATAGTAGCCTGGACAACTCAATCAGAAGAGGAACCTCTCACATAAGGATTGTAGCTAGAATATGTTCACGACCTTTAATGAGCTCAAAGAAATAGTGGGGCAAGATTAAGAAAGCATGAAAACAGACATTTGAAACTATAAACAGAAGTGACACAAAGGAAGAGATTACATTACATGAAAACTCAGTGAAGGCCTTGTCATCAATAACTATTGATGAAATTGAAAGGGTAATGAACGTGTTCCTGGCGCTCAAAAAATTCCAGTCCTAAATAAATTCACTAGCAAGTTTTTCCTTACCTTAATTTATCAGATTTATTTATTTATTTTTAAATATTAACAAATCATCAACTGTCCAAACAAATATAGTATTAAAATTAATTGGATAACAAAGCTCTAATATCAAAAATAAATGTTTTTATGAAAATCAATTTTTATGTGAAAACAATTATGTCTTGTCATGGAGTTGTTAAGTGTTAAGTCCTTGTCTAAAGAATTACTAAGCTGTTTGTTGCTAGGTCAGTCTTCTATGTTATTTTTGTTTTTTGAATTTAGTTGTTTCTGATCTTACTTTGCCATCTAATTTGCTGTGTTTCTATTTGAATATCAATAGAAACCATTAAAAAAGGACCTACTCCCAATCCTTTCCAGGATCTTTCAGGAAGTTGTAGAAGCAGGAATGCTCCCAATTTCAATGAGGCAAAAGTAACCATAGCATCAAAAGGAGAGAGAGATATCACAAAAAGGGAAAGCTATATCCCTCTTGAACATACATGCAAACATTCTCAACAAAATATTAGCCAACCAAGTACAAAGAATTTTGGAAAGATCATTCGCCATGATCAAATAAGATTCATGGTTTAATATACTCAATTCAATCAACATAATAAACACCATCTATATAAGAAAAAATAGTCATCTAGTAATATCAATAGATGCAGAGAAAACATTCAAAAAGGTGCAAACCCATTCATGATGTGAACTCAATAAAGTGGAAGGTGAAAGAATTTTCATACAGCTAAAGCCAATTACCACATGCTCACAGCAAATATTGTGCACGATCCTGAAAAATTGAAAACCATTCCTATAAAGTCAGTCACAAGACAACGATGTCCACTCTCGTCACTACTATTCAATTTAGTTCCGAAAGTCCAAGCCATAGCAAATAGGCAAGAAAATGATATTGAAGGCACTCAGACTAGAATAGATGTCAGGCTCAGTGTTTGCAGGGACATGCAACTACATTTTGAAAATACTAAAGACTCTAGAAAAAAAAAAACCCTAAAAACTGTATATTTATACCACTGAGTAGCAGACTAAAAAATCAATGGACAAACTATGGCTTCTTTTTACATGCAAATAGTAAAACAAATGAGAGAGAGGTTAAAAGTTAATCCCCTTTAGCAGTTGTTCCTCAGAAAATCTAATACCTGGGAATCAGTTTAACAAAAGAAGTTAAAGACTTACATAGAACAAAACCATGTTATTATAAAATAAAACATAAAGACACGAGGAAATGGACATCCCCTCTTCATGTGTAGGAAGTATCAACATGTGTCAAAGTGGCAATCTTCCTAGAAAACTGCATATACAATGTAGTTCTAATAAAAATACCCATGACATTTTTAAAGATATTTAAAAATATATTTTAATGTATAATCTATATTTGGACTGGAACAATAGCCTGTGGCTGACCTGGATTCGATTCCTCCATCTCCCTCTGAGAGCCTGGAATGCTACTGAGAGTTACCCTGGGAGGTTTAGGATATATCAAAAACAGCAACAGCAAGTCTCACAATGGAGACTTTACTGGTGCATGCTCCAGCAAATTGATAAACAACTGGACAACAGTGCTACAGTGCAGTGCTGTAATCTCTGTTTATAGATTAAACATGCCTGAATTTCACACAGAATAATAAGTCCCTTTAATAAACCTAAGAAATCTTAGGTAAAAAAAAGTTAGCAGACTTCACTTTTCCGAAATTCAAACTGCTTGATAAAGCTATAGTCATCAAAAAAAAAAAAAAAAGGATAGACACTCAGGTCAGGTTTGCAGAATTGAAAGTCCAGAGACAGATGCTCAGGTGTAAGGGACATTAAATGTTTATAAAAAGAGGGGAGTGGGGACATGAAGTGGAGCAAGAAATGTCTCTATAGAAAATGGTTTGGGAATAACATTGATCACACCCTGCACAGTGTCAAATCAAATCAGATTAAAGACATTGATATCTGACCTTCTCCTTCAATTACATTGAAGAAAACATAGGTGGAAAATTTTGGCATGGAAGCAGGTGCTCTCTTCAATGATTCAGTACCATTGGCCAAGTAAACAGAATCAAAGAGAAATAAATGTGACCATCATACTAAGAAGATCTGCAGTACAAATCAAACAATAACAAGAGTAAGAAGACAACCAATAGACATAGAAAAAATATTTTCCAACTAGGCATCAGACAGATGATTAATATCACACTATGAAAAGCTCATGTTGAATTTTACAAAAACAAAACAAAAATTACTCAAGAAAATGGAATAGAAGGATATATACAGTAAATCTCAACAGAGACATACAGATGGCCAAAAAGTATATGTATGTATATAAATATATATACATATATGCATACACATATATATCATTTATTATCAGGAAAATACAAATAAAAAAACAACAATGATATGTCATCTCAGACCATTGAAACTGTAACATATTACAAAGAAACAAAAATAAACAATAATGGTGTAGAGGTGAGGAAGAAATTCACTGTTAGTAGGAACATTTCTGGTCCAGCATTTTTGGAAAATAATACAGCAGACACTGTTTAAAAAACAAGGGATCAGTCTACTATATGATTCAGCAACTCCACTTCCTGACATCAATCCCGATACCAAAAAATAAAAAACACATTTAGAACATTTGCCATTCTATATTTGTTCATTGCAGCCAAATTCACAATAACCAACTTCTGGAAACAACTCACAGTCCAATATCAGATGACTAGATAAAGAAATCATAGGACATATGCATAATGGAATTATAAGAAAAGATGAAATTTGCTGCTACATGATGGATCTAGAGGGAATCATGTTGACTGAAGTAACTCGAAAGGAAAAGGACTGACTCAATTATTTCTCTTATATACAGGATATAAAGAAGCACTGTAGGGATATTAAAAATACTCAATGGGATAAAATGAGAATTGATTTTTGGTAGTGGGCCACCAACGAAAAATCACGTGAAAGGGGCAGAGAGGAATTAGCTAGGAAGGGGTTGACACTGGGGAACTGATGGGAAGGAAGTGGACATGGCAGGTGGGGTGAGGGGAAGTTTGATCAGCGTTGTGTTATGCATGAAATCCTATCATGAAGGGTAATAAACTGTGGTACCGCAAATAAAATTAAATTAAATTAAAACATAAAATCTTTGCATGAATTACATACTGTTTTATTTAAAACTTAAACCTATTTAAAATAATACTACTATCAAGTGCTGACCTCATTTGTAAGTTCAATAATAGCAGTAAAATAATTATTGAAGCATTATTGCCTAGTAAACTACCAATGCTATATCTTTAATACATATTTAACTGTGGAAAATTATCACTTAATGTATTATTTCAAACAAATAATAGATGTTGATCTGGAATTTAAACCTAGACCTTTGTGTTCTTTACAATAGCCAGTTCTTCCTTATTGGATCAATCCAGACAGGAACAGGAATCCTTATTTCCCATCAAGAAATTCAGAGAATTAATGACATTTCTGTTTCTAATCCACATATAGAGGTTAAAGATGTAACAAAACTACATAATAAGAAATAGAGCAATATGTTCAATATGTTGAATCTTGAGTTTTTACTCACTACTTATTACTTGTAAGATATGCTCCAATTTTATTTAGTACAACTTCCTTAGATATAACTATTTGAAATTTAATCTCTTGCAAAGTACACGTGTTCACCAATTACCTGAATGTATCAACAGATTATGTTAAGGATGATTTCAAATTATTTTTCTAACAGGACAACACAAAAGTGTAGCTTACGATACTGTGCCTTTACTGGTTGAAGTTTCTATTGTTTCTCAGGTAGAAAGTCAGCCATTTTATCCACAGAAATATTTTCTTTGATCATCCAGAGAATTATTTCAATAATTACTTCAATTATTTCAGTTTCTCATTTCATTTCCAGCTACAACTATGGACAACAGTTTTATCCTCAGCTGCCTTTAATAGCAAAATGAACACAGATTATATGATACTGGCATATGCATTTGCTCTTTATTTAATATGTAGGAAACTGTAAGGCTTACAGTACAAATAAAATTTATTCTATAAATATAAAATATAAATATAATATAAAATGAAGTCCCACAAACTCATAACGTTGATAAAAACCCTACCCATTCTGATTTTTGTTTAACTTGAATTCATTTAAGCAATGCCTGCACAATGACATCTGTATCTTGCTACAATTGTCTCCAAGACAGCAAGAATATAAATAAAATACAATATTGTTCCATGAGTCAAACTTATATTGAAAGGGAAAAAATATCATTTTATCCTACTGTCAAAACAGAGGAGAAGGCTATGAAATGGATAACAGTTCAGAATCAAGGCAACTGACAAAAGTGCAGGGCACTGTGTAATTGAGTTTCAAATAGAAAAGATATATATAGTAGTAAAAATGTAACGGTGTGAAAAAATCAGGCAATTCATTCACAAATATGATATTAGTGTTCATGTCATAGTTTTACAAATAAAATTATTTGATTTAATTAATAAAATAAGACTTTAATCACTATAATAATTAATTTGAATTAATTATTGCATTATTTAATTTGTTTACTGATTACCATAAGTCACTGAAGAAACCCTTAGTCTTGGTGTCCTCTTCTAAACAGTGGTAACATATTTCAAACTGCCCAATCCACAAGGCAAATAATATTCTTATGCATATTTGTACTTAGTATGCATAAATCAGAAGATATTGCTAAATATTGAAGCCATTATTTTTATTAAGCAGTGTATATAACAATGCACACATGACAATATAATCAAATTAATATATTATATAATCAATAATATAAATCTCTTTACCAGGTGATCAAGTTTGGATTTGGTTTAGGGACCACATTCAGCAGTGTTCAGCACTTAGATATTTGTGGCTCTGTGCCAGGACTCAATCCTGGGGGAACTCTCTAGCACCAGGTTAGATGCCTGGATATAACCAGTGTTGGCTGTGTTAAAGACATGCATCTTACCTGCTGTACTATCACTTGGCCAAGAATGACATAAAGTGTTCTCAATCATATTATAACCTAAAATTCATTTATTCCTTCCCCCAAATATTCAAAGGAAGGACATAGTGCTTATGAATCATCTAATTTTCTACCTGGTAAAATGATTTTGCAGAGCTGAAACTAGCGTGCTTGTCCTGTGCTAAACACAAAATCTTGTGCTAAAGTTTTAAATATCACAAACATTCCACAAAGAATTTTTGTGGAACTCTATGTTTCTATTCCCTTTGATCTATCACTGTCACTGAAGTCCAATTGTTCATAGATTTGCTCAAGTAGGCACCAGTAATATCTCCATTGTGAGACTTGTTGTTACTGTATTTGGCATACCAAATATGCCACTGTAGCTTGCCAGGCTCTGCCGTGCTGGGAGGATATTTTTTGTAGCTTGCCTGGCTCTCTGAGAAGGACCAAGGATTCGAAACTCGGTCTACTGCATGCAAGGCAAACACCCTACCCGCTTTGCTATAGCTCTAGTGCAAACATCACTGTAGGGATAGATTTTTTTTGCATTCCTGTGACATGAGAAATCCAGAAAGCAAAAGTACACTGAGACAAAGGCAAAGTGATGAATGTTACATTTTACCTAACTTGCTTTGAACTTGAAAATGAACAAAAGTATAGAAAACAGGTTTAAGATTTTGAAATACAGTTATTTCAATCACTACACCAAAAGTTTTCCTTCTTATATGAAATACTTATTAAGTGCTTAAAGCATATCGAATGTTGTCTTATTGATGCTAAATGTTATTATGTCACTATATTTTCCTTGAGTTTTTAAAGATTATAATCTCTATTTAAAGTGAAAATCCTGAGACAGAAAGGTCATGTGAACAGCCCAATGTACAGATAAGCTGTAGTATTTTATGTCTTACAACCTAATTTTTGAAACTAAAATTCTATTAAACGTGATGATTGGATAATACCATCTATAGTTTTAAGTCCTAATTTTCAATTTGAAATTCTTCTTTAAAATTAAAAAGTGTAATTATGAATCCTACCATGTTTCAGTCTATTGAATGCTCTGGTCCTGGCAATCTCTAATTTTTGATGAACTGAACAACAAGTAACTCTTGGGTCCACATCTTATTTCTTCATCAGAGAGATAGAGGAAGAGCCACCCTAGTTGAAGATGCAGAGAATGTTGCCTACTGCTTGTGCTGCACATTTTTGAACCTGTTTTGGGGAAGGAGGGAATAATAAATCAAAGTTCCTTTTCAATTGATTTCCCACTGGAATTGAGGGATGTTTCCATGAGTCATCATGAACCTACAGATTTGCATCTCAGTTGTCCACAAGGTTGGGAATTTCCCACCTGTATGATCTCAAGGACTTTTAATAGTTTTGGTTTAAGTGTTGGCAAAATCTTTGTCCCAGAGCAATTATATTTTTAAAGCACAGAGGTATCTGTGCTCGTAATTCTAATTAAAGATGATTTTATTGCCTTCAGAAATAAAATATTTGTGACATGAACATTTAATATAGTTTTTGTGGTAATGGATAAAACTTCTATGTGCTCATAAAAATGATAGGGTAGTATTCTGAGATAAGACTCCATAATCAATCTGTAATGTGAAATATAGCTTGTAGTGTGCCATTTCATGTTTACTTAATAATAATATAAGCTAGACATTTTGATAAGGAGTATGTATTAAATTAATAACCTCTATTATTCTTTGTTTATGATTTTCATACTGCAGAACTTTAAAAATGCAATATACTTTTATTAGACAATAAAACATTTTTCTTCTCAATGCTTTATAATGAATTTATCTGATGTTTATTTCCAGTTAAATGTGGTAGAATTAAAGTTTAATTTTACTAGTCCCTCTTTTAAAACTAAATCTGATAAATATGAGAGTTTACCTTTGGGAGCTTGATTATATCCTGCTGGTCTCTCTGTTTTTATTCCAGAACCACAGTTTTGATAACTCTAAATTTATAGTGTAATTAAATGTCTGGCAATATGACCAACACACTTTTAAAAAATTTGTTTGCAAGTAAATTTTTTCTATTTTAACTATGATGGCCATTATTTGCCTCACTATTATTTAGGATACATGAGATAATATTTTTTTTCATCTTTTGCCCACAGCCAGATGTTCAGAGTTTAATAATGACTGAACTCAGGAATCACTCAAGAATAAAATGAGAAAGTTATATTTGATATATTTTAACAGAAATACTATAAACTTTACTAATCCAATTGTCCATTCACCTAAATAAAACTAATCTTCAACTAAAACATAAGGATAATTCCAAATATTAGTTTAGACTAAAAAAAAAGAGATGCTTTATTAAACTTCAGCTCCAAATGGTAAGATTTTAATGTATTAAAATTATAAAAACTCAATTGATCGTTTTAAAAACTTTAATGCACTTAGTTTCTACAGAGAAATAAAATAGAAATCATTGTTTTCTTTCTGGAGAGGGATGGTAAATCAGAGTTCTGTAGTTCCTTTTAAATATTCCTTGTCTAAGAATTTTGTAGTTAAGTGGATGGGCATGAAAAGTTTCATGCTGAGTGAAATGAGTCAGAAAGAGAGAGACAGACATAGAAAGACTGCACTCATCTATGGTATATAGAATATCAGAGTGGGAGACTAATACCCAAGAACCGTAGAAATAAGTACCAGGAGGTTGACCCCATGGCTTCTCGGCTGGCCTCACGTTCCGGGGAAAGGGCAACTCAGAGAAGCGATCACTAACTACATTGTAGTTGAAGGCCATGTGGGGGAAAGGAGTTGCGGGCTGAATGAGGGCTAGAGACTGAGCACAGCGGCCACTCAACACCTTTATTGCAAACCACAACAGCTAATTAGAGAGAGAGAACAGAAGGGAATGCCCTGCCACAGTGGCAGGGTGGGGTGGGGGGGAGATGGGAGTGGGGAGGGTGGGAGGGACGCCGGGTTTACGGGTGGTGGAGAATGGGCACTGGTGAAGGGACGGGTTCCCGAACTTTGTATGAGGGAAGTATAAGCACAAAAGTGTATAAATCTGTAACTGTACCCTCACGGTGATTCTCTAATTAAAAATAAATTTAAAAAAATAAATAAATAAATAAATATTCCTTGTCTATTGCCTCTAGTTCATTTATAATTCACGTATTTCATATGAATGAGATTTCAAATTTGTGTTTCTTCTTTTTATAGATTTTCTTACTGTGGTATCCATCAGTTTCCTTCAATTTACTGAAAGAACAGAAATTTTTTTCTTTTTCTTTCTGATATTTTATCGATTAGGTAGTTAACAACATTTGATTACATTTAATATTCAAACACCAATCCCACCACCATTACACCTTCCCATCAGCATCTTTCAGATTTTTCCATCCTGAACCCCATTGCCTGCCCCAAAGCAGAATGAAAATAATGCAAACTGTATTGTTAGTTATGAAAAAAAAATAAAAACCACTGAAAATGCTACACAAAAGGATCCTTAGAGGAAAGGGAATGAAAATTGTTCTATTATGACAGGGACCATTTAGACCTTCTATAAGATCATTAAGTGTTTTTAAAGGTTGAGTCTTGTGTGGTTTTACATTTGTAATGTATACACACACATACACATATGTGTGTGTGTATATATATACATATATATATATACATATATATATATATATACATATATATATATATATATGTATATATATATATATATATACATAAGCAATAGCACAGCAGGTAGGGTGTTTGCCTTGCAGCAGCCCACCTGGGTTAGATTCCTCCATCCCTCTCGGCAATCTGTAGAGCTACTGAGAAAATCCTGCCCACAAGGCAGAGCCTGATAAGCTACCGATGGCGCATTTGAATGCTAAAAATAGTAACAAGTCTCACAATGGAGACGTTACTCATGCCCCCTGGAGCAAATTGATGAACAATTGGACAACAGTGCTACAGTGCTTTATATATGTATTACCTCTAGGATTTGTTGCCTACTAATATGAACCCCATGGAATAACTTGCAGTACTCAGGGAGTATTACTACCCACTACCCAGCCACAATCATGCTCCCGGACACACTCTGGACACTTGGGCGAACCTCATGGACAAGTGAAGTCGCACAGAACCAGGTAAGCAGAACTTTGCGACCTTGGACACGAGGCTCAACCAGACACGGAAACAAGATCCTCTGCCTCCTCCAATCTCTGGCACCTTAGGGAGGGGTCTAATCCAGATGCCCCACCCTACTAAAGCCAGATAAATACCTCACTGCCAAACCCACACTCCCTCCACTACCCAGCCACCGCCACGCTCCAGGCTGCTCTCCTGACATACCGTAAGACACTTAATACCCATTTTTCATAATTCCCACACCATATTTGATGGGGTTCAAATATAGTGTGAACCATGCGAACATGTCTAAGGGCCATTGGAGGCCGCCCTAAAAGCCTCCCCCCTCTCTGAGAGCCCAGAAAGCTACCGAGAGTACCCTGCCCGCATGGCAGTGCCTAGCAAGCTACCCGTGGCATATTCGATATGCCTAAAATGGTAACAACAATGGGCCTCACTAGCCTGACACCCAAAGAGCCCTCAATACAGCAACGTCAAGAAAGATGAGCAAGGAGAGGCTGAAAAAATCTCAGGGATGAACGAGACTGCCAAAACGAAGATAGACTAAAACGACTGTCTGAACTTTCAATGCACCTATGCTGGAATCGGAAGCATCTATCCAGGATCTAATTGTGCAAGCACAGAAGACTGAGTACAAAATCATTGGTCTGACTGAACAAGATGACATATATCACAACAAGCAGTTTTCGACACTGGAGAAGAACTGTTCCTCGGAACATGAGACAACAGAGGAGTTGGTGGCATCAGTGTCCTTATCAACACGAAGCCGGCCATGAGCATTGATTCATTCAAAAGCCTAACAATCTGAATCAGATGATTACGGTTGAAAAGATGTGCCTCAATGCCCGCAGTTTCTATTTCATCATCTATGAACCAACATCCAAATCAGATGAAGAAGAAATTGAGAAGTTCTACATGGAGCTAGAGAAGTTCTATAAAAAAGACCACACCTTCTACAAGATCATTGTTGGTGATTTTCATGCCAAGATAGGAATGAGAAGGTCTCCCGAAGAACCCCATATTGGGACCCATGGCCTAAACAGAGTGAGAGACTGTCTGAATTCATCATTTCTAACAAGACCATCCATGGTAACTAACACTTCGAGAAGGCTGAATCTAAAAGCTGGATATGGGAGTCTCCCGATGAAATTGACCACATCATATTCAATTGAAGTTTTTGCCTTACCAATGTCACTGTTTTCCTAAAATTTCAAAGGGGATTGTACCACCGTCTCCTTATTGAAAAATTCTACTTCACAGGGAGGGGAGAAAGGTCTTCAAAGTTTACGTTTAAGAGAACTCCCAGAATGACCACAAACTGGGAGCTCTTTGGCACTATTGTGACAACGTGGGAAGATGCCATCCTTGACAACATCGACAAGGAATATGATCAACTGGTTCCGCACCTCTATTACTGAGAGAAGATTGCCGAGAGTGAGAAAGCCATGGATAGATACCTATCTTCCGAAACTCTGGAACTCATTCGCAAGCCTCAGGCAACTGAAGTCAAGAGACTCAAGTCCTTAAAGCTATCACGGTAATAATAAATGATCTGCAATTATAGAAATAAATAATGGACATTGTGCTAACTTTATTATAGTACCTACAATTTGATTCATTCATACTAAAATGTATTTTGTGTCTCTGTAATCATATAGATACAAAATCACATACTTGTTAAATAGTGAAATATCACACAAAAATACAATGGTGACAGTCAGAAGAATGTCTATCTACTTAAAAAATAGCTAGCTAGTTTTTCAGTACTTCATGTATCATGAATCTAATTCAACCATTTATTTGGAATCCTCATTTATTAAAAGGATTAATGGGGCGCAGGCAGGTCAGAGGATTACGTTGAAAGGTTATACTGAGGAATGATAAAGCCAAATATCAAATGTCCAGAGCACTGAAGTTAAGAGACCCAAACTTTAACAACCAAACTTAGAAAGTTGCTTGTTGGAAGGGCAGGCTGCAGGTTGGGAGTGATATGGGAGGGAACTTGGGAAAATTGGTGGAGGAAAGTTAAAACTGGTTGTAGTATCGGAGCTGCAATGTTGTATTTCTTAAATTCAACTATAAATAATTTTGTGAATAACGGTGCTTTAATTTTAAAAATGTAAAATAACAAATCAAATAAAAAGGAAAACATAATGAAATAAAAAATAAATATAAAACAAAAATTTGAAATGTGCACGGTAATTATAATATTTACTTAATCTAAAAATATAAAACTATTTTTATAAAACATATATATTTTGAAATTTTACTGACACCCAAGTAAATTGAATTGCATTTAAAAATACATTTGGATGTATGCTTATTGCAGCACTGTTGACAATAGCCAGAATTTGAAAAGAACCCAAGTGCCCGAGAATGGATGACTTATTAAAGAAACTTTGGTACATCTACGCATGAGATACTATGAACCTATAAAATTTCATCTCTTTTCCCAATCCCCCTCTCCACTTGGGAATTTCCCAGCAGTATTGTTTTCTATGACTGAGAACTTTGGTTTTGATGAACTTGTATGATCTTAATTAATTTTTTCTTTTTATTCTTTGCACACTTTTTAAGTACTCTTGATTTTCTAATTGAGATTTATCTCTTTCCCTGCATATCCTTCAGGAAGAAAAGACTGGGTACCAAGTGATGATATATAGTGTCTTTTTGGGACATAGATGTGCCTTCTGTATACTTATTGACTCTCCAGACTGAGTTCTTATGTCAGCATAAGCAGGTGACAACAAAAAACAACATTGAAATATATCAGAAGCACATGTTATTAAAATAACAATTGTTATATTTAAGCACATGCAAGAATGTGTTGAGGTGCTGGAGTGAAAGCACAGCGGTTAGAGCATTTGCCTTGCACACAGATGACCAGAGCATTATTCCCAGCATCCCATATGGTCTCAAGAGCACTGCCAGGAGTAATTCTGAGTGCAGAGCCAAGAGTAACTCCTGTGCATTGCCAGGTGTGACTTTCCCCGCCAAAAAAGAATATGTTGATTTATTGTTTATTTTCTATTATTCCCTGTTTGTTTTTAATACCTGGACCACTCTTGATAGTGCTCAGGGTTCATTTCTGGTTCTGTACTCATCTGTACTCAGGGATCTATCTAGCCTGGATTCCTGCCTCCTGTACTATCTCTGTAGCCCATGCTCTGTGTTCTTGACACTGACACTGTTCTTGACACTGATATCCCACAACATTAAATTTAAGACGTACTTTTTTTTAGAAATAGGAATTTTGTTTTGTCAATTTTGGGAAAGAAAGACACGAGGTCAATTTATCCTTATGGAAAGTAGAGTGTGATTAAAATCTAAATCAGGGGGCTAGAGTGATAGCACAGTGAGTAAGGTGTTTGCCTTGCACTCGGCCGACCCAGGTTCGATTCCCAGCATCCCATATGATCCCTGAGAACCGCCAGGAGTAATTCCTGAGTGCAAAGCCAGGAGTAACCCCTGTGAGTCTTGTGTGCTTTTACATCTGTTATGTATACACACACACACACATACATATGTGTGTATATATACATATGGGCTGAGCAATAGCACAGCAGGTAGGGAGTTTGCCTTGCATGCAGCCCACCTGGGTTGGATTCCTCCATCCCTCTTGGGGAATCCAGAGAGCTACTGAGAAAATCCTGCCCACAAGGAAGAGCCTGATAAACTACCCATAGCATATTCGAATGCTAAAAACAGTAACAAGTCTCACAATGGAGACATTACTCATGCCTGCTGGAGCAAATTGATGAACAATGGGACAACAGTGCTACAGTGCTATATATATGTATTACCTCTAAGATTGGTTGCCTACTACTTTGAACCCCATCGAATATCTTGCAGTACTCCCGGAGTACCACTACCCAATACTCAGCCACCACCATGCTCCAGGCCACGCTCTGGACACTCTGGACACTTGGGCCGAACCTCACCAACAAGTGAAGTCACACAGAACCAGGTAAGCAGAACTTTGCGACCTTGGACACCAGGTTCAACCAGACACAGAAACAAGATCCTCTGTCTGCCTCCTCCAATCTCTGGCACCTTAGGGAGGGGTCTAATCCAGACACCCCACCCTACTAAAGCCAGATAAATACCTCACTGCCAAACCCCCACTACCTCCACTACCCAGCCACAGCCACGCTCCAGGCCGCTCTCCTAAAATACACTAAGACACTAAATACCAATTTTCCATAATTCCCGAACAATATTTGATGGGGTTAATTATAGTGTGAACCATGCAAACACCTCTAAGAGCAATTGGAGGCCGTCCTAGAAGCCTCCACCCTCTCTGAGTGCCCAGAAAGCTACCGAGAGTACCCTCCCCGCAGGGCAGAGCCTAGCAAGCTACCCGTGGCGTATTCGATATGCCTAAAACAGGAACAACAATGGGGCTCACTCGCCTGACACCCAAAGAGCCCTCAATACAGCAGTGTTAAGAAAGATGAGCAAGTAGAGGCTGAAAAAAATCTCAGGGACGAATTAGATTGCCAAAACAAAGATAGACTAAATTGATTGTCTGAATTTTCAATGCACCTATGCTGCAATCAGAAGCATCTATCCAGGACCTGATGGTGCAAGAGCAAAATATTGAGTACAACATCATTTGTCTGACTGAACAAGAAGACATCGATCACAACACCCAATTTTCGACACTGGAGAAAAACTGTTCCTCGGAACATGAGACAACAGAGGCATTAGTGGCATTGGTGTCCTTATCAATAAGAACTTGGCCATGAGCATTAATTCATTCAAATGCCTAACAATCCAAATCAGATGATTACGCTTGATAGATGTGGCTCACTGCCTGCAGTTTCTATCTTCATCATCTATGAACCAACATACAACTCTAATAAAGAAGAAATTGAGAGGTTCTACATGGAGCTAGAGAAGTTCTATAAAGAAGACCACACCTTCTACAAGATCATTGTTGTTGATTTTAATGCCAAGATAGGACTGAGAAGGTCAGTCCAAGAACCCCATATTGGGACCCATGGCATAACATGGAACGAACAGGGTAACAAACTGTCTGAGTTCATCATGTCGACCAAGACTATCCATGGAAACTCACAGTTCCAGAAAGCTGAATCTAAAGCTGATGTGGGAGTCTCCCGGTGGACAGTTCCACAATGAATTTGACCACATCATATTCAATCGAGGTTTTCCCTGACCAATGTCACTGTTTTCCAAAAATTTCAAAGGAGATCAGACGACCGTCTCTTTCGTGCAAAATTCTACTTCACACAGAGGGGATAAAGGTCTTCAAAGTTTACTTTTAATAGAACTCCCAGAATGACCACAAACTGGGAGCACTTTGGCACTATTGCGACAATGGGGGAAGATGCCATCCTTGACAACATCGACAAGGAATATGATCGACTGCTTCAGCACCTCTATGACTGAGAGAAGAATGCCGAGAGGGAGAAAGCCACAAATAGATGCCTATCTTCACAAACTCTGGAGCTCATTCGCAAGCCTCAGGCAACTGAAGTCAAGACACTCAAATCCTCAAAGCTGTCATGGTAATCATACATGATCTGCAATTATAGAAATAAATAATGGACATTGTGCTACTTTTATCATAGTATCTAAAGTTTGATTAATTCATATGAAAATGTATATATTGTCTCTGTCATCATATAGATACATAATCACATAATTGTTAAAGAGTGAAATATCACACAAAAATACAATGGTGACAGTCAGAAGAATGTCTATCTATGTAAAAAATAACTAGCTAGTTTTTCAGTACTTCATGTATCAGGGATCTAATTCAACCATTATTTGTAATCCTCATTTATTAAAAAGAGCAATGGGGCCCAGGTCAGAGGATTCAGTGTAAAGGTTATGTTGAGGAATGATAAAGCCAAGTATCAAATGTCCAGAGCACTGAAGCTAAGAGCCCCAAACTTTAACAACCGAACTTAGAAAGGTGCCTGTTGGAAAGGCAGGGTAGAAGGGTGGGAGTGATATGGGAGGGAACTTGGGAAAATTGGTGGAGGAATGTTAAAACTGGTGGTAGCATCAGAGCTGCAATAATGTATTTCTAAAACTAAAGTATAAATAATTTTGTTAATAATTGGGCTTTACTGTAAAAAGAAAATAAAACAATAAATTAAATTAAAAGGAAAACAATGAAATAAACTATTAAAATAAAACAAAAAGTAAGAAATGTGCATGGTAATTATAATATTTACTTAACCTAAAAACTTAAAACTAATTTCCTAAAACATGTATATTTCGAAATTTTACTCACACCCAAGTAATTTGAGTTGCATTTAAAAATACATTTTGATGTATGTTTATTGCAGCACTGTTGACAATAGCCAGAATTAAAAAACAACCCACATGCCTGAGAACAGATGACTAGTTAAAGAAACTTTGGTATATCTACACAGTGGAATATTATGCAGCTGTTAGAACATACTGGAGAAATAGTACAGTGAGTAGGGCATTTGTCTTGTACCGGGTCGGCCTAGGTTAGATTCCTTCATCCCTCTTGGAGAGCCTGGGAAGCTACCAAGAGAGTATCCCACCCACATGGCAGAGCCTGAGAAGCTACCCGTGGCATACTTGAAATGCCAAAAACACAGTAACAAGTCTCACAATGGAGAGGTTACTGGTACCTGCTCAAGCAAATAGATGAACAATGGGACAACAATGCTAACAGTGAGAGAGTTAGAAAAGATGATGTCATGAAATTTGCCTATAAGTGGATGGACATGGAGATTACCATGCTGAGTGAAATGAGTCAGAAAGAGAGAGACAGACATAGGATGTCTGCACTCATATGTGGAATATAAAATACCATAATAGGACACTAACACCTAAGGACAGTAAAGACAAGAGCCAAGAGAATTGCCTTGTGGTTTGGAACCCAGCAAAATGTGCTGGGGGAAGAGGCAGTTGGGATGGAGAAGGGACTACTAAGTTGGACAGATCTCTTGGGATAGGAGATGTGTGCTGAAAGTAGATAAAGGACCAAACATGACAGCCTTTCAATATCTGTATTGAAAACTGTAATTCCCAAAAGTAGAGAGTTAATTAGAAGGAATGTACCTTCCACAGAAGCAGGAGGTATATTGGGTTGGGGATGGCAGGAGGGATATTGGTAACATTGGAGGTAAAAAACGTACACTGGTGGAGGGATGGTTGTTCAATTTTAGTATGACTGATTCCCAATCATGAAAGATTTGTAACTGTAACTCACAGTCATTCAATAATTTTTAAATTCCATTTTGAAAAGTGCCATACTTGAATGGCAACAATAGAACTAATAATAAACTTATCAAAAAACTATAAAAATCTTTTTTTTTTCAAAATTTTATTTTATTTTAGCAACGTGATTGCAAGGTTATTCTTAATTGGGTTTTTGACACACGATATTTTGTCACCAAGACTTCCACCAATGTCAACTTCCCTCCATCACGTGCCCAGATTTCCTACCTATCTACCTACCCCAGCCCGGCCTGCCATCTTTACCGGCACCTTTTAAATGTGATTATAAAAGGGGGCCCTCAGGGCGGGATAGGAGATGCACTGGGGTTTTGTTTTTTTTGTTTTGTTTTGTTTTTGTTTTTTATTGGTGGTGGAATATGGGCACTAGTAAAGGGATGGTTGCTTCACCATTGTATAACTGAGACTTAAGCCAGAAAGCATTACAATTTTCCACATGGTGATTTAATAAAACAATTTTTTTAAATAAGTAAATAAATAAATTAAATTAAACTTTTCCTTTAGTAAACCAAATGCTGTTTGTAATTTCATTAGTAGCAATAATGGAAGAAGGTTCAACTAATAAAACAAATACAAATTTTATGAAATTCTATCAAAAATATCATTAAATAGATGTTTGCACCTTCTCTGGTTATTGTTATTGCCTTTGTATTCAGGTAAGAAAGTTTCTAGAAAGAAACAGATGGATAGTACAGCAAGTAGGGATCTTGTTATAAAAGAGACTGATACCACTTCAATCAATTCCTAGTATAGGGTTCGATATGGTCCCCCCAACTATCACTAGGAATAATTCCTGAGTTCAAAGCCAGAAGTATTCTATAAGCTTTGCCATTTGAACCCCTCAAACAACAAAAAATCATCTAGAGAAATGCTAATCATTGTATAAAGTGTATAAAATTTAATCGACAGTTCCTATTGTTTTTTAGTTTAAATAATTATCAGGAAGATTGTCCAGAAATTTTTCTATCCATCTTGCATTCTAATTCTATGCTAGGCTCGGTTTATTTTTTTATCAAAATTTTCTTAATATCATTTGTTTTATATTCCTAAGCTTTGAATTTCACTTTGATAAATATCTACAATAGTGATTTGGTTTACTATGAAGAAGGATCCATGTATTCCGTGCTTACTAGAAAATTTAATTGAAATATAGCCCTCTTTACTCTCAATATATTAATTTGCAATTATAACACACATTTTAAAAAAGTGTTATAGGTTTTATAAGTCACTATTTTAATAAGTAGTTAAGAATAAAAACGTTTAGATATGCATATGTTGCTCAAATAATGATAATGCCCAAAATATTGTCCTTAATTCAATGGAAAATGCAAACTCTCTATGTTAAATAGAGGAAAGAAAATCCACTGTGTATGTTTGGAAAACTATAATACTGATGGTGCTTTCCTCTTTTACACTTATCTGACTGTGATTCAGAAGGTTGAGTGAGGGTAGCCCATGAATAGATATACTGCTACTTTTTCATTTGGAGAATAGATGCATCTGAATACACATCAAAAAAGAACAAGATGAGAGCAAACTGTGAGGGTGATTATGAAAAAAATTCATACTACTTCCCTCTCCACAATGCTTACTAATATTATGAAAGCTTAATTATTATACAGAAAACACATGATTATGGGACCTGAAGGTCACACCCACAAACTGCCTCTGGTTGACATATATGGTCCTTAATGACCATGATCCGAAGACATACAAAAGCATCTGCAAACTGAGCAGCTCGCTGCAGAGATTTCTAAAAACAGTACTTACAGGAGCAGGCGGACAAACTTGCGGCACACAACAACTTATGCTATTCATAACAAGCAATACAAAATAAAGTATGGGGGAGATTGTCTGCCTTAGAGGCTAGATGGACCGGGGAGTTATGGAGGATACTTGAGGCTTTGGCGTTGGAAGATGTGCACTGGTGGAGGTTTGGGTGATCAATAGTTGTATGACTGAAACTCAAACAGGGAAGCTTTGTAACTATATCATGGTGATTCAAAAACTAATAATAATAATAACATAATGATTTAAAAATAAAAAAAATCATTGATGTAATGAGAGGGGTGCGGCAGGGTGATACCATTTCACCAAAACTGTTCAGTGCCGCCCTTGAGAACACCATGCAACGACTGGAATGGGAAGTTATGGGAGTGAAGACAGATGGTCGGCAATTAAACCACCTCCACTTTGCTGATGACATCGTTCTCATAATGCCAAACATTAGCCAAGTGGCACAAATGCTAACCGACTTCGAACTCGACTGTGTATAGGTCGGATTGCAGCTGAATCTCAACAAGATGATGTTCATGAAAAATGAACTGGTCCCTGAAGATCCATTTGTTCTCAATGGAACAAACATCTCCGATTGCAGCACCTATGTGTACCTAGGTCGAGATATCAAC
Source organism: Sorex araneus (assembly GCF_027595985.1). Taxonomy (NCBI): domain Eukaryota; kingdom Metazoa; phylum Chordata; class Mammalia; order Eulipotyphla; family Soricidae; genus Sorex; species Sorex araneus. Next base: position 150,493,686 of record NC_073307.1, on the reverse strand, counting down.
ATGAGGAACAACGTGGTGCCAGAACTGCGCAGGAGGAAGAGAGCAGCGTGGAATGCATTCAAGAGCCTCTAAGAGGTGGTTAAGAGAACGAAAAACCTCTTACTCTGGGCACATCTTTTCGATTCCACCGTTCTTCCTGCACTAACATATGCCTCAGAAACCTGGGCCCTACGCAAACAGGATGAGAATGCTATTAGGGTATCCCAAAGAAAATCAAAAGAGCTGTGCTGGGAATATCATGTCTCACTCAAGTGAGAGAAGGAATCTGGAGTTCTGACCTCCGTCGAAGGTCAAAAATCAGGAATGCTGTCTCATTTGCCAAGGTATCAAAAATCAGATGGGCCAGTAAAGTATTGCGATTCAGAGACGACCATTGGACTAGAGCTATTACCGACTGGATTCCAAGAGAAGTCAGAATACATCGTGGCCGCCCACCAACTAGATGGTTAGATTTCTTTGTCAAATCTCTGAATGAACGATTTGAGGCTCTTCCTGTTCCTGGAGCAAGCAGGTGTCATTGGGCTACACTAGCTCTCAAGAGGGACAAATGGAGACGTTACTGGCACCCTCTCGAGCAAATAGAAGATCAACAGGACTATAAGTGATACAAGTGAATAAAAAAATAAAATAAATTTAATACACTGACTAAAAAAAGTAATGAGGAGTTCATGACAATTCAATCAGTTTAATCAACGACTGAATAAATAGCAGTCCACTGACATCTTATTGCCTAGCTCTCCCTCTCAGAGAACTTGGTCACTGTTTCTTTGAAGTGCAGAAGCTTCTTAGTTTGATGCAGTCCCATTTGTTTATATTTGCTTCCACTTGCATGGTCAGAGATGTTTCGTCCTTAAAGATGCTTTTAACTTCAATGTTATGGAGAGTTCTGCCTACATTTTCTTCTATGGTTCAATAAAATTAAATTTTTTTTTTAAAAAAAAGAACTTGGTAAGGTACCGAGAGCATTCTGTGGGCAAGGGAGAGCCTGGCAAGCTCTCCGTAGTGTATTTGGCATGGCAAATACAGTACAAATGATGGGTCTCATTCCCCTTACCCTGAAAGAGCCTTCATTGCTGCACCACTGGGAAAAACGAGAAAAGAGAGGCTACTAAATTTTCAGAGCTAGGATGAATGGACACGTTACTGGTACCTGCTCGAGCAAATCAATGATCAAGCGGATTACAGTGATACAGTGATGATTCCACATTAAAAAGAAAAAGCAGGATGAGGAAATTTACCATACAATAGCCCCTATAAATTCACCATGCTTAGATCCTATGAAAATGACCTAATTATTATGCAAGAATATTTCAACAAAGCTTACTTATCATACAAAAAGGAACTTTGGGTAATAATGAATTCACAGAGAAGTAACTGATTTAAAAGATGAATTATTTAACATTCTTAATCTAAAATCACACCAAACAATAGATACAATCTGACTCATCTGAATGCATCGAAGACAAGGAGTATATGGATAAACAAAAATATATCTATGTATGAATTTAACTCACTCACACTGCAATAAAGCTCGTTATTTACAGTGAATATAGAACATGGAGAACTAAAATCAATGCACCTGCAAAGAAATTGGAAAAGTGGTACCAGACAAGAAGTGTTTTCTATCTCAGAAGTCTAATGTTTCTTTAAAATTTCACTAAGAAATTTAATTGGCATTTCAAAAAATATAATGTCTTAAATCATCAGGGAACTTTTTCAGAATAATTTAATTTATTGTTTTCTTTTACATTTTGTGTGATTTGGGGGGAGGGGCAGAAACATGTGAATGGTCTGAGGGTTTGTTCCTCACTTTGGACTCAGAGATCACTCTGATGCAATAAAGTTGCATTTAACCTTTTTTTTCCCAAAATATTGAGACTTTATTTTGCACCAGAAACAATCATTAACCTGCTGCACAGTTTGCTAATGGCATTTTTCACCTCCTTATTTCTGAAAGCATAAATCAAAGGATTGAGTAAAGGAGTTAAGATAGTGTAGAATATTCCCACAATTTTGTCAAAGGAGAAAGAAACTGGAGGTCGTGCATACTCAAATATACATGGAATAAAGAACAAAACCACAACAGCAACATGAGATCCACAGGTGGAGAGGGCTTTCCTCTGTCCTTCAGTGCTGTGGTTTCTCAGGGAGAACAAGATGACCCCATAGGACACTAGTAACATGAAGAAGATTAGGAAGCAAAAGAATCCACTGTTGGCCACTATCATAAGGCCAAAGCCATAGGTATCAGTGCAGGCAAGTTTCAGTAATGGGTACAATTCACAAATAAAGTGATCAATAACATTCGGACCACAGAAAGGAACTTGTATAGTAAATAGAATCTGTATAATGGAATGCAGAAAGCCCCCTGCCCAGGCTACTCCAATCAGAATGCCACAGAGCCTTGGGTTCATGATAGAAGTGTAGTGCAAGGGTTTGCAGATGGCCACATACCTGTCATAGGCCATGGCTGTGAGGACAATCAACTCTGCTCCAGAAAAAAAGTGTTGAGTAAATATCTGCACCATACAACCTTCATAGGAGATGGTTTTCTTTTCAGAGAGACAGTCTGTGATCATTTTAGGGCAAATTACTGAGATAATAATTGCATCCAGGAACGATAGAAAAACCAGGAAGAAGTACATTGGGGAGCCCATGAGCGCTGGATTGCTGATGATGGCTGCCACAATCAGCAGGTTGCTACAGATGGTTGCAATGTAGACAAACAAAAATATGACAAATACAATTTTCTGAACATCTGGATTCTGTGACAATCCCAGGAGGACAAACTCAGTGACAAAGCTTTGATTTTTCATGATTTTCCAGAAACACTCAGAGCTGCCACACTGACCATCCCAACCTGCAATAAAACTGACAAGGTTACATCAGATAAGTTTATTATTATAAGCACCCAAAATTTTGTTCTTCCATGTGGTTCTTTCTATTCTGTGCTTCTTTTAATTTTGAAACCAAAACAAAAAAATACCAGAATGTTCTGAAAAAAAATCATGTAAGATAGGGAAAAATTCACTTTTTAAGATATAAAATAGTGCTAGAGAGAGAGCATCTCTAGAGGAACAAACCCAGATGTGATATGAGTGGGAACCTATTTTGTTTCACTTACTATCATAGATTACTTAGTCATAGTATCCTAGAGAAAGTTGTTAAAGGAGACTTTGAAGCCATATATTGGTTCTGAGGCATCAGGTCTTCAATTTACTTGTCATGTTCAGCATCAAGTTGTAATAATAGGCAAACACATGTGAGATGTCCCTGATCAGAAGAATTTTTTATCCACAAATGGAAAAAGATGTCAGTGGCCATTTAAAATCACAATCTTCACAACAATTTCGGGATTAGTCTGAGTGATAGGACCTTTAAGATAAATTAATCAGGCCATATGGGAAGAACAATAGAGGGAACTTCTATTAAAAATGTTGAGTTCTATAAATATACAAAACAGATTACCAAACAGGTGAGAACTCTCAATCCAGCAGAAGCCATACACTGGCTTATGCAGCAGGCCAGGAGTCTCCCTTTCTGCTCCAAGGCTGTTATATAAAGTGCTGTACAAAATCCATTGGCCTGCTGGCATGCACACAACCCACAGAAGCTTGAAGTTGCTTCTTTAGTTACAGACTATTTTTTCACTCCCTTATATCCCAAGGGGACAAATGGGACATTTTCACTAAACTTGCACTGGAGTGGTTTGGCAGCCTCCTACCCTACCACACTAACTCTAGCCTTAGCTTGATACTACCCTTGATCTCCTATTTCCACACACAAAAAATGAATGAAGGTAACCATGGCAGTAAGAAATCCTAAACCCCTAAAGTACAGCTGAAGTAGTGACATACCCAAAGACACTGAAAGTCTCCCTGAAATCCTTGCACAAAATTCTAAACAACTGCTGAGTGACAACCAAAGATGTTGGAATAGTTCCAACAGGGAAGTATCTCTCTAGGATCACGAATCACGAAATCTCCGTTAATCGTTGATTTCTCCAGCAGGCTCAGTAAATCTCCATTCGTCCTTTCCCTGAGATCTTAGAAGTCTGTCTTAACTTGGACCTCCAAACAATGTCCCTCTGGAGACTCTTTCAGGGTCAGGGGAATGAGATCCAGCTTGTTACTGGATTTAGCATATGAATACACCATGGGAAACTTGCAAGGCTGTCCCATGTGGGCGGGAAACTCTCAGAAGCTTGCCCGTTTCTCCCAGAGGTAGAAGTAGGCTACAAGGCTTGTCCGAACATGTGGAGAGGAGTCTCGAGCATGGCTGTAGCTAGGTTCTGGTGGTCTTCGGCTGCCGGGAGCTCTGTTCGGGGTGGGGAGGGAAGCTGGAGACCATCCCCTCAGAGGGGCCCCAGGGAAGACAGCCAGGTGTGTGGGCAAGAGACTCTCTAGGATAACTGAGTTTATTAATTCTCTGGCTACTCTAGAGAGTGCCCTGGCAGGAGAGCACAGGTGATGAATTAGAAAGACTCAAATCTAGATAGCAACAGAAACAATACATAAGCAGCATAGAAATACCACCACACTTTCGAAATGAAGATAGTAGCCTGGACAACTCAATCAGAAGAGGAACCTCTCACATAAGGATTGTAGCTAGAATATGTTGACGACCTTTAATGAGCTCAAAGAAATAGTGGGGCAAGATTAAGAAAGCATGAAAACAGACATTTGAAACTATAAACAGAAGTGACACAAAGAAAGAGATTACAGAACATGAAAACTCAGTGGAAGGCCATGTCATCAATAACTATTGATGAAATTGAAAGGGTAATCAACTTGTTCCCAGCCCTCCAAATATTCTAGTCCTAGATAAATTCACTAGCAAGTTTTTCCTTACCTTAATTTATCAGATTTATTTATTTTTAAATATTAACAAATCATCAACTGTCCAAACAAATCTAGTATTAAAATTAAATGGATAAAAAAGCTCTAATATCAAAAATAAATGTTTTTATGAAAATCAATTTTTATGTGAAAACAATTATGTCTTTTCATGGAGTGGTTAAGTGTTAAGTCCTTGTCTAAAGATTTACTAAGCTGTTTGTTGCTAGGTCAGTCTTCTATGTTATTTTTTTTTTGAATTTAGTTTTTTCTGATCTTACTTTGCCATCTATTTTGCTGTGTTTCTATTTGAATATCAATAGAAACCATTAAAAAAAAACCTGCTCCCAATTATTTCCAGGCTCCTTCAGGAAGTTGTAGAAGCAGGAATGCTCCCAATTTCAATGAGGCAAAAGTAACCATAGCATAAAAGGAGAGAGAGATATCACAAAAAGGGAAAGCTATACCCCTCTTGAACATACATGCAAAGATTTTCAACAAAATATTAGCCAACCAAGTACAAAGAATTTTGGAAATATCATTCACCATGATCAAATAAGATTCATGGTTTAATATACTCAATTCAATCAACATAATAAGCACCATCAATATAAGAAAAAATAGTCATCTAGTAATATCAATAGATGCAGAGAAAACATTCAAAAAGGTGCAAACCCATTCATAATGTGAACTCAATAAAGTGGAAAGTGAAAGAATTTTCAATACAGTTAAAGCCAATTACCACATGCTCACAGCAAATATTGTGCACGATCCTGAAAAATTGTAAACCTTCCCTATAAAGTCAGTCACAACACAAGGATGTCCACTCTCATCACTACTATTTAATTTAGTTCCAAAAGTCCAAGCCATAGCAATTAGGCAAGAAACAGATATTGAAGGCATTCAGACTATAAAAGATGTCAGGCTCAGTGTTTGCAGAGACATGCAACTACACTTTGAAAATTCTAAAGACTCTAGAAAAAAAAAAAACCCTAAAAACTGTATATTTATACCACTGAGTAGCAAACTAAAAAATCAATGGACAAACAATGGCTTCTTTTTGCATGCAAGTAGTAAAACAAATGAGAGAGAGTTTAAAAAGTTAATCCCATTTAGCGCAGTTGTTCTTCAGAAAATCTACTACCTGGGAATCAAGTTAACAAAAGAAGTTAAAGACTTACATAGAACAAAACCATGTTATTATAAAATAAAACATAAAGACAGGAGGAAATGGACATCCCCTCTTCATGTATAGGAAGTATCAACATTTGTCAAAGTGGCAATCTTCCCAGAACACTGCATATACAAATTAGTTCAAATAAAAATACCCATGACACTTTTAAAGATATTTAAAAATATATTTTAATGTATAATCTATGTTTGAACTGGAACAATAGCCTGTGGCCGACCTGGATTCGATTCCTCCATCTCTCTCTGAGAGCCTGGAATGCTACTGAGTGTATCCTGGGAGGTTTAGGATATGTCAAAAACAGCAACAGCAAGTCTCACAATGGAGACTTAACTGGTGCATGCTCCAGCAAATTGATAAACAACTGGACAACAGTGCTACAGTGCAGTGCTGTAATCTCTGTTTATAGATTAAACATGCCTGAATTTCACACAGAATAATAAGTCCCTTTAATAAACCTAAGAAATCTTAGGTTTATTAAATCTTTTTTTACCTAAGGGTAAAAAAATGTTAGCAGACTTCAATTTCCTGAACTTCAAACTGTGTGATAAATCTATAATCATCAAAAAAAAAAAGGATAGACACTCAGGTCAGGGTTGCAGAATTGAAAGTCCAGAGACAGATGCTCAGGTGTAAGGGACATTAAATGTTTATAAAAAGAGGGGAGCGGGGACATTAAGTGGAGCAAGAAATGTCTCTATAGAAAATGGTTTTGGAATACCATTGATCACACCCTGCACAGTGTCAAATCAAAGCGGATTAAATACATTGATATCTGACCTTCTCTTTCAATTACATTGAAGAAAACATAGGTGGAACATTTTGGCATGGAAGCAGATGCTCTCTTCAATGATTCAGTACCATTGGCCAAGTAAACAGAATCAAATATAAATAAATGTGACCATCATACTAAGAAGATCTGCAGCACAAAAAAAAAAACAATAACAAGAGTAAGAAGACAACCAATAGACATAGAAAAAATAGTTTCCAACTAGGTATCAGACAGATGATTACTATCACATTATAAAAAGCTCTGGTTGAATTTTACAAGAACAAAACAAGAAATGACTCAAGAAAATGGAATAGAAGTATATATACAGTAACTCTCAACAGAGACATACAGATGGCCAAAAAGTATATATATGTATATACATATATGTACATATATGCATACACATATAAATATCATTTATTATCAGGAAAATACAAATAAAAAACAACAATGATATGTCATATCAGACCATTGAAACTGTAACATATTACAAAGAAACAAAAATAAACAATAATGCTGTAGATGTGAGAATGAAATTCACCATTAGTAGGAACATTTCTGGTCCATCATTTTTGGAAAACAATACAGCAGACACACTTCAAAAAACAACGCATCAGTCCACTATATGATTCAGCAACTCCTCATCCTTGACATCAATCCCGATACCAAAAGAAAAAAACACATTTAGAAAATTTGCCCTTCTATATTTGTTCATTTCAGCCAAATTCACAATAACCAACTTCTGGAAACAACTCACAGTCCAAGATCAGATGACTAGATAAAGAAATCATAGGACGTATACATAATGGAATTATAAGAAAAGATGAAATCATGAAATTTGCTGCTACATGATGGATCTAGAGGGAATCATGTTGACTGAAGTAACTCGAAAGGAAAAGGACTGACTCAATTATTTCTCTTATATACGGGATATAAAGAAGCACTGTAGGGATATAAAAAATACTCAATGGGATAAAATAAGAATTGATTTTTGGTAGTGGGCCACCAACGAAAAATCACGTGAAAGGGGCAGAGGAATTAGCTAGGAAGGGGTTGACACTGGGGAACTGATGGGAAGGAAGTGGACATGGCAGGTGGGGTCAAGGGAAGGTTGGTGAGGGTTGTGTTATGCATGAAATCCTATCATGAAGGGTAATAAACTGTGGTACCGCAAATAAAATTAAATTAAATTAAAACATAAAATCTTTGCATGAATTACATACTGTTTTATTTAAAACTTAAAAACAGCCTACTTAAAATTATACTACTACCAAGTGTTGTCCTCATTTGTAAGTTCAATAATAGCAGTAAAATAATTATTGAAGAATTATTGCCTAGTAAACTACCATTGCAATATCTCTTATACATATTTAACTGTGGATAATTATCACTTAAAGTATTATTTCAAATTAATAATAGATGTTGATATGGAATTTAAACCTAGACCTTTGCGTTCTTTACATAGCCAGTTCTTGCCTATTGGATCAACCCAGACAGGAACAGGCATCCTTATTTCTCAGCAAGAAATTCAGAGAATGGACGACTTTCCTGTTTCTAATCCACATATAGAGGTTAAAGATGCAACAAAATTACATAGTAAGAAATACAGCAATATGGTGAATATACCTTGAATCTTGAGTTTTTACTCACTACTTATTAATTACTTGTAAAATGTGCTCCAATTTTATTTCGTACAATTTCCTTAGATATAACTATTTTAAATTTAATCTCTTGCATAGTACATGTGTTCACCAATTACCTGAATGTATCAACAGATTATGTTAAGGATGATTTCAAATTATTTTTCTACAAGGACAACATAAAAGTGTACCTTGTGATACTGTTCCTTCACTGGTTGAAGTTTCTATTGTTTCTCATGTAGAAAGTCAGCCATTTTACCCAGAGAAACATTGTCCATTAATCATCCAGGAAATTATTTCAATAATTATTTCAATTATTTCAATTTCTCATTTCATTTCCAGGTATAACTGTGGACAACAGTTTTATCCTCAGCTGCCTTTAATAGCGAAATGAACACAGATTTTATGATACTGGCATATGCATTTGCTCTTTATTTAATATGTAGGAAACTGTGAGGATTACAGTACAAATAAAATTTATTCTATAAATATAAATTATAATATAAAATGAACTCCCCCAAATTCATAACGTTGATAAAAACCCTACCCATTCTGATTATTGTTTAACTTTAATTCAGTTAATCAATTTCTGCACAATGACCTCTGTATCTTGCTACAATTGTCTCCAAGACAGCAAGAATATAAATAAAATCCAACATTGTTCCATGAGTCAAACTTATATTGAAAGGGAAAAAAATATCATTTTATCCTAGTGTCAAAAGAGAAGAGATGGCTATAAAATAAATAACAGTTAAGAACCAAGGCAACTGACAAAAGTGTAGGGCACTGTGTAATTGAGTTTCAAATATAAATGATATATATAGCAGTAAAAAAATATAATGGTGTGAAAAAATCAGGCTATTCATTCACAAATTTGATATTAGTGTTCATGTCATAGTTTGACAAATAAAATTATTTGATTTAATTAATAAAATAAGACCTTAATCACTATAATAATTAATTTGAATTAATTATTGCATTATTTAATTTGTTTGCTGATTACCATATGACATTGAAGAAACACTTAGTCTTGGTGTCCTCTTCTAAACAGTGGTAACATATCTCAAACTGCCCAATCCACAAGTCAAATAATATTCTTATGCATATTTGTACTTAGCATGCATAAGTCAGAAGATATTGTTAAATATTGAAGCCATCATTTTTATTACGCAATGTATATAGCAATGCACACATGACAATATAATTAAATTAATATATTATATAATCAATAATAAAAATCTCTATACCAGCTGATCAAGTTTGGATTTGGTTGCGGACACCACATTCAGCAGTGTTCAGCACTTAGATATTCGTGGCTCTGTGCCAGGACTCAATCCTGGGGGAACTCTCTAGCACCAATTTGGATGCCTGGATAAAATGAGTGTTGGCTGTGTTAAAGACATGCATCTTACCTGCTGTGCTATCACTTGGCCGAGAATAATATAAAGTGTTCTTAATCACATGACTAACGTAAAATTCATTTATGCCTTCCCCAAAATATTCAAAGGAATGTCATAGTGCTAATGAATCATCAAATTTTCTACATGGTAAAACAATTTTGCAGAGCTGAAACTAGCATGCTAGTCCTGCACTAAACACAAAATCTTATGCTAAAGTTTTAAATATCACAAACATTCCACGAAGAATTTTATGGAACTCTAAATATGTTTCTATTCCCTTTGATCTATCACTGTCACCGAAGTCCCATTGTTCATAGATTTGTTCAAGTAGGCACCAGTAATATCTCCATTGTGAGACTTGCTGTTACTCTTTTTGGCACCGAATACGCCACTGTAGCTTGCCTGGCTCTCTGACAGGATATTTTTTGTAGCTTGCCTGGCTCTCTGAGAGGGACCAAGGAATCGAAACTCTCTCTACTGCATGCAAGGCAAACACCCTACCCGCTGTGCTATTGCTCCAGTGCAAACATCACTGTAGGGAGAGATTTTTTGGCATTCCTGTGACATGAGAAATCCAGAAAACATAAAGTACAGCTGAGACAAAGGCAAAGTGATGAATGTTACATTTTACCTAACTTGCATTGAACTTGAAAATGAACATAAGTGTAGAAAACAGATTTAAAGTTTAAGGATTTGAAATAACAGTTTTTTCAATCACTCCACCAAAAGATTTCCTTCTTATACGAAATAGTTATTGAGTGCTTAAAGCATCTCGAATGTTGTCTTATTGATGCTAAATGTTATTATGTCACAATGTTTTCCTTGAGTTTATAAAGATTATAATCTCTATTTAAAGTGAAAATCCTGAGACAGAAAGGTCATGTGAGCAGCCCAGTGAACAGTTAAGCTGTAGTATTTTATGTCTTACAACCTAATTTTAGAAACTAAAATTCTATTAAACTTGATGATTGGATAATACCATCTATGATTTTAAGTCCTAATTTTCAATTTGAAATTCTTCTTTAAAATTAAAAAGTGTAATTATGAATCCTACCATGTTTCAGTCTATTGAATGCTCTGGTCCTGGCAATCTCTAATTTTCGATGAACTGACCAACAAGTAACTGTTGGGTCCACATCTTATTTCTTCATCAGAGAGACGAGGAAGAGCCACTCTAGTTGAAGATGCAGAGAATGTTCTCTACTGCTTGTGCAGCACTGTGATAAACATGGTTTTTGGAAGGAGGGAATAAGAAATCAAAGGTTCCTTTTCAATTGATTTCCCACTGGAATTGAGGGATGTTTCCCTGAGACATCATGAACCTATAGAATTGCATCTCAATTGTCCCCAAGGTTGGGAATTTCCCACCTGTATTATCTCAAAGACTTTTAATCATTTTGGTTTAAGTGTTGGCAAAATATTTTGTCCCTGAGCAATTATATTTTTAAAGCATATAGGTATCTGTGCTTGTGTTTCTATTTGAAGATGCTTTCATTACCTTCTGAAATAAAATATTTGTGACATGGAGATGGAATATTGTTTTTGTGGTAAAGGATAAAACTTCTATGTGCTCATAACAATGATAGGGTAGTATTCTGAGATAAGGCACCATAATCAACCTGTAATATGAAATATAGTTTGTAGTGTGCCATTTCATGTTTATTTTGTAATAATATAAGCTAGACATTTTGATAAGGAGTATGTATTAAATTAATAACCTCTATTATTCTTTTTATGATTTTAATCCTGCAGAACTTTAAAAATGCAATATACTTTTATTAGACAATAAAACATTATTCTTCTCAATGCGTTATAATGAATTTATCTGGTGTTTATTTCCATTTAAGTGTGCTAGAATTAAAGTTTAATGATCTAGTCCCTCTTTTGAAAATTAACTCTGATAAATATGAGAATTTACCACTGGGATCTTGATTATATGCCGCTGGTCTCTCTGTTTTTATTCCAGAACCACAGTGTTGATAACTCTAACTTTATAGTATAATTAAATTTCAGGAACATGACCAACCCACTTTTTTTTTTTTTTTTTTGCTTTTTGGGTCACACCCGGCAATGCACAGGGGTCATTCCTGGCTCATGCACTCAGGAATTACCCCTGGTGGTGCTCAGGGGACCATATGGGATGCTGGGATTCGAACCCGGGTCGGCCGCGTGCAAGGCAAACGCCCTACCCGCTGTGCTATCCCTCCAGCCCCGACCAACCCACTTTTAAAAAAATTGTTTGCAAGTAAATTTTTTTCTGTTTTAACTATGATGGCCATTAATTTGCCTCACTATTATTTAGGATACATGAGATTATATTTTTGTTTTTGGTCTTTTGCCCACAGCCTGATGTTCAGAGTTTAATAATGACTGAACTCAGGAATCACTCAAGAATAAAATGAGAAAGTTATACTTGATTTATTTTAACAGAAATACTAGAAACTTTACTAATCGAATTGTCCATTCACCTAAATAAAACTAATCTTCAAATAAAACATAAGGATTATTCCAAATATTAGTTTAGACTAAAAAAAAGAGATGCTATATTAAACTCCAGCTCCAAATGATATGATTATAATGTATTAAAATTGTAAAGACTCAATTGATCGTTACAAAACTTAAATACACTTAGTTTCTACAGAAAAATGAAATAGAAATCATTATTTTCTTTCTGGAGAGGGATGGTAAATCAGAGTTCTGTAGTTCCTTTTAAATATTCCTTGTCTATTGCCTCTAGTTCATTTTTAATTTACATATTTCATATGAATGAGATTTCAAATTTGTGTTTCTTATTTGATGGATTTTCTTACTGTGGTATCCTTCAGTTTCCCTCAATTTACTGAATGGAACAATTTTTTTTTCTTTTTCTTTCTGATATTTTATTGATTAGGTAGTGAACAACATTTGATTACATTTAATATTCAAACACCAATTCCACAACAATTACACCTTCCCATCAGCATGTTTCAGATTTTTCCATCCTGAAACCCAATTCCTGCCCCAAAGCAGAACAAAAATAATACATACTGTATTGTTAGTTATGAAAAAAAAAAAAAGAAAAGCCGCTGAAAATGCTACACAAAAGGATCCTTAGAGGAAAGGGAATGAAAATTGTTCTATTTTGACAGGGACCATTTAGAACTTCTATAAGATCATTAAGTGTTTTTAAAAGTTGAACCTTGTGTGCTTTTACATCTGTAATGTATACACACACACATACACACATATATATATATATATATATATATATATATATATACGGGCTGAGCAATAGCATAGCAGGTAGAGCGATTGCCTTGCATGCAGCCCACCTGGGTTAGATTCCTCCATCCCTCTTGGAGAATCTGGCAAGCTACTGAGAAAATCCTGCCCACAAGGCAGAGCCTGATAAGCTACCTATGGCATATTTGAATGCTAAAAACAATAACAAGTCTCACAATGGAGACATTAATGGTGCCCGCTGGAGCAAATTGATGAACAATGGGACAACAGTGCTACAGTGCTATATATATGTATTATCTCTAAGATTGGTGTCTTACTACTTTGAACCCCATCAAATATCTTGTGGTAGTCATAGAGTACCACTACCCACTACCCAGCCACTGCCATGTTCCAGGCCGCTCTCTGGACCCTAGTGCTGAACATCATGGACGAGTGAAGTCACACAGAACCAGATAAGCAGAACTTCGTGACCTTGGACTCCAGACTCAACCAGACCCGGAAACAAGATCCTCTGTCTGCCTGCTCCAATCCCTGGCACCTTAGGGAGGGGTCTAATCCAGATGCCCCACCCTACTGAAGCCAGATAAATACCTTAATGCCAACCCCCCACTACCTCCACTACCCAGCCACCGCCACGCTCCAGGCTGCTCTCCTGACATACCGTAAGACACTTAATACCCATTTTTCATAATTCCCACACCATATTTGATGGGGTTCAAATATAGTGTGAACCATGTGAACATGTCTAAGGGCAATTGGAGGCCGCCCTAAAAGCCTCCACCCTCTCTGAGAGCCCAGACAGCTACCGAGAGTACCCTTCCCGCACGGCAGCGCCTAACAAGCTACCCGTGGCATATTTGATATGCCTAAAACAGTAACAACAATGGGGCTCACTCTCCTAACACCCAAAGAGCCCTCAATACAACAGCGTCATGAAAGATGAGCAAGGAGAGGCTGAAAAAATCTCAGGGACGAACTAGACTGCCAAAACAAAGATGGACTAAAATGACTGTCTGAACTTTCAATGCACCTACACTGGAATCGGAAGCATCTATCCAGGACCTGATGGTGCAAGCACAGAAAATCAACTACAACATCATTGGTCTGACTGAATAAGGCGACATCGATCACAACACACAGTTTTCGAAAGTGGAGAAGAACTATTCCTCAGAGCATGAGACAACAGAAGCGTCGGTGGCATTGGTGTCCTTATCAACATGAAGCCGGCCATAAGCATTGATTCATTCGAATGCCTAACAATCTGAATCAGATGATTACAGTTGAATACATGTGCCTCAATGCCTGTAGTTTCTATCTTCATCATCTACGAACCAACATCTAAATCCAATGAAGAAGAAATTGAGAAGTTCTACATGGAGCTAGAGAAGTTCTATAAAGAAGACCACACCTTCTATAAGATCATTGTTGATGATTTTCATGCCAAGATACAAATGAGGTCTCCCGAAGAACCCCATATTGGGACCCATGGCCTAAACAGGGTGAGAGACTGTCTGAATTAATCATTTCGACCAAGACCATCCATAGTAACACACAGTTCCAGAAGGCTGAATCTAAAAGCTGGACATGGGAGTCTCCCGATGAAATTGACCACATCATATTCAATTGAAGGTTTTACCTTACTGATGTCACTGTTTTCTCAAAATTTCAAAGGGGATTGGACCACCATCTCCTTAGTGAAAAATGCTACTTCACAGAGAGGGGAGAAAGGTCTTCAAAGTTTACATTTAAGAGATCTCCCAGAATGACCACCAACTGGGAGCTCTTTGACACTATTGCGACAACGTGTTAAGATGCCATCCTTGACAACATCGACAAGGAATATGATCAACTGTTTCAGCACCTCCATGACTGCACGAAGAATGCCAAGAGTGATAAAGCCACAAATCGATGCCTATCTTCAGAAACTCTGGAGCTCATTCACAAGCCTCAGGCAACTGAAGTCAAGAGACTCAAATGCTTAAAACTATCATGGTAATAATACATGATCTGCAATTATAGAAATAAATAATGGACATTGTGCTAACTTTATTATAGTACCTACAATTTGATTCATTCATACTAAAATGTATTTTGTGTCTCTGTAATCATATAGATACAAAATCACATACTTGTTAAATAGTGAAATATCACACAAAAATACAATGGTGACAGTCAGAAGAATGTCTATCTACTTAAAAAATAGCTAGCTAGTTTTTCAGTACTTCATGTATCATGGATCTAATTCAACCATTTATTTGGAATCCTCATTTATTAAAAGGAGCAATGGGGCCCAGGTCAGAGGATTACGTTGAAAGTTTATTTTGAGGAATAATAAAGCCAAATATCAAATGTTCAGAGCACTGAAGTTAAGAGACCCAAACTTTAACAACCAGACTTAGAAAGGTGCCTGTTAGAAGGGCAGAGTGCAGGGTTGGGAGTTATATGCGAGGGAACTTAGGAAAATTGGTGGAGGAAAGTTAGAACTGGTTGTAGTATCTGAGCTGCAATGTTGTATTTCTTAAACTCAACTATAAATAATTTTGTGAATAACTGTGCTTTAATTTTAAAATTATAAAATAACAAATTAAATAAAAAGGAAAACATAAAGAAATAAAAAATAAAGATAAAACAAAACTAAGAAATGTGCATGGTAATTATAATATTTACTTAATCTAAAAACATAAAACTATTTTTATAAAATATTTATAAATTTTGGGGCCGGAGCGATAGCACAGCGGGTAGGGCATTTGCCTTGCACGCGGCCGACCCGGGTTCGATCCCCGGCATCCCATATGGTCCCCCAAGCACCTCCAGGAGTAATTCCTGAGTGCAAAGCCAGGAGTAACCCCTAAGCATCGCTGGGTGTGACCCAAAAAGCAAAAAAAATATATTTATAAATTTTTATAAATATATAAATATTTATATATGTTTTGAAATTTTACAGACACCCAAGTAAATTGAGTTGCATTTAAAAATACATCTGGATGTATGCTTATTGCAGCACTGTTGACAATAGCCAGTATTTTAAAAGAACCCAAGTGCCGGAGAATGGATGACTTATTAAAGAAACTTTGGTACATCTACACATGAGACTAGGATCCTATAAAATTTCCTCTCTTTCCCCACCCCCCCACTTCAGTTGGGAATTTCCTAGCAGTATGGTTTTCTAAGACTGAGAATTTTGGTTTTGATGAACTTGTATGATCTTAATTAAATTTTTCTTTTTATTCTTTGCACACTTTTTAAGTATTCTTGATTTTCTTGTTGAGATTTATCTCATTCCCTGCATATCCTTCAGGAAGAAAAGACTGGGTGCCAAGGAATGATATATAGTGTCTTTTTGGGACATAGATGTGCCTTCTGTGTATTTATCGACTCTCCAGACTGAGTTCTTACGTCAGCATAAGCAGGTGACAATAAAAAACAACATTGAAATATATCAGAAGCACATGTTATTAAAATAACAATTGTTATATTTAAGCACATGCAAGAATGCTGGAGTGAAAACACAGTGGGTAGGGCATTTCTTTGAAGGCAGCTGACCAGAGCTTTATTCCCAGCATCCCATATGGTCTCAAGAGCACTGCCAGGAGTAATTCTCAGTGCAGAGCCAGGAGTAACTCCTGTGCATTTCCAGGTGTGACTTTCCCCACCAAAAAAGAATGTGTTGATTTATTGTTTATTTTCTATTATTCCCTGTTTGTTTTTAATACCTGGACTGCACTTGATAGTGCTCAGGGTTCATTTCTGGTTCTGTACTCATCTGTACTCAGGGATCTATCTAGCCTGGATTCCTGCCTCCTGTACGATCTCTGTAGCCCATGCTCTGTGTTCTTGACACCTCACGGTTCTTGACACTGACATCCCACAACATTAAATTTAAGACGTACTTTTTTAGAAATAGGAATTTTGTTTTATCAATTTTGGGAAAGAAAGACATGAGGTCAATTTATTCTTATGGAAAGTAGAGTGTGATTAGAATCAAAATCAGGCTCTCTGCCCAGAAGAATCCCTGAGTGGCCGCACACAAACAGCTCCTCTGCTCCTAAAAGACCATGATCCCGGAAGCCTACTAACTACTTTGGCACCCAGCGGCTTCTTACAGAAATGCTTCTAGACTGTGAAGTGACCTACGACCCCATGCTGCCCTGGGAGGGAAAGGTTCTTCACACTCAGCCTTTTCTTTCCATGGCAATGCCAGCAGCCGCAGTGTGGCGGCTGCCATCTTATACAGCCCACTTAGTGGAGTTAAAGCTTACAGTAACGTGACTTCTGGCAGAAATTTCTCTGGACATAATTACTAAAATACCAGAAATCCAAAATCACACAACCACAACAGCGGCCATGCGACCTCATATACTCTTCATTCTCAGCAATAGAAAACAAATTATCAAATGATGCCTTTTCATCAGGTCTGATTATTGGGGAGAAATTACAAATAATAATAGTAAGTTTTCTGTTGAAATATTGAATGTAATCAAAGTATATATAGATTAAAAGGAAGATCATTAGCCAAACAAGTTGGGGGTTGGTGGGATGGGAGGTATCCTGGGGTTATTGGTGGTGGAACATGTTCACTGGTGAATGGTTGGGGGTTTGATCATTGTATGATTGAGACTGAAACCTGAAATCTTTGTGCCTTTTTTCACGGCAATTCAATAAAAAACTTAAAATTAAAATTAAAAATATAGTAAAATAATAATAAATTCTAAATCAAAACTTGGCCATCTTATTTCACCTAGTACCATCAGAAAATGGCTTTCCTAGAGAGATGATAAGTCCTTATATTTTAATTTACCAATATATTGTTTATACAAATCCCAATAGAAGATGGAGAGTTAGAATAATTCTGATAAAAGCCAAAATATTTTGCTTTTCTGACCTAAGCAATTAGGTACAAGTATGATTTCTCTTTATTTGAAATTTCTCATAAGTTAGCACTGAGAATATTCCTGATACAGGACACATTTATGAAGATGACAGTTGAAAAATAAGACTAAGTAGCAGAGCTTCGGCTGCTAATTCTGGAATGCTGACTCAAAATGAACACCACACCAAGCTCTTTTCTATGACCTGTGTTTCTAAATTCCTAGTATATGGTTCAATATGGTCCCCTCAAGTATCACTAGGAATAATTTCTGAGTGTAAAGCCAGAAGTAAACCATAAGTGTTGCCATTTGAGCCCCTCAAACAACAAAAAATCATCTGGAGAAATACTAATCACTGTATAAAGTGTATATAATTTGATCCACAGTTCCTAATGTTTTTTAGTTTAAACAGTGATCAGGAAGATTTACTAGAAATTTTTCTATTCATCTTGAATTCTAATTCTATGCTTAAAATATGTTTAGTATTTTATAAAAATTTTCTCAATATCATTTGTTTTATATTCCTAAACTTTGAATTTCACTTTGATAAATATCTAGAATAGTGATGTGGTTTACTATGAATTAGGGTCCATGTACCTAACATGTCTAGTAGAAATGTTAATTGCACTATAGCTCTCTTTACACACAATGCATTAATTTGATACTATAACATAAATCTGAAAAAATTATTACAGGTTTTATTATTGTCATTATTTTAATAAGGAGTTAATAATAACCCTTTTTAGATAAATTTTGTTAAACATAAATGTTTAACTCCCTGTTTGTTAAACACAGGTGTTTAGATATTCATATGTTGCTCAAACAATAATAATGTCCAAAATATTCCCCTTATTTCAATGAATAATGCCAACTCTTTATGTTAAATAGAGGAAAGAAAATCCACTTTGTGTGTTTGGAAATCCATAATTCTGATGACGCTTTTCTCTTTTACACTTATCTGACTGTAAATCAGAGAGTTGAGTGAGGATAGCCCAAGAATGAAATACACGGCTACCTTTTCATTTTGAGAATAAATGCATCTGAATACACATCAATAAGAACAAGATGAGAGCAATAATGTGAGGGGTGCTTATGAAAAGAATTCACACTACTTCTTTCTCCACAAGGCTTACTGACAGTATGAAAGCTGAATTATTATACAGAAGAGACATGATTATGGGACTTGGAGGTCACACCCACAAACTGCCTCTGGCTGCTGTATATGCTCCTTAATGTCCTTGATCTGGAGTCACACCAAGCATCTCCGCATTGAGCATCTTGCTGCAGAGATTTCTACAAACACTAGTTACAGGAGCACGTGGCCAAACTTGTGGCCACACAACCTCTTATGCTATTCATAAAAAGCAATACAAAAGAGAGTAAGGGGGAGATTGTCTGCGATAGAGGCCGGATGGAGGGGTGGGATTGGGGTGATACTTGAGTTCTTGGTGGTGGAAGATGTGCACTGATGGAGGTTTGGGTGATCAATCGTTGTATGACAAACTCAAACAGGGAAGCTTTGTAACTGTATCATAGTGATTCAAAAACTAATAGTGATAAAATTAAATTAACATACTGAATAAAAAAGTAATGTGGAGTTCATGCCCAACTCAATCAGTTTAATCAATGACTAAATAAATAGCAGTACTCTGACATCTTATAGCCTAGTTCTGCCTCTCAGAGAACTTGGCAAGTTACGGAGAGCATTCTGCCACAAGGCAGAGCCTGGCAAGCTCTCCATGGTAAAATCATTATGCCAAATACAGGAAAAATGATGAATCTCATTCCCCTGACCCTGAAAGAGATTCCATTGCGGCACCACTGGGAAGAACGAGTAAAGAGAGTCTGCTCAAATATCAGAGGTAGGACAAATGGACAAGTTACTGGCACACACTTCAGCAATCATGATCAATGGGATTACAGTAATACAGTGATGCTCCCACATTTTAAAAAAGGCAGGATGAGGAAAATCACCATGCCATAGACCGTATAAATTCACCATGCTTAGATTGTTTAATAAATGACCTAAATGTTATGCAAAAACATTTCAACAAAGCTTTCTTATCACAGAAACGGAACGTTGGGTGATAATGAATTAACAGAGAAGTTACTGGTTTTAAAAAAAGGTATTTTTGGGGGGCAGCAATAGCACAGCGTGTAGGGCATTTGCCTTACACGCAGCTAACCCAGATTCGATTCCCAGCATCCCATATGGTCCCCTGAGCACTGCTAGGAGTAATTCCTGAGTGCAGAGCCAGGAGTGGCCCCTGTGCATTGCCAGGTGTAACCCAAAAAGCAAATATATATAAATATATATATAATATTATTTTACATTCTTAGTCTAAAATCACACCAAACTGGAGATAAAATCGGACTCTGAATATTTCTGTGTGACAGAAAGTTACACCTAAACACATCAAGGATAATGAGTATATAAATAGATAAAAATACATCTATGTATGAATTAAACTCACTCTCACTGCAATAAATCCCATAATTTAGAGTTAATAGAGAACATGCAGAACTAAAATCAATACATCTGCAAAGATATTGGGAACGTGGTGCCTGACAAGAAGTTTTTGCTGTCTCAGAAATATAATGTTTCTTTCTAATTTCAAGAAAATGTGTAATTGGCATTTCAAAACATATTAATGCCTAAAATCAATCGGCAACTTTTTGGGGAATATTTCAATTTATTATTTTCTTTTACATTTTGTGTGATTTGAGAGGAAGGGCAGAAACATACATGAGAGTTCTGAGGTTTTACTCCTCACTTTGTACTCATAGATCACTCTGATGTAATAAAGTTACATCTAACCTTTTTTTACAAACATTAAGACTTTATTTTTCAACAGAAACAATCATTAACCGGCTGCACAGTTTGCTAATGGCAATTTTCACCTCCTTATTTCTGAAAGCATAAATCAAAGGATTGAGTAAAGGAGTTAGGATAGTGCAGAATATTTCCACGATTTTGTCAAAGGAATAAGAAACTGGAGGCCGCGCATACTCAAATATACATGGAATAAAGAACAAAACCACAACAGCAACATGAGATCCACAGGTGGAAAGAGCTTTCCTCTGTCCTTCAGCGCTGTGGTTTCTCAGGGAGAATAAGATGACACTATAGGACACAAGCAACATGAAGAAGATTAGGATGCAAAAGAATCCACTGTTGGCCACTATCATAAGGCCAAAGGCATAAGTATCAGTGCAGGCAAGCTCCAATAAGGGGTACAATTCACAAATAAAGTGATCAATAACATTGGGACCACAAAAAGGAAGTTGTAAAGTAAAGAGAAGCTGTATAATGGAATGCAGAAGGCCCCCTGCCCAGGCTACTCCAATCAGAATGCCACAGAGCCTTGAGTTCATGATAGAAGTGTAGTGCAGGGGTTTGCAGATGGCCACATACCTGTCATAGGCCATGGCTGTGAGGACAATCACCTCTGCTCCAGAAAATAAGTGTCCAGTAAAGACCTGCATCATGCAACCTCCATAGGAGATGGTTTTCTTCTCATAGAGACAGTCTACGATCATTTTCGGGGCAATAACTGAGGTGAGGCATGCATCCAGTAACGATAGAAAAACCAGGAAGAAGTACATTGGGGAGCCCACGAGCGCTGGATTGCTGATGATGGCTGCCACAATCAGCAGGTTGCCACAGATAGTTGCAATGTAGACTAAAAGAAATATAACAAATGCAATTTTCTGAACATCTGGATTCTGTGAAATCCCAAGGAGAACAAACTCAGTGACAAAGCTTTGATTTTGCATGATTTTCCAGAAAATACTCAGAGCTGCCACACTGATCATCACAACCTGCAATAAAAATGAAAAGGTTACATCGGATAGATTTATCATCCTAGGCACTCACAAGTTTGTCCATCCAGGCGGTATTTTCCATTATGTGTTTAGTTCATTTTTGAAATAAAGAAAGCAGGATATTCTTAAAAACACCAGTGTGAGATCAGGAAAATTTCACTTATTAAATCAAGAAATCGTGCTAGATAAAGAGCTTCTCTAGAGGAACAAACCCCTGTGTTACAGGATTGGGAACATATTTTATTTCAGTTTTCAGCCTGACTTACTTTTTTGTTTCCTACAGTAAGTTGTTAAAAGAGATTTTGAAGCAATATCTTAGTTCTGAGGAATCAGGACATCAATTTACTTGTCATGTTGGGCATCATCTTGTAATAATAGGCATAGAGATGCGAGATGTCCCTAATCATAAGAATGTCTTATCCACAAACAGAAAAAGATGTCAGTGGCACTTTAAGACCACAGCTCTTGGAGCTGGAGTGATAGCAAAGCGGGTGGGGCTTTTGCCTTGCACGTGGCCAAACAGGGTTTGATTCCCAGCATCTCATATTGTTCCCTGAGCACCGCCAGGAGAAATTCCTGAATGCAGATCCAGGAGTGACCCCTGAGCATCACTGGGTGTGACCCAAAAAGGAAAAAAATGTGTTTGTTGGGATGGTTTCCCGTTCATCTGATTCAGGGATCGTTTAGTGCTGCTTCCGTCTGAAGGAGCATCCTTCTGTAAGCCTTGCTTTCCCACCCGTGGGCTGGCAGAGGACCGTGGAGCAGCCGACACACAGAACCGCGGTCTGTGCATGGCTGATTTGATGGGAAACTTATTTTTTTAGAATGTGTGGTGTACATAACTGAGATGCAAAATAAACTTAAAATATCATCAAATGGGTAAAGCAACCAATTCATTTTTGTATTTACCAGCACTCATTATAGACAAGGCATGAGTTCTATGAAGAAAAAACTGCCTCCATATCCTAGGGTCCTTCTTTATTTCTTGAAGTACTGCTTTGCAATTTTCCTTGTATAGGTCCTTCACCTCTTTGGTTAAGCTGATTCCAAGGTACTAGATTTTCTGAGGTACTATTGTGAGCGGGATTTTTTTTTAATGTCTCTTTCTTCTCTTTCATTATTTGTATATAAGAAATACATGGACTTTTGGGTTAATTTTGTAGCCTGCCACTTTACTATATCGACTTATTATTTTAGGAGCTTTTCTGTAGAGTCTTTAGCGGGTTCCAAGTAGAGTATCAGATCATCTGCAATCAGTGATAACTTTATCTCTTCCTTGCCTATCTGTATGCCCTTGATATCTTTTTCTTGTCTAACTTTTATGGCCAGGACTTCCAGTGCTATATCAAATAGGAGTGGCAAAAGCGGGCAACCTTGCCTTGTGCCCGATCTTAGAAGGAAGGCTTTCAGTTTTTCCCATTGAGAATGATACTTGCCATGGGAATTTGGTAGATTCTATAATGCCCCAAAGTAGAGAGAGAGTATGGGGGAATATTGTCTGCCATAAAGGCAGGGAGAGGATGGGAAAGAGGAGGAATACCCAGGATATTGTTGGTGGGGAATGTGCACTGGTGAAGGAATAGCTGTTTGATCATTGTGAGATTCTAACCCAAACATGAAACCCAAGCTTGTAATATCTCATGCTGATTCAATAAATTTTTTTCAAAAACTGTGACAGAAAGCTTGTAAATTAACAATTAAGGTTAAGTACTCTAAACCATTGAAAAGCATACCCTAAAATATGCAGATAGTTGCAAAGAACAAAAATGGTACTATGCAACAGTGTAATAAATACTGCCAAGAATAAAAAAATAAATGTCGGGAATATAATATCATGAGATAACTAATATTAAAGAAACAGAGAGGCAAAAATATTAGTGAATGTGAAAAAATGAACTAGTAATGTCATCAGGGAAGAAATTATTAATACTTTACTATAAATATGGGGAGTCCTGTTTAAGGAAATATAAAGAAATTATTATTGTGTCTAAATTACATCACATTAAGAGTATATGATGTAAATTTGCTATTTATTCTTTTGACCGGCTTTCCTATAATGATTGCACTCAGAGGAGCCTTTTCTGAGCATTACTCTGCTTACATGCTGTGTGGGATAACAAGAGAACACATGCATAAAGCAGGGTCACTGTCCATGAATGGCACATTATCTAGATGAGGCTGCAAAACACAGATAGGGACAGTGAGATGTACATAATAGCCTCCATCACCTATTCCCACAAAAATGAACAAAGGTAACAATGTTAGTGAGAAATCACAGAACCCTAAACTACAGCTGTAGTGGAATGGTCAATGACACTAAAAGTCTTCCTGGGATCCTTGCACAAAATTCTAAACAATGGGTGAGTGACAACCAAAGATGTTGAAATAGCTCCAACAGGGAAGTCTCTGGGATAACAGAAGATATTAATTCTCTAGAGAGCACCCTGGCAGAAGAGAACAAGTGATGAATTAGAGAGACTCAACCCTAGACTGCAAGAGATACAACGAGGAAGCAGCATACAAATAACATCAAACATACTTAATGAAGATAGTAGTGTTGACAACTCAATCACTTGTTGAACCTCTCAGATAAGGACTATAGCTAGGACATGTTGAGGATATTTAATGAGCTCGAAGAAAACATTAAAACAGATATTTAAAACTGTGAACAGAAGTGACAGAAATAAAGAGGTCAGAGAACCTGAAAACTCAGTGGAAGGCCTTTGCCATCAATTACTATTAATGAAATTGAAAGGGCAATAAACTTCCTCCCAGCCCCGCAAAAAAGGCCAGTTCTAGATAAATTCACTAGTAAAATTTTCCATACCTTAATTTTTAAATGTACTTATTTATTTTTAAATATAGACAAAATGCTAAAACTGTCCATACAAATCTGGAATTAAAATTGATTAGATAACAAACCTCCAATATCAAAACAATTTTTATGTGAAAATAATTATGTCTTATCATGGAGTTGTTAAGTCCTTCTCTCAAGATTTACTAACCTGTTTGTTGCTAGTTCAGTCTTCTATGTTACTTTTGTTTGTTGAATGTAGTTGGTTCCGATGTTACTTTCCCATCTAATTTGATATGCTCTACTTGAATTTCAGTACAAATCATTGAAAAAAAGACTTATTCCCAATTCTTTTCAGGCTCTTTCAGGAAGTTGTAAAAGCAGGAATCCTCCCAGTTTCATTGAGGCAAACATAACTCTGATATCAAAAGCAGGAAGAGACATCACAAAAGGGAAAACTATATGCCTGATGAACATAAATGTGAAGATTCACAACAAAAATATTAGCCAACCAAATATAAAGTATATCAGAAAGATCATTCACCGTGACCAAGTAAGATTCATGGATTAATGTACTCAAGTCAATCAAGATAATAAACTACATCAATGTAACAAAATTAATCATCTAATAGTATCAATAGATGCAAGAGAATGCTTATTCAAAAAGGTAAAACACCATTCATGATGTGAACTCAATAAAGTGGAAGGAGAAATAACTTTCAATATAATTAAAGCCAATTACCATAAGCTCACAGGAAATATTGTACTTGATAGTGATAAATTGGAAACCTTCCCTCTAAAGTCAGTCATAAGACAAGGATGCCTACTCTCATCACTACATTTAATTTAGTTCTGGAAGCCCTTGCCATAGCAATTATACGAGAAAGAGATATTGAAGGCATTCATATTAGAAAAGAAGTCAGACTCACTGTTTGCAGAGACATGAAACTACACTTTGAAAATTCTAAAGACTCTACGAAGAAATTCCCAGAAAAAGGATATTTATACAGTTGAATAGTAGACTACAAATCAATGGACAACCCATGGCTTTTTTCAATACAAATTATAAAACAAAGGAGAGAGAGGTTAAAAAATTAATCCCATTCAGCAGTTTTTCCTCAGAAAATCTAGTACCTGGGACTCAACTTAAGAAAAGAGGTAAAAGAATTAGTAGAGAAAACTATAAGTCATTACAAATGAAATAAAAAGGACACAGGGAAATAGAAACATCCCATCTTCATGGATAAAAAGTATCAACATTTGGCAAAGTGACAATCTTCCCAGAACACTGCAGATACAATGCAGTTCTAATAAAAATACCCATGACACTTTTAACGACATTTAACAATATACTTTAATATATAATCTATGTTTATAGATTAAACATGCCTGAAATTCACATGGAAAAATGAGTCTCCTTAATAAACCTAAGAAAACCTAGGTTAAAAGAAATATAGGAGACTTCACTTTCCCTAGCTTCCAACTGGGTGATAAAGCTACAGTCATCAAAACAGTATGGTACTGAACTAAGGACAGACCCTGAGGTCAATGTTACAGACTGAAAGTCCAAAGACAGGCCACTCTCCGCCCAGATGTGATCCCAAGCGGCCGCACACGAGCAGCCTCTTTGTTCCTAAACACCCATGATCCCTGAGGCCAATTAACTACTGTTGGCACCCAGCGACTTCTTGCAGAAATGCCTCTAGACTGTGAACTAAGCTACAGCCCCATGCTGTCCCGGGAGGGGAAAGGTTTTTCTCTCTAGGCCTTTTTTTCCTCGGCAGTGGTGTGGTGACCACTATCTTATAAGGCCCACTAAACAGAGGTAGGAGCTTGCAGTGATGCGATTTCTGGCAGAAATTTGTCAGGACTTAATTACTAAAATACCAAAATCCAAAACCTCATATGCTCTTCATTCTCAGCAATGGAAAACAAATTATCTAATGATACCTTTTTGGCAAATCTGATTGTTGGGGGAAAATTCCAAATAATAATAGTGAGTTTTCTATTGAGATATTGAATGTAATCAAAGTAAAGAGAAAGTGAAGTGAAAATCATCAGCCACACAGGTGGGGGGTGGGGGTGGGGTGGGAGGTATACTGAGGTTCTTGGTGGTGGAACTTGTGCACTGGTGAAGGTGTTTGATCATTGTATGACTGAGACTTAAGCTTGAAAGCTTTGTAACTTTT
Source organism: Sorex araneus (assembly GCF_027595985.1). NCBI lineage: Eukaryota > Metazoa > Chordata > Mammalia > Eulipotyphla > Soricidae > Sorex > Sorex araneus. The sequence goes on along the minus strand of NC_073307.1, from coordinate 150,466,952 downwards.
CACAGGGTGATTCAATAAAAAATATTTAAAAATAGAAAGTCCAAGGACAGATCCTTAATATAAGGACACTTAATGTTTATGAAGAGATAAAAAGGACATGAAGTAGAACAAGAAAAGTCTCTTTAGCAAATGGTGTTGGGATAACCGATTGATCACACCTTGCACAATGTCAAATTAAAACAGATTAAAGACATTGATATCAGACCCGGTCCGTCAATTACATTGAAGAAACATAGGTAGAACAGTTCATGGCATGGAAGCAAATGCTATTTTCAATGACTCAATACCATTGGTAAACAGAAGCAAAGACGCACAAATGTGGCCATCAAACTGAGAAACTTCTCACCACAAAAGAAACAAGGACAAGAATAAGAAGACAATCCACAAACATAGAATTTTTCCCACTACTAATCAGATGATTAATATCACAATATATAAAGCTGTGGTTGATTTCTACAGGAATAAAATAATGACACAAGAAAATGGAATATGGGATACAGACAGACACTCTCAAAAGAGACATGCATATGGCCAAAAAGCATATACATCACTTACTATCAGAAAAATGCAAATAAGAACAACAATGAGATATCATCTCAGACCAGTGAAACTGCCACACATCACAAAAAACAAAAATAACCAGCACTGTTGTAGACATGAGGGGAAACAAAACAGTAACCTCATTTACTGTTAGTGGAAACATTTACTGGTTCAACATTTTTGTAAAAGAATGAGGATATTCCTTGAAAAACTAGGAATCAAGCTACTATATGAACCAGAAATCCCACTTCTTGACATCAACCCCACAATAAAAAAAAAATCAGAAAAGACATTGCACTCCTATATAAGTTTCAGCTAAATTCACAACAGCCAAACTCTGGAAACAACTCAGAGTCCAAGATCAGATGACTAGATAAAAAAATTGTACATATATGTAATGGAATTATAAGAAAATATGAAATCATGAAATCAACCTTCACAGGAACAAGAATCCTTCTTTCTCAGCAAGAAATTCAGAGAATGGATTATTGTTCTGTTTATAATCACATAGAGAGGTTAAAGATGCAATGAAACTACAGAGTAACAAATAGAGCAATATGTTGAATATAGCTGAATCTTGAAGTTTTACTCACTACTTATTAATTACATGTAAAATTTTCTTCAATTTGATTTAGTACAATTTCATGAAGTATAACTATTTGAAATTTACTCTCTTGCAAAGCACGTGTGTTCACCAATTACCTGCATGTCTCAACAGATTCTAACAAGAATGATTTTCAGTTATTTTTCTACCGGGACAATACAAAACTGTAGATTATGATACTGTGCCTTTACTGATAGAAATTTTTTTTTCTCACTTAGGAGGTCAGACATTTTACCCACATAAATATCTTCCTTTAATAGTTAAGAACCAATGCAAATGACAAAAATGCAAGGCACTGCTTAACTGAGTTTCAAATAGAAAAGATATAGCAGTAAAAAAATGTAATGGTGTGAAAATAATCAGGCAATTCATTTACAAGTATAAAGTTAAAGTTCATGTCATAGTTTTATAAATATGCTAATTTTATTAAATTAATCAAATAAGACCTTAATAATTAAAATGGTTTTGAATTAATTACCTTATTATTGAATTTGTCTGCTGATAGTCCTGTGTTACTAAAGAAACACTCTTGGTTTTCTCTCTATACAGTGGTTACATATTCAAAATATGTAACCAATGCACAAGAGTCAAATAATATTCTTTATTCACATTTAGTATTTAGTGTGCATAAGTAAAAAGAAAGTATTAACTATTGGAGTCATCATTTTTATTAAGCGATGCATATAGCAATGCACATTCGCCAATATAAACCCAGCAGTGTTTAGCACTTACTTTCTCCTGGCTCTGTGCCAGGAATCAATCGTGGTGGAACTCGGGGCACCAGATTTAGTGCCTGAATATAACCAGGGTTGACTGTGTGAAAGACAGGCATCTCACCTAATGTACTATCAGTTGGCTGAGATTACAGTGTTCTTAATTTAATCACATTATTAACCTAAAGTTCATTTATTCCACACCAATAATATTCAAAGGAAGGATATAGTGGTTATGAATCATCCAGTTGTCTACCAAGTAAAATAAAATTTTAGAGCTGAAACTAATGTGCTTATCCTGTGCTAAATACAAAATCTTGTGCTGAAGATTTTAAATATCACAAACATTCCACAAGGAATTTTGTGAAACTCTAATCATTTTTATATTCCCTTTGATATCAATTATAAATCTATATACCCCTAGAGAAAGAAATTTATTCAACTCGTGCACTCCTAGAAGATTCTCTAATTTTGGCTACCTTCAAAACCGTGTTTATAATGAGCTGGGAGTGCCTTCAGGGTGGCTCAGGGATCCCTGAGGCCATGATCTCTGGAATCTGGCTATTAATTTTTCCCCTTTTGGACAGTGGGGGATATCTAAAGATACACAGAAGTTATTCCAGGCTCTGCACTGGATATTACTCCCGGTGGTGCTCTGGGGACTGTGTGTCATACAGGGGATGGAACCCAAGTCAGCGTGAGCAAGACTAGCTCCTTATCAGCTGTACTATCACTAGGGCCCCCACTGGCTATTTCTTAAGGTTATGAAATTGGACAGTTTGCTTCCCTGGCATTCCATAATTTATTATCCAATTTTCCATAAAAAAGTAATCCTTAATTCAAATCCCCCAAATAATACAAATTCATGTATTAATTTTTGCTATATAATACATTCAGCACTAGATAAAATATTACAGTTTCACTGGAATCAACTTATTTTTATTTTATATCCACAGTAAAAATTAAGTGTATTTACAATGTACTGATACACATGTATGAGTCCTATTAAAGGGTGTATTCAAAATCATAGAATTGAACACTATTAATATCTCCCCCACAACTTCCATACATAAATTGCATTTTAATCCAGTTTTACAACTTGACTCAAAGAAATTTTTACGTCTAACTAGACTTATGCATTTAGACTAGATTAATGCATCATTGACTTATAATCATCTCATAACTCTATTATTTTGAGATTTCTTACTATTTTAATATTGAATGTAGCTTGGATAATTTACCTTTCAATTTCAACTATTATGTTCTTAGCATCAATGGAATGTGTAATATACTATTTTCCATCTCTATAATTTTGATGAGTGAACTACCTTTATTTAATGTTTTGCTAGATACTTACCTTATTTTAAATTAAGATGAGATACAGCTGATTCAAAAACAGCTGAAAGATTCAGTTATTTAAATATACCTGCTTGATTCTGAGGTATAAGTACTCAGCTTTTTGTATTATCAAATGCATACAAAAATAAGTTAATTTCCTTTGAATTGAAACAGACTGCACTGTAACTTACATAACTTACTGCATTTTTTTGACTTCCCTGTCCCATTTTTTAGAGCTTTTGTATGTTAAGTGCTAGTTCTATATCAAAACTCTAAATTGTAGTGGGGATTGTGGGGTGATAGGAGGGAAATTGAGGACACAGGTGCTGGGAAATTTACACTGGTGGAGGGAAGGAACACTGTATATTTGAAACCTAGTCATGTACAGCTTTGTAAGAGTCTGTCTTGCAGAGATTCAATAAAAAAATAAAAAAAACGCTCTAAATTATAAGCAACACTGAATCACAAGCTTCTAATTAAAAATCTTTATTACAGAGCCTCAAGTATCTAAATTATCAGTGTAGGAAGAAATATTTTTTGGATGCCAGAGACATGAGAAATTCAGAAAGAAAAAGTACTGCTGAGACAAAGGCAAAGTGATGAATATGCTACATTTTACCTAATTTGCATTTAACTCGAAAATGAACATAAGTATAGAAAGCAGGTGTACGCTTTTGAAATAGCAATTATTTCAATCACTCCGCCAAAAGTTTTCCTTCTTGTAAGCAATATTTATTGAACGCTTAAAGCATCTCAAATGTTGTCTTATTGATACTAAACGCAAAATGCTACAATGTTTTCCTTGAGTTTATAAAGATTATAATCTCTATTCAAAGTGAACAATCCTGAGACAGAAAGTTTATGTATTAGCCCAGCATTCCCAGTTAAGCTATAGTTTTTGTATCTTACAGCCTAATTTTATAACCTAAAGTTCTATTAAACTTGAGCATTTACAGTTTTATTATACATTCATTAGCATTTACAGTTTTAAGTTCTAATCTTCAATTTGAATTTCTTCCATAAAATACAAAAGTGTAATTATGAATCTTACCATGTGTCAGCTGATTGAAAGTTCTGGTTCTGGCAATCTCTAATTCTCCATTAAGTGACCAACAAGTGACTGTTGGGTCCACATCTTCTTCCTACATCAGAGAGAAAGAGGAAGAGCAACTCTAGCTGAAGATGAAGAGAATGTTGCCTACTGCTTGTGCAGCACTGTCTTGAACATGGTTTGGGGAAGGAGGGAATAAGAAATCAAAGTTTCCTTTTCGGTTGATTTCCCACTGGAACTGAGGGATGTTTCCCTGAGACATCATGAACCTATAGAATTGCATCTTAATTCTCCCTAAGGTTGGGAATTTCCCACTTGTATGATTTCAAAGACTTTTGCCTGTTTTGGTTTTCTCAAGTGCTGGTAAAATCTTATTTCCCTGAGCAATTATAGTTTTATAGCATATGTATATCTGTGCTTGTATTTCCATATGAATATGCTTTTCTTACCCCAAGGAATAAAATATTGGACATATGGAGATGTAATATAATTTTTGTGATAAAGGATAAAACTTCTGCTTGCTTATAAAAGTGACAGGTCAGAATTCTGAGATAAGGCTCTATAATCAATCTGTAATGTGAAAGAGTTATTACTGTGCTATTTCATGTTTAATAGTAATAAAACTAGAAATTTTGATAAGGAGTATACATTATATTAATAATTTCTATTATTCTCAGTTCATAATCTTCATTCTGCAGAACTTCAAAAGTAATATATACTTTTTAGACAATAAAACATTTTTCTCTTTTAATGCTTTATAATGAAAGTTCTCTGGTGTTTACTCCCAATCGAATGTGGGAGAATTAAAGTTTAATGCACCTAACCCCTCTTCGAAAAATTAAGTGTCCATAAATATGAGCATTTACCTAGGGAACTCGATTATATTCTGCTAACCTCTCTGTTCTATTCCAGGACCACAGAGTTTTGATAACTATAACTTTGTAGTATAATTTAATGTCTGGACCTATGATCCACTCATTTAAAAAAAATTTCCCTCTAAGACTTAGTTTTTCTATTTTAACTATTATGGCCATTAACTTGCCTCATTGCTATTTAGGACACAGGAGGTTATATTTTGGCTTTTGTTTTTTTTGCCCACAGTCATGACATTCGAGGTTTAATCCTAACTGAACTCAGGAATCGCTCAAGTATACAATGAGAAAGTTATATTGGAATTTTTTTAGTAGAAAAACTTCAACCTTTCCTAACTCAATTGTCCACTTACCTAAAGACAGCTAGTCTTCAAATAAAACATTAGGATTGTTCCGAATATTAGTTTAGACTAAAGAACAAGAGACATTGTATTAACCTCCAGCTCCAAATGGAAATCAAATAATATCTTAAAACTATAAAGACTCAATTAATTAATGGTTCACTTGTATCACTTGTCATCCTGTTGATCTTCGATTTGCTAGAGTGGGCGCCAGTAACATCTTCATTCGTCCCTGCCGCTTGCTAGTGTAGCCCAATGATATCTGCTCACTCCAGGAACACGAAAGGCCTCAAACCATTTGTTTAGGGTTTTGACGAATAAGTCTGACCATCTTGTAGGTGAGCGGCCACACAGTCTTTTGACGTCCCGTGGAATCCAGTCGGTAACAGCTCTAGTCTAGCAGTTGTCTAAATTGCATTACATGTCAGGCCCATCTGATTTTTGATGCCTTGCCAAATGAGACATTGTCCCTGATTCTTGACTGTTGATGGAGGTCAGAACTCTGGATTTTTTTCTCTCACTTGAGTGAGACGTGACACTCCTAGCATATCTCTTTCGATTTCTCTTTGGGACAACTGAATAACGTTCTAATCCTGTTTTCTTAGGGCCCAGGTCTCTGAGGCATATGTTAGTGTAGGAAAAACGGTAGAGTCTAAAAGATGTGCCTGGAGCTGGAGCTTCTTTGTCATCTTAACCACTTTTTGACGCTCTTGAAGGTGTTCCACACTGCTCTCTTCTTCCTGTGCAGTTCTGACACCAAGTCTTTCAGCATGTTGAGTTCTCAACCCAAGTACACATAGTTGCTACATTCGGAGATGTTCGTTCCATTGAGAGCAAATCGAACATCAGGGATTAGTTCATTTTTCATGAACATTGTTTTGGTGAGATTCAGCTGCAGTTTGACATTTCCACACTCTCGGTCAAAGTCTGCTAGCATTTGTGCCGCTTGGCTAATGTTTGGTGTTATTAGAACAATGTCATCAAGGAAGCGGAGATGGTACAGTTGGCGACCATCTATCTTCACTCCCATTACTTCCCATTCCAGTCATTGCATGATGTTATCGAGAGTGGCACTGAAGAGTTTCAGTGAAATGATATCACCCTGCTGAACCCCTGTCTTTATGCACCATATTTGATGAGGTCCAAATATGGTGTGAACCATGGGAACACCTGTAAGGGCAATTGGAGGCCGCCCTAAAAGCCTCCATCCATCTCAGAGAGCCTGGCAGTTACCAAGAGTATCCTGCCCACACAGCAGAGCCTGGAAGCTACCTGTGTCATATTTGGTATGCCAAAAACAGTAATTGATGGTTACAAAAATTAAATGCATTTAATTCCCATAGAGAAATAGAATGCAGATAATTGTTTCCTTTCAGGACGGGGCAGTAAATCAGAGTTCCAGAGTTTCTTTTAAATGTCCATTGTCCATTGCCTATCTCTCATTTATAATTTACATTTTGGATATGAATGGGAACTCAAATTTATTTTTCTTCTTCTGACGAATTTTCTTAACCTGGTATCCTCCAATTTCATTCAGATTATTGAAAGCAACAGAATTTATTTTTCTGATATTTGAGAAATATTCCATGACATATATACATATGTAATACATATGTAGATGGTAGGCAGAACTCCAAAGTCCTGGGTGCAATTTTTTGATGTTTTTATCCAACTCAGCTTTTGAGTAGGGGGTTTAGGATATTGTGCTCCTCAGGTCTGGCCATGCTGAGGATTAGTCAGGCCTGTGGTGCTTGAAGGTCTCCATGGCAACATTCAGTGGTTCTGGAAACCTCTAGGTGAACGCTGAATGATGCTCAGGAGTCCATGTGTTGCCAGGGATTAAAAAATCAGGAGAGGGCTGGAGCAATAGTACAGCAGGTAGGGAGTTTGCCTTGTACACGGCCCACCTAGATTTGATTCCAACCATCCCATATGGTTCCCTGAGCACTGCTAGAGGTAATTCCTGAGTGTAGAGCCAGGAGTAACCCCTGTTCATCGCCGGGTGTACCCCCCCCAGAAAAATCAGGAACATGCCAGCCTTTTGCCCTAACCACAATAATACCTCTTGGCATGGTATAGAACATTTTTTCATATGGGAGAATCATTCTTTTCAGATTCTGTCATTATTCTCTATATATCTTGGCTAGTAAACATTTGTCAGAGGTTTTGTGAAGGAAACCATCACCCAATTCAGTAAATTATTTTAGCTCTAGCAGCTTTTTGAGTTCTGAAACTTTTTAGTTTGATGTAGCAGCTTTTGTTTATGATTTTGTATGAGTGTACTGATGCCTGTAATGTTCCCCTGAGATAAATGTTCATAGTTTTGTCTTTTGTCAATATAATTTATTGATTTAGGTCTGATATAAAGGGATTTGAATCATTTTAAATTACCTCTTCTATATATTTCTTTTTTTCATCATTGGATTCTAAAAAGAATGTGAATTGACCCATCATTTAACTATTGATGAGTGACTTTTCAGAATCTAGAAAACACCTAGAGTGAACATATATTTCCTGAATCTCAAGTTAATAAATTTTTTTGCATGACAAGACCTATGTAAAAACGACCTTTCAAATAAAGAAGTCTGGGCTGGAGAGATAGTACAGCGGGTAGGGCGTTTGCCTTGATCCCAGCTGAGCCAGGTTCGATCCCCGGCATCCTATATAGTCCCACAGCACCACCAGAGTAATTCCTGAATGAAGAGCCAGGAGTAACCCCTGAGCATTGCTGAATGTGACCCAGAAAGAAAAAATTAAAGAAAGAAGACTTCTAGTTAATCTATTCTTTTACAATTAATTTTATTTTTCTTCAAACCATAAGGCTTTATTTTTCAACCGAAACAACCATTACTTTATTCCACAGATTCTTCATGGCATTTTTCACTTCCTTGTTTCTGAAAGCATAAATCAAAGGATTAAGTAAAGGAGTTAGAACACTGCAGAATATCTCCATTATTTTGTCAAAGTAATAAGAAGCTGGAGGCCGCGCATATTCAACTATACATGGAACAAAGAACAAAACCACAACAGCGACGTGAGCTCCACAGGTGGAGAGGGCTTTCCTCTGTCCTTCAGTGCTGTGGTTTCTCAGGGAGAACAAGATGACACTGTAGGACACAAGCAACATGGAAAAGATCAGGATGCAGAAGAATCCACTGTTGGCCACCACCAAAAGGCCAAAGATATAAGTATCAGTGCAGGCAAGTTTCAGTATTTGGTACAAGTCACACATAAAGTGATCAATGATATTGGGGCCACAGAAAGGAAGTTGAAAAATAAAGAGAATTTGTATAATGGAATGCAGAAAGCCCCCTGTCCAGGCTACTCCAATCAAAATGCCACAGAGCCTTGAGTTCATGATAGAAGTGTAGTGCAAGGGTTTGCAGATGGCCACGTACCGGTCATAGGCCATGGCTGTGAGGACAATCACCTCTGCCCCTGAGAAGAAGTGCACAGCAAAGATCTGGGTCATACATCCTCCAAAGGAGATGGTTTTCTTCTCATAGAGACAGTCTACGATCATTTTGGGGGCACTCACAGAGGTGAAACATGCATCCAGTAAGGACAGGAAAACCAGGAAGAAGTACATCGGGGATCCCATGAGTGCTGGACTGCTGATGATGGTCGCCACTATCAGCAGATTGCCACAGACCGTTGCAATGTAGATGAACAGAAATATAATGAACACAATTTTCTGTACATGTGGTTTCTCTGAAAGTCCCAGGAGAACAAACTCGGTTACAAAGCTTTGGTTTTGCATGATCTACCAGGAAGCACTCCAAGCTACTACACTGAACATTAGCATCTGCAATTATAAGAATGAAAAGGTTACACCAGACAGGTTTATTGTCACAGTCATCCACTCACTTATTCATCCATGCTGTACTTTATATTTTATGCTTCAGTTATGATTGAAATGATTAGAGCAAAAAATTGTTACAGGTGATAGTGAGAGTTTCTGGGAAGTGAGGTTACTAAGTAGCAAAATAGTATAAGAACGATGATAGCGTGAACTTCTGTAGAGGAGCAAACCCACGTGTGAAAGGTTAGGAGGCAATTTTATCCCCGTTGTCAACCTAGATCACTTAATCATGGTTCCCCCGATTAAGTTGCTCACAGGGATTCTGCAGCCACGTTCTAATTCTGAGGAGCTGAGGACGGCTGTTCATTGGTCATAATGAGCGTCACCTTGTAACAGCAGGCATCAGATGCCAGGAAGTCCCTGATCAGGAGAAAGCCTTCTCTAGAAAACGGTGAAAAAAAAAGGCTTCAGAGGCATTTCAAAACCACAGAAAGCACAGAGTAATTCCTGGTATTTTTTGAAGTGAAGGACCTTTAAGATGAATTACTCAGGTCATATTAAAAGGAACCTCTTTCCTCAAATGTTGAACTCTACATGTGTACAAACACATAACAAATCAGTATATGTTGGTTTATTTTTTATTATTTTAAAATTAAAATTTTAAGGTAAACATATTACAAATATTAATAAAATTATTATATCTACCCCTTTTCTTCTCACTTATTTCACTCAGCATGATATTCTCCATGTCCATCCATCGACAAGCAGAGATAGAATGACTGCACTCATTTGTGAGACATAAAAGAAATAGTATAAGAATAATATCCATGGTCAAATAAAAAGGGTCCAGGAAGAGTGGTCAACGGTTGGAAGCTTACCACAAATGTGTGTGTATGTGGTGGGGTGGTGGAGGGGGGAGAAAAGGGCAAAGACCAGGTAGAATAGAGAAGAGACCAGTGACCATCACAGTTGGAAGTTGATCTCTGTGGAAAAGAACTGAGTGTTAAAAGTAGACAAAAGAATATAGAAAAATAATCTTTCAGTATCTGTATTGCAAACCACAATGACCAAAAGGAAGGAAATACAGAGAGAGAGAGAGAGAGAGAGAGAGGAGAGAGAGACAGAGAGAAAGTGGCAGTGGGAAGGGAAACTGGGGACATTGTTGGTAGAAAATGTACACTGGTAAAGTGAAGAGATGGATGCTGGAAAATAATATAACTGAAACCCAAGCATGAACAATCTTGTAACTGTGTATATCATTGTGATGCAGTGAGATACAGTGATACAGTACTACCTTTCAAAAAAGGTAGCACTTCTGCACCGCAAGAGATACATTGACCAGAATCCAAAGACTATCCACAGAATGGGAAAGGATATTTACACAATACCCATCAGATAAGGGGTTGATATCAATGGTATATAAAGCACTGGTTGAACTCTACAAGAAGAAAACATCCAACCCCATCAAAAAATGGGGCGAAGAAATGAACAGAAACTTTACCAAGGAAGAAATACGAATGGCCAAAAGGCACATGAAAAAGTGCTCTGCATCACTAATCATCAGAGAGATGCAGATCAAAACAACCATGAGATACCACCTCACACCACAGAGACTAGCACACATCCAAAAAAACAAAAGCAACCGCTGTTGGAGAGGATGTGGGGAGAAAGGGACCCTTCTTCACTGCTGGTGGGAATGCCGACTCGTTCAGCCCTTCTGGAAAACAATTTGGACGATTCTCAAAAAATTAGATATTGAATTCCCATTTGACCCAGCAATACCACTGCTGGGAATATATCCCAGAGAGGCAAAAAAGTACAATCGAAACAACATCTGCACATGTATGTTCATCGCAGCACTGTTTACAATAGCCAGAATCTGGAAAAAACCCGAATGCCCCAGAACGGATGACTGGTTGAGGAAACTTTGGTACATCTATACAATGGAATACTATGCAGCTGTTAGAAAAAAGGAGGTCAAGAATTTTGTAGTTAAGTGGATGGGCATGAAAAGTTTCATGCTGAGTGAAATGAGTCAGAAAGAGAGAGACAGACATAGAAAGATTGCACTCATCTATGGTATATAGAATAACAGAGTGGGAGACTATCACCCAAGAACTGTAGAAATAAGTACCAGGAGGTTGACTCCATGGCTTCGAGGCTGGCCTCACGTTCCGGGGAAAGGTCAACTCAGAGAAACGATCACCAACTACATTGTAGTCGAAGGCCATGTGGGGGAAGGGAGTTGCGGGCTGAATGAGGGCTAGAGACTGAGCACAGCGGCCACTCAACACCTTTATTGCAAACCACAACAGCTAATTAGAGAGAGAGAACAGAAGGGAATGCCTTGCCACAGTGGCAGGGTGGGGTGGGAGGGAGATGGGATTGGGGAGGGTGGGAGGGATGCTGGGTTTACGGGTGGTGGAGAATGGGCACTGGTGAAGGGATGGGTTCCCGAACTTTGTATGAGGGAAGTATAAGCACAAAAGTGTATAAATCTGTAACTGTACCCTCACGGGATTCTCTAATTAAAAATAAATAAAATTAAAAAAAAAAAAAGGTAGCACTGTAGCAGTGTCCTCCCATGAGCAGGCACCAGTAACACCTCCATTGTGAGACTTGTCACTGTTTTTGGCATATCAAATATGCTAAGGATAGCTAGCCAGGCTCTGCTGTGTAGGCGGGATACTCTTTGTAGCTTTTCAGGCTCTACAAGAGGGATGGAGTAATCGAACCCGGGTCGGCCGCATGCTAGGCAAACGCCGTACCCGCTGTGTTATTGCTCCAGTCCGCAAGTGAGTGTATTGGGGGTGGGGGGGGGAAATGATGCAGGTGCTGTTAGAAAAGCTGAAGTGATGAAATTTGCATATAAGTGGATCAAATGGAGAGTATCATGCTAAGTGAAATGAGTCAGAGATAGAGGGATAGACGTAGAAGGACTGCACTCATTTGTAGAATATAAAGTAACAGACTGGGGGATTAACACCAAGGATAGAAGAAGGATAGAGAGAAGGAATAGGAGGACTGCTCCACAGCTCAGAAGCTGGCCTCATGCTGGGGAGGTAGGGGGGCAAAGCAGCTCAAATAGAGTAGGGATCACCAAGTAAAGGAAGCTTTGGAGGATCCACCCACTCAGGAGGGTGGATGTGTGCTGAGAGTAGACTATAGACTGAGCACGATGGCCACAAGCTCTGCTGTGCAGATAAGATCCTCTCAGTAGCTTGCCGGGCTCTCCTAGAGGGGTGGAGGAATCGAACCCAGGTTCACCGCGTGCAAGGCAAACATCCTACCTGCTTCACTATTGCTCCAGCAATCATAAAAAAGTAATACTATAAAATACTATCACGACTTATAAGTAGTACCAGCAAAATAATTAGTGAAGCACTATTGCCTAAACAGCTACCAATCTTATTTATTATTATCCAAATTTACCTGTCAAAAACTCATTCCTTTATATAATTACTTCAAACAGAGAACAGATGTTTCTCAACCCAGGAAGGAACAAGGATCCAAGTTTCTAAGCAACAATTCATGTCTGTCTAGACTTAAATATTTACTTTCTTATTTGGGAATTTTATAATTTTCAGATATCTCAGAATATAGCTCTGCACATTTACCTACATATTTTCATTATTATATTCTTAATATTAATGGAATGTTAAAATCCCTTATTTGTGTCCAACTCTATATTTTTAATGAATATGATACTTTTTTTTTGCTTTTCTAGGATTTAGTTCATTTTGAGCATATAGAAAAAGACACAGCTAATGCAAAATTAACACAGAGATTTTGATACTTTAATATACCTGATCAACTCTGAGGCATAAATATAAAACTATATGTATCAACAGGTGCATTCAAAGAAAGTTTTCTTGATTTACTTGTAAGTGAAAGACTTTCGTTCTGTGATTTATATAACATATTATTGCGTTTCATGTACTTCACAATCCTGTTTGCCAGGACATTTTCTAAGGAAATAAAGTGTGATGTTCTATATGAAAAACTCCTGAAATATAAACAACAGTGAATCACATACTCCAACATTATTACTCCTTATTATTCAACTTCAGAAATCTAAAACACCGGAGTGGGAAAGATTTTTGGAGGGGGTTTTGATAAATGAGAGAATTACAGTAAATATAAAGTACTAATCGAGGCAAAGGCCAAGTTGTGCATATAAGACATTTTATCTAATTCATATTTAATTTGAAAGTGAAGATAGCTACATAAAGGTTTAGGTCTTGAAATAACAAGTATTTGAAACACTCTAGCAAATGTTTGCCTTCTAGTATCTGTTATTTATTGAGTGCTTAATGTCTTATTGAGACTAGAAATAAATTTTTTCTTTTCCAAATTACTGAAGATTTAAAAGAATATAGTCCAAACTTAAACAGAATAATCCTGAGGCAGAAAAGTTATGTTTTTAGTCCAATTATTCATAGTTAAGTGATAAACTTAATTCTATTAAACTTGAGGTCTTCATGATAATATGTATAGCTTTTCGTCCTAAATTGCAATATGAAATTTTCTCTTTAAATAAAAAACGCTTATTATTACTCTTACCATAACTCGGCTTATTGAAATTTCTGGTGCTGGCAATCTCTTATTTTCTGTAGATAAACGTGTATTCAGAGACTGGCTATAAAGTGAAGGGTGTTCCCAACTTGCGTTTCTACATCTCAGAGACAGATAAAGAGCATTTCTGGGTGATGATGCAGAGAATTATTCCTATTGCTTCTGCACCACTGTATTGAACATAATTTGGGGAAGTGGGGAATAAGAAATCAAAGTTTTCTCCTTCGCTGATTTCCCACTGGAATTAAAGGATGTTTCCCTGAGACATCAGGAATCAATAGAATTGACTCTCAGTTCTCCCCAGAGTTGGGAATTCCCCACCTGTATGATTTTCAAAGACTTTTCATTCTAATTTGGTTTTCTCAAGTGTTTGCAAAATATTTTGTCCCTGATCAATTATATTATTTTTTTATCATGTTTGTATATGCACCTGTGTTTCTGAAAAGATACTTTCATTATCTTCAGGAATAGAATACTGGGTATACAGAGATGTAAGATAGTTTTTTCTCTGTGTGGTAAAGCATGAAACTTTTGTGTACTTGTACAAATGTCATACCAAAGTTCTTATATTAGATCCAGCATCAATATGTAATATGAAAATGTTGTTATTAGTGCACTAAACCATGTTGACTAAAGTATATTGAAAGTTGTAAATTTTTATAAGATGTATGTATTTATTGAATATACTGCTATTCTCAGTTCTGATCATCAAACTACAGATCTTGAAAGCTAACATTTTCTACACAATAAAATACTTTTATGTTTTTCAATGTTTTGTAACAAAAAAATTCCTTATCTGTTTACACTGATGTAATATATGGTGGAATCAAAACTTAATGCAATTATACCCTCTCCTGAAAGTTAACTATCCATACATCTGAGAATTTACCTCTTGTATTTCGATTCTATTCCACTAGTCTCTCTATTTTTATTATAGTGCCACACTGTTTTGATAATAAAACTTTACAATATATTTTAATGTTAGGGAATGTGATGCCTCCCATTTTTATTTCTTAGAATTTATTTGCAAAACAATTGATTATAAGTCAGAATAAGATCAGGATAAATAAGTACTGATGAAGACAAAGACAAAGTGGTACATATGCGACATTTTTACCTAAATTTTATTTTATTATTTTTTTTTAAATTTAATTTAATTTAATTATTATTTTTTGCTTTTTGGGTCACACCTGGCGATGCACAGGGGTGACTCCTGGCTCTGCATTCAGGAATTACTCCTGGCAGTGCTCAGGGGACCATATGGGATGCTGGGAATCGAACCCGGGTCGGCCGCGTGCAAGGCAAACGCCCTACCCGCTGTGCTATTGCTCCAGCCCCACCTAAATTTTATTTAACTAGAAAATAAACATAACTACACACACGTAGGTTTAGCTTTTGAAATAACAAGTATTTTAAATACTCAAACAAATGACTTTCTTCTAGTTCCTCATATTTGTTAAGGGTTTCATGTATTTCAAATATCTTATTGACACTATACATACAATTTTATAATAAATAAAGAAGCTGAGTGAGAAAGGTTATGTAATCAACCCAAGTATTCATAGTTAAGTGATAGACCTAATCTATTAAACTTGAGGTCTGGGTTATAACACTGATAGTTTTAAATACAGCTTAAAATTCTTAAAATACAAAAGGATTAATATGATTCTTACCATGAGTCAGTATACTGAACTGTTTGGTGCTGACAGATTCTCTGTGAGTAAATGTATATCTAGAGGCTGGCCATGAAGGAAAGATTTTTCCCATGTCCTGTTTCTATATCTCAGAGAAAAAAAGGAAGCACATCTTTAGGTGATGATGCAAAGAATGTATCTTAATGCTTGTGCAGCATTTACTGAGCATAGTTTGGAGAAGAGGAAAATAAGATATCAAAGTTTTCTTCTTAGCTGAGTTCCTACTGGAATTCAATGATGCTTCCCTGAGATACCATGCAGCACTGTAGCACCATCATACCACTGTTCATCAATTTGCTTGAGCAGGCACCAGTATCATCTCCATTGTGAGACTTGTTGTTACTGTGTTTGCCATATCAGATACGCAACAGGGAACTTGCCAGGCTCTGCTGTGATGGCAGGATACTCTTGATAGCTTGCTGAACTCTCCGAGAGGGATGGAGAAAATGAACCCAGGTCAGTCACATGCAAAGCAAACGCCCTACCCGCTGTCTGTCAACCTGCCGAGGGTTGGAAATTGCCCATTTGCATGATTTTCTAAGATCTTTAACTGTGCATTTATTTTCTCAATTGTTAGCAAACTCCATACATACTTGTTCAATTAAAGTTTTTTAATCATGTTTGGATCTGCTCTTTGCTTCTGTTTGAAAATTATTTTATTTCCTTAATGAAAGAATATTGGATATACAGAGGTGGAATATAATCTCTTTGTGATAAATAATCTAATATCTGCATTTTAAAATAATGTCAGAGCAGTGTTCTGCAATGTAAAATATGGGGATTAATGTGCTCATTTGTGTTTATTAAATAATAGTAAAAGTTATAAGTATAAGGAGTATGTATTAAGTAAATATCCTTTGTAATTCTCGGTTCATGACTCATCATCAACTTTATCTTTATTTTACTTATATATAATTTTTGTTTTTTGGGTTACATCCAGTGATGCTCAGGAGTTATTCTTAGCATGCACTCAGGAATTATTCCTGATTTCTGGGGAACTATATGGGATGCTTCGGATAGAACCCAGGTCAGCCACATGTAAAGCAAATGCCCTATCTGCTATACTATCACTCCTCCCCACCCTCATAAAACTTTAAAGCTAAGATATAATTTCAGACTTAGTTTAAGTTCTATTGGCAATATCTAAGCATTTGCTTCCATTTGCCATTGTCTATTCTCTTCCTTTGCTTGTTCAGACTATACACATGAGCAAGACTGATATTTGTCTTTCTTTTTCTAACTTCACTTGCATTGACAGCCTGCAGTACCATTAAAGTTTGATTTCATCTTTTCTCATAGTTAAGTAGTATTCAATTTTGTGTATATATTACAATATATACACATTTTTAACCATATATCTGTGGTTGGGCACTTGGATTGATTCCAGGTTTAGTTTATCATAAATAGTACTCAAAGAACATCTTTGTGTTTATATAGATATATGTGTGTGCATGTATGCATAATGGTTTTTTTAATTTCTTTATAGACAGCTAAGAGTGAGCTCACTGGATTATACTGAAGTTCTATTTCTATTTATTGAGAAGTCTGCATGCTTTTTCTCTAAAGACTAAGCCATATACAGTGCCATCAACAGCAAATGAATGTTCATTCTCACTATACTTTGACCAACACTGTGGTTTCCAGATATTTTTATATAACCATTCTTACTGGTTTGAGGCAATAACTCCATTTCAGTTTCTTTCCTTGATCACAAATGATAATTAAAATGTTAGTAGGAGAAGAGTAGGCAGATCTCAGAGATTCTGGAGGAAACTTTCTGCAATACTTGCACAAATGAACAATTGGTTCCCTTCTAGGGGCTGAGGGTGTACACTTCTCATTCCCTGCCTTCTGGGGGTTATTCAGTGGTTCTACGAGCAGCGGGGCTAAACCTAGTGATGCTCAGGAGGTCATGTGTTGCTAGGGATTAAACAGTCAGGAACAGGCCAGCCATGTGTTCTATCCACTGTACTATCTCTCATCATGGTAGGACACACTTCTTACATATGATTATTAGACATCTGTATGCCTCTTTGGAGAAAATTGTCTGTTAAGCTCCTCCTTCAACATTTGTGTTTATCTGCTTTTTGGTGTTACATTTTGTGAGTCCTACCAAAATTTTGTATTGAACTTTAATTCATTTTCAGTTATCATATATGGTGGAGAAAGTGGTCCTGTCTTTCCTTTCATGCGAAGCTAAGGTTCTCTTCCAGCAACATTCACTGGACAACAATCCTTGTTCCACTTAATGCAACTCACTTTTTCATAGACAGTTAACCTAAAAGTCTCCAAGAAATAAACTCAAAATGTCTTCAGCGAGTGGCTACAGAAGCAAAGACAATAAAAACAAATGACACGGGGCTGGAGAGATAGCACAGCGGGTAGGGCGTTTGCCTTGCACGCGGCCGACCCGGGTTCAAATCCCAGCATCCCATATGGTCCCCTGAGCACGGCCAGGGGTGATTCCTGAGTGCATAGCCAGGAGTAACCCCTGTGCATCGCCAGGTGTGACCCAAAAAGCAAAAAAACAAAACAAAACAAAAACAAATGACACTACATCAAATGAAAGGTTTTTCACAACAGTTGAAACTCAAGCTACAAGAAAAAGGCTTAATTAATGGGAGAACACACAATACATTCATAAAGGACTAACATCCGAGATCTATTCTGCACTCACAAGCTCAACAACAAAAATTGCCACCCAAAATTGGATGAAGACACACCCAAAAGTAGACAGTCAGATGGCCAAAAAGTATTTTCAAATGCTCATTATAACTTAAGAATATGGAAATGCAAAACAGTACAACAATAAGAAACCTCTCAAGCCAATCTGCATACCATTCTCTCATTAAAAAGTCTGGAAACAGGAACTGGAGCAATAGCACAGCGGGTAGGGCATTTGCCTTGCACACTGCCCGACCCAGGTTCGATTCCCAGCATCCCATATGGTCCTCTGAGCATTGACAGGAGTAATTCATGAGTACAAAGCCAGGAGTAACCCCTATGCATCGCTGGGTGGGACCTAAAAAGAAAAAAATGGTCTGGAAGCAATAATGATTGACTGTGTTGAGTTGAGAGAAGCATCCTCAATCACTGTTGGTGAGAATGTAATCTGTTTCAATCCCTAATGAAAGCAGTATGGAGAGCTTACCTTAAAGAGGAAGAATATAACTTGCTGAGGTCTTCTCCTGGCCTCTGTTCAGCACGCTCCCTCATCTAGCAAGTGGTCACCACACAGGATCCTGAGGACAGGGCTGAGCTTCCCTCCAGCTAAGGGGAGGGGTCTGAGCAAATCTTGCCACTGCCTCCTCCACAGAGAAATGAGAAATAAGCACTGTGGGGGTCCTGTAAAGCAGTTCCACATTTTTGAGAGACATCAATCCTTTATATAGGTTGAAGAGGGTGGTGGGAGAGTACAACTGGTCACGTACACAGGGTGATCAGAACAAACATGCTTTCTATCGATAGGGTCACACCTTCACCACACACTCGCCAGAAACATCCTGTCCCCAGGTAAGGTCGACCTGAGATAAGTAGGCTTTGCAAGAGGCTTCTCTTGAAAGCAGACCTAAAGGTGTTGCTGAGCCCAGGGATTAGTGTTACACTTCAAAGCAGACCAAAAGGGGCTTTTCTTGAAACTTCTCCCCTTTTTGTTTTATAGGAGGTGGGAATGCAAGGCTGTGGAGGACATATCCAGCAGCCTCAGGTCCCAAAACAGGGGTCAGGCCTGTCTTAGGTTACCACCCTAGTAAAGCTCTGGCTCTCAGTTCCCTGGTCAGGCTAGTGATAGCATGTACAACATTGAGTCCCAACGACTAGGCTGCTAACTTTACAGTCAGCGAAACAGGTTCTATCTGAATTACCCAAAGGGGTACCCCCAAATTACCCAAAGGGCTAGAGTGATAGCAGGTAGGGCGTTTGCCTTGTACGCGGCCTACCTGGGTTTGATTCCTCAGTCCCTCTAGGAGAGCCCAGCAAGCTACCAAGAGTATCCCACCAACACGGCAGAGCCGGGCAAGCTCCCCATAGCATATTCAATATGCCAAAAGCAGTAACTCAAGTCACACAATGGAGACATTACTGGTGCCTGCTCGAGCAAATCGATGAAACATGGGAGGACAGTGCTACAGACAGTGCTACCCAAAGTGGATACCTTTTAAGTCAAGAGTAGAATACACTTATTCAATCACCTCTGTAGAATTAGAATCTGATTCTTGTAAAAAGAAAGTTACAGAAACATGGTTTTCTCTCCACCTTCATTTTAAAATTGCCAGATGGCTTAACAAACCTGGCTCATTCATTTACACAAATATAGCAAAATCGGAGAACTCTCCACTTGGGGTACCCCATTACTGAGAAGTCCTAGGAGTTAACTAAAGACTGGAGACACACCAATAATGGAATTAATTTTTATCTGGCACGTCAGAGTAACCCAGGCTTAGCAATGAGATGCAATGATCAGGACCCAAGATGAACTGGACATGGCCTCGAGCCTTTCAGGTTGAACTGGATGTGGCCTTGGGTCTCATTTTCCAGAGAGGCCGAAAGAAGTCCATCCCATCCCTTCTTCAGGGTTAGGAGAGATCCTGCTTCCCAGTTATTCATTGTTGCTGTTTTTGTTTTGTTTTGTTTTGTTTTGTTTGACTCTAATAATAGGGCCCAAGCTCAGTCAGTCATTGCAGATTTCCAGATTTTCAGAGATGATTTCCAGTATTTCCTTGATCTTACTTGCCTCTAGCAACCCCCTGAGGTTTGTAGGGTACTTGAAACAGTACCTGTTAAATACATGTTACTGTTGTTTAGACCAACCCCTTGACCATTTTCCTGGAAGAGGGCTTTGGGGTCCCATAGCTGATCTTTCTGTCTGCATGGGGGATAGACCCAATTACAGAGAAGAAAGACTTATCTGGATTTATGCAAACCAACATAGTGCCATAAAACATCAAGCATACTGGGAGCCAAAGAAGAGAAAAGCAAACATTTCACATTACTCACAATGAGATACAATACAACCATTTGCTGTGGGTCCTAGTCCAAAGAAACTAAGATCTGTAGAGATCGAATGTACAATTTAACAAGATGTCTAATACATTTAGTTCCATGTTGATATTCAAAAGGTTAACAATGCTCACTATTAAAGATTTTAAAACATAAAATCCCAAACTGTAAGAAAACATAGATAAAAGAGGGTTAATATATTCTCAAGATTTATACATTTT
The DNA here is from genome assembly GCF_027595985.1 of Sorex araneus. Classification (NCBI taxonomy): domain Eukaryota; kingdom Metazoa; phylum Chordata; class Mammalia; order Eulipotyphla; family Soricidae; genus Sorex; species Sorex araneus. The sequence continues at coordinate 150,446,203 of NC_073307.1, read as the reverse complement.
ACTTACCTATGTTTCTCTTCAATCTTTGCTCACTTCATTACTTTCAGTGGACTGCATTTTGTATTTGATTTCATTTTATTATTAAATGAATTTAATCTCAATATTATTTTCCTCTCCAGAATACAACTCAAATAATCATATGTGCAGTTCAAACTTGAATTTTAAACAATCATGAAAAGTCAAACAATAAAACCAAAGGAGGAGTAAAGTTTTAGATTGTCTGAATTTGTCTCAGTATGAAGTACCTTCTAGTTTTCTATTTTATCTCCCATTTCCTTTCATAATTCTTGAGACAAAACTCTTCTGCAAGAATGCTTTAACCTCGAAATTCCTTTTACCACAAATACATATTTTGTTGTATGGATATACTTAATTCAAAAGGCATTCAATTTTTTTTATATTTGTATGATAACATTCTTTTTATTGTTATTTTTATTTAGTGAGTCACAGTGAGGGTATAGCTACAGATTCATACATTTCGTGCTTATTTTTCTCTCATGAAGTGTTCGGGAGCCCATCCCTCCACCAGTGTCCATTCTCCACTACCAATGAATGCACTATCCCTCCCACCCCCCAGTCCCATCCCCCCAACCCCACCCCACCTCTGTGGCAGGGCATTCCAATTTGTTCTCTCTCTCTCTCTGTCCTTCTGGCTGTTGTGGTCTGCAATAGGGGTATTGAGTGGCCATCATGTTCGGTCACTAGTCCACTTTTAGCACACATTTCCTTTACCAAAAGGGATTTCCAATCACATTTTATTTGGTGTTCCCTTCTCCATTTGAGTATGACTTTCCCCCAGCATGTGAGGCCAAGTTCCAAGCTATGGAGTCAACCTCCTGGTATTATATACTACTATTCTTGGGTATTAGTCTCCTACTCTGTTATTTTATATTCCACAAATGAGTGCAATCTTTCTATGTCTGTTCCTCTCTTTCTGGCTCATTTCACTTAGCATGATACTTTCCATGTTGATTCACTTACATGCAAATTTCATGACTTCATCTTTTCTAACAGCTGCATAGTATTCCATTGTATAGATGTACCAAAGTTTCTTTAACCAGTCACCTGTTCTTGGGCACTGGGGTTTTATCCAGGTTCTGGCCATTGTAAACAGTGCTTCGATGAACATATAAGTACAGATGTCATTTCAACTATACTTTTTTGTTTCTCCAGGATATATTGCAGAAGTGGTATTGCTGGATCAAATGGAAGCTCAATTTCTAATTTTTTGAAAAGCGTCCATATTGGTTTCCAAAGGGGCTGGACCAGTCGGTATTCCCACCAGCAGTGCAGGAAGGTCCCTTTCTCCCCACATCCTCTCCAACAGCGGTTGCTTTTGTTCTTTTGGATGTGTGCTGTTCTCTGTGGTGTGAGGTGGTATCTCCTGGTTGTTTTGATCTGCACCTCCCTGATGATCAGTGATGCAGAGCATTTTTTCATGTACCTTTTATCCATTTGCATCTATTCCTTGGAAAAGTTTCTGTTCATTTATCCTGCCCATTTTCTGATGGGGTTGGATGTTTTCTTCTTGTAGAGTTCAACCAGTGCTTTATATACCCTTGATATCAACTCTTTATCAGATGGGTATTGGGTGAATATCCTTTCCCATTCTGTAGATTGCCTTTGTATTCTGGTCACTGTGTCTTTTGCAGAGCAGAAGCTTCTTAGTTTATCTCTGTTTCTACTTGATTGCTTAGTTCTGTGTCCTCTTTGAAGATACCATTAGCTTCAATATCCTGAAGGGTTTTGCTGACCTTTGAACCATCAATTTCTAAGAAACATGAGAAAACCTTTAACAATTTCAGAAGGATATAACTTGTATCACTTGTCATTCTGTTGCTTATCAATTTACTCGAGCGGGCACCGGTAACATCTCCATTCATCCCTGCCACGTGCTAGTGTAGCCCAATAGTGTTTACTTGCTCCAGGAACACAGAGAGCCTGAAACAGTTCTTTCATGTC